>NC_133416.1:49184807-49814423 GCF_049350105.2 Macaca mulatta | reverse complement strand
ATCTTCATAGAAGTTTTATTAATAATAGCAAAATATCAGAAACAATCCAAATGTCCATCAACAGTAGAATGAATAAATAAATGGTGATCTACATGGAGAATGATACAGCAAATAAAAATGAATGCACTGGAAGGCCTATCCAGAGCAATCAATCAGGTAAGAAGAAAAATTAAGAGATATCCAAATAGGAAAAGAAGTCAAGCTATCTCTCTTCACTGATGATATGATTCTATACTTAGAAAACCCTAAAAAATTCACCAAAAGGCTACTAGAATTGAAACTATTTTAGCAAGGTTTCAGGATACAAAATTGATGTACAAAAAGCAGTAGCATTTTTATACACCAATAATGTCCAGGTTGAGAGCCAAATAAAGAACACAATCCCATTTACAATATCCACACACAAAAAAAATAAAATATCTAGGAATACAACTAGCCAAGGAGGTGAAAGATCTGTATAAGGAGAACTATAAAACACTGCTGGAATAGAAATCAGAGAAAACCAAATAAATGGAAAAACATGCCATGTTCATCAGTTGGAAGAATTAACACTGTTAAAATGGCCATACTGCCCGAAGCAATTTACAGATTCAAAGCTATTCCTATCAAACTACCAACATTATTCTTCATAGAATTATTTTTTGAAAAAATATTCTAAAACTAATATGGAACCAAAAAAGAGCCCAAATAGCAAAAGCAATCCTAAGCAAAATGAACAAAGCTGGTGGTATCATTCTACCCAACTTCAGCCTATGCTATAATGCTACAGTAACCAGAACAGCATAATACTGGTATAAAAGCAGATACGTAGACCAATTGAATAGAATAGAAAACTTACAAAGTTACACACCTACAACAATCTAATTTTTGACAAGGGCAACAAAAACAAGCAATGGGGAAGGAACTCTCTTTTCAAGAAATGGTGCTGGGACAACTGGCTAGCCATATGCAGAAGAATGACACTAGACCTTTACTTTTTAGCATATGCAAAAATTAACCCAAGATGGATTAAAAAATTAAATGTAAGCTCTCAAACTAAAAAATCCTAGAAGAAAAACTATGAAATCACCTTCTTGACACTGGCCTTGGCAAAGAATTTTGGCTAAGACCCCAAAAGCAATTGCAACAAAAGCAAAAATTGACAAGTGGGGTCTAATTAATTAAGCAGTTTGGCAATTTCCCAAAGAACTTAAAACAGAATGACCATTTGACCCAGCAATCCCATTACTGGGTATATACCCAAAGAAAAATAGATCATTATGCCAAAAAGACACATGCACGCTGTATGTTCACTGCTGTGCTATTCACAATAGCAAAGACATGGAATCAACTTAGGTACCCAGCAGTGGTGAATTTGATAAAAAAAATTTGGCACATATACACCATGGAATACTACACAGCCATAAAAAAGAATGAAATCATGTCTTTGCAGCAACATGGATGGAGCTGGAGGCCATATCCTAAGCAAACAACGCAGGGACAGAAAGCCAAACACCACACGTTTCCACTTGGAGGTGGGACCTAACATTGAACACACAGGGACATAAACATGGTAACAATAGACACTGCAGACTACAAGAGAGGGGAGAGGAGGGAAGGAGCCAGGTGGGAGTTGAAAAACTACTATTAGGTACTATTCTCACTCTCTGAGTGAAATATACCCATGTAACAAACCTGCACATGTACCCCTGTACCTAAAATAAAAGTTGACATTTTTTAAAAAAAACCCACTTTACTTCTATACAAAACGATGTAGATACATCTCATATACATAATGCTGAGGACAAGAAGACCCCCTACAGACACATATTTCAAAAACAAGCACAATTAATACAAGCAACAGCAACAAAGCTAATGGTTACCTCTGGAAGTGGACTCAGGAGGTCATTCTAGAATGCAGGTCATATTCTATTGCTTCACCTGGGTGATGATGACAGAAGGTGTGTTCGATTTGTTTTATTTCATCAAGCTGTATATTTATATTTTTATACTTTTCCATATGTATATTTATACTTCAAATTAAAAGTTATTCTTAAGTGTAAAAAAAAAAACCAAAATTGCATAAACCTCCAAACTGTAAAGATCATATGTAAAGTAAGTATAACAATTCTGAAAAGAAATAGACGCTGAACCCAACATCTAACATTAATCAAACAAGTGAGATGTGTTTCCAGGTCAGTTCAGCAAACATCAAATGATGACCTACTGTATTAAAGTCCCATAGTTAGTGCTATGGTGAGCACTACGAAGAGAAAGATGGAGGCGCTCTCCTGCCTTTCCCTGCCCTTTACTACCCAACCCCTTCCGATGCTATTTCTAGGCCTTCACATAAATTTAAAAATATGTATTCCCAATTTCTACCTTACTTTACAGAAAAGTGTATAGCTAACACTAGCGCTTCTCCCCAACCCCCTGCAGAAAAAGGAGAAACTTAACTGATTAATGAATTAGGGAGGAGCACCTAGCATTTTATGTTCATCAATCTCCTGTGTCTGTCTGTCTGTCTGTCTGTCTGTCTGTCTCTCTCTCTCTCTCTCTCTCTCTATCTCTCTCTCGGTTTGGAACTTAGAAAGGGAAACAAGGTTATTTAGCACCCACCCCTCAACCCCAACATGTATCATTACAGGTAATTTACAGATAAGGAGAATAAGAGTCAAGGAAGTTTAGTGACCACCAATGCCAAGATAGGACCTATGACCACCCAACTCCAAAATCCATGCTTTTTCCTTTGTATCACGCAGCTTCCAAAACAAATAATATGAAAGTAAATGATGGGTACAGATTAATTCCAACTGGCAAGATCTGGATGGCTTCTTAGAAGAGCTGAGATTTGTTACCTGGGTTTTGAAAAATAAACATGCCTATACAAATGATGATAGGCAGCCACCTTTTTCCTTGCTAGAAAAATAGTCTCCCATTTTATTTAAAAACCACACAGTTTTCTAAATTTGTCTGTGGGCAAGAACATCTGTTTATGTGGAAATACACAAGATGAAGCATTCATTTACCCAGTTCTGGCCTAATCAGGGTAAAACTGAATGGTAGACATCATGGTTTGGCAATTTGTGCAAACCAGGCTCCAGGTGGCCTTCTCCGTCTCCCTCAGCAACCCAGAAAAAACAAACAAACAAACAAACAAACAAACAAACAGACAAAAACTAAAAGGCTGTTTTCTTAAAGCTCTATCTGCCTTAGATGAGAATATTATCTGGTTGCCTTTAAGCAGGTCATGCAATTCCATGCCTTAGTTACATGTCTAACTCCCATGAACTCCAATGTGCAAGGCATAACATTTAGTCTGGAAATGATCATCTATTCACTCATCTGCTCAGCAAATATTTCTGGAGGATCTTCTACATTTCAGGATGTGTATTGTGAACTGTGAAGAACACAGACGCTAGTAAGATTTTTGTCCCTGCTCTCCAGGAGCTTTAATCTCCCCAATTTCCATGTTTTTAATTTATATGCTAATTATTCCTAAACCCAAGCCTAATCTTCACACATGAACTCAAGATTCATAAAACCAAATCCCTACTAAAAATCTTCTTTTGAATGCACAATAGGTGCCTCAAACTCACTGTGTCTGGAATTAAAATCTGCATTTCCCCTCTTCAAACCTACACAAACATCCATACATCCATCTGAACATCCTGTCTGGAAACGTGGGATTTATGTATGTCTCTCTGTTCCTCACTGTCTACAACCACTCAATAACTCCTTCTTTTTTTGGTTACACAATCTCACTCTGTTGCCCAGGCTGGAATGCAGTGGCACAATCATGGATCACTGCAAACTTGACCTCCCCAGACTCAGGAGATCCTCCCTCCTCAGCCTCCTAAGTAGCTGGGACAACAGGCATATACCACCCCACCCAGATAATTTTTGTATTTTTTGTAGAAACAAAGTTTTGTCATGTTCCCCAGGCTAGTCTTGAACTTCTGGACCCAAGCGATGTACCCACCTCAGCCTCCCAAAGTGCTGGGATAACAAGCACGAGCCATTGCACCTGTCCTTCCATTCTAAATATTTCCCAAATTGATTCTTACTTCTCTATCCTTAAACTGCTATGCTGCTTCAAGCTATTACACTGATCTGCAAAAGGGCAATGACCATCTAAAACTTTTCTCTCATATTCCATTTGTTACATAGAATCTATTTTAAAATACAATCTGATGCCTTTTCCATCTTAAAACATTTCAGTGACTCCCTAACGTGGCATAATAAAGAACAAGCTCTTTACTTGATACTTTAAGTCCCCCATAATCTAGCTACTACATATTTCTTCAGCCTCCATTGCCACTTCAGATTTCAATCTTAATGTCCTAGTAAAGTTCCTATAAATTTCCACACTATTACCTGTCTTCATGCCTTTGTTCATATTCTTCCCTCTCCTTGCTCTGTCTTTTCTCACCTTTCACTTTATACGAATTCTTATTCACTTGAGAGGCTCAACTGATTCCAATAATTCCTCCTCCAAACTTCTAAAACATACTTTCCTCTTCCCAACCATATTATATTAACATCAACTATTTATATACAAATCCCAGAAGGATCAGAACTGTGTCTTAGTCTTTTTGTCTCCAACACCCAAGTTTCCTAGTATATAGTAGGTACTCAACATATGTTCATAGGTAATTAGATTATTTGTAATCAAGAAAAAGAACACTAAACAAATCGTGATATATCCATAAAATGAAATACTAAAAACAAGAAAAAGATTGAAATTTGGACACATGTAATGACATGGATAACTTTTAAAAGTTCTACACTAAGAGGCCATGAGTGGTGGCTCACGCCTATAATCCCAGCATGTTGGGAGGCCGAGGCAAGAGGATCATTCAAGCCCAGAAGTTCAAGACCAGCCTGGGCAACATGGCAAAACCCCATCTCTAGAAAAAATAAAAAATTAGCCAAGCATGGTGGCATGCACCTGTAGCCCCAGCTACTTGGGAGGCTGAAATGGAAGGATCACTTGAGCCTGGAAATTTGAGACTGCAGTGAGCCGCGATGGTGCAGACATCACCATCTGGTGATGTCTAATGGTGCAGCCTAGACAACAAAGAGAGACCCTGTCTTTAAAAAAAGAAAATAATTAAGCTGAGGAAAAGAAACACACCTAAAATACTGCATACTGTATGATTCCATTTATTAAACATTATAGAAAAGACAAAACTATAGGGACAGAAACAAGAGTATCGGTGGCCAGCATCTTGGGATAGAGGGAAGCAATTGACTGCAAAGGGGTTTGAGGGGACTTTGTGGGATGATGGAGGTGTTCTATAATTTGATTGTAGTTATAGTTATGTGAATGCATTTTATCAAAATGCATGAGAACACATTCTTTCAAAGAGTGAATTTTATCATATATAAAATTATACTTTATAAAATACCATAATTGATATAAAGCAACATATTGTGAGGAATAAAATAAAGGGACACAAAGCTCTGATTCGAGGAATCACAGAAGGCCTCACCAAGGAAAGAATGGACAGTATTTGCATAGTTGGATAATGGGAGGTAGGACACTCCATGCTGATATTCCAAATGCTATTGCCACTTGGTTGAGGAGCAGTTACAGGAATGATATCTGTGGCTTGGAAAGACTTTGTATATAATTTTCTGCTACTAATTGTTACAGATACTAAACATGCTAAGTTTTTCAGGGACCAAACATAGTGGCCTGATACACTCTTCATCCTTTTTAAGATAAATTAAAAAACATGTCTCCCCACTCCTCAAACCTCCTCACACCTCCACATACACCACTAGCTACAATTAACAGGTAATTTCTGAAGTCTTTTTTTTGCTTCTACTCCTGATGAGGCAGGTGTTGGTTCTTTTCCAAAGCAATATTCTTAGATCATTTTTTAAGCTTTTCAGTAAACAGAGGACCAGTCAAGCAAGTCACAGCTTCACCATAGATCTTATTAGCTGATTAAAGAGATGCCTATAAAATCAGAAAAATTTGAGTGGAAATTTTTTTGTACTTTTACAGAGAACAGGCTGTACAAGGTACACCTAAATATACCACAGATGGCCCCAAACCATAACTCTGTAATTAACAAGTAAAATGCCTCATGGTGACTACATCTGTGTGGAATTAAAATCCTGGTATCCGAAATTTAAACAAAGCATTTGCGGAATATTGCCTGAACATACCAAAAGTCCTATATTTGAGGACATTTTCTTTTTTTTTTTTTATACTTTAAGTTCTAGGGTACATGTGCACAATGTGCAGGTTTGTTACATATGTATATACGTGCCATGTTGGTGTGCTGCACCCATTAACTCGTCATTTACATTAGGTATATCTCCTAATGCTATCCCTCCCCTTCCCCCTCCCCACAATAGGACCCAGTGTGTGATGATCCCCTTCCTGTGTCCAAGTGATTTCATTGTTCAATTCCCATCTATGAGTGAGAACATGCAATCTTTGGTTTTCTGTTCTTGAGATAGTTTGCTGAGAATGATGGTTTCCAGCTGCATCTATGTCCCTACAAAGGACACGAATTCATCCTTTTTCATGGCTGCGTAGTATTCCATGGTGTATATGTGCCACATTTTCTTAATCCAGTCTGTCACTGATGGACATTTGGGTTGATTCCAAGTCTTTACTATTGTGAATAGTGCCGCAATAAACATACGTGTGCATGTGTCTTTATAGCAGCATGATTTATAATCCTTTGGGTATATCCCCAGTAATGGGATGGCTGGGTCATATGGTACATCTAGTTCTAGATCCTTGAGGAATGGCCATACTGTTTTCCATAATGGTTGAACTAGTTTACAATCCCACCAACAGTGTAAAAGTGTTCCTATTTCTCCACATCCTCTCCAGCACCTGTTGTTTCCTGATTTTTTAATGATGGATTGCCATTCTAACTGGTGTGAGGTGGTATCTCATTTTGGTTTTGATTTGCATTTCTCTGATGGCGAGTAATGATGAGCATTTTTTCATATGTCTGTTGGCTTATAAATGTCTTCTTTTGAGAAGTGTCTGTTCATATCCTTTGCCCACTTTTTGATGGAGTTGTTTTTTTCTTGTAAATTTGATTGAGTTCTTTATAAGTTCCGGATATTAGCCCTTTGTCAGATGAGTAGATTGCAAAAATTTTCTCCCATTCTGTAGGTTGCCTGTTCACTCTGATGGTAGTTTCTTTTGCTGTGCAGAAGCTCTTTAGTTTAATTAGATCCCATTTGTCAATTTTGGCTTTTGCTGCCGTTGCTTTTGGTGTTTTAGACATGAAGTCCTTGCCCATGCCTATGTCCTGAATGGTATTACCTAGGTTTTCTTCTAGGGTTTTTATGATTTTAGGTATAACATTTAAGTCTCTAATCCATCTTGAATTAATTTTCATATAAGGAGTAAGGAAAGGATCCAATTTCAGCTTTCTACTTATGGCTAGCCAATCTTCCCAGCACCATTTATTAAATAGGGAATGCTTTCCCCATTTATTGTTTCTCTCAGGTTTGTCAAAGATCAGATGGCTGTAGATGTGTGGAATTATTTCTGAGGGCTCTGTTCTATTCCATTGGTCTATATCTCTGTTTTGGTACCAGTACCATGCTGTTTTGGTTACTGTAGCCTTGTAGTATAGTTTGAAGTCAGGTAGCGTGATACCTCTAGCTTTGTTCTTTTGGCTTAGGATTGTCTTGGCAATGCAGGGCCTTTTTTGGTTCCATATGAACTTTAAAGCAGTTTTTTCCAATTCTGTGAAGAAAGTCATTGGTAGCTTAATGGGGATGGCATTGAATCTATAAATTTCCTTGGGCAGTATGGCCATTTTCACAATATTGATTCTTCCTATCCATGAGCATGGTATGTTCTTCCATTTGTTTGTGTCCTCTTTTATTTCACTGAGCAGTGGTTTGTAATTCTCCTTGAAGAGGGAGGACATTTTCTAAAGTGAACACAAGGTTGAGAAATGTGTGATTGATCTTAGAATCTTTGAAGAAACTCACGCAGCTAGAATACTTCTAATAGGTGCTGGTCAGTACGGAAGTCACTCCTCAGGAACCAGCAATGTGTTGTTAGCCAATCAGAGTAAATCTAAACTCATAACCCTAGTATGTGTCAGGCACCTTCATGAGGTGCCTACAGTGTACCCAATTTTATTGCTCTCTAATGAGTTACCTGAATTGTTCATAGCTACAATTAGGCATCGTTTAATACATAAAACCCATCTCCGCTTATCTTGGATCAGGTTTTGCTTAAATACGATTGTGTCAGCATCTCAGTGGCAAAACAACATAGGCCACCACTCTGGAGGCTGAACTTGAGATGCCTTCCACTGGTGGCCTCATTACATGACCTCTATTTTAAATTAGACCATCCCAAACAAACCCATATTTGGTGAAAATGTGTCCAGTCATTTCAATATGAAACAATAGTGAAGTCCTTAATTTTATTTATATAATTACTCAAAGTAGCCCCTCTAGGCCAGGGCAGTGGCTCATGTCTGTAATCCCAGCACTTTGGGACGCCAAGGCAGGCATATCACGAGGTCTAGAGATTGAGACCATCCTGGCCAACATGGTGAAACCCCATCTCTACTAAAAATACAAAAATTAGTTGGATGTGGTGGTGCACACCTGTAGTCCCAGCTACTCAGGAGGCTGAGGTAGGAGAATCGCTTGTACCTGGGAGGTGGAGGTTGCAGTGAGCCAAGATTGCTCCACTGCACTCCAGCCTGGTGATAGTGCAAGAGACTCCTTCTCAAAATAAATAAATAAATAGTAGCCCCTCTGCCCCAGCTACCTATTAGAATGTTTTACTCCTACATCTACCATTGTTTGCAAACAACTTCAACCTTTCTATCATATTCCCTTATGCTTTTCTTCATTATACCCAGATATGAATTACTTTAAAATCTAGTAACCCCAAAAAAGGTATGAAAAACTGATGGAACAGTGTTATTTTTTTAAAGCATGAAATTTTTTATATTGCTATTAAAGAATAAGTAGATACTGCTTCATTCATGATGTTGATCTATAAACATAGGTTGAGATATGTTACCTAAATGTTAAAGATAGCTATTAGTTATATCAACATGGAGTTCATAACTTCCAAAGCAGTTAAGAAAAAAAAAAAAAACTAAGAAAATCTAGTCAATACAGCAAAAGAAGAAAATAACAAAAGAGAGGGCAGTATGCAGACAATAAAATGAGATAGATGGCAGAAGTAAAGCCACGCATATCAGTTTTCATAAGAAAAGTGAATGAGTGAAACTCCTCTGTAAAAGCCAAACACCGCCTCTCTGATTAAGCCAAAAACAAAAAACCTCAATTGTATGCTGCTTATAAGAAACACACCTAAATTAAAATGGCACAAAATGTTCAAAGAAAATAAAAGAAAGAAGTACTCATATCAACATCAGACAGAGTAGAATTCAAAAGTATTAAATGAAGAAAAAGGAGCTATTTTATATCAATTAGAGGCTTAACTCCACCGTGAAGATATTACAGAACCAAATATTGACATGCTAAATATTGAGATATATAAAGCAAAAGCTATTCAAGACACAACAAAGAATTTTCAAGAATGAAATTATAAGTGGGTTTATTTGCGACAGCTTAAATAGACAATAAATAAGAACATAGAAGTCAGATTACATTAAAAATTCTCAATAATAGATGCCTGCTAAATTCTGCAAACTGAGAATATGCTTTCTTTCCTAATGTTCTTGGAATGTTTACCAAAACATGTAAAATAAAATGTTATAAAGAAAACTTCAAAACTTCCAATAAGTTACATAACATAGGCTTCATTACGTGACTCTATACAAAAAAGTTCAAATATTAATTATACAACCAATTAGCAATTTTCAAATATAAATAACTTGCGCTAAAAGAAAATCAAAATTCTTAGTATAAGCTATTTAGAAAATAGCAATGGGAACTATCCATCAAAATGGATGGCAAAAGCTGCCCTCAAGAAAAATTTGTAGTTTTAAGGAGTTTTTTAATAAAGAATAAATGAAAATAAATAAAATATTCAACTCAAAACTCTAAGAAACTTAAATTAGACATCTAATATTTCACCTGTCACATTGAAAAATATTAAAAAGAATTAAAACACCTATTACTGACAAGTATTTGAGGATAAAAATACTATTGGGAATTCTGCAAATTGGTACAACTCTCCTGAGGTTTGCCAATAAGCATCAAAATCCCTAGCACTTCTATTTCTACAAGTGTATTCTAATGATAGATTTGCTCAAAGATATATATAGCTTTGTTTGTTTGGTTTTGTTTTGAGACAGAGTCTCGCTCTGTCAACAAGGCTGGAGTGCAGTGGCATGATCGCTGCTCACTGCAACTTCAACCTCCCTGGGCTCAGGTCATCCTCCCACTTCAGACTTCCAAGTAACTGGAACTACAGGTGCATGCCACCACACTCAGCTAATTTTTGTATTTTTTGTAGAGACAGGGTTTTGCCTTGTTGCCCAGGCTGGTCTCAAACTCCTAGTCTCAAATGATCCACCCACCTCAGCCTCCCAAAGTGCTGGGACTACAGGTGTGAACCTGGCCATAGCTTAGCATTAAAACCATAAAACCTGTGCCTGTGAAAGTTAAATGTTTAACGAGGAAAAAAACTAATATTAAGAACAAAAGAAAAAGGCAATACTGTTTAATGATTCAGGGACCTATTATTATAGTTGTTATGTACCGTGGTTACACTGACACTTTTTCTAGAACCAGAATTGCAAAGAGGAAGTTTTTGCTACTTGTACCTGTAAGATTTTTTGAATTAGTCCTTTCCCCCTGACACCTTGCTCACTCCACCTCAGTCTCTCTAATGTTGACAGAAACAAAAGAAATGACATTGTTGCTTAATACAAACACCTACCCGTCTTAAAACCAAGGTTCCTCTCAGCAAAGAGGTCTCCAAAAACCACATCAATTTATAATAATTCATGTTCCACTGAAAGTAGTTCCTCACACATCAGTAGGCACAAGGATGCACATGACATAATCTATCACCAAACTTGTTTCTTTATCCTTCTAGTGGATAACAATGACATTAGTCATTGACAAGACTGTAAAGTGGAATTTTACAAGACCCCAGCTTCCATTTTACTTACTCCTTTCCCCCTTTGAAACCTAGTAGCTCTTGCAGGCAACTCTCTACTCTTCTCATTTTCAATCCTGTTCTCCAGAAGGTTCTTAATAAATTTATTCAGACTATGACAATAGTAAGGAAATTTATCTCAGACATTGTTTGCATTAGAACAGTGATCAAAGTGATTACCAGCATTTTAAGATAGGGAGGGAAATTTTCTAGGGTGCCTGAAAACCCAAAACACAGAATATGGCCTAATATAGTCCAGTCTGAAGAAACATCATGTCAGTTACATAAAGTTACTGGAAAACTTTGAAATCTTCAAGTATGCTAACTTCACAGCAGAAACTGAATCAATAGATGAATGAATGGATAGATGATAGATTGATAGATAGCTCAGTCTTGTATAAGATAACAAGTTTGATCTCAGTCTTTATGTTCTCTTTTCAAATGTTCTGGCATGTCCTATTATCTTCCTGAAACATCCTATTGTCTTCCTGAAGTGGAAACGTGATTAAATAAACATGTCAATTCTAGATGAACTTTCAAAATGGTACAAAAGGGGCTCAGGTTTATTTATAGTGTTTCTGCCTGGGAATAGAGGCAGGTGCCTGAAGGACGCACTAAGACATACTCATTTTTGTCTTGTAAACCTCTCCTTTTACTTTGACATCACTTAATTCTACAACTCTTTCAGCTCCAGCAGTGGGTTCTTATTTCTCCCTAGCCATCTCCTCCTTTTGCCTGCTGCACTATTCTGGGTAGCTGAGGCAACCCCTGAGATACTGCTGCACTACTGCAAGGAAAACTCTGGGCAAAAATTTTTAATCATTCATATAGCATACATTTATTTGAAAGCAGATGTTTTCACTCATTGAAGCTGCCCATAGCTGTATCTTTGATGCTTGCTACTTGTCAAGCATTGTCAAGCCTTCTCTCCCTAAAAAGTAGAAAAGAAAAAGAAGTCAGTTGCTTCCACGTTTTTTCCCTGACTAGCATCTTCCCTAGGGGAACCCATGATAAATCCAGATTCGTTGGAAGCTGTGACATAATCTACTACAAAGAATAGTTAAAATACCTTATAATAATAAATGCTGTGATAGTTAATATTAAGTGTCAACTTGCCTGGATTGAAGGATGCAAAGTATTGCTCCTGATGTATCTGTGAGGATGTTGCCAACAGATTAACATTTAAGTCAGTGGACTGGGAGAGACAGACCCACCTTCAATCCAGGTAGGCACCATGTAATCGGCTGTCAGCACATCTAGAATAAAGCAGGCAAAAGAACGTGGAAAGACTAGACTTGCTGAGTCTTCTGGCCTTCGTCTTGCTCCCGTTCTGGATGCTTCCTGCCCTTGAATATCAGACTCCAGGTTCTTCAGCTTTTGGTCTCTTGAACTCACACCAGCGATCTGCGAGGAGCTCTCAGGCCCTTCCACCACAGACTGAAGGCTGCACTGTCGGCTTCCCTACTTTTGAGGTTTTGGAACTCAGCTTCCTTGCTCATCAGCTTGCAGGCAGCCTATTATGGGACTTCACCTTATGATCTTGTGAGTCAACAGTCCTTAATAAACTCCCCTTCATATATACCTCTATCCTATTAGTTCTGTCCTGCTAGAGAACCCTGCCTAAACAAATGATGTGCATGTTTGGGGGCATATATAATAGGGACCATAATGCGTTTATTCTCACCCACTTGCATGGAAATATCTACTCCCGGGAGTGAGAGAAGGTGACAGAAAACCCAGTAGGGCTGATCATGTGACGTGAAGGAAAGTGTCTATTCACGCTAAAGACAGGGGAAAAAAACAGTCACTGCCCGGATTTTTCCTTTTTCTTTCTAAATCACCTAATCTGATACAAGATTCCAGATCAATGAATTTTGTTTTAAAAGTCACTATCAGCCGGGCGCGGTGGCTCAAGCCTGTAATCCCAGCACTTTGGGAGGCCGAGACGGGCGGATCACGAGGTCAGGAGATCAAGACCATCCTGGCTAACACGGTGAAACCCCGTCTCTACTAAAAAATACAAAAAATTAGCCGGGCGAGGTGGCGGGCGCCTGTAGTCCCAACTACTCGGGAGGCTGAGGCAGGAGAATGGCGTGAACCCGGGAGGCGGAGCTTGCAGTGAGCTGAGATCCGGCCACTGCACTCCAGCCTGGGCGGCAGAGCGAGACTCCGTCTCAAAAAATAAATAAATAAATAAATAAATAAAATAAATAAATAAAAATCACTATCATAAACCCTTCTTGAGGGAGGCGGAATAAGAGAGAGAGGAGCGAAGGAAAGCGAAGAAGACAGGAATGAAGGGTTTGATCCCTTCTGGCACCCTTTCGCCAGGACTTAGCTCCATGTGGCCTGCTGGAAGTAACTAAGGGACTAACTCATGGGGGCAACTTTACAGTTCACAAAAGAGCAATTGCTGGAGGCAGGGGAAGAGGAAGTTGCTGAGTGAGAGAAATGGCCAAGCGTGGAAAGGCATTTTGGAACAAGGCGGGCTTTGTGGTGCCTCCTAAGTTATCGCCTCTTGGGGCACTGCCAGCTTGCCCACTCACTAGACAGCCGCTCCATCGCAAGGCTCTCTCTGCCTCCTGTCAAAGATCTCCACTAATTCCTTTAGCCAAACTAAACAATTATGCGAAGTTTACAAGAAAGACATAAGATATATTTCATACTCTCAAAGAGCTCAGAGTCCAATTTTCCACGGTGGAAATCTCTTACACTTTGTAAACTATCCGAGGCACCACAAAACTTTTTCAACAAAGGACAGATTGAAAACCAATTTGTAACTCTATTTGTACCAATATTTCATTTTCTCCTAGTTTCCAAGAAATTACCCAGCTGCCTGGTCCAAAGGTAATGATAAAGTGAGCCCTAAATCTTCAGACCAAAGTTTGGGAATTTTGCTTGTCCAGCTTTTATAGAAAGGAATGGAAGCAGAACCTCAAATCACACACCACGCTGCTAAAACCCCCTCCCCTGTCTTTAAATCAGCTATAACTAGTGCTTAGGTAAGAATCTGAACAGCAGAAGTTTCAAAACAATGGGTCTTTTAATTTCCAGTGTGTATGTTCTGTGATATGAAACCCTAACATTTAAAAAGTTACCATGTATTATAATATACAAGTCAGCTTTTTATGTTTAAAACATTCCCCACATTCCAGAGTGCTAATTTGAGGCTAAATGCCTGGAAAATGGCTCCCTTAACCCCTTCATTGACATATAAGCCCATTTCATATTTCTGTTGTCCTTAACTGCAAAGTTTTGATTGATGCATCACAAGTTCTGGGATCCAAAGTCTTTAAAAATTTAAGTGGGAAGAGGAAAAATAGCACAGAGTTGGGCAGTTTTATAGTCCTTGTTTCGGTCAGATGTGGTCCATTCAACTGCTGTTTAGCAAGGCTGACTGAGATGAGCGATGAGATGGAAAGGGGTTGAGGTATGGACAGGGGACATTAAGGGAACAGACCCAATTTAGTGGATTCCTATGGAACCAACAGAAAGGATCCTTGATAATTGAAAGCTATGGCAGCAGCCAACAAAATAAAGTTTTATCTTTATCTCATGTTCGAGGGGGATCGTCACAGTTGAGAAGAAACTTTAGCTAATTTGAAGTTAGTTGGTTAGATTTTCTGATTTTTCTTTATAAATTTAATGATGGTTACCGTTCGGTCTTTAACCAGCATTTTAAAATTATAACGTAGAGGTCACTGGAAGAAAATACGTGTTGCCATTTCCATTTTATGAAGCTCAAGAGGAGAGAAAAAGTCAATAAAGTACTCAAGGGAAATCTGCTTTTAAAAGCCAATGATTTCTTCTATACGACTGCTACCTAAGTTAATTTAAGCAGCTTGAAATTTGAAAACTGTGCTATATTTTAGAAGGGGCAGTATTGCCTTTTTTTAGTCCTCTATTGAGAGAAGTTGAAGTGTACAGGCATAATTCCCCATTTTCTTCTGTCATCCTAAAGTAATGTTTCTTCACATGAGACAGGAAATCACAAAATACTCAAAACAATTTTAATATATTTTAGAATTCTACTATGTAAACTCCATGGTGCTTGCTTGCACATTGTCAACCGAGGGTAAATAATACTTAAATGAGTATCTACTTTCTCAGCCAAGAGGACTATTTTCCTACCAGAATCTCCTTCCAATTTGACTTAATTATGCTCTAAAATGCTATCAGCAACGTTAAGTGTGCTGTAAAATTAGAATTGTATTATAGTTTGTGTTCATTAGTATCCCCCTTTTGGTCTCTGAGAAGCTTTAGAAAGATTTCACACTCTTGTGGCTTAAAGAAATACCTCGCTACAGCTTCTAGAATAGTTCTGAAGCTGGGAGTACACTGGGAGCCTGCATTCCCCTCAGTGTCAATGTTCTAACCTATTTCCAAAGCAGCTCATTAAACCACACTTTCCCTTTGTATTTTCACCTACTGTTAGTTATTCTCATATATTTCACCCAATAAACTGCTTTAACTATCCAAAAATATGATGTCCCCTAAGCTTTTTAAAAATAGATAAATTAGAAAATCATTAGCATATAAATCATATCACTGGAAAAAATATTGTAGGTTGATGAAACTAAGTAGGTTTTCTAAGACAAAGACAAGTTAGAAGGCCCAATGGAGAATGAATGTTTATTCATAAATCCAAGTGAAATTAATTGAAACAATTTAGTGACAGTTTCAAAACAATGACACCCATCGAAGTGCTGCAATTTTCTTTCACAGTGGACCCATTAGCCAGCACTCTATTTTGACTACTCTTCTTCGGGGACCAGCTTTATTCAATTAAAAATGATTTATGACTCTGGTTCTATTTTATAATCATTTTGGGGAGAGTTCATGCATCCACATACATGTCCATCTAACTTTGGACTGAAAAAATTTTTCCAAAATTCCATATTCTGATTGGTTGACATTGAGAAGTGAAAGAGATTTAAGAGCTTGATATAATCAACATAAATGTTCTATTAATTCTCAAAACCAGGAGTACATTCCTTGCTGTCAGGCCTGTGGAACCACAACCCTGCCGCTCACTCCACACATTTGGGCTTCCCTCTGTGGGCCCAGAGCTGCTCCATCAATCTCTTGCTTGTTTGATATCAGGACGTAGTGACAGACCATTCTGAAATTTCAATTAATCCTGTGATTTTCAGTTAATGCTTGAGTGCTTATGGATTACAACATGTTCTATACATCCTACATCTTAAATCTGCCCTTTAAAATAAAATATGGAAGGAAAACATACATTTTTTCACTAAAAAGATGTTTTGAACTAAAAAAGAAAAGTTGTTCTAAAAGGAAAATAACTAAGGGATAAATGAACTAAAAAAATTATTGTCTGAAATATTTAAGTTCTCTCCTTTCATAACTTTCAACCATTTATCCTTCATTTAATTCTTTCAGACATTTATCCTTTACTTAATTCTCCCTTCATATCCACCTCTTGCTCTGTCCCCACTGCCTGTCACAGGCCTTTATCAGATCATGCTTGTGCCTCTGCAGTGACGTTGCAACTGGCTGCCATCTGACTACTCTCTCACTCTTTCTCTCCATCTCGAAGATCAAGGCTAAAGAAACCATTCAGCGTTACACTTCCCGAGTCAAAATAACTCCCGTATTCCCCTGCACACAGCCATTGTTGCCAACCTAGGCCCAGGGCAGAGAGAACAGCTGAGTAGATGGGGTTAATGATGCCCTTCTCACTTCAAGACACATTTGCATTGCCCTGTTAATAGATTGCATCTCCTTGTTTAGTACATTGACACTGGCACTTTCATCTGTTTAATATATTGCCAAAATATCATTTGAAAAAGCATTCCAGAACCTTGAAAATGTCTCAACACCAATGACCTACATACAGAATGAAGGCTAAATAATCAAGTATAATGTTCGAGGCCCTCCATGGCCTGATCTCCTACCATTAGAGGCAGCCCCACTGTGGAAGTTAAGTACAGCTCCTGGTCAGATTGCTGGTGTTCAAATCCAGGGCCTATCCCTATTAACACTGTGAACTTTATTTAAATTGTCACCATCTCAGAGTCTCTAACAATTTCATGTGGAAAACAGGAATGCTGGTAGGTACCCAGCTTATCATATAGATTAAATGAAATTACAGGCTGCGTGTGATGGCTCACGCCTGTAATCCCAAAACTTTTAGGAGGCTGAGGCGGACGAATCACTTGAGGCTAGGCGTCCAATACCAGCCTGGCCAACGTGGCAAAACCCTGTCTCTACTAAAAATACAAAACTTAAGTGGGTATGCTGGCACATATCTGTAATCCCAGCTACTTGGGAGGCTCAGGCAGGAGGATTGCTTGAACCCAGGGGGTGGAGGCTGCAGTGAGCTGAGATCACATCACCACACTCCAGCCTCGGCAACAGAGCAAGACTCTGTCTCAAAAAAAAAAAATAAAATTATATAAATGAAGCACTTAGAACAGAATGGACACAAAATCATGGATCAATGGTAGCTCATCATGATTTCCTCTCAAGCTTATTAATCCCTCATGTAAACTCTCTGTTATGAATGAACAGCTTTATCATCATTCCTCAGATATTCCTTGGGTGTAGATAAAACCTCTTCCTGGGCCTTTATATCCAAACTAGAAATGCCGGCATTTTCTGGAAGCTGATGGCTTCAGGCAGGAGTGGAGGGGAAGGAGGAGAAGATATTGAAAAAATATCCATTAAAGCACCTTATAAGTAGAGTCTTATCTTTGAACTTCCTGCTCTCCAGCAGTCACTGTTCACTCAAGTGTAATATTGAGAAATTAGTGCTTTGCTAAAAGGGTGGAGTAGGGGGGAAACAAATAAAATTAGAAGATACCCTTATTTTCGGTGACAGAATCTCAGTTGCTTAAGAATCCCTAAGCATGTATTAACAGACACCATTCCAAAAACTAAGTGCTTACAAAGCCAATTTGATCTGGAAAATCATTTAGATTTTAAAGTGACTGTTCATTTTGACCTGTTTAAACACTAAAGATCCCCTAGCCCCTTTCGAAGAACAGGAGTCAGGTTTCACCTTCTAAGCCAACTCTCTTGCCCTTGCTTCATTCCACTCTGTGTTGGTTCCCTTCGCAAGGTAAGGTGTTTTAACATTTTATGCGCTTCCCAGAACAGTTTGAGTAGGAAGGTACCTTATGAGTATAAAATAATATATTCCAACACAGACATTCTGCTTATAACTAATGTAGCTTCCCCTACCCTAGGCAATAGTATCCTAAATTTTGATCACTAGGAGAAGCATAATGAAACACATGACATTTGGGAATTTCCTCCACTCTGGAATTACAGTAGGTGTGTTTGGGAGTGGGAGGATTTTAATCTTGTCAAGTCATAAGTACTACAGTTAATATATACATTATGTTTCAGTATGTTGATCCATTTAGTGGAAGTCTCAGTCTCACTTGCCATGCCAACTTCCTTATTAGATTTTCAATTTTTGTACCATTTGTGGATAATCAGACAATTATGACCATAGATTTAATATTTTCCCAGATTTCCATTCTTTAGTAACCATGGACATGCCCTATTATGTGTCTGCCTATTCCAACATGTAGTGCTTTAAGAACGAGATATTTTGCTTTGGTTCCTAGAGCTGTAACAAGAGAACCACAGATTTCCTACAAATACACATCTGGCATCCTGCCTTTGCAGTCCAGGACAAATCAGTTCCAGGAAAACCACCACCACTCTTCAAATCTGTAGCTGCATGCAGAACACTAACTGGGTTTGAGTCTACTTAGCTCATTCCATACTCAGATGAAAGATCAGGGTAGGACATATTGCTATATTTCTCTTTAGCTCTTTCTTAGTGACACCATACAATTGTAAGAAGAAATAAAGGGGTTATGCATCAGCTGTTGCTATGTGCCAGGCACTGTGCTACATTTTGGGGGATTCAGAAGTACAAAAGCCTTTGTACTTTGTGAGTTCCTTGAGGAACTCACCATCTACTGGGGGAGACACACTCATAAACAGACAAATAAATATGCCATGCTTAGTCACTAACTGAGGCAGAACAGACTGAAGGAGACATTTACTAAATGGTCAGATATATTATCTGAAGAAGTTAGAGCACTTCCAAGAACCATAGGAAGATCCTCTAGACACGTTATTTTGGTTCCATAGATCTAGAGTAAAAATTAACATTGTTAATTTACCAGGTTATCTGAAACAGTCATACAGACAGCTCCAAGCCATTTATGCGTATGGAGTCTGAGATGTCCCACCCTAACACCAAATGAACCAATGATAAGAAGTGCTTCTTGTCACCAAGGTTTCTGTTCCAAAAGAAAGCACTCTGATTTCCACCTTGTGAAATGTACCATGTATGGTCCCAACACGGAAGACATGCCACAGCTGGTAATAAGAGACCACAGCTGAGGAAACCTTGCAACAGGCCTTAAACATCCCACATGCTGCAACCATGCAAAAAAATTCAGAATAAATGAAAGCCGGCTCTTCGCTGTTATGAATACTTGAGTTGTGATCCCCTCACACATGGGGTTAGAAATAAAGTCAAAAATACTTTAAACTTCAACTGAGAACCTATTTCCTCTATTTCAATTCTTTAAAATGTCTTATAACAGCATACTTATGATAAACATCATCCATTGCTGATAGAATTTCCCAGAGAAAGGAGAACTTCTCAGGGAGGGTCTCGATCTCACTCAGCTCTTACCGCTCTCTTTGTACAGGGCTCTGTAAGTTTGCTTAAAGATGTGTAAAATTTCATGTAGTTTGACAGTCCCCTGAGGGTTCTCATGTGTGCTGTTTATCCCACTCTGTATGTGATACAACATTCACTCACAATTTTCTTCTTGGACAGCCTTAGAGGTTTGTAAAGATTGTAAATATTTAGTTTTCAAAGTCAAAACTATCCACTTTTGTTCAAAATACCTCTCTTTCAGGAAGTCTCAAACATCTGTTTAGAAAATCTTATAGCCAGTTTCTAGCCTAACACAAACTATAAAACACACACACAAAGTGATATCATCTCTAAGGGAATAAGATGTGTGGAAGATATGGAAATGGGACAGGATTTGGGACTCAGATATATCAGAATGTTTTGAACTATCAAAAAAATCAAAATGGCTTAATCAGTTGGAGACATTTATTTTCTCCAAAGTAAGAGGTTTAGCAACAGGATGTTTCCAGAATTAATACAGCAATTTAACAACATCCTTAAGGATTCAACTTCTTTCTGCCTTGATCCTGCTATCCTCAGTGCAGTGTCTTTTTTCCCCCCTCAATATTATGTCCTCTTTGTTGCAAGATGGCTGCAGCTGCTTCAAGTTTCATACTCCACCCATCAGTGTTCCAAAGGGCAGGCCAGAATGCATCTCATTCTTACCCCTTTTTTCAGAACAAAGTACACTTTTCCAGAAGTCATTATGTAGAATTAACTTTATGTCTTTTTTTTTCTTTTGACTGAGAAGGTAGTTTTATTATTTTAATCCTACCACTTTTCTAGAAGAAAAATAAAGAAATCAACTACTCCTGCTGCCCATTTAGTCATCACCACCAAATTAACCTTTCCATGATCATACATAGAAATCATGTCTATTATATATGTAGTTACATATATTTTAAGCAAAATGCAATTACCTTGTATTTTTCTGCAACTTGATTTTTTTATTTTTAGTTTACACATAATTGTACATGGGATATAGAATGATATTTTTCATGCCTGTATACAATATGTAATAATCCAATTGAGGTAATTAGCATACACATCCCCTCAAACATTTATCATTTATTTGTGTTGCAAACATTCAAAATCCTCTTTTCTAGCTTTTTAAAAACATACAATAAATTATCATTAACTATGTTCACCTTGCAGTGCAATAGAGCACTAGGACGTATTCCTCCTCTCTAGCTATAATGTTGTACCTGTTAACCAATCTCTCCCTGTCCTCCCCTCCCCTCTACTCTTCCTAGCCTCTAATAACTACAATTCTATTTTCTACTTCTATGAGATCAGTTTTTTTAGCTCCCACGTGAGTGAGAACATGTAGTATTTGTCTTTCTGTGCCTGACTTATTTCACTTAACATAATGTCCTCCAGGCCCATCCATCCACGTCATCATGAGTGACAGAATTTCATCCTTTTTATGGCTAAATACTACTCCATTTTGTGTGTGTGTGTGTGTGTGTAAATATATATATGCCACATTTTCTTTATCCATTCATCTGTTGATAGACATTTAGATTGATTCTATATCTTGGCTATTATGAATTAGCGCTACAATAAACTTAGGGTACACAGTCATCTCTTCAGTGAATTGATTTCCTTTACTTTGGGTAAATACCCAGTAGTGAGACTGCTGAATCATATGGTAGTTCTATTTTTAGTTTTTTGAGAAACCTTCATATTGTTTTTATTAATTGCCGTACTAATTTACATCCCCATCAACAGTATATAAGAGTTCTCTAAATCCCTTTTTTTGTTTTTTGAGATAGAGTCTCACTCTGTCACCCAGGCTGGAGTGCAGTGACACCATCTCGGCTCACTGCAACCTCCACCTTCTGGGTTCAAGTGATTCTCATGCCTCATCCTCCTGAGTAGCTGGGATTACAGGACTGTACCACCACACCCACCTAATTTTTATATTTTTGGTAGAGATGGGGTTTTGCCATGTTGGCCAGGCTGGCCTCAAACTCCTGACCTCAGATGATCTGCCCACTTCTGCCTCCCAAAGTGCTGGGATTACAGGCATGAGCCACCATGCCCAGCCTCTAAATCTTTGTTATGTCTTATTGATAGGAATTGTGTCATTAGGCCATTCCTAACTAATTCGTAGCAAAATAATGAAATTACCAGTCTTGGTTTAGAATAATCATTATTTAACTTCCTCCAAGTACTCGAAGTTCTTGGCTGCCCAATATCTGAACAAAATTGGCAGAAAGTAGAAATGGCTATTTAATAAACAACCAAGTGTCTATCACACCAGAGAATATAAGTGCTTTGACTTTGCTTTTAATCCAGTCTCCCTAATGACTGCTTTATTGGGCAGGAAAGAAGGCACTATAGGGCAGTAGTTAAGGCCACAGTTCTAAAGTCAGGGGGGTCTAGATTTAAATTCCATCTCTGTCATTTATGATCTGTAAAACTTTAGGCAAGTTACTGAGCCTAAATTCCTTTCTGATACCTTTCTAAGCCTAAAATTCCACATGTACAATGTCAGGAAAAAAAAATAGTAAATAGTACCATAAAGCAGGTAAGTATATTAAATTAAATAATGAGTATACTCATTATTTAGCCAACCATCTAACTCCTGGTGTCAACAAGATTAGCAGTTATTAACATATCTTACTCTAGAAACTAGCTCTCAATTCCTAAAGGACTAAAGAATTCCCCCTTTCATATGGCATTAAAAACAACAACAACAAAACCCTCAAAAATGCAAGGCCACTGAAAAAGTCTGGAGGTGGGAAGGGACCATAACATAGTTTAATTGTATTCAGAAAAGTATATCAGTGCCTAAGCAACCACTGCAATAGGTTAGCAATCTCTTCAGAAAATATAGAAGGGCAATGTCATATGTTTAAAATCAAATATACTAGGTTCACAGTCCATATCTCTCATCACACTCTCTCTGGCTATAATTCCTCTTCTTTATTCATTTGGTGACTACACACTATAAAAATGCTTAAAATCAAAATCTTTGTTTTCTCTGTTTTCTTCTCAAAAACACATTTGCCAAAAGATTTAAGCAAGTGAGCAGGAATTTATAAACCCAGCTTTAAAATCAGTTACATCTAAGTAAGACACCAGATACTCAACTGGGCATTGTTTTTAAATTCCAGCTTTGTTCATTCTCAAAACTAAAAATTCTCTAAAATACATTTAGTTGCCTTTAGACCATCATCTTCTCAATCTTTAGCATACATTAGATACAATTATTCATATAAAGAATGTCTGATTTACTTGGCTAGATGTTTTTGCTCTAATTTTAAAAGGATTTGGCACCCTAGGAAAGAGTAAAATGGTCAGACAATCACAGCAGAAAGATGAACAGGGACTGCTCGCCAGTTTCTCTCTTTTAGCTATCTCATGTGTAATCAATGCAAATTAGAATTTGAAATACATTTGTAAATTGTATTTGTACCCTAATTTGAAATCTGCCCTGAGAAACTTTCAGTCCAGTGCTTAGCTGATAGAACTTCAATATGTTGCTGGGTTTGAATATGACAAGTGATATAGCAAATCTCTCTTCACATTTTTATAAATCCATTAATTTTTGAAGCTTAAAAACATGATCTTGGAGTTTTTCATAAGCTCTTTACGAAACTTATTCTACGAGTTTCCTCAGCACCAAAAAGGGCTCTTAAACCAGATGGATAGAAAGAAAATCTAGAAAGAAAGCATGCAAAATCTAAACCAAAACTACAAATCTCTGAATCATATAATACAATATCCAATTTTCTTTTTAGCTGTGAGTTTGCCATATGGGGATAATAAAGGGAAAATTCAAAATATAATCTCCATGATTCTTTGTTTCTGTGGGCCTAAGATATTAGTCCATCTTTACAAAAAGAAAAATCCCCAAACAACTACTGTCATACATAAAGTTAGTTGTTAATCAAACTCAGAAGGCGGCAAAATAATACTTTGTATATAAAGTACACAGTTAAGAAACATTAGTTATTCTATGTAAATGTAATGTTCACCCAAAACACAAACAAAATGGGGCAAAAATTCAGGGCAATTTAAAAACAAAAAAATCATACAATACTAGTTAGGGCAAGAATTGAAAATGACACCATCTAGGCCTGTTCTTGTTTAGGAATGTCAAAAGAAAAGATCTATAGTAATTCTTTGGCTTTTCTTTAAAGAATTTTTTTCTTACTTCTTTGTTCTGCAAGAAAAAAAACAATAATTAGCAAACCACAGATGAGAGTGAGTGCTCTCATTTAACACACCAAATATGCCACCCAAGACCGCAATTGCTGCCATTGCCATTTTGCATGCCCGTTTTTTCCCTTGCTTTTTTAAAACTCCAAACCTCAAGGAAGGTGCAGTGAGTTGTCACTGGAAGTGCCTTAGGGAACCAACTAAATGAGAACTGAAAGAGTTTGAAGGATATTATCAAGTTACCCCTTCCAGAGAGGCAGTAAATATTTACTGAGCTTTAACTCTGTGCAAAAGTGTTGGCTATGCTCTGGACAGTGAAAAGTGTATGAGCTAAGCCCTTGCTCCTACAGGAATTTACGAAAAAGTAGGGAAAATAATGAC
The DNA here is from genome assembly GCF_049350105.2 of Macaca mulatta. Taxonomy (NCBI): domain Eukaryota; kingdom Metazoa; phylum Chordata; class Mammalia; order Primates; family Cercopithecidae; genus Macaca; species Macaca mulatta. The sequence goes on along the minus strand of NC_133416.1, from coordinate 49,790,109 downwards.
TACATATAAAAATGAATCATGTGCATAAATAATAAAACAAAGTTGGACAGAAGTACAAAGTTTCAGTCAGGTTTATTATTTCTTTTTAATAAAAATCTTTTTTATTTCATCTGGTTATAACTCCCCACTCTCCCAAACACTGACAGTGGAAGTGAAGGCAAATCTTGCATCGGGGATGGTAGAAGGACCTAAAGGCCTAAAGAATCCCAGCACTAGCAAGGACCCCTGGAAAAAGTGTGGAAGATTTCCCCATCAGTATTGGACATTCCATAGAATGCAAGCTCCATTAGAACGGGTAGCATGCCTGCAATACTCACAACTCTTTTACCTAGAACTTCGCAAAATATCTAGAACATAGTATTTCTCAATGAAAAGTAAGTTACTGTTATTTTTAAGCAATTCCACGTAGGTACTTGGAAAAACCAAGTATGATAAAGTGGGGTTATTTATTTTCACTGTTCTAACCCAGTATGGGAGAGACGGGGAAAGGAAGACGGCTCTGAAAAGCTGAAGCTGGTAGAGGGATCATCTCACACTTGAATCTGGAAGTACCCTGAAACCAAGAAAGTATACAGAGGTGCAGTTGGAATTTGGGTTCCTAATGGGTTACCTAAACAAGAGCAAGAGCCAGGGTATGGATAAGGCAAAAAAGCACGATCAGAAAATAGTGCAGGTAAGCAGGAGAGAGACCTGGGAAAATGTCTGAGATAAACTACTGCTGTCTGTGTAACAAATGGGTATACCATCCTTTGTTAAAGAGTTGGGGACCAAGTGATAATTATTTTGTAATTTATCCCACATCGGGCCTAAAAGTATTCCTTAAGAATCAAAGAGCTCCAAAACCATCACCTGAAGAATGTTAAGGGAAATTAGGGAGTTCGGTAAAATGACATTACAAGATAATATATAAAAATTAATAGTATTCATTGGAATAAACAATTCAAAAATATTTCTAACAAACACTTAGAAAGTATGTTTAAGGCATCCAATTCACAATAGCAACACAAATTATAAACCTCACAAAAAATGATCAGTGTAAATAAGAAGTAAATTGTACTAACAGAAAGGACCAGAATAAAGGAGAGAGTTACCATGCTCCTGGGGTGGGGGGAAACTTCATATTTGAAAACTATCAATTCCCAAATGGTAATCTAAATTTGGATAAATCCCAAAATTTAAATATAATTTTGATCCACATCCAACTGAGCATTTTTCATACCTGACAAACACTATTATTTATCTGGAAGACACAGTGCTAAGAAAGAGCCAACATGTAATTCTAAAGAGAAGAGTAAGTAGGAAATTTAATATACTTAAATTAGGAAAATACTTTGCTATTGGGTATAATAATAAATAGATACATAAACAAATAGGAGAGGGCCAAATAGGAGATTTCAGTCCTCATACTCTCACAGAAACACTGATTTTTGACAACCATCCACAGACAGGAATACCCCTGTGGTAACCTAGGAGTCCAGGAGAGACATTCCAGCACTGCATTAGAGTAAAAAAAATTGAGAACAGATGCAGTGATTAAGTGGGAAGAGCAGTTTCACTTTACCTGCATCATCTCTCTCTCAAGGCAGCACAGCTTAACATCAAGAGAGACCTCCTCAGCCTGCAGTTTTCTCCCATGGGGGAAAATAAGGGTGAAGTAAGTGCCTGGTTTCTTCAGACTCACAAGACATTGCCCAAGAGGCCAATGCCTGCCTCATCCCCTCCAGATCACTAAGGGAATCAGCACAGCTGGATAGTCTGGGGAGAGACAGAAGCAGGAAAAAGGAGTCGGAAAGGCCTGCAAGAACCCCAAAATATCTGGCTGGGCTTTCTTGAGTTAAGGTCTTTCTCTCCTAAAGCAGTCTCAGTAAAGACTAGAGGAAGGAACTGTTTTTTCAAACTTGAAGATCGCATTCCAAGACATCAAGGAACATGAAAAATCAAGGAAACCAAACACCAAAGGAGCAAAACAAAACTCCAGTAGCTGACCCCAAATAAATGGAGATCTATGAAATCCCCTGTAAAGAATTCAAAGTAATAGTTGCAAAAAAGCTCAGTAAGCTACAAGAGAAGTCATATAGGCAAATAAACAATATCAGAAAAACAATACATGAACAAAATAAAAATTCAACCAAGAGATAGAAAACATAAAGAAGAACCAAATATAAATTCTACAGTTAAAACATATAATAATTGGCCAGGCACAGTGGCTCATGCCTGTAACCCCAGCACTTTGGGAGGCAGAGGTGGGTGGATCACTGCAGGTCAGGAGTTCAAGACTAGACTGGCCAACAAGGTGAAACACCATTTCCACTAAAAATACAAAAATTAGCTGGGCATGGTGCCATATGCCTGTAATCCCAGCTACTTGGGAGGCTACGACATGAGAATCACTTGAAGCCAGGAGGCAGAGGTTGCAGTAAGCCACGATCATGCCACTGCACTCCAGCCTGGATGACAGAGTGAGACTCTGTCAAAAAACAAGGAAGTTAGGAAGTTAGGGAGGGAGGGAGGGAGGGAGGGAGGGAGGGAGGAAGGAAGGAAGGAAGGAAGGAAGGAAGGAAGGAAGGAAGGAAGGAAGGAAAGAAGGAAGGAAGGAAGGAAAGAAGGAAAGAAGGGAAAAAGGAAAAAAGGAAAGGAGAGGAGGGACAGAGGGACAGAGAGACAGAGAGAAGGAGGGAGGGAGGGAAAGAAAGAAAGGAAAGAAAGGAAAGGGAAGGGAAAGGGAATGGAAAGGGAAGGGAAAGGAAAGGAAAAGAAAGGAAAGGAAAGGAAGAAAACAAAGAAAGAGAGAAAGAAAGAAAGAGAAAGAAAGAGAGAGAAAGAAAGAGAAAGAAAGAAATAAAATAATTGATCTGAAAAATTCAATAGTTTTAATACCAGACTCTATCAAGGAGAAGAAAGAATCAGTGAACTCAGAGATAGATCATCTGAATTATGCAATCGGAAGAACAAAAAGAAAAAATAATAAAAAAGTAAAGAATGCCTATACGACACGGGACATCATCAAGAGAAATAATGTACATATCATAGAAGTTCCAGAAGTAACAGAAAGAGAATGGGTCAGAAAGATTACTTAAATAAATAATGAAGAATCAGGGGAGTGAAATGAGTGGCCAGATGCATGAGGCCCAGAAAACATCAAACAGGTAGAACATAAAAAGATACTCACCAAGAAACATTATAATCAAACTGTCAAAACTTAAAGCGAAAATTTTGAAAGCAACAAAAGAAAAGTGATATGTCACATAAAAGGAAACCTTCACAAGACTATGAGCAGATTTCTCAGTAGAAATCCTGCATGCCAAGAGAGAATGCATGCTACATCCAAAGGCAGAAGGAAAAAAAATCAATTAAGAATAACTTACCCAACAAAACTATCCTTCCCCAGTGAAGGAGAGAAAGATTTTCTCAGACAAACAAAATCTGAAGGAATTCATCAGCACTAGAACTTCCCTACAAGAAATGCTAAAGGGATTTCTTCAGCTGCAGCAAATGGCCACTAAAGAGAAACATGAAAATACATGAAGGTATAAAACTTACTGGTAGGGGGGGCGGAGCAAGATGGCCGAATAGGAACAGCTCCAGTCTCCAGCTCCCAGCAGGAGAGACACAGAAGACAGGTGATTTCTGCATTTTCAACTGAGGAACGCAGCTCATCGCCAGCAACAGATCAAAGCTGGACGGCAAATGACTTTGACGAGATGAGAGAAGAAGGCTTCAGTCCATCAAACTTCTCAGAGCTAAAGGAAGAATTATGTAACCAGCACAAAGAAACTAAAAAGCTTGAAAAAAGAGTGCAAGAATTGATAACCAGAATAATTAATGCAGAGAAGGCCATAAACGAACGAACAGAGATGAAAACCATGACATGAGAAATAAGTGACAAATGCACAAGCTTCAGTAACCGACTCGATCAACTGGAAGAAAGAGTATCAGCGATCGAAGTTCAAATGAATGAAATGAAGTGAGAAGAGAAGTGTGGAGAAAAAAGAGTAAAAAGAAATGAACAAAGCCTCCAAGAAGTATGGGATTATGTGAAAAGACCAAATCTACATCTGACTGGTGTGCCTGAAAGTGAGGGGGAAAATGGAACCAAGTTGGAAAACACTCTGCAGGATATCATCCAGGAGAACTTACCCAACCTGTAAGGCAGGCCAACATTCAACTTCAGGAAGTACAGAGAACACCACAAAGATACTCCTCGAGAAGACCAACTCCAAGACACATAATTGCCAGATTCACCAAAGTTGAAATGAAGGAAAAAATGTTAAGGGCAGCCAGAAAGAAAGGACGGGTTACCCACAAAGGGAAGCCCATCAGACTAACAACAGATCTCTTGGCAGAAACTCTACAAGCCAGAAGAGAGTGGGGGCCAATATTCAACATTCTTAAAGAAAAGAATTTTCAACCCAGAATTTCATATCCAGCCAAACTAAGTTTCATAAGTGAAGGAGAAATAAAATCCTTTACAGATAAGCAAATGCTTAGAGATTTTGTCACCACTAGGCCTGCCTTACAAGAGACCCTGAAGGAAGCACTAAACATGGAAAGGAACCACCGGTACCAGCCATTGTAAAAACATGCCAAATGTAAAGACCATCGAGGCTAGGAAGAAACTGCATCAACTAACGAGCAAAATAACCAGTTAATATCATAATGGCAGGATCAAGTTCACACATAACAATATTAACCTTAAATGTAAATGGACTAAATGCTCCAATTAAAAGACACAGACTGGCAAACTGGATAAAGAGTCAAGACCCATCAGTCTGCTGTATTCAGGAGACCCATCTCACATGCAGAGACATACATAGGCTCAAAATAAAGGGATGGAGGAAGATCTACCAAGCAAATGGAGAACAAAAAAAAGCAGGGGTTGCAATCCTAGTCTCCAATAAAACAGACCTTAAACCATCAAAGATCAAAAGAGACAAAGAAGGCCATTACATAATGGTAAAGGGATCAATTCAACAGGAAGAGCTAACTATCCTAAATATATATGCACCCAATACAGGAGCACCTAGATACATAAAGCAAGTCCTTAGAGACTTACAAAGAGACTTTGACTCCCATACAAGAATAATGGGAGACTTCAACACCCCACTGTAACATTAGACAGATCAACGAGACAGAAAGTTAACAAGGATATCCAGAAATTGAATTCATCTCTGCAGCAAGCAGACCTAATAGACATCTATAGAACTCTCCACCCCAAATCAACAGAATATACATTCTTCTCAGCACCACATCACACTTATTCCAAAATTGACCACATAATTGGAAGTAAAGCACTCCTCAGCAAATGTGCAAGAACAGAAATTATAACAAACTGTTCTCAGACCACAGTGCAATCAAACTAGAACTCAGGACTAAGACACTCAATCAAAACCGCTCAACTACATGGAAACTGAATAACCTGCTCCTGAATGACTACTGGGTACATAACGAAATGAAGGCAGAAATAAAGATGTTCTTTGAAACCAAGGAGAACAAAGATACAACATACCAGAATCTCTGGGACACATTTAAAGCAGTGTGGAGAGGGAAATTTATAGCACTAAATGCCCACAAGAGAAAGCTGGACAGATCTAAAATTGACACTCTAACATCGCAATTAAAAGAACTAGAGAAGCAAGAGCAAACACATTCAAAAGCTAGCAGAAGGCAAGAAATAACTAAGATCAGAGCAGAACTGAAGGAGATAGAGACACAAAAAACCCTCCAAAAAAATCAATGAATCCAGGAGTTGGTTTTTTGAAAAGATCAACAAAATTGATAGACTGCCAGCAAGCCTAATAAAGAAGAAAAGAGAGAAGAATCAAATAGACGCAATTAAAAATGATCAAGGGGATATTACCACCGACCCCACAGAAATACAAACTACCAACAGAGAATACTATAAACACCTCTACGCAAATAAACTAGAAAATCTAGAAGAAATGGATAATTTCCTGGACACTTACACTCTTCCAAGACTAAACCAGGAAGAAGCTGAATTCCTGAATAGACCAATAGCAGGCTCTGAAATTGAGGAAATAATTAATAGCCTACCAACGAAAAATGTCCAGGACCAGATGCATTCACAGCTGAATTCTGCCAGAGGTACAAGGAGGAGCTGGTACCATTCCTTCTGAAACTATTCCAATCAATAGAAAAAGAGGGAATCCTCCCTAACTCATTTTATGAGGCCAACATCATCCTGATACCAAAGCCTGGCAGAGACACAACAAAAAAAGAGAATTTTAGACCAATATCCCTGATGAACATCGATGCAAAAATCCTCAATAACTTACTGGCAAACCGGATCCAGCAGCACATCAAAAAGATTATCCACCATGATCAAGTGGGCTTCATCCCTGGGATGCAAGGCTGGTTCAACATATGCAAATCAATAAACGGAATCCAGCATATAAACAGAACCAAAGACAAAAACCACATGATTATCTCAATAGATGCAGAAAAGGCTTTTGACAAAATTCAACAGCCCTTCATGCTAAAAACTCTCAATAAATTTGGTATTGATGGAACGTATCTCAAAATCATAAGAGCTATTTATGACAAACCCACAGCCAATATCATACTGAATGGGCAAAAACTGGAAAAATTCCCTTTGAAAACTGGCACAAGACAGGGATTCCCTCTCTCATCACTCCTATTCAACATAGTGTTGGAAATTCTGGCTAGGGCAATCAAGCATGACAAAGAAATCAAGGGTATTCAGTTAGGAAAAGAAGAAGTCAAATTGTCCCTGTTTGCAGATGACATGATTGTATATTTAGAAAACCCCATTGTCTCAGCCCAAAATCTCCTTAAGCTGATAAGAAACTTCAGCAAAGTCTCAGGATACAAAATTAATGTGCAAAAATCACAAGCATTCTTATACACCAGTAACAGACAAACAGAGAGCCAAATCATGAATGAACTTCCATTCACAATTGCTTCAAAGAGAATAAAATACCTAGGAATCCAACTTACAAGGGATGTAAAGGACCTCTTCAAGGAGAACTACAAACCATTGCTCAGTGAAATAAAAGAGGACACAAACAAATGGAAGAACATACCATGCTCATGGATAGGAAGAATCAATATCGTGAAAATGGCCATACTGCCCAAGGTTATTTATAGATTCAATGCCATCCCCATCAAGCTACCAATGAGTTTCTTCACAGAATTGGAAAAAACTGCTTTAAAGTTCATATGGAACCAAAAAAGACCCCGCATTTCCAAGACAATCCTAAGTCAAAAGAACAAAGCTGGAGGCATCACGCTACCTGACTTCAAACTATACTACAAGGCTACAGTAACCAAAACAGCATGGTACTGGTACCAAAACAGAGATATAGACCAATGGAACAGAACAGAGTCCTCAGAAATAATGCCACACATCTATAGCCATCTGATCTTTGACAAACCTGAGAAAAATAAGAAATGGGGAAAGGATTCCCTATTTAATAAATGGTGCTGGGAAAATTGGCTAGCCATAAGTAGAAAGCTGAAACTGGATCCTTTCCTTACTCCTTACACGAAAATTAATTCAAGATGGATTAGAGACTTAAATGTTAGACCTAATACCATAAAAACCCTAGAAGAAAACCTAGGTAATACCATTCAGGACATAGGCATGGGCAAGGACTTCATGTCTAAAACACCAAAAGCAATGGCAACAAAAGCCAAAATTGACAAATGGGATCTCATTAAACTAAAGAGCTTCTGCACAGCAAAAGAAACTACCATCAGAGTGAACAGGCAACCTACAGAATGGGAGAAAATTTTTGCAATCTACTCATCTGACAAAGGGCTAATATCCAGAACCTACAAAGAACTCTAACAAATTTACAAGAAAAAATCAAACAACCCCATCAAAAAGTGGGCAAAGGATATGAACAGACATTTCTCAAAAGAAGACATTCATACAGCCAACAGACACATGAAAAAATGCTCATCATCGCTGGCCATCAGAGAAATGCAAATGAAAACCACAATGAGATACCATCTCACACCAGTTAGAATGGCGATCATTAAAAAGTCAGGAAACAACAGGTGCTGGAGAGGATGTGGAGAAATAGGAACACTTTTACACTGTTGGTGGGATTGTAAACTAGTTCAACCATTATGGAAAACAGTATGGCGATTCCTCAAGGATCTAGAACTAGAAGTACCATATGACCCAGCCATCCCCTTACTGGGGATATACCCAAAGGATTATAAATCATGCTGCTATAAAGACACATGCACACGTATGTTTATTGCAGCACTATTCACAATAGTAAAGACTTGGAATCAACCCAAATGTCCATCAGTGACAGACTGGATTAAGAAAATGTGGCACATATACACCATGGAATACTATGCAGCCATAAAAAGGATGAGTTTGTGTCCTTTGTAGGGACATGGATGCAGCTGGAAACCATCATTCTCAGCAAACTATCGCAGGAACAGAAAACCAAACACTGCATGTTCTCACTAATAGGTGGGAACTGAACAATGAGATCACTTAGACTCGGGAAGGGGAACATCACACACTGGGGCCTATCATGGGGAGGGGGGAGGGGGAAGGGGGGAGGGGGGAGAGATTGCATTGAGAGTCATACCTGATGTAAATGATGAGTTGATGAGTGCTGACGAGTTGATGGCTGCAGCACACCAACATGGCACAAATATACATATGTAACAAACCTGCACGTTATGCACATGTACCCTAGAACTTAAAGTATAATAATAAAAAAAAATAAATAAAAAAAATAAAAATAAATTTAAAAAATTTTTTTTAAAATACTTACTGGTAAAAGTAAGTATATAATCAAATTCAGAATACTTTAATACTGAATAGTTGTGCATAGATCACTTTTAACACCAGCATAAAAGCTGGACGTATTAAAATACAGCTACAATAATTCAATAAAGGACACATTATTTTTAAAAATGTAAATATTAATGTAAATTAAATAAAAGGTAGGGAAGTAAAAAAAATAAAGATTTTATAATCAAAATTAAGTTGTTATCAGCTGAAGACAGAAAGTTGTAAGATCTTTTATGTAAGCCTCATGCTAATCACAAGAAAATATCTATTATGGACAATAGATAAAGAAAAAAGAATCAAAACGTAAAACTACAAAAAAAAAAAACCATCAAATTACAAAGGAAGACGACAAAAGAAAACGAAAGGAAGAAATAATCTACAATACAGCCAGAAACATTAACAAAATGGCAATAGTAACTCATTACCTATCAATAATTACTAAAGTGTAAGTGGATTAAATTCTGCACTCAAAAGACATAGACTGGTTGAATAGATTAAAAAACAAGATCTAACTATACTCTGCCCACAAGAGACTCACGTTAGCTCTAAAGACACATAGGATGAAAGTAAAATGATGGAAAAAGATATCACATGCAAATGGAAACCAAATTGGGTGGCTACACTTATATCAGATAAAATAGACTACAAGTCAAAAACCATAACAAGAGGTAAAGAAGGTCATTATACAATGATAAAAGGGTCAATTCATCAAAAGTGTATAACAATTATATATGTTCCCAACATTGAAGCATCTAAATATATAAAGCAAATATTAATAGAGCTGAAAGGAGAAATAGCAATACAATAATAGCAGGGGATTTCAGTGCCCTACTTTCATCATTGGATAGATCATTCAAGCAGAAAATCGATTTTTAAAAATGGTGGACTTGCCGGGTGTGGTGGCTGACACCTCTAATCCCAGTATTTCGAGAGGCTGAGGTGGGGAGATCTCTTGCTGTCAGGATTCTGAGACCAGCCTGGCCAACATGGTGAAACCGTTTCTACTAAAAATACAAAATTAGCTGGGCGTGGTGGTGAGCACCTGTAATCCCAGCTACTCAGGAGGCTGAGACAGGAGAACAGTTTGAAACCAGGAGGCAGAGGCTGCAGTAAGCTGAGGTTGTGCCACTGCACTCCAGCCTGGGCAATAGAGACTCTGTCTCAAAAAGAATAAAAATTTTTTTAAAAAGTGGACTTGAACAATACTGTAGACCAAATGAACTTAACAGACACATACAGAACATTCAATCTAACAGCAACGGAATACACATTTTTCTCATGGGCACATAAAGCATTCTTCAGGATAAATCCCATGTTAAGCCACAAAACAAGTATGACCAAATTTAAGAAGATTTAAATCATGTCAAATGTCTTTTCCAATCACAAGGGCATGAAACTAAAAATACAATAGAAATTTTGGAAATTTCACAAATATGTGGAATAAACAACACACTCTTGAATAAATAAATAATAAATAACTTTGTACCTCATGTAATGAGAAAAACATACTAACCCCAAAGTGAACAAAAGAGAAATAATAAAGATCAGAGCAGAAATTAATGAAACAAACTAGAAACATTACTGAAACTAAGAATTGGTTTCTGAAAAGATAAAAAACATTGACAAACCTTTAACTATACAAAGAAAAAAGATGGGGCCTATTGGCAGGGTAGGGTAGGGGGAGAGAGAATATTAGAAAGGATGGCTAATGCATTCTGGGCTTAATAAGTAGGTGATGGGTTGACAGGTACAGTAAACCACTATGGCACATGATTACCTATGTAACAGACCTGCATATCCTGCACATGTATCCTAGAACTAAAAAGAAAAAAAGAGGCAAGACTCAAATAAATAAAAGAATAAATGAAAGAGGAGACATTACAACTGATACCACAGAAATACAAAAGATCGTATGAGAATATATGGACAACTCCGCTGCAACGAATTTCACAAGCTAGAAAACACTGATAAATTCCTAAATTCATACAACCTACCAAGAATCATGAAAAAATAGAAAAATACGAACAGACCAATAACAAGTAAGGAGAGTGAAGCAATAAACAAAAGCCTCCCAACAAAGAAAAGCCCAGGACCAAATCCTTAACAAAAATACTAGCAAACCATATTCAACAGCACATTAAAAGGATGATATACTATGTTTAAGATTTATCCCTGGGATGTAAGGATGGTTCAAAAAATAAATCAATCAATGTGACATACCACACTAATAGAATAAAGGATAAAATTATTTCATTAGAATAAGAAATCTCATTAGAAGGATCATCTCATTAAACAAAGACAAAAAATTGACAAAATTCAATATTTTTGTGTGATAAAAACTCTCAATAAATTAGATATACAAGGTAAGTTCCTTAACATAATAAAGGCCATAGATGACAAGTTCACAGATAACATATTCAATGGTGAAAGCTGAGATTTTCTTCTAAGATCAGGAATAAGACAAGGATGTCCACTCTCACCACTTCTATTCAATATAGTACTGAATGTCCTTGCCAGAGCAATTAGGCAAAAAACTAAAAGAGGGGGCAGGGGAAAATAGCAGGTATCCAAATAGGAAAAGAAGACATAAAATTGTCTCTGTTTGCAGATGCCATGGTCTCATATACGGAAGACTTCATGGAAAAAAAAAACTGTTAGAACTAATAAATGAATTCAGTGAAGTTGTATCATATTAAGTCAACATAAAAAATTAGTCGTGTTTCTATACTACAATAACAAACTATCCAAAAAGAAAGCAATCCCATTTACAAGATCATCAAAAAGAAGAAAATGCTTAGGAGTATAATAACCAAGATGAAACTATACACTGAGAACTATAAAACATTGATAAAAGAAATAAGACTTAATATTGTTAAAATGTTCATACTACCCGAAGCAATGTACAAATTCAATGCAAACCTTATCAAAATTTACATAGAATTTTTTTACAGAAATAGAAAAAACAATCCTAAAATTTGTATGGAACCACAAAGACCCTGAATAACCACAGCAATCTTGAGTAAGAAGAATAAAGCTGGAGGCATCACACTTCCTAATTTCAAAATCTATAATAATCAAAAGAGTATGTCACTATACTCTTTTGTCACTATACTCTATATAATACAAAGCTATAATAATCAAAAGAGTATGTCACTACCATAAAAACAGAAACATAGGCCAATGAAACAGAATCAAGGACCCAGAAATTAATCCACACATATAAGGCCAACTAATGTTCAACAAGAGTGCCAAGAATGCACAATGGAGTGAAGATAGTCTCTCCAACAAATTGTGTTGGGAAAGCTGGATATCCACACATAAAAGAATGAAATTGAACCCTTATCTTACACCATGCACACCAATCAAATCACAGCATATTAAGACCTGAAACAATAATACTCCCAGAAAAAAATATAAGGGAAACAACTTTTTGACATTGTTTTCAGCAACTACTTTTAGACTTTGACACCAAAAGCATATGCAATAAAACCAAAAATAAACAAGTAGGATTACATAAAAATAAAAAGCTTCTTCTGCACAGCAAAGGAAACAATTAACAATGAAAAAGCAACCTAAACAATGAAAAAATATATTTGCAAACTGTGTATCTAATAAGGGGTTAATTTCCAAAATAAGTAAGGAACACATACAACTCAATAGCAAAAGAACAATCAATCTGATTTTTAAATGGGCAAAGAACATGAATAGACTTTTGTCCAAAGAAGACATACAAATAACCAATAGGCATATGAAAAGGTGCTCATATGAGTAACCATGAGGAAAATGCAAATCAAAATCACAGTGAGATATCATTTCACACCTGTTAAGATGGCTATTACTAAAAATAAATAAATAAATAACAAGTGTTGGCTGGCAAAGATTTGGAGAAAAGGGAACCCTTACATATTATTAGTGAGAATGTAAATTAGTACAGCCATTATGGAAAACACTATGGAGTTTCTTTAAAAAATTAAAGTATAACTACCACATGACCCAGCTATCACCCTTTTACGATTTGAAAAGAATTGAAATCTGGATATTAAAGAGATACCTATGTTTGTTAACAGCATTATTCACAATAGCCAAGATAAGGAAACAATCTAAATGTTCATCGACAGATGAATAGATAAGAAAATACAGTATATACGTATAGTGGAATATTTTTCAGCCTTTAAAATAGAAAATTCTGTCATTTGTGACATGAATGAACTCGTAGAACATTATGCTAAGTGAAATAGGCCACACATAGAAAAATACTGCATTTCACAAATTAGATTCAACAAATCTCACTTAAATGTGGAATCTAAAATAGTCAAATTCACAGAAGCAGAGAGGAGGATAGTGGTGATGTGGGGCTGCGAAAGGGGGAATATGAAGAGATGTTGGTCAATTGTTGCAAAGTTTCAGTTGTGCAAAATGAATACATTCTGGAAATCTAATGCATAGCATAATGACTGTAGGTAACAATACCTTAATGTATACTTGAAATTTGCTAAGAAGTAGATCCTAAGGGTTCTTATAAAAAAGTAACTACGTGAGTTGATGGATACATTCATTATCTTGATTGTGATGATTATTTCACAATGTATATGTTTATCACATCAAGTTGTATACTTCAAATACATACAATTAAAAACTGTATCAATATTAGTTCATTACTTGTGACAAATGACATAGTAAGATAAAACAATACGGAATACTGAGTGAGAGCTATACAAGAAGACTCTGCACCATTTTTGCAACTTTTCTGTAAAACTAAAACTATTCTAGCCGAGCAAAATACTGAGGTAGAAGAAGCAACAGGAAGAGCCCCTAGGCACTCTCAGTCCCCAGGGAAGCCATTTCTTACTTTGTCTCACAGGGGTCCTTGGGGAGGTCCTTGTGAAGAACAAGGAAAAGACCACAGGGAGAAGAAAACTTCCAGCTGAACTTTGTAACAATTTTGACCAAATGCAGTTTCCTGGACAGAACATGGGAGAACTGGTGAATTAGAAGTGCAGACACAGCACCAAAGCCACAGCAGGCAAGGAGGCACAAAACCTGAAATCCCTGCTTGCTTTCTCAACTGGGAGGCTGGCAGCCTGGGGCAAGTTCTCAGCTTTGCTCACTCCCTGCTTAGATATGAAGTCGGTGCTGTGGAGGGAGCCTGGTAGGAGTGAGACTGGCCTTTTGGGCTGCATGGGTGAGGTCTGTAACTGCCGGCTTTCCTCCACTTCCCTGGTGACTTGCATGACACAGCAGGGGCAGCCAGCCATAATCCACCTGGGAACATAACTCCATTGGTCTGAGAACACCCCTAACCCCCACAACAGCTGCAGCAAGCCCCAGCAAAGAGAGTTAAGCTCAGATACACCTAACTCTGCACCAACCTGATGGTCTTTCTCTACCTGCCCTGGTAGCGGAAAACAAAGGACATAATCTCTTGGGAGTTCTATGGCCCCACCCACTGTCTCATCCTCCCTATACTACTACAACGGATGCTCTCTTGAAAGCACCATCTCCCCATTCTTCCGGTGGAGATGGCTGCGGCCGTGGCTGGGTTGCTGCGTGGGGGTTTCCTGCCCCAGGCGGGCCGGCTGCCTACCCTCCAGACTGTCCGCTATGGCTCCAAGGCTGTTACCCGCCACCGTCGTGTGATGCACTTTCAGCGGCAGAAGCTGATGGCTGTGACTGAATATATCCCCCCAAAACCAGCCATCCACCCAGCATGCCTGCCATCTCCTCCCAGCCCCCCACAGGAGGAGACAGGCCTCATCAGGCTTCTCCGCCGGGAGATAGCAGCAGTTTTCCAGGACAACCGAATGATAGCCGTCTGCCAGAACGTGGCTCTGAGCGCAGAGGACAAGCTTCTTATGCGACACCAGCTGCGGAAACACAAGATCCTGATGAAGGTCTTCCCCAACCAGGTCCTGAAGCCCTTCCTGGAGGATTCCAAGTACCAAAATTTGCTGCCCCTTTTTGTGGGGCACAACATACTGCTGGTCAGTGAAGAGCCCAAGGTCAAGGAGATGGTACGGATCTTAAGGACTGTGCCGTTCCTGCCACTGCTAGGTGGCTGCATTGATGACACCATCCTCAGCAGGCAGGGCTTTATCAACTACTCCAAGCTCCCCAGCCTGCCCCTGGTGCAGGGGGAGCTTGTTGGAGGCCTCACCCACCTCACGACCCAGACCCACTCCCTGCTTCAGCACCAGCCCCTGCGGCTGACCACCCTGTTGGACCAGTACATCAGAGAGCAACGCGAGAAGGATTCTGTTGTGTCGGCCAGTGGGAAGCCAGATCCTCCTGACCCTGTTCCGGACTCATAGCCAGCCTATTTAGCCAGCCCTGCGCATAAATACACTCTGCTGTATTGGCTGTGCTCTCCTCTGCGGGAGATGTGGAAGAACTTGGGGTGGGGGAGTGCGTTTGTCACTTGGTTTTCACTAACAATGATATTGTCAGGTATAGGGCCACTTGGAGATGCAGAGGATTCCATTTCAAATGTCAGCCACTGGCTTCATCCTTAGTTTTCCCAACTTGGGACCTGATAGGAGCAAAGTCTCTCTCCGTTCTCCAGGTCCAAGGCAGAGATCCTGAAAAGATAAGGCTATTATCCCCTGCCTCCTTGGTCACTGCCTCTTGCTGCACAGGCTCCTGAGCCCACCCCCTTGGGGCACAACCGGCCATGGCCACAGTAGCTCAACCAAGCAGTTGTGCTGAGGTGAGAGCCTGCTGTGTGCCAGGCTTTGTGCTGAGTGCCGTACATGTATTAGTTCCTTTACTCCTGACCACATTGTACCCATTTCACAGAGAAGGAGCAGAGAAATTAAGTGGCTTGCTCAAGGTCATGCAGTTAGTAAGTGGCAGAACAGGGACTTGAACCAAGCCCTCTGCTCTGAAGACCGCATCCCGAATTTCTACCCTAGAGCTTCCTCATCAGGTTACCCAGAAGTGGGTCCCGTCCACCATCCAGGTGAGCTTGGATGTTAGTTCTCCACCCTGGAGGTGTACGCTGTGGAAAGTTTGGGAGCACTGCTTTATAATAAAATCAAATGCATTCTAAAAAAAAAAAAAGAAAGCACCATCTCCTGGTTGGAGATCAACCAACACAAAACTAGCACAATAAACAAAACTACAAACAAGGACCCTCACAGAGTCCACTTCACTCCCCTGCCACTTCCTCTGGAGTAAGTGCTGATATCCACGACTGAGAGACCTGAAGACAGTTTACATCATAGAACTCTGTGCAGATAAGCCCAGTACCAGCCCAGAGCCTAGTAGCTCTACTGTGTAGCTAAATGCAGAGGAAAAATAACAATCACTGCAGTTAGGCTCGCAGGAAGCCACATCCCTAGGGGAACGGGGAGAGCACCACATCAAGGGAGCAGCCCTTGGAAAAAAGAATCTGAACAGCAGCCCTTTAGCCCCAGATATTCCCTAACAGTCTATCCAAATGAGAAGGAACCAGAAAACCATTTCCGGTAATATGATAAAACAAGGTTCTTTAATACCCCTCAGAAATCACACTAGCTCACTAGCAGTGAATCTAAACCATGAAGAAATCACTGACTTGCCAGAAAAAGAATTCAGAAGGTCAATTATTAATCTAATCAAGGAGGCACCAAAGAAAACTTAAGTCCAACTAAATGAAATAAAAAAATGATACAAGATATGAAGGGGAAACCGTCAGTGAAATAGATAGCGTAAATGAAAAACAATCACAACTTCTGGAAATGAAAGACACACTTAGAGAACTGCAAAATATAATGGAAAGTCTTAGCAATAGAATCAAACAAGTAGAAGAAAGAACTCGGGAGCACAAAGACAAGACTTTTGAATTAACTCAATCCAACAAAGGCAAAGAAATAAGAATTTTTAAAAATGAACTAAGTCAGTCAGGCATGGTGGCTCACACCTGTAATCCTAGCACTTTGGGAGGCCGAGACTGGCAGATCACCTGAGGTCAGGAGTTCTAGACCAGCCTGGCCAACGTGGTGAAACCCCGTCTCTACTAAAAATACAAAAATTAGCCAGGCATAGTGGTGGTCATCAGTAATCTCAGCTACTTGGGGGGTGAATGTTGCAGTGAGCCAAGATCATGCCATTGCACTGCAGCCTGGGTGACAAAGAGAGACTCTGACTCAAAAAAAAAAAAAAAAAAAAAAAAAGAACAAAGCCTCCAGGAAGTTTGAGATAATGTTAAACAACCGAACATAAGAATAATTGGTGTTCCTGAGGAAGAAGATAAATCTAAAAGCTTGGGAAACATATTTGATGGAATAATTCAGGAATATTTTCCCAGCCTTGCTAGAGACCTAGACATTTAAATACAAGAAACTCAAAGAACACCAGGGAAATTTAACACAAAAAGATCATCACCTAGGCACACAGGCATCCAGGTTATCTCAAGTTAAAGGAAAGAATCTTTTTTTTTTTTATTTTTTTTTTTTATTTTTTTTTTGAGATGGAGTTTCACTCTTGTTGCCCAGGCTGGAATGAAATGGCATGGTCTCGGCTCACTGCAAGTTTCACCTCCTGGGTTCAAGCAATTCTCTTGCCTCATCCTCCCAAGTAGCTGGGATTACAGGTGCATGCAACCATGCCTGGCTAATTTTTGTATTTTTAGTAGAGATGGGGTTTCACCATGTTGGCCAGGCTGATCTCGAACTCCTGACCTCAGGTGATCCACCCATCTCGGCCTCCCAAAGGGCTGGGATTACAGGTGTGAGCCACTGTGCCCAGCAACAAAGGAAAGAATCTTAAGAGCCATGAGGCAAAAGCATCAGGTAACCTATAAAGGAAAACCTATCAGATTAAGAGCAGATTTTTCAGCAGAAACCTTAAAAGCTAGAAGGGATTGGGGCCCTATCTTTAGCCTTCTTAAACAAAATAATTATCAACCAAGAGTTTGGTATCCAGCAAAACTAAGCTTTGTAAATGGAAGAACGATACTCTTTTTCAGACAAACAAATGCTGAGAGAAATAACCACTACCAAACCAGCACTATATGAATTGTTAAAAGGAACTCTAAATCTTGAAACAAATCCCCAAAACACACCAAAATAGAACTTCCTTAAGCATAAATCTCACAGGACCTATAAAACAAAAGCACAATGAAAAAAACAAGTTTTTCAGGCAACAAATAGCACAACAATAGAATGGTACCTCACATCTCAATACTAATGTTCAATGTAAATGGCCTAAATGCTCCACTTAAAAGATGCAGAATAGCAGAACGGATAAGAATTCACCAACCAACTATCTTCTGTCTTCAAGAGACTCACCTAATACATAAGGACTCACATAAACTTAAGGTAAAGGGGTGGAAAAAGATATTCCATGCAAATGGACACTAAAAACCAGCAGAAGTAGCTATTCTTATATCAAACAAAACAAGCTTTAAAGCAACAGCAATTTAAAAAGACAAAGAGGAACATTATATGATGATAAAAAGGACTTGTCCCACAGGAAAAATCACAATCCTAAATATATATCTAACACCAGAGCTCCCAAATTCATAAAACAATTACTGTCAGAGCTAAGAAATGAGATAGACAGCAACACAATAATTTGGGAGACTCCACTGACAGCACGAGACAGGTCATCAAGACAGAAAGTCAACAAAGAAACAATGGATTTAAACTATACCCTGGAAAAAATGGACTTAATAGATATTTACAGAATATTCTACCCAACAACTACAGACTGTACATTCTATTCATCAGCACACGGAACTTTCTCTAAGATAGACCATATGATAGGCCACAAAACAAGTCTCAATAAATTTGAGAAAACTGAAATTATATCAAGTACTCTCTCAGACCATAGTTGAATAAAATTAGAAATCAACTCCAAAAGGAACCCTCAAAACCATGCAAATACATGGAAATTAAATAACCTGCTCCTGAATGATCACTGAGTCAACAATGAAATCAAGATGGAAATTTAAAAATTATTTGAACTGAATAATAGCAATACAACCTATCAAAACCTCTGGGATACAGCAAAGACAGTGCAAAGAGGAAAGTTCATAACCTTAAATGCCTACATCAAAAAGTCTGAAAGAGCACAGAATCTAAGGTCACACCTCAAGGAACTAGAGAAACAAAAACAAGCCAAACCCAAACCCAGCAGAAGAAAGGAAATAACCAAGATTGGAGCAGAATTAAATAAATTGAAACAAAAAAAAATTCAAAAAGTAAATGAAACCAAAAGCTGGTTCTTTGAAAAAAAATAAAATTGATAGACCGTTAGCAAGATTAACCAGAAAAGAAGAGAGAAGATCCAAATAAGCTCCATTAGAAATGTAATGGGAGATATTACAAATGATACCACAGAAATATAAAAGATCATTCAATGCTACTATGAACACCTTTATGCACATAAACTAGAAAACCTATAGGAAATGGGTAAATTTCTGGAAATATACAACCCTCCCAGATTAAACCAGGAAGAAATAGAAACTGAACAGACCAATAGCCAGCAGTGAGATTGAAATGGCAATACAAAAAAAAATTGCCAACAAAAAAAGTCCAGGACCAGATGGATTAACAGCTGAATTCTATCAGACATTCAAAGAATTGGTACCAATTCTATTGACACTATCTGATAAGACAGAAAAAGAGGAAATCCTCCTTAAATCATTATATGAAGCCAGTGTCACCCTAACACCAAAACCAGGAAAGGACACAACAAAAAAAGAAAACTAGAGACCAATATCCCTAATGAACATAGATGCAAAAATCCTCAACAAAATACTAGAAAACCAAATCAAATAGCATATCAAAAAGATAATCCACCATGATCAAGTGGGTTTCATGATCAAGTGGGTTTCATACGAGGAATGTAGGGATGGTTTAACATACACAAGTCAATGAATGTGATACACCACATAAACAGAATTAAAAACAAAAATCACATGATCATCTCAATAGATGCAGGAAAAGGCATTTTACAAAATCTGGCATCATGTTATGATTAAAACCCTCAGCAAAATCAGCATAGAAGGGACATACATACCTTAACATAATAAAAGCCATCTATGACAAACCCACAGCCAACATTATACTGAATGGGGAAAAGCTGAAAACATTCCCCCTAAGAACTGGAACACAACAAGGATGCTCACTCTCACCACTTCTATTCAACATAGTATTGGAAGTCCTAGCCAGAGCCATCAGACTAGCAACAGAAATAAAGCCAATGCAGATTGGTAAAGAGGAAGTCAAACGGTCACTGTTTGCTGATGATATGATCATATAACTAGAAAACCCTAAGGACTCCTCCAAAAAACTCCTAGAACTTATAAATAAATTCAGCAAAGTTTCAGGATACAAAATTAATGTACATAAATCAGTAGCCCTGCTATACAACAACAGCAACCAAGCTGAGAATCAAATCAAAGACTCAACCCCTTACACAATAGCTGCAAAAAATAAAACAAAATAAAATACTTAGGAATATACCTAACTAAGGAAGTGAAAGAGATGTACAAGGAAAACTACAAAACACTGCTGAAAGAAATCACTGATGACACAAACAAATGGAAACACATCTGATGCTCATGGATAGGTAGACTCAGTATTCAAAAAAATGACCATACTGCCAAAAGCAATCTACAAATTCAATGCAATTCCCATCAAAATATCACCATCATTCTTTACAGGACTAGAAAAAAAAATCCTAAAATTCACATGGAACGAAAAGAGTCTGCATAGCCAAAGAAAGGCTAAGCAAAAAGAACAAATCTGGAGGTTTCATATTACCTGACTTTAAACTATATTATAAGGCCATAGTCACCAAAATACAGCATGGTACTGGTATAAAAATAGGCAGATAGACCAATAGAACAGAATAGAAAACCCAGAAATAAGGCCCAGTACTTACAGCCAACTGATCTTTAACAAAGCAAGCAAAAACATAAAGTGGGGAAAGGATACCCTATTCAACAAATGGTGCTGGGATAACTGGCTATCACATGTAGAAGAATGGAACTGGATCCTCATCTCTTACCTTATACAAAAGCAACTCAAGATAGATCAAATACTTAAATCTAAGACCTGAAACCACAAAAATTCTAGAAGATAACATTGGAAAAACCCTTTTAGACATTGGCTTAAGCAAAGACTTCATGACCAAGAACCTAAAAGCAAATATAACAAAACCAAGATAAATAGATGGGACTTAATTAAACTAAAAAAGTGTCTGCACAGCAAAAGAAACAATTAACAGAGTAAACAGACAACCCACAGAGTGAGAGAAAAATCTTTGCAATTTATACTTCCAACAAAGGACTAATATCCAGAATGTACAAGGAACTCTAACAAATCAGCAAGAGAAAAACAGCCCCATCAAAAAGTAGGCTAAGAACATGAATAGACAAGTCTCAAAAGAAGACATACAAATGGCCAACAAACGTATGAAAAACTACTCAATATCACTTATGATCAGGGAAATGCAAATCAAAATCACAATGCAATGCCACCTTACTCTTGCAAGAATGGCCATAATCAAAAACTGAAACGAAAACAGATGTTGGCACGGATGTGGTGAAAATGGAACACTTTTACACTGCTGGTGGAATGTAAACTAGTATAACCACTATGGGAAATAATGTGAAGATTCCTTAAGGAACTAAAAGTAGAACTACTATTTGATCCAGCAATCCCACTGCTGAGTATCTGCCCAGAGGAAAAGAAGTCATTATTCGAAAAAGACACTTGCACACCCATGTTTATACCAGCACAATTCGCAATTGCAAAAATATGAAACCAACCCAAATGGCCATCAATCAATGAGTGGATAAAGAAATTATGATACACACACACACACACACACACACACACACACACACACACCATGGAATACTACTGAGCCACAAAAAGGAATGAAATAATAGCATTCACAGTAACTTGGATGGAATTGGAGACCATTATTCTAAGTGAAGTAATTCAGGAATGGGAAACCAAACATCGTACGTTCTCACTCATAAGTGGGAGCTAAGCTATGAGGATGCAAAGGCATAAGAATGACACAATGGACTTTTGGGACTAAGGGAAAGGGCTGCGGGGAGGGATAAAAAACTACACATTGGATACAGTGTACACTGCACAGGTGACAGGTGCAGCAAAATCTTAGAAATCACCACTAAGGAACTTATCCATGTAACCAAACACCACCTGTTCCCCAAAAACGTATTGAAATAAATAAAAATAAAATCTATTGTGTTTGAGGCTAAAAAAAAAAACCTAATAAAACTATTGAATAAAATTTAAAAGTTTATTTTAAAAGTAAAAAAAATACAAAGTTCAGAGTTTACCAATTATATGTAGAAATGTAAAAGATAAGAAATGTGGCATGTGAATTCAATAGGTGCTATAGTCTAAACATGTCCTCCAACATTCACATGTTGAATCTTTTTTTTTTTTTGAGACGGGATTCACTCTGTCACTTAGGCTGAAGTGTAGTGGTGTGATCTCAGCTCACTGCAGCCTCCGCCTCCTGTGTCCAAGCAATTCTCCCACCTCGGCCTCCCAAGTAGCTGGGATTACAGGCAGGTGCCAACACGTCTGGCTAATTTTTGAGTTTTTTGGGTAGAGATGAGGTTTCATTTTGTTGTCCAGGATGGTCTCAAACTCTTGATCTCAAGTTATCTACCTGCCTCAGCCTCCCAAAGTGCTGGGATTACAGGTGTGAGCCACCATACCCAGCCCACATGTTGAAATTTAATCATCAGGAGCAAGATGGCCGAATAGGAGCAGCTCCAGTCTCCAACTCCCAGCGCCAGCGACACAGAAGACCGGTGATTTCTGCATTTTCAACTGAGGTACTGGGTTCATCTCACTGGGGAGTGCCGGACGATCGGAGCTGGTCAGCTGCTGCAGCCCGACCAGCGAGAGCTGAAGCAGGGCGAGGCATTGCCTCACCTGGGAAGCGCAAGGGGGAAGGGAGTCCCTTTTCCTAGCCAGGGGAACTGAGACACACAACACCTGGAAAATCGGGTAACTCCCACCCCAATACTGCGCTTTAGGAAACAGGCACACCAGGAGATCATATCCCACACCTGGCCGGGAGGGTCCCACACCCACGGAGCCTCCCTCGTTGCTAGCGCAGCAGTCTGTGATCTACCGGCAAGGCAGCAGCGAGGCTGGGGGAGGGGCGCCCGCCATTGCTGAGGCTTAAGTAGGTAAACAAAGCTGCTGGGAAGCTCGAACTGGGTGGAGCTCACAGCAGCTCAAGGAAACCTGCCTGTCTCTGTAGACTCCACCTCTGGGGACAGGGCACAGTAAACTAATACACACAGACACCTCTGCACAGACGCAAACGACTCTGTCTGACAGCTTTGAAGAGAGCAGTGGATCTCCCAACACGGAGGTTGAGATCTGAGAAGGGACAGACTCCCTGCTCAAGCGGGTCCCTGACCCCTGAGTAGCCTAACTGGGAGACATCCCCCACTAGGGGCAGTCTGACACCCCACACCTCACAGGGAGGAGTACACCCCTGAGAGGAAGCTTCCAAAGCAAGAATCAGACAGGTACACTCGCTGTTCAGAAATATTCTATCTTCTGCAGCCTCTGCTGCTGATACCCAGGCAAACAGGGTCTGGAGTGGACCTCAAGCAATCTCCAACAGACCTACAGCTGAGGGTCCTGACTGTTAGAAGGAAAACTATCAAACAGGAAGGACACCTACACCAAAACCCCATCAGTACATCACCATCATCAAAGACCAGAGGCAGATAAAACCACAAAGATGGGGAAAAAGCAGGGCAGAAAAGCTGGAAATTCAAAAAATAAGAGCGCATCTCCCCCGGCAAAGGAGCGCAGCTCATCGCCAGCAACGGATCAAAGCTGGACGGAGAATGACTTTGACGAGATGAGAGAAGAAGGCTTCAGTCCATCAAATTTCTCAGAGCTAAAGGAGGAGTTACGTACCCAGCGCAAAGAAACTAAAAATCTTGAAAAAAAAGTGGAAGAATTGATGGCTAGAGTAATTAATGCAGAGAAGGTCCTAAACGAAATGAAAGAGATGAAAACCATGACACGAGAAATACGTGACAAATGCACAAGCTTCAGTAACCGACTCGATCAACTGGAAGAAAGAGTATCAGCGATTGAGGATCAAATGAATGAAATGAAGCGAGAAGAGAAACCAAAAGAAAAAAGAAGAAAAAGAAACGAACAAAGCCTGCAAGAAGTATGGGATTATGTAAAAAGACCAAATCTACGTCTGATTGGGGTGCCTGAAAGTGAGGGGGAAAATGGAACCAAGTTGGAAAACACTCTTCAGGATATCATCCAGGAGAACTTCCCCAACCTAGTAGGGCAGGCCAACATTCAAATCCAGGAAATACAGAGAACGCCACAAAGATACTCCTCGAGAAGAGCAACTCCAAGACACATAATTGCCAGATTCACCAAAGTTGAAATGAAGGAAAAAATCTTAAGGGCAGCCAGAGAGAAAGGTCGGGTTACCCACAAAGGGAAGCCCATCAGACTAACAGCAGATCTCTCAGCAGAAACTCTACAAGCCAGAAGAGAGTGGGGGCCAATATTCAACATTCTTAAAGAAAAGAATTTTAAACCCAGAATTTCATATCCAGCCAAACTAAGTTTCATAAGTGAAGGAGAAATAAAATCCTTTACAGATAAGCAAATGCTTAGAGATTTTGTCACCACTAGGCCTGCCTTACAAGAGATCCTGAAGGAAGCACTAAACATGGAAAGGAACAACCGGTACCAGCCATTGCAAAAACATGCCAAAATGTAAAGACCATTGAGGCTAGGAAGAAACTGCATCAACTAATGAGCAAAATAACCAGTTAATATCATAATGGCAGGATCAAGTTCACACATAACAATATTAACCTTAAATGTAAATGGACTAAATGCTCCAATTAAAAGACACAGACTGGCAAACTGGATAAAGAGTCAAGACCCATCAGTCTGCTGTATTCAGGAGACCCATCTCACATGCAGAGACATACATAGGCTCAAAATAAAGGGATGGAGGAAGATTTACCAAGCAAATGGAGAACAAAAAAAAGCAGGGGTTGCAATACTAGTCTCTGATAAAACAGACTTTAAACCATCAAAGATCAAAAGAGACAAAGAAGGCCATTACATAATGGTAAAGGGATCAATTCAACAGGAAGAGCTAACTATCCTAAATATATATGCACCCAATACAGGAGCACCCAGATTCATAAAGCAAGTCCTTAGAGACTTACAAAGAGACTTAGACTCCCATACAATAATAATGGGAGACTTCAACACTCCACTGTCAACATTAGACAGATCAACGAGACAGAAAGTTAACAAGGATATCCAGGAATTGAACTCATCTCTGCAGCAAGCAGACCTAATAGACATCTATAGAACTCTCCACCCCAAATCAACAGAATATACATTCTTCTCAGCACCACATCATACTTACTCCAAAATTGACCACGTAATTGGAAGTAAAGCACTCCTCAGCAAATGTACAAGAACAGAAATTATAACAAACTGTCTCTCAGACCACAGTGCAATCAAACTAGAACTCAGGACTAAGAAACTCAATCAAAACCGCTCAACTACATGGAAACTGAACAACCTGCTCCTGAATGACTACTGGGTACATAACGAAATGAAGGCAGAAATAAAGATGTTCTTTGAAACCAATGAGAACAAAGATACAACATACCAGAATCTCTGGGACACATTTAAAGCAGTGTGTAGAGGGAAATTTATAGCACTAAATGCCCACAAGAGAAAGCAGGAAAGATGTAAAATTGACACTCTAACATCGCAATTAAAAGAACTAGAGAAGCAAGAGCAAACACATTCGAAAGCTAGCAGAAGGCAAGAAATAACTAAGATCAGAGCAGAACTGAAGGAGATAGAAACACAAAAAACCCTCCAAAAAATCAATGAATCCAGGAGTTGGTTTTTTGAAAAGATCAACAAAATTGACAGACCACTAGCCAGACTAATAAAGAAGAAAAGAGAGAAGAATCAAATCGACGCAATTAAAAATGATCAAGGGGATATCACCACCGACCCCACAGAAATACAAACTACCATCAGAGAATACTATAAACACCTCTACGCAAATAAACTGGAAAATCTAGAAGAAATGGATAATTTCCTGGACACTTACACTCTTCCAAGACTAAACCAGGAAGAAGTTGAATCCCTGAATAGACCAATAGCAGACTCTGAAATTGAGGCAACAATTAATAGCCTACCAACCAAAAAAAGTCCAGGACCAGATGGATTCACAGCTGAATTCTACCAGAGGTACAAAGAGGAGTTGGTACCATTCCTTCTGAAACTATTCCAATCAATAGAAAAAGAGGGAATCCTCCCTAACTCATTTTATGAGGCCAACATCATCCTGATACCAAAGCCTGGCAGAGACACAACAAAAAAAGAGAATTTTAGACCAATATCCCTGATGAACATCGATGCAAAAATCCTCAATAAAATACTGGCAAACCGGATTCAGCAACACATCAAAAAGCTTATCCACCATGATCAAGTGGGCTTCATCCCTGGGATGCAAGGCTGGTTCAACATTCGCAAATCAATAAACATAATCCAGCATATAAACAGAACCAAAGACAAGAACCACATGATTATCTCAATTGATGCAGAAAAGGCTTTTGACAAAATTCAACAGCCCTTCATGCTAAAAACGCTCAATAAATTCGGTATTGATGGAACGTACCTCAAAATAATAAGAGCTATTTATGACAAACCCACAGCCAATATCATACTGAACGGGCAAAAACTGGAAAAATTCCCTTTGAAAACTGGCACAAGACAGGGATGCCCTCTCTCACCACTCCTATTCAACATAGTGTTGGAAGTTCTGGCTAGGGCAATCAGGCAAGAGAAAGAAATCAAGGGTATTCAGTTAGGAAAAGAAGAAGTCAAATTGTCCCTGTTTGCAGATGACATGATTGTATATTTAGAAAACCCCATTGTCTCAGCCCAAAATCTCCTTAAGCTGATAAGCAACTTCAGCAAAGTCTCAGGATACAAAATTAATGTGCAAAAATCACAAGCATTCTTATACACCAGTAACAGACAAACAGAGAGCCAAATCAGGAATGAACTTCCATTCACAATTGCTTCAAAGAGAATCAAATACCTAGGAATCCAACTTACAAGGGATGTAAAGGACCTCTTCAAGGAGAACTACAAACCACTGCTCAGTGAAATCAAAGAGGACACAAACAAATGGAAGAACATACCATGCTCATGGATAGGAAGAATCAATATTGTGAAAATGGCCATACTGCCCAAGGTAATTTATAGATTCAATGCCATCCCCATCAAGCTACCAATGAGTTTCTTCACAGAATTGGAAAAAACTGCTTTAAAGTTCATATGGAACCAAAAAAGAGCCCGCATCTCCAAGACAATCCTAAGCCAAAAGAACAAAGCTGGAGGCATCACGCTACCTGACTTCAAACTATACTACAAGGCTACAGTAACCAAAACAGCATGGTACTGGTACCAAAACAGAGATATAGACCAATGGAACAGAACAGAGTCCTCAGAAATAATACCACACATCTACAGCCATTTGATCTTTGACAAACCTGAGAGAAACAAGAAATGGGGAAAGGATTCCCTATTTAATAAATGGTGCTGGGAAAATTGGCTAGCCATAAGTAGAAAGCTGAAACTGGATCCTTTCCTTACTCCTTATACGAAAATTAATTCAAGATGGATTAGAGACTTAAATGTTAGACCTAATACCATAAAAATCCTAGAGGAAAACCTAGGTAGTACCATTCAGGACATAGGCATGGGCAAAGATTTCATGTCTAAAACACCAAAAGCAACAGCAGCAAAAGCCAAAATTGACAAATGGGATCTCATTAAACTAAAGAGCTTCTGCACAGCAAAAGACACTACCATCAGAGTGAACAGGCAACCTACAGAATGGGAGAAAATTTTTGCAATCTACTCATCTGACAAAGGGCTAATATCCAGAACCTACAAAGAACTCAAACAAATTTACAAGAAAAAAACAAACAACCCCATCAAAAAGTGGGCAAAGGACATGAACAGACATTTCTCAAAAGAAGACATTCATACAGCCAACAGACACATGAAAAAATGCTCATCATCACTGGCCATCAGAGAAATGCAAATCAAAACCACCATGAGATACCATCTCACACCAGTTAGAATGGCAATCATTAAAAAGTCAGGAAACAACAGGTGCTGGAGAGGATGTGGAGAAATAGGAACACTTTTACACTGTTGGTGGGATTGTAAACTAGTTCAACCATTATGGAAAACAGTATGGCGATTCCTCAAGGATCTAGAACTAGATGTACCATATGACCCAGCCATCCCATTACTGGGTATATACCCAAAGGATTACAAATTATGCTGCTATAAAGACACATGCACACGTATGTTTATTGCAGCACTATTCACAATAGCAAAGACTTGGAATCAACCCAAATGTCCATCAGTGACAGATTGGATTAAGAAAATGTGGCACATATACACCATGGAATACTATGCAGCCATAAAAAAGGATGAGTTTGAGTCCTTTGTAGGGACTTGGATGCAGCTGGAATCCATCATTCTTAGCAAACTATCACAAGAACAGAAAACCAAACACCGCATGTTCTCACTCATAGGTGGGAACTGAACAATGAGATCACTCGGACTCAGGAAGGGGAACATCACACACCGGGGCCTATCATGGGGAGGGGGGAGGGGGGAGGGATTGCATTGGGAGTTATACCTGATGTAAATGACGAGTTGATGGGTGCAGCACAGCAACATGGCACAAGTATACATATGTAACAAACCTGCACGTTATGCACATGTACCCTACAACTTAAAGTATAATAATAATAAATAAATAAATAAATAAATAAATAAATAAAAGAAATTTAATCATCAATATGAAAATATTAAGAGGTGAAGTCTTTAGGGGGTGATTAAGTAATGAGGGCTTAGTTCCTTATAAAAGGGCTTATGGGACTGAGTCTGTCTCATCTGCCGTGTGAGGACACAGCTTCCATTCATAGGAAGCAGTGTTCAAGGCACCATCCTGGAAGCAGAGACTGATTCCCTCCCCAGATACAAAACCTGCTGATGCTTTGCTCTTGGATTTCTCAGCCTCTAGAACGGTGAGAAATAAATTTCAGTTCTTCATAAATTGTCCATCTCAGGTGTTTTGTTATAGCATCACTGACAGACTCAGAGAGTAAGGAAATAGAAATTATTTGAAAAGCAATCTAAAACACAGGCTATATTTTGAAGAACAGAGTCAGATTTGTGCCATGTGCAAAAATAATGTCTAAACAAAAAAAAATGCAATATAAAATACTATTTTAAAAGGATATTTTTGAAAGACTATAACACAGAAGGCCTTCTAAGCAAAATACATCACTTTAAAATGAGATTTAAAAAATGAGAGATTTGAATACATACATCCTTACTACTAAACAGTTAAAGAAATGATAATCAAAGTGAGAAGGTGAGCGACAGACTATAATACAATATATACAATACAAGCAACTGGGGAAAAAAAGTATTTAGAAAAACAGTTTCTGAAAATTAATATGAAATGTTAAGCAACCAAGCAGAAAAAATGAGCTAAGTATGTGGAAAAGTAACTCACAGAAGAAATATAAGTGACTAGTCAGTATTTTAAAAGGTAAAATACTTCACTAATGATCAGGAAAACTAAACAAAAATAACAATGTTTTCACCCGATTGCTTAGTAAAAATTAAATTGATTATTAATAATCAGTTTTGCCTAGGGTATTGGTATAGAGAAAACTCATACTACCAGTATAATTTTGAATTAGATCCTTCTTTATTAGTGTAACTTGAAAGTCTCTATGAAAAGTTTACATGTACAGACCTTAGACTATTAAGCTCTGCTTCTCAGAATCTATCCTGAAAAAAATACTTAGTATGTATGGGAAAAACTTTTGCTGCATTGTTTGAAATACAGCACTGAATACTTATCCATTGTGGTATCATATTATTGAATGTCACAAAATCATTTTATATGTTCTGACATGCAAAAATGACAATAAATTGATACACGAAAAAAGTTATGCTTAGAATATAAAGTATGATTACATTTTGTTTTCAAAATGCTTAGAAACTATTGAGTGTGCGTGGATACGCTCATGTGAATCAAAGCATGAAATAAAAAGCAAACCATGAATTCGAAAAATAAATATCAACAATGTGGCTGAGTCTGAGTGTTTTGCACAATTTAATGTTTTTTTAGCCATTGAATCTATTGTTCACATTAAATTTTATACAAAATTTTGAAAAGCAAAAGGAAAAAGAAAGCAGAGCTTCTGTTATCGAAACAAGCACTATCCTGTCCCAACAGCCTGAAGCTCCTCTGAGGAACTCCTTGGGTTCCTTGGGAAGAAGGTTTGAAAATCACTGTCTGGCTAATGCTGATATGCACTAGCAAAACCTTTCTTGCTTCCTTCTTTTCCACTGCTCCCAGGAAATAGTCAGTTACAAAACAATGGCACCCTATGTATTTAGCAACATATTTATATTCAACAACAACAGTGAAAGCAAAAGAAAGGAGAGAGAGAAACCACAGGAATCATTGTTCCATGTGACTCCATTCCTGCTTCTACTTGGAAATCAGGGCCCTACGTAAAGTTAGTGTAAGAGGCAAGAGGTGAAAATGCCATTAATTATTCAGTCTTAGTTCCCAAATGCTCTCATGGTATACATTTCTTGTCATAGTGAATATAATTCTATTATTTAAAAATCCTTTCATTTTGAATTAAACTACAGGAATGTGTCCCAATGTTGGAGAAGATTATAACTGGCTTGGACTTAGTGAAAGATGAAAATGTTGGTCTTCACTAGCTTTTTCACAGGCAATTTTCAAGAGAAAAATTAACTACACAAATTTTTGCCTTTCCCACGACTTGGAAATTTACCTGATTCTCCACTATATCAAAGGTGGAATTTCAAATATAGTCAAAGTGGAGAGTTCATTTGAACTAACTCTAGAGCAGCAGCCCTCAGAGAGACAAAGGCTGAATCAGAGCAGAGACTTAAGGCTCAGTCATCAATACCATAGAACAAATTAACTCAGACAAGACATGATGGAGCTGTAGAGGCAACCAGAGGGAGTCCATTCGGGGAGCTTAGCACAAATCAGAGAACGAGGTGTCTCGCAAGAATTTATCATCAGGTTAGGTGCCTGCGGATAGGTGCCCCAGGGACAGATGCATGCTGATGAGGAGTCCAGAACCAGAAAATACGCAGTGATTCCAGCAAGTGGCTAGTGTCACAGAGGTGTGGTGCTAAGAGGGTCCAGGCACAGAACTGACATTCAGGACTAGTGTTTAGCAAGGCAGAGTCTCAGTCTGAGCAAGACAATGTAACCAGCAGTCAAGAATGTTGGTATAAGACAGGGGTTCCAAATCGAGGCTGACCACCTCCACTCCCCACCGCAGGGACACTTAGCAATGTCTGGAGACACTTTGGTTTTCATATCTGGGGGTACTACTGACATCTAGCAGATAAAGCCCAGTTATGCTACTGAATGAGAATTGACAGAACAGCCCCACCCGCAAGCCCCCCACCAACCCACACACACACATACACATACAAAAAAGAACTATGGAGCTCAAAAAAAAAGTCACTGTTAAGAAACCCTAGTATAGGGAATAAGATAGAACCACAGTTATGGGAACTATGACAAAAAAAATCTGGGAACAGGAGTTCTCACGAACAAGGCAGAAATGTGTAAAGGAAGCAAGAGTAACACAACAAACTTGAGTTGGAACTGACTTACCTGAGCTGTCAAATAGGCTCTTTCATCTCCTTCTGACTAAGGACTATGCAGGTCTTAGGACCCCAAGGAAAAGGCATTCCAGTGGGTTGATCCCTGCTTTACCACTTACTAGTAGAGTGGCCTTGGGCCATTTATTTAATCCCTATACCTCAATTTTCTTTTCTATAAAACAGGAATAAATAATAGCATCTGCACCCAGAATTGCTATGAGACTAAAATAGGATAAGGCATGATAAGTGCCTCTAACATTATGTCCAGCTCATATTACATGGTGGATAGTTGAGAGCTGGAGATGGGATTCAAATAGTCCAGCTTAGGAAAAGAGTTTTGAAAATGGAAAAGAGAGAAAAGCAGGGCATTCGCTCCAATCCCCCCAAAAATTACCTGGCAGAGAGTTTTCAGGAAAAAAAATATTAATCAGGAATCAGATTTACTAAAATCCAGAATTTTATCATGGGTTAATTAAACTAACAACAATACCAGAAGGAAAGTGCTCTGATATACAAGGACCTTATTTAAAGTGTTTCAGTCTTTAAACTCCTATAACAAGGCTAAACTCCTTTTTTCCTAGAGTGGCTAATTC
The DNA here is from genome assembly GCF_049350105.2 of Macaca mulatta. NCBI lineage: Eukaryota > Metazoa > Chordata > Mammalia > Primates > Cercopithecidae > Macaca > Macaca mulatta. The sequence continues at coordinate 49,757,935 of NC_133416.1, read as the reverse complement.
CAGTACTCTGTTCTCAGCACTGTATCCTGAAATATTCTCGGCCTGATATTTTTTCTTACTAAATCAAAGATATTCTGGGATGTATTCAATACCCCCCTCCCCCCCCACACCCCTCGGCTTCTCAAGACATTAGAATAGAACGCCAGACTATGGCCTTAGGCATCTAACACAGATGAATTAAGAACTCTGACCAAAACGGCTCTGCTTGTCCTGTTCTACTGCATGATTAGTTTTCTGGAATTTACATAATGAGAAACAAAAGAGAAAACAAAATGAGAAGAAATGGAAAGTCTTTATATTGTGTATTTGTTCCTAAAAGTAGCTTGGCTGGGGTTTCCAACCCCATGCTGGATCCCCAGACAGATGGAAGGGAACCACCAACATATGCTGGAACTTCATCATCATAAAGATGCCAGTAGAGAAAAAGTCACATCAAGGCCTGTTACCTTGGATCCCATCTGAAAAAAAAAAAAAAAAAAAAGAGACAGCAAAATTCTAAAAGGCCGTTCCTATAATATGTTTGGCCTCTGAAGCTCTCCTTCAGCATGAACCACAAAAATGTCATTCAAAATATTCCAAAATAGTGTCTCCTAGGTCAAAGAAAATGAATATTATCAATCACCGAAAATGGAAGTCTTTATATGGTTGAGTAGATGTGTGTATTTGGAAAAAGTGTACTGGTTCACCCAACTGGCATATATGTGTACACTTAAACAGTTTAAGATCCAGGATATGCTGATTAATATCATGTATCAACTTGACTGGATTGAAGGATACCTAGAGAGCTGATAAAGTGTTGTTTCTAGGTGTGTCTGTGAGGGTGTTGCCAGAGGAAATTAACACCTGAGTCAGTAGGAGAGGAAGACCCACCCTCAATCCGGGTGGGCACCATCCAATTGGCTGCCGGCGTGGCTTGAACAAAAGCAGGTGGAAGAAGGTGGCATAAGCTGCCTCCTGAGTCTTCTGGATTTCATCTCTCTCTCAAGCTGAGTGCTTCCTGCCCTTAAACATCAGATCCCAGGTTCTTTGGCTCTTAGACTCTTGAACATACCCCAGTGGTTTGTCAGGGGCTTTCAGGCCGTTAGACACAGGCTGAAGCCTGCACTGTCAGCTTCCCTACTTTTGAAGCTTTGGGACTTGGACTGAGCCACTACTGGCTTCCTTGCTTCTCAGCTTTAAGACGGCCTGTTGTGGGACTTCATCTTGTGATCATGTAAGTCAGTTCTCCTTAATAAACTCCATTTCATATATTAGTTTGGTCCCTCTGGAGAGCCCTAATACAAAGGAACTTCATCACTATAAGATGCCAGTCTTTACAATGGGCAGTATCTGTGCAGCATGATCACCTGACAAGTTTTTTTTTGTTGGTGGTTTGTTTTTCTGTTTTTGTTTTTGTTTTTGAGATGGAGTCTTGCTGTGTCACCCAAGCTGGATTCCAGTGGTGTGACCAGCTCACTGCAACTTCCACCTCCCAGGTTCAAGTGATTCTCCTGCCTCAGCCTCCCAGGTAGCTAGGAGTATAGGCGTGCCACCATGCCCTGCTAATTTTTGTATTTTTAGTAGAGATGGGGTTTCACCATGTTGGCCAGGCTGGTCTAGAGCTCCTAACCTCAAGTGATCCACCTGCCTTGGCCTCCCAAAGTGCTGGGATTACAGGTGTGAGCCACCACGCCCGCCCAGCCTGACAAGTTCAGTTGGTTCAGGTGTTCTGCTTGCCTTCCTTTGAGTGTTAAGGGTGAGAGAAAGGCAATAGGGACCTTGGATTACTAATTATTTTTTAGGAAATGGCCATAATTTTGGGTCATAACCATTAATAATAACAAATAACATTTCTACTGTTTTACAGTTTTACCACATTTTCCTACATACCATCTAATTTGAGCTTAATATGAGTCCATTTTATAACTTTCAGGAAACTGAGACTCTGAGAAGTTAGGTGACTCGCCCACTGTCACACAGCTAGAAAGTAATAAAAAGGGGCTCTCATGCAGATTTACCGGATTTCACACCTAATGCTTGTGATTCCATATATAATATTACTTTCCAGCATCTTCTCTTTCAGTCAAAAAATAAGAGGGACAAGGAAAAAGAAGCCTGTCTCACCTGAGAGGCTACCTACCCACAATGCTTTCCACTGTACCCTCAGGAAGAGAACATTTTACAGCTTCCTCCCCACCTTTCATCATCACTATGGAAGGACTTTACAATGTAATACAAAATTCTCATTCCTGAATATTTTTCCCACTCTCATTCACACTGGGAATGCTGCTTTCTAAAGGTTATTGGTGAAATTCTTTTATATAACCATATCATATCTAGTTCATAATGTACTCCAGAATTAAACAACTTAGATCCTCCTGATAGTCTTCATTTGTACTTAGGTCGAACTGGAAACTAAAAATTTTGAATTGTGTCCATATTATTATTTGAAAAATAACTCTTTAATGTTACTCAGGATAAATGGATGGATGAATGGATGGACAGACAGACAGAATGGAATTCATCTTTGGAGAGAAATCTGTGTTGGTGTGTGGGTATGTATTTCTGTATCTGTGTCTAAGAGACAGAAGAGCCTTTTACAACAAAGAGATGAGAAAGAGAGAATTCAAGCTACTTTTAAAATGCAAAAAGATTTCAGAATATAAATTCTAAAGTTGAAAGTGAAAATCACTTATTTTTAACCAGAGTAGTAACAACAAATCTTTGATATGCCAAATATCACAGGTAAATTGTTTAAGACTTTACTCTTATACTGTATATTTATTTAGAATAATTTTTCTTTATTGAAGCTACATTTAAATCTTTAAGGTATGTTCACAGTTTCCTTTGGTGTTAAATTATAAAATAAATATGCGCAATTACAGGCAATAGCAGAGCTGTGTATTGTAATTGTCATGAGTAATGACTGATTCATTATGTTCGACATAATTGTAACTTTAATACTAACATTATCTTCAAAACATCCTGTAAACCATTTGACATTTTAAATATTCCTCAGAGACCATATCAACAATTAAACTCCTCAAGCCTTAGTGACACTTTATGTGTATTCTATTAGCTAATTAACTTCTATTTAAGTACCTTGAAAAAAAATTGAGAAGTTATCTGTTATGAAAACAAAATCTGAAGAATATTTTCCTGGCTTTAGGATGGCAAATTTTTTATTTGCTATTTTTTGCTTAAATCTCCTTTATTATTTGGGAGTGTACTATCTAGACCCTATCCTCATGGTTTGGCCTTATGTTATTTACAGAGAAAATTATTAGCTTTCAATAGCCAAAGTGAGGGCTGAATTGTCATAGTGTTGTAGGACATACGCTACCAGTACAGCTACGTCAAAATCCACATTCCTGTAAAATGGGTTATGTGGGTTAAAAGGAGTAAGAGATCTGAGTATATCTTAACAAATGAGAAATCCTTTTCCCATTTTTTCTTTCTTCTCTATTTGTATTAATACAATAGTAATTATTTACTAAGCACTTACTATCTTCCAGACAATGTGCTAAGAGCTCTATATACATTCATTCACTTAATAAATATAAAACTCTATACAGTGGATATTTTTATTATCTTGATCATTGTCATGATAGCATCATCATTATTAATATTCTCATTTTCTAAATAAATAAATTAAGGTTCAGGGAGGTTAAATAATTTGCAAAAGATGAGACAGAGCCAAGAGAGAAAGCTAGGTCCAGCTGATCAGAAGGTCCATTATTCTAATCATTACAGGGATTCTTAAACATTGGCAGGCATCCTAAGGACCAATCCACTCAGCACCCCCATCCCCAGCAATGGCACTCCTGTGACCAGCAGAATGGCCACCCTTTGCATGCACCCTACAGGGCCTAAGGACTGGCCCACCCAGCAGCACTGACATCAGCAAAGCTGTACTACCACCTCCAAAAAGATCCACAGCCTAAGCCACTGAAGCACTGGCAGACACTGCTGATGTTTATTACACCTAAAGAAAGTCTTTCTTTACAAAAGCTACTTTATAAAATTGGAAGAGGTAGCTGTTCCACCAGATGTTCTGACATCAGTGTAGGGATACAGAAACATGAAAAAGCAAAGAAACATGACACCTCCAAAAGAATTCAATAACTCTCCAGTAACAGACTCCAAAGAAAAGGAAATGTATGAAATGCATGAAAAGGAATTTAAAATAATAATCTTAAGGAAATTCAGTGAAGTACAAGAAACTACAGAGAGACAATTCAATGAAATCAGGAAAACAATTCATGATATAAATGAGAAATTCAACAAGAGATGGATATTATAATAAAGAACCAAACAGAAATCTTAAAGCAGAATAATTCATTTAATGAAATTAAAAATACAATTGAGAACTTCAACAGACCAGACCAAGCAAAAGAAATAATTTCTGAACTTGAAGACAGGTCTTTTAAAATAATTTAGTCAGACAAAAAAAAAGGAAGAATAAATTTAAAAGAATAAAGAAAGTCTAAGGGACTTATGGGACACCATTAAGTGAATGAATATACTCATTATGGGAATTCTAGAAGGAAAAGAGATGAGAAAAGGAATAGAAAACCTATTTAACAAATAACAGCTAAAAACTTTCCAAGTCTTGGAAGATATATAGACATCCAGAACCAGGAAGCTCAAAATCCCTAAATATATTCAACCCAAAAAGGTCTTCTCTGAGGCATATTACAGTCAAACTGTCAAAAGTCAAAGACAGATAATTCCAAAAACACAAAGAAAAAAGTGTCAAGTCACACATAAGGGAATTCTGATTAGACTATCAGCAGATATTTCTGCAAAAACGTTACAGGCATGGAGAGAATGAAATGATATATCTGAAGTGTTGAAAGAAAAAAAACTGTTAACCAAGGATACTGTACCAGAAAAAAACTATCTTTCAGAAATGGAGAAATAAAGTCTTGCCCAGACAAGCAAAAGCTGAGGGAACTCACCACAACTAGACCAGCCTTACAAGAGAGTGCTACAATTGGAGGTGAGAGGATAATAACTACCATCATGAAAATAACTGAGAGTATAAAAATCAATGGTAGACATAAATTCAAACTCAAATTCAGAACTAGTAGAGGTACATTCACTATCAAATTCAGAATACTCCATTAATACAGTGACGGAATATACAAATCTTTAGTATGAACACTAAAAGACAAAATAGTCAATGATAACTACAGCTATAATAAGATGTTAAGGAACACACACTGTAAAAAATGTAAATTAAAGTAAGAAAATTATAAATTGTTGAGGGGAAGGTAAAAGTCTAGAGTATTTGTATGCAACCAAAGTTAAGTTGCTTTATTTATTTAACAAATAGTACCTGCCAATTAATACACCAAACACAAATTATATGCATGAATTTTACAGAAGAAAAGTACCTGAAAAGTTATTTATTTCAAATCCTTGATTTTACAACTGAAGAGAAACCCCACGTTGTCAAATTATGTAATGATATTCTATTTGTTATTACAGACTGAGTACCCCAATCCAAAAATCTAAACTCCAAAATGTTGCAAAATTTGACACTTTTTGAGGCCAACTTGACACCACAAATGGCAAATTCCACACCTGGCTTCATGTGACAGATCACAGTCAAAACGCTGGTGCATAACACTTAATTTATTCAGTATCCTCAAGGGTACAAAGACCCTCCCATGCATGCCCAGATTTCCCCCACAAAAGCATGTCCACAAAGGGTAATAAAATTGGATGTGTGCAGGCACACTGGCAGATTTCCCACAATACCCCACATGGGGCAAAAACCCACATGCATTACTCATTGTGTTTTCTGTTTGTTTGTTTGTTTGTTTTGCTTATTTGGAGCTCTGTGGTGGAAAGATACTGTCTAAAATGTCTAAAACTATGCAAACTAACAAAGAAATTCAGTGAAGTTTCAGAATACAAAATCAACATACAAAAATCACTAGCATTTCTACACATCAATACTGAACTCTCTGAAAAAGAATTCAAGAAAGTAATCTCATTTACAATCACTATTAAAAAAAACTAAGAATAAATTTAACCAAGGAGGTGAAAGATCTCTACAATGAAAACTAGAAAACATTAACGTAAAAATTTGAAGAGGACATGATTAAATGGAAATACATCCCACGTTCATGAATTGGAAGAATATTATTAATATGTCCATGCTACCCAAAGCAGGATACAGATTTAATGCAATCTCTATCAAAATATCAATGACATTCTATATGGAAATAGAAAAAACAATCCTAAAACTCATATGGAACCACAAAGTACCCCAAATAGCCAAAGCGACCTTGGGGGGAAAAAAAAAAAAAAAAAAAAAAAAAAAGCTGGAAGCATCACACTACCTGCTTTCAAATCATACTACAAAGCTATTATAACCAAAACAGCATGGTACTGGCATAAAAATAGATATAAACCAATGGAACAGAATAGAGAATCCAGAAATATATTCATGCACCTACAACCAATTTTTGCACCTACAACCAGCTTTTGACAAAGGCACCAATAACACACATTGGGGAAATGAGTCTATTCAATAAGTGGCACTGTGAAAACTGGATATCCACATGCAGAAGAATTAAACTAAACCCCTATTTCTCACTACATGCAAAAATCAACTCAAAGTGGATTAAAGACTTAAATATAAGACCTGAAACTATAAAACTACTGGAAGAAAATAGGGAAAACGCTTGATGACATTGGTCTGGGCAAGGAACGTTTTGGATAAGCAACAAAGGCAAAAATAGACAAATGGAACACCATCATACTAAAAAGTTTCTGCACAAGGGAAATAATCAACAAAGAGACAACCTACAGAATGGGAGGAAATATTCACAAACTGCATCTGACAAGAAGCCAGTATCCTGATAATGTAAGGAGTTCAAAGAAAACAACAAAATAGCAAAAAAAGCAAATAATCTGACTTTGAAAATGAGCAAAGAATAGGAATAGATGTTTCTCAAAAGAAGACATACAAATGGCCAATAGGTAAATGAAAAAAATATTCAACATTACTAATCATCAGGGAAATGCAAATCAAAACCACAATGAGATATTACCTCATCCCAACTAGAATGACTGTTATCAAAAAGACAAAAAATAACAAATACTGGTATGGATGTGGAGAAAAGGGAAACCTTATACACGGTTGGTGAGAATGTAAATGGGTATAGCTATTATTAAAAAAACAAACAAACAAACAAACAAACAAACCAGCAAGGAGGCCAGGCACAGTGGCTCACACCTGTAATCCCAGCACTTTGGGAGGTCAAGGCAGGCAGATCATGAGGTCTGGAGATCAAGACCATCCTGGCGCCGGGCGCGGTGGCTCAAGCCTGTAATCCTAGCACTTTGGGAGGCCAAGACGGGCGGATCACGAGGTCAGGAGATCGAGACCATCCTGGCTAACACGGTGAAACCCTGTCTCTACTAAAAAAAAATACAAAAAACTAGCCGGGCGAGGTGGCGGGCGCCTGTAGTCCCAGCTACTCGGGAAGCTGAGGCAGGAGAATGGCGTAAACCTGGGAGGCGGAGCTTGCAGTGAGCTGAGATCCGGCCACTATGCTCCAGCCTGGGGGACAGAGCGAGACTCCGTCTCAAAAAAAAAAAAAAAAAAAAAGACCATCCTGGCTAACACAGTTAAACGCTGTCTCTACTAAAAATACAAAAATTAGCCAGGCATGGTGGCACGCACCCATAGTCTCAGCTACTTGGGAGGCTGAGGCAGGAGAATCGCTTGAACCTGGGAGGTGGAGGTTGCAGTGAGCCAAGATTGCGCCACTGTATTCCAGCCTGCGCAACAGAGTGAGACTCTGTCTCAAATTGGAAACAAAAACAAAAACAAAAACAAAAACAAAACCGCATCAGCATGGAGATTCCTCAAAAAATTAAAAATAAAATTATCATATGATCCAGCAATCCCACTACTGGGTATTTATCCACAGGAAATGAAATCAGTATGTCAAAAAAAAAAAAAAAAAATACCCACGCCCCCCTCACTCCCAGTTATTGCAGCACTAGTCACAATAGCCAAGATATGGAATCAACTTAAATGTCTATCAACAGACATATGGATAAAGAAAACGTAACATACACAATGGACTACTACTCAGCCATAAGAGAATGAAATCCCATCATTTGCCACATGGATGAACCTGGAGTTCATCATGTTAAGTGAAATAAGCCAGGCACAGAAAGACAAATGCCCCATGATTGCACTCATTTGTGGATTCTTAAAAAGCTGGTCTTGTAGAAGTAGAGTGGAATAGTGGTTACCAGAGTCTGTGGAGGGTGGGGTGAAGGGGATGATGGAGAAAGATTGGTCAGCAGACACAAAATTACACTTAGATAGGAGGAATAAATTCTGATGTTCTACAGCACAGCAGGGTGACTATAGTAAACGTTATAGAGAATGCTTCAAAATAACTAGAAGAGAGGATTCTGAATGTTCTCACTACAAAGTAAAGATCAATGTTTGAGGTGATAGATATGCTAAATACCACAATTTGATCATTACACAATGTATACATATATGAAAATATTACACTGTACTCCATAAATGTGTACAATTATGTGTCAATTAAAAACAAAAGAAAAATAAATTATAAAAATTAAAAGTTAAAAGAAAGCTTTGATAGGCATCAGCATCACTGATAAAAATGCAGATTTCTGGGCCTCACCTCCCAATTCCCGATTCAGTAGGTCTGGAGAGGATCCCAAGAATTCACATTTCTAATGCATTCCCAGGTAACACAAATGCTATTTCACGGTATTTTGAAAGGGCTGCACTCACTATGGAGGGAAGAAGCTTAGTTTAAAAAAATGCTCAGGGACCACACTTTGAGAACCACCGCAGTGCAATATACTTCCTCCCATGGATCCACGGATGGCACTGTCAAATAAATAATTGGAAATAATTGGAATATTTATTTATTTTAGTGGATGTTGGCCAATGTCCTTTGGAGAAGTGGGTGGGAGAGCTGGGAAATAGGTGCTGCTACTCCTAACAAACAGGTTTTGTTACACAAAAAACTAGTCCTATGTAAGATATTTCTTCAGAGAGCCTCCTGTCCTCACTTACCAAATTCATAGAACAGACACTCCCCTAAATTTGTGCCATTCTTATTCTTTTCTCTGAGAAGCCTTTAACCACTTTTACTCCCCTAAAGATATCACTTACGTGTCCATTTTCCAAATCCCATCTTTGGACTTCCAAACCCAGGTCCATCATTGATGTTGTGTGCAGCATGTGTGCAAAATCGGCAACAGCAACGATGCTGCCATCCTTACAGAAACTTGCAGGGGCTTTTCCCTGTCAATTAACCTGAGCTTGCTCTTCATCCTGTGGGTTTGAGAATTGAGCTCTTGATTTATTGCTATGATAAATTTGCTTATGCTAAAAACTACACCAAGGCTGAGCTTGGAAGGAGATTTTATGGGCCAAGTAGTAAACCTCATAAAATCAGGGTTTAAAATGGAAAATGTTATTCAGAATAATTATGAGTACATGCAATTGGGCATTGCTATAGCAAACCTTATTTAAATGTTACCCCAAATGAGGCCATCAGAAGAACACATGTGCTACCGACAGCCCAAATACTTGGTCAGTGAGTGAAGAAAGTCCACAGTGGCAAAGGGGTGTGACCGCCATCACCATCCCTGTGGCTATTTCCTCATTAGACAGCAATGTATAAGCCTTCTCAAGACGCAAACAAAAGACAAAGAATAATGATCTTTAGTGTAGGGGGAAACGCAGAAGAAATATCATCTAAATCAGAAGAAAAAGGATGTCTGGTGGAAAATCTTTTCAAACCCATTTTGAACAAACATAAACTTCCTATGAATTCAAGAGCTGAAAGTATTTAATTTCTGGTATGCAAACAAATTAAATGTATGAAAACTGTTTACTGTAATGGTTACAATTTATATAATTATAATGATAGGCTATTTTTGCTCAACTTCATTTCAACTGAAATAATAGTTTTATGAACAAATCCTAAAGCCCAAGATAACTGATTACTTTATTCTCTGGGAGATGAAATTAGTTCTAAATTTTAAATGTTCTTTCCTTTGCTTGAATTATGCAGGTGGGGGTCTTTGCTGATAATTCTTGGTATTCATAATAAATAGGTCTACATTTCTCAGGTTCATGGTATTTTGAGAGGGCTGCACTCACTATGGGAGAAGCAGCTTAGTTTAAAAAATGCTTTAGGCCAGGTGCGGTGGCTCACCCCTGTAATCCCAGCACTTTGGGAGGCTGATGGGGGTGTGGTGGATGACCTGAGGTCAGGAGTTCGAGACCAGCCTGATCAATATGGTGAAACCCCATCTCTACTGAAAATACAAAAATTAGCCAGGCATGGTGGCAGGCACCTGTAATCCCAGCTACTGGGGGGGCTAAGTTAGGAGAATCACTTGACCCAAGTAAAATCCTAATATCCAAGGCAAACTATATGAAGAGACAGAGCTTTAAGGCATTTTACTCAACATGCATATATTATTCAATAGTATTTATTTCTGTATCTATTTTTTTACAAAAAGTTAGTGTAGACCTCAATCTTCATCTTCTCATTGCATACCTTAATAACAAAAGAATAAATGAAGTTAATATGCACTTAGAAAAAAAAGTTATCACAACATTCAATCTCAGTATATAGTAATATGTGCTTAATAGAAAATAAAGACCATATCTAGAACCACAGCACCAACACATTCAAGGTTCAAATAAAAATTCCAAATGGTGGTGGTAAGACATTTAGTATTTGTCTAAGGCCCTAAATTTGAACTTTAAAAAAATTAATTCTGATGTCATTAAATTTGTACCAAACTTAAACTTTTTTCTTAGGCAGGGGGGTACATTTTTTCATTTTTATATAAAAATATTGGTAATATAAAGGAAAGCACTCTAAAATTGCAGAAAGAATCTTAACCCAGGAGTTGTCATCAAATCAACCTTATACCTGACAGCAGTGGGTATGCCACAGTCTATTCACTCTTTTTTCAACAAATTTGTTTGATCACTAAAGTGCCAGGCTCTATGCAAGATGAATAAGCAGCAATCCTTGCCCTTAAGAAATGTAAAGTCTAGTGAAGTGATAGAGTGACATACATGAATAGCAGTAATGACATCACATCTAGGATAGTTGATGCAGTGAAATACAAAGGAGGGAACAGTTATTCTACCAGATGATGGATGAGGAAGATGAGGAAATGTTTCAGGAATTTTCACCGTCACAAAGAAGGAGACCCTTGAACTAAGCATGGAAAGATGTGTAGGTGTTCACCAGGGAAGCAAGCTATTCTGCAGGTAAGAAAAATGAGGATGGCTAATAGGGAGCTTAAAAGGCAGGATGCATGAAATAGTATTCAATTTATTCAATTCATTACAAATAGTCCAGTGCAACTACATCACAGTACACAAAAAGAGATACAGAAACGTTTGAGACTGGAGAGGTAAGTTGGGGTCAGATTGCAAAGTAGTCTTACGATAAGGGTTTGGGTCTTCATCTTAAGAACATTGAGTAGTCATTGAAAAGTTTTAAGCAAGGGAGAGACATAACCAGATCCCAGTTTTATAAAGATCCTTCTAGCATCTCTTTGAGAACAGATTGGAGAAATCAAACCTAGAGACAGCAGGATATTGGAACAATCCAGTTTGGAGACAATAAGATAACAAGTGCCAAACAAGGGCAATAAATTGAGAATAGGGACTGGAGGAAGGTAGAAGCAATTGACTTTAGCACTTGATTGGCTGAAGGAAATGAGGGATAAGGAAAAGCAAGGGTCATCAACAACTCCTAAATTCCTGAGAGGACAGTGCTTCTGTTTTCTAAAATACTGAATTCAGGAGGAGGAAGTACTTCTAAGATACGGAACTCAGGAGGAGTAAAATGCAATGCGCACTTAGGTTTGGACATCCTGAGTTTGTGGAAACTGTGGAGCATCCAGGTGATTATGGGAGAAGATTCATAATTCAGGGGCTGAGACTGTGCATCAGAACCTGTTCTCTACATCAAATATCAGGCATAGTCATTCACGGTTTAGATGCCATAGCACAGTTGGTCAGTCCACTTGCAATAAAACCAAAGTTTCTTCTAAAGTTAATATTTAAAGAAAATGGATAAATTCAGTGAAGGTGAAAAGGTGGTCTTGCTCAATTGAAGGTGAAACAGAATGGGAAATATGGCACAAACATTCCAAGAACAGACCCATTATTCCCATATTCTTCCTATACCTGATGTAGCTGCTTATTAGTTATTTGAATGCCAATGTCATCTTATACCATCGGACTAGACCATGCCCTGGACCCTAGTTAAACAAGACTTTGCTTCAGTATTTGGTTCACACTATGATACTCTGATCAACAGAGCCTTGAATTACCTTATTCCTCCATCTGACTTCAGACCCTGTGCCTGCCTTCTCCTATGGGATGGCCCCTAATCTTCCAGGTAGACTACGAAATTTCTCACCCCCATGCTCTAGCTGGTTACCTGACTTTCCCAAACCAGTCATCTGCCCAGGAAGCCCTTCTCCAGCACCAACCACAAGCTTAACATAACCAGTATATTTTAGAATTTAAAACACCTATTAAACACCCTAGTAAAAGATAGTTTTGCTCCATCTATAGAAAAGCAAGCTAATTCATTAGAAGTTTGTAGACAGATGCAGCACACATAGGCAAATAAAGAGCATTAATCAAATATATACATTAAATGTGTACAATAAAGTTGCCAAGGAGACCACCTATATCAAAGACCACCTTCCAAAATAGCTAAGGGCACTGAGAATATAATTTACTTCCCACCAGAGAAATGTATTTTGAACCTGCCTTAAGAGACCACCTGCCTAACATGAATGCAGGCCCTTTACCCAGTGCATTAGGCTATTATAGAGAAAAAAAAAAAAAAAAAAAAAAAACTTTTAAGAAAAAATAGCCTAGCCAGCTCTAGCTTCACATATGCCTGTCTCCATAAGCAATGATTTTCTTAAAACCACCCCACATGAAGTTTTAAGTGTTCCTGCTGAGTTGTTAGACTCCTGAGTACTAAGACAACAGGCTTCCAGCTGTTCCACAAACTGAAGTGATGCCCAACAGTGGTTCTATTCATGGTTAGGGGTTCACGGAGAGCCTATGGCCAACCTTGCTATGGGTTTCCTGGGTTCAGCTGTGGAGACCCCACTCCATACAAGATAACCCCAGAAAATCCTTGAGCTAATTTGGGGGATGTTCAGAGCCAACTACATTGACTCTGGCATCATTATAGGTTATGAGGCCCCCAAAGAATCATTCTATGTGTGTTGGAAGCATAAACTATAGAAAGCACTGTTAAACCAAAGACCACCTGCCAGAAAGACCACTTAATTTTAAAACCCAGGGTGGTCTCCATATGCAGATTTCATAGTTTTACGTTATGAGCAACAAAAGGTTTGTGCTGGGTGGTATGTTAAGAGTGAGCATGTTGAATAAAAGTGGAGTCAGAAAGAAAACTCCACTTAATTATTTAAAGAAACAAACTTCAAGCAACACACAGCAGCAAACAAGAGCAGTAAATGAGCCTGCCTACCACCAGAAATCAGAGTTGCTGTAGAGGGACTGAATTCGAAGGCAAAGGTTCAGGTACTAGAACAAGAAACACAGTAGGCCTTCCCTACTCAAAGGTTATGTACTGAAGAGCCCACCTCCCTTTGCCAATTCTTTCTCAGATGTTACTGGCCAATGGGATGCCACAGAAATGCACAGGCAAATGCTTACCAAGTTGTAACATTTGAAGACTAAGATAAGCATGACTACAGATACATACACATAATAATAAACCATTATAAGTAAACCTAAATTAGTGACAGGCAAATGGGCAAGGGGTGTCTGCAGGAGGTCTTTTTGAATCTGAATCGTATACACCTATTAACAAAAGTTTAACAAAGAATCATGACCAGGCCCAGTGGCTCATACCTGAAATCCCAGCATTTTGGGAGGCTGAGGTGAGAAGATCACTTGAACCCAGGAGTTCAAAACCAGTCTGGGCAATATACAGAGACCTCATCTCTACAAAAAATAAACAAAATTAGCCAGGTGTGGTGGTGACTGAGATGGGAGGATCGCTTGAGCCCAGGAGGTCGAGGCTTCAGTGAGCCATGATCGTGCCACTGCACTCTAGCCTGGATGACAGAGCAAGAAATTATCTCAAAAAAAGAAAAATCTCCCTGGGTTCTTAACAATGCTTCTTTTGTTAGTTTCTTTCTCCAGTTATCAAAGTTTACACAGTCTCCACCAAGGGAATGAAAGAAACCATTCCTCCCAGGCTGCAAGCAAAAAAGGTACAGAATTATCCACTACATGTTGCTAGAATGCTTATCACTGCTCTTTCTGCATGCTGCCTGTGGGCTCTGCAATGAGCAGATGGTAAAAAACATTTCACTGTGGCCAGGGTGTCCTACCTAAAGCAGCCCAACACATTAGGTTTTGTAACTGATCTTTGCACATTGTTAACAAATACTATGAAACCCAGGAACTCTGCCTTTAAACAGCTGTGAGAATTCACTAACTTGTAATATCTCATCCTAAAAGAGGAGCATGATTAATGAGATCCAATCTGAGCCCTTCTTAGAAACCTAATTTGGAAGTTATGAACCCTTATAAAGATATATTAGCACCTACTTGATACACTGTCTAAATTTTACTTTCAACTGTTGAAATTGCATATCTTACTTTCAACCTGACACCAGGTGGTTTATTTTGGTAAACTGATGGCTTTAAAGGGTTTTAAAATATACCATAAACTTTTTTGTTTCATTTGGGATGTTCTGGGTTCAACATTAATTGGCTAATAAAAGTCAATCTTTTGAATTTACTTTTTAAAAATGGCCCTAGGCCAGGCACGGTGGCTCACGCCTGTAATCCCAGCACTTTGGGAGGCCAAGGTGGGCAGATCACGAGGTCAGGAGATTGAGACCAACCTGGCTAACATGGTGAAATCCCTGTCTCTATTAAAAAACACAAAAAATTAGCTGGGCATGGTGGCAGGCGCTTGTAGTCCCAGCTACTCGGGAGGCTGAGGCAGGAGAATGGTGTGAACCCGGGAGGCAGAGCTTGCAGTGAGCCGAGATCGCACCACCGCACTCCAGCCTGAACGACAGAGCGAGACTCCGTCTCAAAAAAAAAAAGGTCCTATTTTCTGCCCTATTTTCTGCAAGACACATCGAGCCACTATTAACTGCATACTGAATAGTGTCCTATAGACATGAGATATTCTGAATTTTGTTCTTCCCAAAAACAATCACCAAAGGAAAAAATGCTAAAATTGCCTGCAAGGTACCTCTGAGTGATCAAAGTTCTGAATGTTGTAAGGCATATTGTAGGGTCCATGAAACCAGTGATGTTAATATTAGTGGTTCCTGTTTCTGAAACATCACACAATTTCCTTCTTGAAAACCCAGGTCCTAACAGTGATTTGGCTTTTTAGAAATCCCTGGACACTTCGAAACAAGTTTGAAGAGTTAATAAAAATTTAGCTCTAGTTTAACATTGTCATATCAGGGATGAAATAAGCAAAGTCTAGCTAGATTAAATGACTTGCCTGAAATCAAATTAATACTGTGAGTAAACACCACTTATTGTGTTTATTACGTTGCCAGGCACTGTGCTAAATACTTGACATGGATTGTGTCATTTCTGCCTCAAAACAACCCTAGGGAGAAAATGTCATTGTCATTCGGTATTAGTTTTCTATTGCTGCATAACGAATTACCACAAACTTAGCAACTTAAAACAACACAGATTTATTATCTCACAGTGTCAGTGATCAGGAATCCAGCATATTCTAACCGGATTCTCTGCTCAAGGTTGAAATCAAAGGGTGAAATCAGAGTGTAAGCTGGCTGCATCCTCATCTGGAGGCTCACCTAGGGAAAGAGCTGCTTCCATGCTTGTGTGACTGAGTCTCCATTTTCTTGCTAGTTTTTTTCACATTAATTAGAAACTGGGGCTTTTTCAAGACCTTAATTTTGTTTTCATCTTTTAAAAATGCGGGAAATGAGAGACCACACCAACTCCAGGTTAGAGCAAGATCTATGACCATAAGTCTATTTTCTTCTTAAACATCTACTTCTCATGTGTAAAATGCTTCTATTTCCTGTTAATGCTGCTATTATTTAGGTGCATATACTCGTTTTTAATGTAATACAAAGTTATTATCCTCATTATTTAGTAATAACCTAATTTCACATTGCTCTGAAGAACTAGATCCGATAGACCCCAATCATTTGTATATTTATAGGACATACATTAAACAGCAGAACCAAGTTGTAAACTCATTATGTAGATTAATGCAATACATGCTTTTAATTATATAAGGAGCAAAGATACAAGAATGTTTAAGGATGAGAGGCAGAGAAAGTGCACAAGAGGATCAGGATATGCTATTTCCTTATCCTGGAACACACACTTGCCTAATCCTGACCTATTCACCTAACTCCTGCAGTCTAATTCTATTCATCTCTCAGATCCCAGTTTAATTATTACCCCTTCCATGAAGACATCCCGTATCCTAAGTCTAGGTTAAATGTCCCTCCTTAGTATCCATGCTTGTCCAATCAAAGCACTCATCACATTGTATTGTAATTACCTATTTTCAAATACATTTTTCCAAATTTCCAAATATAGAGACTACAAAAAAGACCTCATGTGGGGCTTCTGTCTTGTTCTCCATTACATCCTCAGCACCTACTATGCTGTCTGGCAAATAGTAGACACAAATTAAATGTCTGTTAAATCATTGAATTAAGTTGGGCCTGGTACCCAAGAGAAACCTGTGAGCTGATAAAGCAGAGAGGAAACAATCAGTTCTTTGATAAATTTTGAAACTCCTAAGGATAGAGACAGTGTTATGTAAATTGCCACCATTGGTAGTGTTGTATTTAATCAACACATTCAATTCAAATCATTTTGATAAACAGTAATTGAGCACCTACATCTAATGGCAGGGACTATGTTAGGCAGTGGAGCTCCCAGAAGTGATCTGGGACCCGCAGTGCTGCTGATGAGATCAGACTTCCGTCTTACAGTCAGACAATCCCTTGCACTGTTTGTCTTGCGATCATCCCTCCCCAAGAAGAAAACAGTCACCCAGTGGCCTCCCACCTACTTAATGAGTACTCAGGACTACAGCCTGATTGCTTATCTATGTCCAAACAATGTTCAGACAAAGCCCATTATGCCTCACCGCTCTGTCATCACCAGAATTCAAAGTCTCCAAGTTATCTGCCCACCCCTGCCATCTTCTACCACCAGCCAATTCCACTTTAGCCGCTCAACCGCCAAGGTCATGGCCTTCATTTTTTCTCAAACTATTGCAACGCTGCTCAGATTACAGTTTCAAGCATCCCACTCTGACAACCATTTCCAAATCTCCCATTTGTCCATTTTTGATCATTTGTATTTGTCCCATTCCAGTAATTCTTCAAACACTTGGAGATCTCCAATCCATTACCCCTTTGTTACCATCCATTGTCCCGTCTCTTAATCATCCCAGCTATATATGAGCTAAAATTAAGGTTTAAAATTATGTACTGTCTTAACATCTAGGAATAATCTGAAGGGTCTTGAATGACCTAGCTACAAGCTCCCCTCCCTTCTCCACTCCCACAGATAAAGTCTTCTAGCCAAACAATCCTCCTTATCATAGGGACCAGAAACAGCTCCTGCTTATCCCTGAACAGCAAGTTTTAGTTCCCTGTGTGCCCACAGAAGTATGCAAATAAGTTAATCACATCCTCCAGGGGAACCAGGGGATGTTGCTACCCTCTAGAAAACAAAATCTGCCTCTTACAATCCCACATTGCTCATTCTATTCCCAAGTGCAAACTCTGTGTGGCCCAGCATGGCATCTGGTGCCCTCCTCCCTCAGGCTGTAAGGATATTTGATTAATAAATGACTGTTAATCTCATCTGTCCAGTATTGGGTATCACATGTACAGTCATTCCCATAACCCTAGGGCAGGAATCCCTCCTTCACCAATGGGGTGAAGAGGAGATGGTCCAAACACTTATTCTCGTAGCACATCCTAGATTCTGTGGTTCGTCATTAAAATCATCACTTAAATACTTTTAGCTCTCTTGCCCCTTATTTCCACCATCATACTCTTCTAGAAAACACAGTTAATTAAACTCAACTATCAGTTCCACATCTGCAACAAGAGCACTTTACTGAAGAAAATAACCCTATTTTCTGATCTATTGTAAAGGTCATGAGGACAAATTTTAAATAAGCACTCACTTAGTTATTCACTTAGTAATTTCCTGCTCTCTGAGATCAATGTCTCATGCTCATCTCTTGGAGAATACAAGGTAGAAAAATAACATTAGTCCCAGACTCCTCCCACCCTCAACTCATTACACTCGACTTACTAACCTGTTTGTCCCTTGAACTCGTAGAAAGCATTTTCTACTTGCTGTTCTCTCTACCAAGGATTCTCTTCCTCAAAATGTTTACACGACTAGTGGCAATAAAAACTTGTCTCAAATGTTACCTTCTTAGAGAGAAGACCTACCCTAACCATACCAGCTGTAAGGACCCCCTGAATACCAGTTCACTCTACCACATTACCTGGTTTATTGTTTGCAAATCACTATCTGAAATTCTCTATCTGTTTATTTTTTAATAATCTGTCTTTATCCCACCAAAATGAAAGCTTTATGAAAGTCAGACTTTTTTCACCATTCTATTTCATGAGTCTAAATTCCAAGTATATAATGCTCAATAATTACTGAATTAATGACCAGGAATTAATTTTCACATAGAAGAAAGAGAAAGTAGAAACATTAAGTATTTCACATCATATTATGGCAAAACATTTGTTTACCAGCACTCCAAATTTTTTTAATGGACTTTCTCTTGTAATTTTTAATCATTTACAAACTAAGAGAACTTCAGTTAAACTCTCAGTCTGAACCACTAATCCTTTACATCTTCTTAAAATTCACAAATCTTTCAGAGCTACTATACATTATTGATGGCAAAAGTCTAATCAAGATTTGAATTCAGACCTTAATATCAGTAAAACCTGGTAAATCCTATACCTTCAATCATGTTTGCCATACTGATCTGGCTTGTTGATTGGCATCTTTGTACGAAAAGGAAGTAATTAAAGTTTTCTAAAATAAATTAGGTTTCCTTTAAGATCTTGGTCTAAATTGTTTTCTGAAACCAATATTCTCAACTCCCAAGTTTCCTTATATTTCTTTGAGCTGGTTAAACCTACATTCATACCACTGTATTCCATTACATTCCTTTCAAATTCATGACATGACACATGGTTAAATATAAGGGAGATTTTGTGGCAGAAAACACTATTTAAAACCCATTTAATTCCATGAATATTTCATGGTGCCAGGCACTATGCCAGGCACTGCAGGGGATTTGAAGAAGAGGAAAGCACAGCACCTGTTCTCGAAGCACTCACAGCCCTCAGCAGCATGGGTCTGAGAGACACAGGACATCATTGAACAAGCCCTTTCACTGAGGCTATCAGACCGACTAAAAACACCAACCATTTCATTCAAGAGCTATGTATCTGATGACAGAAACTTGTAACAGCCAAAGGTTAAGTATAGCTTAACATCCATAATTTACCAACTGAAATTATCTTGTCTTTTTATATTTTCTTTTAAAGAACTTTAGAGTAATAATAATATTTAGTTTGGGTTTAGACCCTGGCTGACTCTGGAAACTGCTCTGTAGTATTTATAGATTGTTCTAATGCATTGTTTCTACCTTGTGTTCTCTGAGAGAGATGATTATTATACATTAATTTCTAGTATAACAATTTATAATTCATATTATTCAATCATATACTTAGGTGGTTATAATATAAATATAACAAGTAAAATCAACTTATTCATTGAGATTCTGGCCTAAATATTAGTTGGATGTATCTAATAATTCAAGCCAGCTACCAGCAAACCTTAGTTGACAGGCTCACATCATGTCAAATTCCTCCTAAAACTCAGCAGCTATTAGGAGCTAAGTGTTTTGTAAACATTCTTTAAATATTTTGCTTCAATGATCTGGGGACTGTGGGCAACAGAAAAAGGCTTTGCAGAGTTAGGTCAGGGAACCAACAGTAAAGGAAGGAAAAATTCAGTGCTTTGACTCTGTGCTGCAATATCCTCCATAAATTTACACAAATGTGTCAGGAATGATTTATCACACATAACAACTTCGGCCAAATCCTTGGTCCATAGATTCTGCAAGCCAGTTGGTGTTGAACATGTAGTCCCACCTGTGGAAAGTAAGGAGAACGGGGGCCCCACTGGCCCACCAACAATGCAGATTTTAAGTTGCTTTAAGAATTAACACAAAAGGTATGTGTTACTTTGCCCAGCACAGGTGTTTATTTAAATCTGGGTATAGTTCTCATTGCTTTTCCTTAATGGGAGTGGAGAGATCAAATAATCTAAGGATCAGTGAGACAGATATTTTTCAAAGAGAGAGGAGTTTTCTTCTTTTACTTCTCTATTTCGTATGTGTATAAATCTCAGCTAGGGGGAAGTCTCCAAAAACTCAACAATTAGAATAGCAAATAGATTTCAATTCTGATGCTAAGAAATGGCGAGTGGCTGCTGGAAACAATGTGCTAAGAAACATGTTTGCCATATTTTTGCCATTGCAGACCTACATGATCCCTGAATCAAGTCAGCGTTTAATAAAGGAAAGTACTCTGGTCCCACCAGGTAAGAGGAATCTCTAGGCTCCATAATCTCTTTCTTGGTCTTCCCTTCTCTCCTTTCTACCTATATATTCTGTTTACCTTTTAAGGCCCAACAAACTCTAACTTTCTCTAAAGCCTCCCTGATGTCACACATTATTCTGTCCTCAGAACATTTATTCTATATAGTACATGTCACATGAGTCAGTGTTTTATCATATATTTTATTGTTTTCTAGCAAAAATCTAACTTCAATCAAATGAACAAGGTCTTGTATTTCTTCCTTTATATATTACAGGGTCAGGTATGCTGTTAGCCACACAATATGTGCTTTGTAAATGTTTGATCTGTTGCTGAAGGGAAGGTCTTCAATGCCAAGCTGTTGGCAAGCTACTTTCAGAATTATCAAAACGCAGTTCATCTTAATATGGTCATTTACAGAGCAACCTAAAGACAAGTTGCAATAAAAAGAACAATATGGCTTATCTTCTCAAAGGGTTTGATTTGGCAAAGTAATGACAGAGCAAAGTAATCTTAGTTTTAAGTTAGGACCACATTTTCCCAATGACATCAAAGGCTTCCGTTACAGGCTCTTTTCCTTTTTCTCCTGCGACTTCTGGTCTCAGAGATCCCCACAGTCTGCTGGTCACATTGCTTGTGACAGGGTTCGCTCCTGCCATCCCCTGGTGTTACTGTTGGAAGTAAACAAAGACTGGCCTTAGGGCTCATAGAATCCAGAAATTAGGACTAATATTTCTCTCCAATAGGGAGGAAGCAAGCCTTTCTCAGGACTGAAATTCACTGCAAAGTGTGGGTAGTAATATCTATGCCATAGTGCTTCTGGGAGGCGGGCCTCTAGTTGGGCCTCTAATACCATCAGGTAGTCACTCAGTAAGTGGAGATCATGTTGCCGTTATTATAGTCTTGATTTAATTGTCCTTTCTTGACCTCAGCGTGATGTTTTAGGAATCCCATTTGTTCGACTGGTTCTTACCACATTTTATACAGAAACTTTTCTTGTCATCACTATTCTCCAGCTCATATAAATCCCTCTCCAGAGGATTTGGTGCCCATTTTATCAGTCCTCCAAGGCTGAGATGCTGAAAATACAATTACCATGACTGACCCTTTCCTGATAAGCTACTTCACACCTAACAGAGGCAACTCTCAGATCATGTAAAATGTTAATGTCCTTATTTGTCTTTCTTCCTGGTAAGTTGCTTTTGGGTGTCTTTGCACCTTTTAAAAGCCCACATCACTTTGAAAGAAAGGGCTCAAAACTGAAACCATGTCCATGAGCTGTTTGTTGCATTTCTAGTAAAAACCAGGTGGGATGAGATGGAGACTAAAAGGAATGGGTGAAACAAAGTAATGAGGCTTAGAAATTACTTGTTGATACCAATTATCTACATTCTTTCATGCTCTTCTCCCCACATATTTTCCTTTTCCCATTACCATGGATAATTGAGAAATGAAATATCCAAATTCTGTTATCTAATTTGGAAAAAACAAGAGAAGAATTGTACTAAGTACTTATATTATGACAAGGAGAAAAAATTTCCTGAAGGCATTATATTATTTGGATCAGAATATCATCATTTCTTATCCAAATACTCAGCAAAGAAATAGATTTTTTTTTCCTGTGTCTGACTTCTGTCTCAATCTATGCACCACTTAAGAATGAAGGGACATTTACTCAAGGCCCAGTATATGTCTAATTTCAATATTAGTAACTTTTTCTGATGCCAAATGAAGGACAGAACTTCAACCTTAAAACCCTGAAAATCTTCTCTTGACAATTAAGTCAAATTGAATTTCAATTCTCAGGGTTTGTTCCACTTTCTAAGACTTGTGTAAGGCCCATATAACTTCCTAGATTGTCATACTTTATGTCTTCTTCCTTCTTCAATTTATCTAATAATTAAGGAACACAATATTCTAAATTTCAATTAAATACAGGTTCTTGCCTCAATAAACTTTTTTGTTATGTTGAATTTGGACTTCTGCCGAGACTCAAATAACCAAGCACAATGAGTAAGCTGAAATTCACTAAGCTTAATTTATGCCTACTTCATGATTTCTCTTTAGTCCCTCCACCATTCAAACACATTCAGCAAGAATTTGATGACCACCTACTCTATGCCTTGGCGTATATAAATGAAAAGGAAACGTAATTCCTAACCATCAGAAGCTGATCCTGTATCTGGGATTTATTTTCTTCTGCCATGGGAGAAAGCACTACACTGAGGTGTGTTCACATGATATTAACAGTTACATAAAATTACACAACAGAATATTAGGGTTCAAAAGAAATGACTTTGAATCCAGTCCCATCTATGTTCAAAGACAGTCATCAGTCACTTTGTCTGCCATGCCCAATATCCTCTTTCAATTTTCTAATTTAACTGATTCCATCCATGTCCCATGAAAAGCATAGCCCTATTTACAGCATGACTCTACCTCCCCCTAACAAGAACTGACTGGATCAGTTGAGCAAACTTGACCAATAGAAGCAATTCATAAACTAGGAAAAGCAATCCATAATCTAGGGAAAGCCCCTCTCTCACTCTCTCTCTCTCTCTCTCTCTCTCAATCTCTCTCTGTCTGTCTTTCACTCACTAAAAGATAGACTATAGTCAAGTTGCAGTGGGCAGTGGGCACTGGAGCTGTGAGTTCACTTGTAGTCAAGACAAAGCCAAGTGAGAGAAGGAGGTGAAGAGAGAATGAGCATTGTGTTAGATTGCACAAATAGCCAAGATTTGTCCCATCTCTGTAGGCAAGCCCCTTGGCAAAGTGACTTTACAGCTCTTCACATGAAGGCAAAACTTATTTCTCTATCCATTGAATCTAGACTTGCTTTGGCCATGTGACACAAGCAGAAACTTAAAAAGTGCTTGTGCATTGGGGCTTGCACTCTCTCTCTTGCTGTTCTTTGGAACCTTGAAGCCACCATGTGAAGAAATCAAAGCTAGCCTACTGAGGGATGAGAAGCCGTGAAAAGCAAAGGTATGCTGCCCAACTGAGGCTCCCCCAGATCAAGCAGTCTGCCAACTGCCACATATGTGAGTGAGATCATCCCAGGCCATTCAAGCCTAGATCAGCCACCAGCTATCTGCAGTGATCAGCAGAGGAGCCTAGACCTGAAGAATCTCCTGCTGACCCACACAATCAAGAGAAATAATAAATGTTTGTTGTAAGTCATTTACTTTCAAAGTGGATCTTGTTTGTTTCTTTCGTTAAGATTATGTGAAATTACACTTTTCGTCACTCTACTTTTTTCCATCCAGGAATGGTGCTACTCCCATCTGGTGGACCTGTCAACCACATAACCCCCAGTATCCTACCACAAAGTTGCACATGTGACACTCAGTAGGCTAACACAGTACCCCATTTTACTAGAAACAGGAGTGGCCCGTGACCCAAGTAAAGACAATGAGAGGTGTTTTTGTTGTTGTTGTTGTTGTTGTTTTCTGAAATTGCTCTAGGCACTAGCAAAAAGAGGTTTTCTCTCCTGTGGTTCTTTCCTTCTGAGCTGCTGAATCCATATTTATTACTAATAAAAGCCTACCTAAGAATAAAATCAAAGCCGAGAGAGAAGGAAAAAAGACAAAAAGAGAGGAAAGAAAAAAGCAAAGCCAAGAGATCGGAGAAAAAAAGAAAAATCAATTCTTTATAACATGATATGAATTCCTGGATCCAACTACACCTGAAGTTCCTGGACTTCATGGTTACCATTTTTCTTTGCACTGGCTTAAGTTGGGTTTCTGATCCTCAGAACTCAAAGAACCTTAATGCACTAGTCCCCTCAATCTGTTGAAAGTGTATGGTGTATATGATCTCTACTCCCTCCATTTCACCGAGGTTAAAGATGTGGTCTCTTGTGTTTCTTTCTCAAAAGATCAAGGCATCAAAGACAATATCATGACAGCACTTAGGTATCCATGGAGAGAGAAGCCTCATGGTATGTTTAAGAAATGATAACAATATATAAAATCTCCGAAGAACAACATTAAGAAAAGGAATATATGGCGATGATTATAAAAGCAGTAACTACATTCTCTGACTCCTCAGAAATCTGTCATACTTTCAAAAACATACAATTTCCAATCTGATATCCATTATACTTGGTAAATGGTGATCTTCCTGATGTGGAATTGGCTTTATTTTCCTTTCTTACCTTAAAATTAGCATCTTCTGTGAAAGTGGGGGAGTGAACATTGGCTGTTTTGGCTGCCTCAAATTCATCCCATTTTCTTTGGCTACAGAATGTGGGGTTTTTTTGTTTGTCTGTCTGTTTCTTTTTGGAGGAGTTACCTCTGGACACAATCTGTGGAACAAGCAAGTGACCCAAGGACCCAAGTTACATTAGTGAAATACTCCTCCTGGGAATTCGAATATTGAACGAGGATACAAAAAGATTTTTTTAAGTGTTTCTTCCTTTTGGCAGCCACACCTTGACAAATTCTTTAGGTGGTTTCTGCAACCTCACCCCAGAAATGTTCCTATTAGCTCTTAGATCCACCTAATATCTTCCTAATAAATTCATTTTACTACCAAAGTTCACCAGAATCAGTTTCAATTGCTTGCACTAAAGAATACTGTAGCAGAGCAGTCTGACTCTCCACAAATTATCCATGCTTATCTTCCATAGTACAAAGTTGTTTCTGGGAGGTACTGCCACCCAGGACTCTACTTCTAAGTGCCCTGCCACCCATGTGAGTTCATGTGACTAGTTCTCATTTACAGTATATGAATGGCAGTGATTCCTATCACCTCCGAAACCAGCTGGTTAAGAAGTAGGTATGCCTTCTCCACCTTCTCTTTCTTCCTGCATGGGTAGACTAGATGTTGTCACCCATGGTAATCTTAGATGTCATATGTTGAAAATGGTCGAGGCTTCTTCAGCTTGGGTTCCTGAACAAACATGTGGACCAGACTGCCTCCTCCTTACCAGCCCACCTCCTGTGACCCACATCTGCACCACCTCTTGGACTTTAAGAGAAACTTCCATTGTGAAAAGCCATGGAGACTTCAAATTTTATCTGTTACAGCAGCTGGCGGCACTTTAACACAAGCCTCAGCCAATACAAATGAAAATGCAAACGTATTGTATTAGCATTTTGAAGACTCTGAAACAACTGGAGAAAGCCTGTCTGGCAGGGGCAAGAGTCATTCAACACTCCTCCCAGTGATCCAGCTGTCCAGATGCCAGACACTGGCCCTCTCACCCTCTACCCCCAACTCCATTCTCTCCTTACCAGCAGAAAATACATTTTCTCTCTCCTCAGCAAGAAGAGAAAGTGTTGCTTGATATGTACGATGCTCAAGATGAATTAGGTTCTGAGGTCAGTGCTGCCTTATTGATGACATCATGGAGAAATCTTCACACTTCTGCCTTCTGACTACTTTCAGAGCCTCTGAAGGCATGCTGAGCCAGAAAGATATAGTGAGGCCTAAACAAAGAAGCAAGTAATATGTCCTTTGAGACAAAGAGCTTGGAAAAAGGCAGGAGAGCTATGGTTTTTATTAGTATGGATAACTATGCCTTCACTAGGCTAAGAATTTTAAGATACATCCTTCCATAGTTCTAAATTTTCCACAGCTGATTACATTAACTATATTAAGTGAAATGTTTGTCCTTTTTTCTTTTGTACCTAGACCTTTTGCATATTGCCTGGTCACCTTGTCAGTAACCCTTCCTAACCTGACCCTCAGGCCCTGGTCCCCGACACACCTGCATTCTTTGGAGGATTCTGTTTGAGGGAAGGGTGTGGGATCTGGATTAACAGGCTCCAGAAGAAAGAACACAACCTCATTCAAATCATGGCTCTGCAATTAACCACATATAAACCCATAACTTCCCTGTGACCACTTCTCTAGCTGGAAAATGGTTCTGTAATACTTTCACTGTCTTCCCTAACAGACATAAGGAAAGACTGCACTAAAATCCAGCAGTGAAAACTCACACTGCTCTGGAAGGCAGAGCTGGGCACGGCTTGGAGTGAGGGTTCTCTCGTTCCACTCACTCTATGTGACAATTGCCCTAAGGCTTACAAACTCTTACCAACTTTTAGCCAGGCGGTGAGTCTAAAAGTGACTCGACTTCTCCTCCTAGTTTTCTTAACTATAAAACAAGGAAAACAATATACCCTGGCAGGTTTGTTATGCTCAGTGAGTCTATAAGTCTAGAGTGTGCATGCTGTCTCCCTCATACACACATATATACATGTATATGTATGTGTATATATGTATATGATAAACCAAAAGTAAAATTCTAAGTTCCCTAGCCAATTGAATGGACCTTCCTCTTGGCCAAGGGTATTCCTAAGTTAACCTGAAATACTAGTTCAGGCCATGATGGGAAGTGGGGTTGGACATGCCTCATTATACTCTCCTCCCGTTGGAATTCAGGCACAGCTGACCAGCATTTAACATTAAAACAGAGCCCTTAAGACTGACAACGCAAACTTATTGTAACAATAAGGTACCAACATAACTGATAGCAAGCCCTCAAAGAAATCAAATCAAAGTATTTTACCCCAAAATACATTTCTTTGATATATTCTGAAATGGCCCTGCAAAGCTGTCTCTCGTGGGGAAAATCTATATTCTGTACACAATCCACTTCCCTTTCCAAGTATCTTTTCTGATCCAGGAAAGAATTAACTGAGTGTCTGGCACCTTTATAATTCTGATAAGAAACACTTAAAATCTATTCTCTCTGAAGCCTGCTACCTGAAAGCTTCATCTGCATAATGAAAACCTTGGTCTCCACAGTCCTTCTTCTTAACCCAGACACTCCCGTCTACTGATTCCAGGCCTTTAGATAAACTCTTTCAACCACTTGCCAATTGGGAAAACTTTGAATCCACCCAAGACCTGGAAGTCCATCCCCACCCCTACCTGCTGCCACCTTCAAGGTGTCCTGCTTTTCTGGACCAAATCGATGTACATCTTACATGTATTGATTGATGTCTTGTGTCTCTCTAAAACATATAAAACCAAGCTGTAGCCTGAGCACCTGGGGCACACGCTTTCAGCATCTCCTTGGGCTATGTCACCAGCATGTCCTTAACCTTGGCAAAATAAACTTCCAAATTGATTGAGATCTGTCTCAAATACTTTTCGGTTTACAAAATATATATAAATAAGTATAGTGCTCCCTCTGGAGCAATTGCAATATTATGCTTTGCCTAGGGCCAAGAAATATCTTTATGAAGTCCTAATGAAGAAGATGTCCATATTTCTAACAAGACTTTTTGCTTTTACACTCCAGTTTCATCTGTAAACTCTCATACTTCAAGATTTTGGGGGTTTCTTTTAGAACTGAGGTAACGGAATTACTAGCATGGCCCATTTTCAGTCCTCAAAAGTACTGAAAAAGTACAGCCTGAAAAGTACACTCTTATAAGCCCACATTAACCAAGTCAAGCACTAGAATAACCACTTTTATAATCATAATTTTTTTCTTCCAAGGGTTGTTTACAAAGCTCTCAGCAAATATCTTCCTCTTCATCTTAAGGTAGTCTCTGGTGAACATTTTGCTTTTGCACTGTTTTTTTTTTTTTTTTTTTAATTTCTGCCTTTTCCATAATGTGAACCTGGACTACTTATAGTTAGGTTCCATATTCTAATACTAGGGATTTGCAAGTTTCTGAGTTTATTTCATAACATATTTCTCTCAGTGTGGAAAATGGTATTTGTGAAATTCCTTCTTCTGACGTTGATATTTCCAGTTATTTAAGATATCTTGAGAAAAGATTATTAACAACGTGTCAAAGTAAAGTGACTTACCTAAACTATGTGTGATTATGTATATAGATCTTAAGATATCAAGTTCTTAAGAGACATTAAGAAATACTATCTGCTGATAACTTTGATGATTTTGAGGCAAATTACACATTCTCAGAACAAAAGGTTAACTCTCATCCCCTAGATGCCGTAATGTCTCCTTTTAAGCCACCTTGTCAAGATCCATTATAACCTTCATACTAGGTTCATAATTCTTTCTACTTAGAGATTTCTTAACCATTAGAGACCATAAATTAAAGCACACCAAGAAAACCATTTGAAGAACATACTTCTATTAAGAAATCTTCTTGGATAATACCCAGTATCCTTGCTCTCAAGGGTTTTATATAGGGTTATTTTCTTTTTCTAAAACCTCAAAGCCCCAGTTCACCTAATTGGTCAATGCCCTATATGTTTTCCATCTTCTAACACAAATCTCCTTTGAAGTGATAAAGTTTTAAAAAATCACATTTTTTTCTTCAGTTTCAAAAGTTAAAGTTCTATGTAAAGTTTAATATTATACAGAATAAGGTTTTAACACAAATCATCACCAGCCAGAGAGATTATGACGTTGAAGGGGCCAATACTTAACCTTAAATAATTTACTTTGAATTTAAGTTGCAAATCTGAGAAGAAAAAATACATTGCAAAACTTCTGCAGCATATACACACACACACACACACATATATACACACACACATATACATACATATACATATATACATATATACACACGCATGTACATATATACACACATATATACACACACACATGTATCTCCTGTTTTGTCTGACCATTTGTGTCTTATCTCTAGCAATAGTACGTGGAGAAGTGACTGGAGGAAGGGAGAATGGGGGGAGAGACAGTTGGGAAAGAGAGAGAAAGATCAAGAAGGAGAGAAGAGAAAGGAGAGAAGAGAAAGAAGGGAGGAAAGAACGGGGGAAATGGAAGGAAGGGACAGAATAAAAAGTGACAGAAAGAGAGGGAGGGAGGAAGAAGAGAAGAGTATTGTCCAATTTGTTTCATTTTACAGCAGGTGAGCAGGCAAGCTCATTGTCACTCCCATGGTTTCCAGTGCCACTCTGTGGCTCAGACCCTTGGAGTCCAGGGATAATACTAACACAGGGCAATTTCCCAGCAGCAGAGCAGTTGCTTCTGAATCTGCACACTTTGGAGAAGAAAATTTGAAATGTTTTTGTTCTATAGGACAGACAGATACATAGAAAGAAAGACAGACAGACAGGTAGGTATTGAGAGTCCACAAGTCTATTCTTTCCTCCATATATATGGAATATGATTCTCCCAACCTAGAGGGGAGATTTTAGCTGCTCTGATTCAACAATATAAAATGCAAGGCACTCACTACATCATGCTCTGTGGACAGTCACTTTTCTGCCATTTTTGGGCTTTTGTCTACATTCACTCTCTAGTTCTGAAATATACTCACAGAGTGTATTGAATTAAGCAAAACCTTCATTTGTTTGCATTGTGAAAATAATGTAATAAGCTCAATTTCCATAAACCAGGAAAGAAAATAGATCTTAGGACTTAGCCATTCTATGACATACAGATATTACTTAAGGGGTTGACTTTTTCACTTTTGAGCTTATAATTTAACCCTGGTAATTCTTCCCAGAGGACCTTTATTCCAATGTATAATCATACTGAGAACATCTACGTTTCCTCATGGAAAAGACCATTTGTGCCAGGCGCAGTGGTTCATGCCTGTAATCCTAGCACTTTGGGAGGCCACGGTGGGTAGATAACCTGAGCTCAAGAATTCGAGACCAGCCTGGCCAACATAATGAAACCCTGTCTCTACCAAAAATACAAAATTAGCCAGGCATGGTGGCATGTGCCTGTAAGCCCAGCTACTTGGGAGGCTAAAGCAGGAGAATCACTTGAACCCAGGAGGCAGAGGTTGCAGTGAGCCAAGATCGCACCATTGCATTCCAGCCAGGGCGACAAGAGCGAGACTCCATCTCAAAACAAAACAAAACAAAAAGACCATTTGCTGTGCCACTGATTTCCATTCTGCACATCCCCAGAAGGGGGAATGGAGACCTTGCTAACCTGTTCATATGGTCATAAGGGTGTGTAGAAATGGATTTATTTGAGAGGTCACTGACTTTTCCATTCCTACTTGTCAGTGGGACTAACCCAATGAATTCCTCTCTTTCAAATGCATCCTCACTTTGAAAAGTCTGTGGATATTAATATGTCTGGCTCTATTTTTCTGACAAAGTAGACGCCCTGAACTGAACCCCAGAAGAAACCTTTTTTTCTTGCCTTCTGGTAGCCTGTAAATAGGTTAAATCCTCACACTTTTGTGGTTGTTGTTGTTTTAGACGGAGTCTTGCTCTGTCGCCCCAGCTACAGTGCAGGGGTGTGATCTCTGCTCACTGCAAGCTCCACCTCCCAAGTTCACGCCATTCTCCTGCCTCAGCCTCCTGAGTAGCTGGAACTACAGGAACCCGCCACCACATCCGGCTAATTTTTTTTATATTTTTAGTAGAGACGGGGCTTCCACCGCATTAGCCAGGATGGTCTCCATCTCCTGACCTCGTGATCTGCCCGCCTCGGCCTCCCAAAGTGCTGGGATTACAGGCATGAGCCACCATGCCCAGCCCCTCATACATTTTTTTAAAGTCAATGTTCAACTGAGATTCTGATTTTCAGAGCTGTAGTAGAATATATACTAATTTCTTAATTCAAAAAAGATAATTTTTATATTTAAAAAAATACTTCCAAAATAAAGTTAAAGCATAATTTCAGCTATGCTACTTGAGCTTTCAGTTATATTACTTTAATGAGAAGTGAAGTTTACGAATGTGGCTAGGCACCATGGCTCAGGCCTGTAATCCGAGCACTTTGGGGGGCCAAGATGGGAGGACTGCTTAAAAAGTGTTCAAGTCCAGCCTGGGCAACATAGTGAGACCCCTGTCTCTACAAAACATAAAAAAATTAGCCTGTCATGGTGGCATGTGACTGCAGTCTTAGCTACTCTGGAGACTGAGGTGAGAGGATTGCTTGAGCCTGGGAGATCATGGCTGCAGTGAGCTGTGATTGTGCCAATACACTCTAGCCTGGGTTACAGAATGAGACCCCATCTCTAAAAAAATAAAATAAAATAAAAAGCTTAAGAACATCACTGAAGTAGAAAACAAATTTTAAATGGGAATAAAAGGTATATAAGAATCTCACTAATGAACTATAAATACAAAAACAAGTTTCTTTTAATCACTAAAAACAAGGGTATTCATGCAATTTCTTCAAAATTATCAACTTTTTTTCCTTCCTTTCCCATGTATACTCCAACATCACATCTACTCTTTTCCACTCCCAGCAGCTATTTTCCATCTGCTGTCTGGGTTATTGATGCCAATCTCTTCCAAACAGAAGATCTCTTCCTAACATGTGACCTATTCTGAAGAATGTTTTGGGTGCACTTGAGAAGAATGTACATTCTGTTGCTGTTGGATGGAATGTTCTGTACATGTTTTTTAGGTCCATTTGGCTTATGGTGTACTCCAAAAGTCCAATTTTTTAATTAATTTTCTGTTTGGATAATCTGTCCATCTTTGAAAGCGAGTTCCCTACTATTGTTATAGTGCAATCTATCTCTCCCTTTGGGTCGTTCAATATTTACTTCATATATTTAAGTGTTTTGTGTTGGGTATATATATTTACAATTGCTATAACCTCTTCATGAATTAACCCCTTTGTCATTACAGATATAAGAACATTTGTTCTTCTTTGTCTCTTTTTACAGTTTTGACTTAGTCTATTTTGTCCAATGTTTAAGTACAGCTACCTCTACTCTCTTTTGGTTTCCGTTGGTGTGGAATATCTTTTCTCATCCCTTCACTTTCAGTCCATATGTGTCCTTAAAAGTGAGGTGAGTCTCTTGTAGGCAGCACCTAACTGGAACCTTCACCTTCCTTAAGTCACAATTTGATATCACTTCCTGATTTTCCACAACTAGGCTAGGCACCCCATTTAGTACTTCCAAGACTTTTACTTCACTGTCTTTCAATTGCCTGCCTCTGATATCCCTGAGGACTGAGATACTGACTGACATGAGGGTAGGGCCGGGGAGGAGCGCTCACTAGTCACTAAGTGAATAAGTAAATCATAATTTTACCTCCCCATTTTCTCCTACTCTTCTCTAATCACCCATTCTTTGTCATCCCCAACTACCTTCATGATTGGAAAGATAAGACAGTTGTTGAGAAAAAAACACTAGGTTTGGTTTCAGTGTCCCAGAAGTCCTAACTCTATTATTGTACTATTTGAGCTACCTTGGAATTATTATTATTATTATTTTTTTTTTTTTTTGAGATAGAGTTTCCCTCTGTCACCCAGGCTGGAGTGAAGTGGCACAATCTCAGCTCACTGCAACCTCCGCCTCCCGGATTCAAGCACTTCTCCTGCTTCGGCCTCCCAAACAGCTGAAATTATAGGCGCCTTCCACCGTGGCCAGCTAGTTTTTATATTTTTAGTAGATACAGGGTTTCACCATGTTGGCCAGGCTGGTCTCGAACTCCTGACCTCAAGTGATCTGCCTCCCTCAGCCTCCCAAAAGTGCTGAGATTATAGGCGTGAGCCACTGCACACAGTGAAAAATCATCACCAAAATCTTTTGTGGCAGTGACATACATCATATTGAATGTATTAGTCAATAACATAGACATAGATGCAAGATAATCTGAGTTGGTGTCACAAATATCTGGATATTGGAAATACAATTCAAGAATCAAAAAGATGGCTTACCTTCACTGGGTCCAAGGCCGTGTTCCTATGCCTCATACTCAAAGTTTTCTGGATTCTAAACCTACCTGTTAGTCAACCTTATCCTTTTGTTGCTCTCCAGATAAATACATTGTGCTCTCTAGCCCATACATATTGTTCCTATGTCCTGCCATATGGCCTGCCCTTCCCTTTAGCCAATATTATTTATCCCAAGTACACATCTTCCTCTGTGATGAGTTTTTTCCACTTGGTCACACACACAGTCCACTCACTGTGAAGAGTGTATTCATATATTCTTTCATCTCATAAGCATTTATTGGCCTCCTGCTATGTGTCAAGCACGGCCTTGGATATTATGGAGAATACAAAAATGAGAACTGCTCCTCCTTCAGAGGAAGGAGCTTACAGTCGATGAAGGAAGAGACAGACTGAACAAATAGCTATTACTTGATATTGAAAAAAACAAATCTAAAGAGATTGGATCAGTGCACTATGACAGCATGAGAGAAGGGACAGTCAAACAGGCCTTAAGGAAGAGGAGCAAAGAGAGTTTAAGTTGTTCTGTGCATGGGAAAAATCTGAGCAAAGGAACAGGGCCCATATGGAAAGCCATAAGTGGCTTAACATAGGGTATGTGGAAGGATACAGTAGGACTTCAGCCTGACAAAATTAAATAAAAGTCAAACAGAAGTTTCTTATGGCCATAAAATGTATACAACTATTTTACCGAGAGAAGATAAACATAGCCCTAAAGTAAACTGAAGGGGAAGCAAAATATTAGTAAACAATCATTCACTCAATACATATTTACAGGGAAACCATAATTGAGACTATGTCAAGGGCTGGACATAGAGCAGGAAACAGGGAAGAGGCTCTGCCCTTAAGGAGCACAGCAGCCTGGTGAAGAGACTAAATGATAAACAGGTAATTACAGTACAGTGTGGCAGTGGTAAATACTGAGTGTTAACCCAGTGGGAAGCCAGCGTGGAAGTGGAAATACAGTCCAGCATGCTCTGTGAGGAAAAAGCTGGTGTCTTATCCCCAGTGATAAGAAAGGACCTGGTTCATAGTAGACATTAGATAAAGATGTTGATTGAATAAATGAGTGAATGAATGACTACAGCATGAAGTTTCACCTCATTTTAAACCATAAGAATGAATAGAAATGGCCAGATGAGACATTAAAAGAAGGTAACCTATCTAAAACTTTCAGAAATACAGACAAATACAGAAAAGAATTTTTTTAGCCCAAATTCTTTAATTTTCTGTTTCCCCACAAAAATTTACTCTTGTAGTTTGCTAACCCTCCATTGTTGACAGTGGGGTTAATCCACTACTTTTTCTCCCATAAGATGCAAGTTTTTATACTAGACTTGATATAAAGTAGGTAGGTAATAAAAATAAATGAATGATTGGCCAGGTGGGTCAGTGGATGGATAAATGAATGGATGGATGGGTGGACATACGGATGGATGGATGGATGGAGAGAGGGATGGAAAGAGGCTGAAAGGATAAAGGAGGGAGGGAGGGAGGGAATG
This sequence comes from Macaca mulatta, assembly GCF_049350105.2. Lineage (NCBI taxonomy): Eukaryota > Metazoa > Chordata > Mammalia > Primates > Cercopithecidae > Macaca > Macaca mulatta. The sequence goes on along the minus strand of NC_133416.1, from coordinate 49,723,165 downwards.
AATCAATTACCTGCAATAAGCCTGGATATATCATTATATAAAGTACCTTTACATAATGTTACCCATTTAAATGTATTTTTCTGGTTCATTGAGATGACTGAGAAAATGTAGTCAACAAAATTTCAACACCATTTTAAACAATGATGTAGACCCTTGTCCAAGAATTACTGTTCTCATTAAAAGAAAAGGGCTATAATGCAAATAACACAATTAAAATACAATCAAATCTATCACGTAATATTCCACAAATGAAGAGCGTTAAATAATTCATGCACCTTTAGGAAATAACATTCCACTAAAAATTAAGTATTGAAACTACATGAAGGATTTTTTCTTCCTTTAAGCATATGCTTTCTTGTTAAAAATATCCACATTTTCTCAAAGATATTAGCCTTATCCACATGGTTCAACATTCCAAATGCAAAACTTAACTGTTATCAATATAAGGCATCTGCTTTCCACACATGCCAATTTTTTGCAAGTTCTTCAAATAACAGATTTTAGTGATATCTAAGCTTACCACATGTTCAAAACTTTTGCCAGCAGTCAATGAATTTGTATGACATTCATCCAGACCTCCAAAAGATCTTGGATTTCAATGGTAATAATTATATCAATAGTAATATATAACGTTTTCACATCTAATATGTTTTATTCTAGGATAACCACACATCAAACCTTATTTTTAATATTCACAATCTGCAATGCAGTCATAATTGTCACCAAAAATACTTCCTCAGAACTTTCAAGCTAACCTCGGCCCATATATACAAACAATCATAGTGTAAATTGATAACCCTCTCTGGAGGACACTACAGACTGTTTCAAAAGTCTCCAAATCTGTATTCCCTTTAATCCAGAAATTATAAAAATAGGAATTTAACCTAAGAAAATAATTAATGATAAATTCAAAGTTTTCTTAAAGGGAAAATTATCCCAATTTTCATAATAGCAAAGTATTTTTTAATCACAAATATGCAAGTACAGCCATGAAAAATTATGTCATATAAAAGCAATATTAATATCATTATCATGATATACAATTAAGTGGAAAAATCATGTACAAATATCATGTAGAATGGTCTTAATGCAATGCATGTTTGCTTTTGTGTGCACACACATACACAGAGGACCTAGAAATACATGCCCCGGGGTATTAACAGTGGCTATCTCTAAGACTGTAAATGACTCTTAATTCTTCCTTTTCATTTATTTGTGTTTTCTGTTTTATTTTGTCATAAATGAGCACTGCTCTTACAACTTTAAAAAAAGGTTAATTTTTTCACATTATAGTTGTAGCTTTTAAGAAATTTACTCATACTTCAAAAAGAGTAGCCCACAATTCATGTCTGCTGCCATCAGGTGGTGGGATGCTCTACCTATCTTGTCTGAATCAAGAGACCTTGGGTCTCCCACCCCAACATTGTGTATCCCTGCAAATTCATAATATATGTTTTTTTTAAAAAAAAAAAAGAAGAAGAAGAAGAATGAGTTCAAAATACTCATATCTTGAAAAATTATAATACGACTTTCATTTTTTCTATTTTTCTCAGTCCCCTCCTTCTTATATTTGTAATCATTTGATGAGATTTGGGTTAACAGAATTCTAAAAGCCACCAATGCTCCAAAGCCTCACACAAATACACATACACACGTGTGTGTGCTGTTTAAAATCGAGATTTTTCACACATACTTGTTTAATAAAATCATTTCCAACTACATTTTTTAACTCAATTTATAATATGTAATCGTAATTCCAGGATGATATCTTGCCACCTAAAAAAAATTCAATGTTTCCTAATATTTAAGTTATATTCTTCTTATTCATCTATAATTGTTGTCTCCCATTCAAAAGAAATGAATGATTTTCTAGTGCACCCACACACAAATCCATTTTAGGAGCAAACTTTTAAAGTAACAAAAACTTTCACAGATGTTCATTCCACCATCTTTTTTGGTTGCCAGAAAATGAAGAGTATTAGAAGTTCACATTGTCACCACACATTATGGAACTTCGAATAGAGTTCCACTTCCAAATATTTCTATTTTCAACCTTTTAGTGTGGAAGATATTATTTTCTTTGATATATAACTAAGATCTTTCCAAAACAACACTGCAGTGAGAGAGGCACCTTTGAACTGTTTGCAGGTAGGTAGGACAATCAACCTTGCTGTTAAGATTTCCATTTTTTTGTTTTTAGTCAGACCATTTATTTGTCTAAGGCCAAGATAAAAATTACCTCTGCATGAAGTTTTAATCTATAAAAATACTGAAATAACAGAAGCAGAGAAAAAAAAAATGTAGGTATGTGTGTACAAGAATTCTGAATAACATGGTGGTAAAGAATGTGGCCTCTCTGTCAGACCAAACTAGGTTCACAATCCTTAATTGACCATTTTTCTAGCATTATCAACTTGGGCTAGGAACTTAACCCCTGAAAGGCCTCAGCATCCCAGGTGGTAAAACGGACTATAAATTGACCTACCCCACAAGGTCATCATGAGGATTAAATGAGCTCATCCATGTAAAGCACTTGGAAGATGCCTAACACATAGTAAACACTTCATAAATGCAGGTGATCGTTTCCAAGACACTCCATCTATTGTACAGACTGGTTATTATGCATATGCCGCATGCAGACCGGAAGGCATGCAAAAGATGGCAGTTCCTACAAATTGCATGATGATATTTGGTGGTAAATAAGTGCTATTCTGCCCTCTATATAACACAGTCTGACCTTGAAAGTGTTTTCCATTCTCCAGTGAAAGTCATAGGAACTCAGGTCTACAGTCACAAAAGGAATGTGGCGCTTAAAAGTTTACGGCAGACCACAGATGTGGGGCAGTTAACTTATCTAGAGGAAATGAGCTCTGGTTTTCTTTGTAGTCCTCAGATCCAGGAGCTGCAAAGTTGAGTCACCAGCTTGCTATCTGACCCCAGGCCAGCCACTTAACCTCTCTCTGACCCCATTTCCTTACTTAAAATCAACTCTCTGCTCATGTTCCATGCAAGTCATTATCTCTTCCTACAAAAATTGGTGGTAAGGTGTCCTGTAGATTGCGGAAATTAATTATTCTGTGTGTTGAGTTTACAAAATAGAACTGTAAAAGGCTTGAAAATGAATAAGTCTAGCTACATTTGTTGGTATTTTGGTATTATTTTAGGAGCTCTCTTCCTGGAATAAAATCACCTACCTAGACAGTAAGCTTTGTCTGACACTGTGACCCTAGTTCCTGATGAAGCTTTCTTGCATTGGTATTTCTGGGAGTGACAGAATGGAAGAGAACAGGAGCCCCTTTGTCAGAAGGTAGTCAAGAGAGAAATAAATTTCAGTTATTGAAAGAGGTTTAGGACAAGCTGGGCAGTGTCATTTGTTAGAGAACTAAACCAGGAGCTTGGAGTATTCCATTTTACACTCAGCCATTGTGTCTCTACTTGGCCTAGGACAATTTCCACAACTGTGAATAACCATAGGAGTATTCTCCTAAACTTAAGAACCCTTCCAACTACCCTCTTACACAAAATAACTGCACACACGCACCCCTAAGTCCTCACACGGGCCAGTTTCTCACTGTCCTGGGCTCTGCTGTGAATGCCTTAAGTGCAGAGGTACACTATGCTTGTCCTCACTCACACAGTGCCTAGCTCCAGAAATGCTGACGACAAAGGCGGGAATGAAGAGTCTCATGTGTCAAGTCAAAAAGCACCTGAAGTTGAACAGAAAACCAAATATCACATGTTCTCACTTATAAGTGGGAGCTAAATGATAAAAACTTATGAACACAAAGAAGAAAACAACAGAGGCTGAGGTCCACTTAAGCCGTGAGAGAAGAGAGAGAAGCAGAAAAGATAACTATTATGTACTGGGTTTAATACCTGGGTGATGAAATAATCTGTACAACAGACCCCCGTGACATATAACTTGCACATGTGCCCCCAAACCTAAAATAAAAGTTAAAAAAAAATTTATCCTTATTTAAAAAAATAAATAAATAATGAAAGCACCTGGGCTGGGCACGGTGGCTCAACACCTGTAATAGCAGCACTTTGCGGGGCAGAGGTAGATCAGGGGTTGGAGACCAGCCTGGCCAACATGGCCAAAACCTAATCTCTACTAAAAATACAGAAATTAGGCACGATGATGCTAGTAATCCCAGTCACTCAGGAGGCTGAGGCAGGAGAATCGCTTGAACCCGGAAGGTGAAGGTTGCAATGAGCCGAGATCATACCACAGCACTCCAGTCTGGGTGACAGAACCGAGACCCCATCTTAAAAAAAAAAAAAAAGCACCTGAAGTTTGCCTTATCTGTCAACTTCAACTATGTTCAATTAAAAAACAAAACAAAAAAAAGCCATGAATATTCTACACCTACACCTTTTCCTGCCTTCTCACTGACTTGAAGTCAGCCACCTCACTATTAATTGATTTTCCGGTCTGTAATAATTTTTCTTTTTTCTCACTTGCAACCAGAAGCAGCCTTTCCCACTTCTAATTTGGTGCTTTGAAGCTACTGAAAATTCAGACTAACAAAGTGTATCAGTTAGGGTTAACTGTGAATAATAGAAACTCAACGGTAGTAGCTTAAACACAAAAGGTGTATTTGCCTATGTACAGCAAGTACAGAGGTAAGCAAACCAGGTAGGAAGACTCCACAAGGCTATTCAAGACCCTATGAGTTTGCTCTGCCATATGTGATTTTTCATAATCTAAGAAGGCTACTGGAGCTGTAACCACTGCAACCATGTTCTAAGTTGTAGAAACAGGGAAGGGAAGAATAATCAAGCACACTCCTTTTTTTCCACTACTGCCCTAGAGGTCCTACCAACATTTCTGTTACATCTTATGGGCCATAACTGAGCCACATGACCCCACTACTAAAATGAAAGCTGGGAAATAGAATGTCACCCTAATGGATGCATTGCCACCTTAAATAAAATTTGACTTTTATTTCTAAGGGGAAGGGGAAAATGGATATCGGGATAGGCCAGTTGTTTTTTGTCTGTTCGTTTGTTTTACTTCACTATTGCTGCCCAGGCTGGAGTACAGTTGCATGATCTCAGCTCACTGCAACCTCCACCTCCCAGGTTCAAGCAGCTCTCCTGCCTCAGCCTCCCAAGTAGCTAGGATTACAGGCGTTGCCAACATGCTCAGCTAATTTTTTTTATTTTTTATTTTTAGTAAAGACATGGTTTCACCATGTTGGCCAGGCTGGTCTCAAATTCCTGGCCTCAGGTGATCTGCCCATCTCGGACTCCCAAAGTGGTGGGGTTACAAGCATGAGCCACCATACTGGGCCGGCCAGTTGTTCTTAAAACGTGATTCCCAGACCAGCATTATCTGAGAACTTGTTAGACATACAAATTACCAAGCCCCACCCCAGACATAAAGTCTGAGAATCATGGGATAGATCACAACAGACTCTGCCTCACCAGGATGTTTGAATTTTGTATAATATGAGAGTTAATGGGTCTGAATGAACACATGCAGAGTATAGTGTGGCTTACTAGCTTTAGAACATATATTTCAAAGTCACTAAAGCCTTCTGTTTGTTTTTATTTTACTTCCTGTTCTCAAGATGCAGAGACTGCTGGAAATCTAAACTAATAAGAAGCAATTACTAAATTATCAGGAATGGAGCATTAAAAGTAGCATATTATCACTATGTAACAGTGTTAGGTGACATCTGGAACACAGGCAAGATTTCACTTTCTCTAAATTCTAAGGTTGTGTTTTGCAATATGACCTTAAAATCTCTTTAAAATCCATGCCTTCTTTTATAAACAAAAAAGTCATATGCCTCCCTTTGCTGTTATATGAAAAAAATAAATATTGAGATTAGAAATAAGTCAGACAATAATTTTACCATATGCTTTTCAAAATATACAAACACACATGCCTCACACCACCACCACCTGCTTTCAACAATCACTATTCAACGACAGAGACTATACCAAGCAAAGGGATAGACTCAAAATGTTGGCAGACAGTTTCATACAAGGCTTAAAAGAGACTGAGGAGATAAATGGACTGATGTCTTGGATCCAGATTTGACTATTTGGCCTGCTGCTTCTTCATTCACCAAATTGAAGGGGTAAACTGGAGGTCTGATCCAAATTAACTAGTGTTTTAATTGATTCAGCCTGACTAAAACAGACATTAAGGCTAATGATCCAACATTAAATAGATAATGCATTTAAACCAAATGCAAGGAGACAGCATATTTAATGGAGAAGAGAGAGTTGTGGGAATGCATGTTTAGAGCTTCCAATTACATGTAGACAGCTCCTTGCAATTCAAGAAGCTTGTAATTTTGTTGAATGAATGGGTAAACTTGATACACTGGTAGGCAGAGACCAGGACATGATGAGCATGAGATGGTCAAATGAAGAGAACGTCAGCTACTTCAGCGGTTTCCAATCTGTAGATACAAGATCTCAGAGGGAGACGCTGCAAAGTCTTCAACTCGTTATGTGCAATATGCACTCTGCTGTCGATTGAACAAGAAGTGCAACCACTATCATGACAAGGTGGTAAGGAGAGCCAGAAAAAAAACCAAGATTTGATAATGCTACCACAAGAAATCTCACAAAAGAAAATCTTCACAGTCTTCCAGGCAAACACTCAAGATCTGGTAGGAAGGGGACAACTTCAGGTTTCTTGCCCTGAGGAGCATTTCTCCTGCACAATGCTTTCCAAAGGTTTCTGCCAAAGTAACCCTTTAAGACAGAGAAGAGAGATTGCCAGACCCTGGAATGTTTGCTAGCATATTCCAAAGCAGTGTCTGACTTCAAACTTGGAATTCCTTTGAAGTTTTCACTTAAACATGCATGCAAATTGCATTTTACCCCATAGATGGCATTTGTTTTTATTTTCTAATTTTTACCACCATGAAAATGTGATGGTCATATCCTCCATCTTCTTACATCCTCCATAGCTCGTAGTATGCTCGGAGTACACATAGCTCGATTTAAAACTGAAAATCTCACTCACAAATAACCCAGAGGGTTACTGTGCCTAACCTCGCTTGAATGTTTTCACTTAAAGAATTTTTAATGGGGTTAAAAAAAACACTCAGCCCTTTGGTATTTCTAAATTACACTCTGCTAACACACTTAGCTGGACGCCCCCTCACTTCAGGAGCTGAGGGTGGAATAAGGAAGATCATAACCTGTCAGATGACAGTTTTCACCAACACACAGGAAATGAAGAAAAGGAATTTTCTCAAACAGCTTTTCTGAAAGATTACTGATGGGGAATCAGAACTATCTCAAACACAAGTAAAGCAGGAACCTCTTTTAAAGGAAAATTATCCTATAATTTTGAAGAAAAGTGCAAACCCCTCCTTCTTTTGATTTAAATGGCTTTTATCATAATGTTACTAAATATAAATAATGAAAGCATAAAACTTGGATTAACTATTTCTGCTGATGTATTTACGTAACTGTGCAACCAAAACAAATTTACATATAAAATTTGCATACTAGATAACAAAAACTTACGATTAACAGCTTTAAAATAATGCAATCAATGATGTTGTAGTACAGAAAAAACATCTCTCAGTGTGATTGTTTATTAAAACTGATTGTTTGAGTAAACATAAATGTACACTTGAGCACAGAAATGGTAGGATGTTACTCAGTTATAAAGTAGTTATCAAGATGACCAAGAATATACTTGAAAAAATTTAATTACCATCAAAGTGAATTTAAGCTTTTTAAATTACCATAGAAAATACGAACTTCATTGATTTGTGAATGTTGAACCAGCCTTGCATCCCAGGGATGAAGCCCACTTGATCATGGTGGATAAGCTTTTTGATGTGCTGCTGAATCCGGTTTGCCAGTATTTTATTGAGGATTTTTGCATCGATGTTCATCAAGGATATTGGTCTAAAATTCTCTTTTTTTGTTGTGTCTCTGCCAGGCTTTGGTATCAGGATGATGTTGGCCTCATAAAATGAGTTAGGGAGGATTCCCTCTTTTTCTATTGATTGGAATAGTTTCAGAAGGAATGGTACCAGCTCCTCCTTGTACCTCTGATAGAATTCGGCTGTGAATCCATCTGGTCCTGGACTTTTTTTCGTTGGTAGGCTATTGATTATTGCCTCAATTTCAGAGCCTGCTATTGGTCTATTCAGGGATTCATCTTTGTGTCCTTTGTAGGGACATGGATGCAGCTGGAAACCATCATTCTTAGCAAACTTACACAAGAACAGAAAACCAAACACCGCATGTTCTCACTCATAGGTGGGAACTGAACAATGAGATCACTTGGACTCGGGAAGGGGGACATCACACACCGGGGCCTATCATGGGGAGGGGGGAGGGGGGAGGGATTGCATTGGGAGTTATACCTGATGTAAATGACGAGTTGATGGGTGCAGCACAGCAACATGGCACAAGTATACATATGTAACAAACCTGCACGTTATGCACATGTACCCTAGAACTTAAAGTATAATAATAATAAAAATATATATATTATAAAAAAAAAAAAAGAAAATACGAACTTCAAAGAGTACGTCCATAGACTCCTACTTCCCTGCCCCAGTTTTAGACGCATTGATCTAGTGGGAGAAACAAAGAAATAGAAACACAATGAGAGTTCTTATGCTGTATTACTCTGTTTGTCTTCACCACTGAACAAAATGTCCCATAAATACATGCACAATCTGGTTCATTTTCTTATTCCCAGGTCCTGTGCAATGCCTGGTACATAGAAGGTCCTAAAAAAGTATTTATCAAATGAATAAATTAAGTTATATGAAATGGTTACAATCCAGATGTTGATTGAAAGAGCAAGGAAAAGCTACCTTAAAAGTCAAGGCAACATGTGCAATGATCAAAACTTTGGATATTATCAATAGGGATTTGTCACTTGTCTGGGAGAACATCCTGTTGCTAGATTATCACAGCAGCTATGGCCCTGTAGGGAAGGTCTGGGAAATGACTAGAGTTAATTGTGTTGCCAGAAGAACTGGAGGAAATTGTGGTCCTGAAGACTGAGATACTTAGACTGATTTATATTTTATTTTCTTAAAAAGCTCTTTCTAACCCAAAGAGACATATAGGTATGTTTGCTAAATGATTTTCAATTTATGTGAATATTAAACTTTAAAGGGAGATGAACCAGCCTCTTAAATCCATTAAGGTACTAGTAATAGCATGTTTATGAAATATGATTATCACATATGACTTATGATACCAATTTCATTTTCCTATTAATTGAAGAGGAGCTAGAAAAGGAAAGAATTAACCAAGATAACCAAACCTCTTTTCCTAGGAATAACTCTATATTTTTCTAGATATGCATGATAAAATTAAGTAAATGCAATGAAGAAAGCTCTGTCCTTTTAAAGTAAGTAAAAATTTTTTGTGCGTACAAAAAAAATGGATTTCAATGTGTATTTTGGAGTCTTTTGCCCATCTCCCCAAAAGGTAAACACTAATATATTTTCCATGCAGAAGTCTAACAACTGACAGCACTACTTGTTTTATCCATCCTAAGGGGCAGGTGTGACAAGAGAGACTGATCACATGGTCTGGTAAGAATAGAGGAAATTACATAAAAATACTTTCCTTCTCTATGTAATTTAAGACACAAAGGAGAATTTATTTTAACTTTTCATATTGAGAGTTTATTGTTTAAATATTACTATATCTCATGTTAGCTTTCTCAAATTCCTCTTTTTTCATAAAATATGACTTAATTACAGCAGTAGATGCCTGAAGCAGAACTCTAGATCTAGAATGAGGTCTATAAGCCACATTTTTCTGGTTGCTACTTGATCGATCAATGAAAAATTGTTTTGGGTACTTACTATGTGACTAATATGTTATTATCCATATTTTCCTTGATTCTGAATTTTGTATTTTTAATGTGACATTTCAATATAGCATTATGTATAAATTCCCTCATATCCTTGGGGGATATTTTATAAAGAATAGATGGATGAGTGGGTAGACAGTCAGATGAATGGGTGAATGAATAAACAGAGACAGGGAAAGAGAGATAAAATACTATTAGCACATAAAGCAAGAAAGAATATAAGATAACATATGAAAAAGTAGAAAAGTATACATTATGGATTCTAGTGCTACAGGAATTCAGAAGGGTCAATAGATGGGATTGACAAGAACATGTTTGCCTTTTATTAACACATCCCAACAATCTCCAACACCACATCAATCACCTAGATTTTTCTTCTCTATACCAAGGTTATAGTCATTGCTAGAGAAAAATCACATGGTCTCCATCTCCCCTTCCCTTCAGTGAATTTTCACTTTTACCACGTTCTTCAGGCCTGTTGTTCTTTCTCCTCACTCTCAGAAGATTGCATCTCTTACTTCACAGAGAAATTTGTAGAAATCAGATACAAATTTCATCAATCTCATCATTGTCAAATCCAGTGAATTCCATTGTGGTCCTTGACTTTTGTGACCTTTCAAGAACTTGAAACTGATTGCCACTTCTTCCTTGTTGAAACACTCTCTTCATGGCACCTACAATATTCCTAGGTCCTGAGCTCTCCCTTACCTGTCTGGCCCTTTCTTCTCAGATCCCTTTGTAAGTTCTTTTTCTTCAGTTTATATTTGCTGTGTATATTAGTCAGCAATTGCTACAATAATGCTGCCTAACAAACAATCCCAAAACTCAGGGATTTATTCAAGCATTTATTCCCACATTTTCAAGTCAGCAGGTGAACTATAGTTTAACCAAACCAGGGTGGGCTCAGCATCAGAGTGTGCGTCAGCTGGGCTTGACTCTGGGTTGCAAGTTGGGCTCTAATCTCTACCTGTTTTGATTCTGGGCCCAGCCTGAAGGAACAGCAGCCCCTGGGGGCATGTTTCTCTCATGGGCAGATCACCAGAACAGAAGAGGGGAAGTCCAACTCCTCAAGCACATTTCAAGCCTCTGCTCACATCATGTCCACTAACATTTCATTAGCCAAAGTAAGTCATGTAGCCCAGCCTGATGTCGAGGTATAAATGTGTACCTCATTGACCGTGAAGCCAAAGGTGTGGCTCTATAATTCAATTACCAGAAAGTAAGAATGTGGTATAATATTCAATTTTGTTTTCCAAGGTTCTTTGCTCAGCCCGTCTCCCCTCTTATCTCTTCCTGACTTCTTATCCATGCCCATTATACATTAATAGTACCCAAATTTACATAGATTCCATCCAGATTTTTCTACTGACATCAGACCCATAGAACCAGTTGTCAAATCCCAAATCTCTAGTTGGAAGTCTCACAGGCATCTGAAATGCAAGATAAAATCAAAACATAGGGAACTGCATATCTTATGTCTTCCTAGTTAAAGAGCTCAAACTTGTGACTCTAACCCAATTAAAAGTTAGTGAGGAGTTATTATGTGTCAAGCACTATTCTGGGGACAGGATATTATGTGGTGAAAAAAAAGTTTACTATATTGCTACCCTATTACTTCTTACATTGCACCATTATAATCTCTTGCTCTATCTCTACCCCTGGCCTCTTATATTTAAGAAATATTATCTATATCCAGAAACGGTTTGGTAACTTCTTGGAAACCCTCGTGTAGCTTACATTCCACATGCTTGTTAAATAAATCTAAATTTCTAGGTATTATGCAGGGTTACATAGTCATCACTATATTACTACGAATAATATAGAAAATGGATTTAGTATAGAGGTTAGAGCATATGCAATTGTAGGAGCAGTATCTGCAGGCTGATGAAGAAGTCCATGCAGGCTGTGGTCACTGTGACTAGAGTTGGTCCACTATAGTTAATTCACTATAGTTCAGCTAGAAGGAGGGAAAACTGAATATAAAGTGAAAATAAGAACAAACTAGAAACCATAAGGATGAACCGGGACCTCTATCTATCTCCCACCATCTCAGTCCTGATGCCATGGGTGACACACCCACTTGCCTTAGCACTTGGAGAGGCTGATGGAAGAGAGATGAACAGCTGGAGGAGTTTCGGGTCTGGGAGTTGCCCTACACCAACTAGGGGAGCCAGCAGACTCCACCACATGTGTGAGCTGCTGCAGTGCCTGGGACCCACCACCGACCTTCAGAGTATAATATAGGCACAAGGTCACTTCGGCTTTTCAAATCTTGGGCAAAAACCTGTGACCAATGCTAACCTGAAACCACAAAGAAAAGAAGATTCTAGGAAATATAGTTACACGGTAGCCAAACCGACACAGTACAAAGCCCTCAATGTTCATTAAAAATATGTATATGTACATGAGATGTTACTTAAATGGGACCTGAATGATATGAAGAGTTTGGATAATCGAACAGCTGAGGGAATTCACCTAAAAGACAAAAATAAGTATAGCAATGTATCATAGTAAGCAGTTTGGCCTAACTTCAGAGGCTTATCTTTTAGAAAAATGGGATTAATAATATATTTCCCTGCTGGAGACCTTATAAAGATTTTATGGAACCTGATTAAAAGATGCTAGTAAATCAATACACAAATCCCTAGTGTTAAATGTTTTTAATTATTATTATTTGGAGGAAAGATATTACATCAAGACAAGAGAATCCATTCTTTACACATACAATAACTTCAAGCCACAGAGGAGGGATTTAAAATGTACTCTCTAGGGCTGGGCATGGTGGCTTATGCCTGTAATCCCAGCACTGTGGGAGGCCGAGGTGGGTGGATTGCTTGAGGTCAGGAGTTCGAGACCAGCCTCACCAACATGGTGAAGCCTTGTCTTCACTAAATACACAAAAATTAGCTAGGCGTGGTGGCAGGTGCCTGTAATCCCAGCTACTAGGGAGGCTGAGGCAGAAGAACCACTTGAACCTGGGAGGCGGAGGTTGTAGTGAGTTGAGATCATGTCACTGCACTCCAGCCTGGGAGACAAAGTGAGACATTGTCTCACACACACACACACACACACACACACCCCAAAATTAGCTGGGCGAAGTGGCATGTGGCTGTAGTCCCAGTTACTTGGGAGGCTGGGGCAGGGGGATCCAAGTGATCCAAGTAATGGAAAGCAGAGGTTGCAGTGAGCCAAGGTCATGCCACTGCACTCCAGCCAGGGCAACAGAGCAAGACTCCATCTCAAAATAAAATAAAATAAAATAAAATAAAAAATAAAAAATACACTCTATAGGAGTAATTTAATGGTGGCCTAAAAAGATGAATACACAACTCTGTGACTAACTTACATGCAGGTAATCACATTCTCTCCTGGAAGCATCTGTCTCATTACCTTCACACTTATTCTGAATAAGGTGCCAATCACTTGACTATCTCGGTATAAGTGACATAATTTAAAGCAGATGTCACATCTCAATAATGGAAAGAAGGTTCTGTTTGGAGAACTGAAGAGTACAGGTGGTGCTGCTGTTGGCAGGCCCTGCGGGGCAAGGGTTTCAATCAGAAGAAGTTGACCTGTAGTATACCCAAACTTTCACTTTCTTTACCTTTTTCCCTTTTGCCCTCTCCCTCCTTATTACTCATCATTCTCCCTGGTTCTAAGAAAAGAAGCCAATAAACTAATTCACACTAAGGTGTAAAAACCTGATAAGACAGCTATGGGACAGTAACAAGGCCATAAGCCAACAAAAAGAATCCTAGTAATGAGATTTGGGAGAGTCTTGAGCCAATAAGGGAGGAAATAACCTCATCCAAATTCCCTCTAATTAATCTCCCTGCTCACTCAGGGCTTGTCTGATCCCTGCTCACTCAGGGCTTGTCTGATGCCTGTCACGGACAGCTCACAGAGGGTAAGATGTCCGGTGTGTGCCTGTACCTCCCCAGTGCCAGCACTTCCCCCAGCAGACTCCAGATGCAGGGGACACTTCAGCCCACAATTTGTGCTGGTTTCTCATGAACAATTCAGGCATTCTAACTAATAACAGTCCAATACTATCTCCTGGACGTTGCTTTTTCTATTGACTGAAACTCCTAGGCAGAATGCTCAAAATGTTTCTCAACATCTTTCTCTCTGTCACTACTGAAATCTCTCTCTAAACCCAGATGCTAGTAGAGATGGATGGATGGATGGACAGATAGATAGATATCATAAAGGGGAAATATGAATTTTAAAACAAGAAAACAAAACAAATGAAATACAAAGTAGCCTGAATGAATTTCCTTTGCTAATACCAAAAAGGCTTTTAAAATGATGCTTAGGTTTACACATTGTCCAGAACTGTACTTCTATCCCTCAAGCTTCCTAAAGAAGCACCCTTAATGGTCTAGCCCTGAAAGCATCCCCCACCCTGTTGTCTGCCTTCCCTCTCTGCAACACCCCACCTCCTCCCCAGTCCTTGAGCAGCTCAGATCTATTTTAATGCCAAGAGAGCACTGCACAGGGGGCCCCAATGTACTGGAGCCAAGGGCAAAGATAAAGCTTTGAAACTGTTTGCAAGAGCTTAAAATAACTAGTCTGGCAGAGCTAAGCTACACTTTGAAAGAGAAAACAGAGCAGCAGAAGAGTGAATTTTAACCATCCAGCTGCCCATAAATGACCTCCCTGCATTGCCCAGCAGTGCACTTCCTCTCCATGAGAACATCTCCCCCAAGGCAGAGACAATCATTCAGCTTTTTATCTTTCGCCTACCTATCATCTTTTTAAATGTCTAATTGAATAGTAAAAGACCAGTGACAATGAGAGGAGTATTTTTAATGTAATTTAATATGACTTCAGAAACCACAGCCAGAAAACAAATACATCCGTGGATGTATTTTCCTTTTAGAATGACCAAAATTTACTCATCATGAAATCCTCTGTTGTAACCATGTCCCAAAGGATTGCAAAACAAAAGCTAGATTCACCCGCTTCTTCCTTGCTAAACAAGACTCACCCTGTCCCTTGGGGCAGCCAGCAACCAAAAAGGGTTTGCACCCTGCCCCCTAGGGCAAGCAACTGAGAGCAAGAAGGGACCTAAGTAGGGTAAGTCTGAGCAGAGGGGGTCTTGGGTCCCACCTGCCCCATCCAGGGCATTAAAGCAAGCCACTTGGATGGAGGTCTGATATTTAGATGCATCGTAATCAACACAATCTCAGCATTTCTCTGCAGCAGGCACAGAACCAACATGATGCACCAGCAGGCGCACAGACACTTGTGTTCCTGCCAAACCCTTGGGCAAGCGGGATCCAGTCTCTATTACCTAATTTGATTCTGGGCCCTTGGCTACAATGGTGGATGAGGTCCAAGCCCTAGTAAATCTCCATCTCCTGAAAGGTTCCCAGGAAACTGGGTTAGATCTAGCACCTTCACAGAGGCAACGCTCATACTACATACCCACCCCCCATCTCCTCCACTAGCAAACAAACAGCTTTTACGCTGGGCCCTGAAGACTTCTAAACTGAAGGTAGCCAGGAATGCAACAGGAGATTCTTAAGCAAATAGGAGCAGAAGTTGTCATTATCACCAAGCCAAAATTTCTAAGATGCGAGGAGCCCTAGCCTGTTCCTTAGTATGCTGATATTCCTAAATGTCATTTATTTATTTAACCATCACCCTTCATAAGACTTTTTTTTTTAATCCTAACACTGGGTATCCAAGGATCCATTTTTGATTCACCTTGCTAACCTCATAATCTAGCACTGAGTCTAGCACACAACACACAAGCAACAAGACTGTTGAACTGAATAATCCTTGCTGGTGGTGGTGATAAGGTACACATCACAGACCACATACTTCCTTATATTAAACTTAGTATATTGCATTTACTTGTATACCACATTATAAGCTTACAGAGGACTGGAGCCATCATAGGTGATCAATAAACATGTGTTCAAATATCTGAAGTGTTCAAATATATGAAATATGTATATCAAATATATAAAGTCAGAGAAATGAATTTCTCAGAACCAGGATGTTTTTTAAAAACTCATTTGAGCTTATTATGTCAAAATTATCTACCAACTATTTTTTTAAATCACCATTGCTAAAAAGTTACAGAATGTTATATATTGACTTTAATCGCCTCTTCTAATCAATTGTAATGGACACAAAGGGGAGAGATGCCCTCCAAAAGTCAAAGGTTAAAGAGTTGAAGAATTATTGCCTGCTAATTAGGTATTTTCTGTAGTGGCAGGGCTACCTAGTAAGCCCACTGCAATGGGAAAGGATCTCATGGTGTTGGCAGTGTCCAGTTGTCAGCATCTAGTCTCTGGGGCTTCTTGCCCAGCAGTCTGGAGTTAGGAGCAAACATCTCTCCAAGTAACTAGGCATTTAGCTAATTGGGCCACATGGTTCCCATGGATACATCTCATATCAAGAATTATATGACATCTGTATGCTATTTGATTAAGGCATTTTTCAGTGCTAATAAATTTGAATTGGTGAATGTTACTGGAAAACAGGAAGTTCCTGAGTAAAGGTGAAAATTTGATGTGAAAATTTAATGCAAATCAACTTCCTATGAGATACAGACTTTGATGCAATTAATTAAACTGTATTTTTCAGTGAGTCTAGAAAAATAGAACATGGATGACATCTTAAATATACACCATTCCAATTTTACCCAAGCCAAATAATTGTATGTTATTATAATAATACACACTATTACTAGGTAATAATAGGGTTGAATTCATATACTAAGCACTTTACAACTACAAATACAATGGTATTTGCAGTAATGGTTATCATCAAGTTGGCAAAAAGCTTATTGCCTCCATTTTCATGTGCTCACATGCCTTAATACAATTGAATTTCCCAAAATCCTTGGGGAGAAAAGTCACAAAGGGGTGAAGCAACTAAGTAGAAGAGAAAGGTGAAGTAAGTCTTTGCTATTTGCAAAAGGATCTTGGTTTATAGTGGGGGTGGGGAGGGAAGCATGAATGTAGGAGTCAGACTACTCTGGATTTGAATCCTGGCTCTTATTTATAAGCTATAAATAAGCTATTTTGGGCAAATAACTTAATCACTCTCTCCCAATCTGTAAAGATGGTGATAATAATACCCCTTCAGAAAGTTGATGCAAAAATTAAGCCAGATCATGCATGCCTTGCATCACACATAGAAGATAGTACATGCTAATATCTAGTTTTCATCTTTACATAGAATTAACCCTTTGCTTAAAATTCATAGCTGACCCTGGGAAGTACGAAGAACTTTGCCCTCTCCTTCCCATTTTCCCCACATTCTCCCAGGTGGTCAGGCCCACCCTCACATTTTTTTTCTCCATTCTCCCCTTAGGTCAAGTGAAATTTATGATCTCAGCTAACTGAGGTTTCAATGATTTAAAAGGGTACCTTCCCACAGGCACAGGAAGGTTGTTAGGAAGGTCTAGATTTGGGGTCCAACTTGTATCCTAAAGCAGCATCAGGTAGAGAAAGTGGTCTGTGAGGGCTTTAATCCAGAACAAAATGAAACACAAGCTGAACAATCTAAGTTCCCTTGTTGTGGAAACAGGCGTGACAAATGGTTCAGTGAAGGCTGCAAGGAAAATGTTGCATGTTGACTTTACTAGATAATAGCACAAAGTGTCTTTCTTGTAGGGAACGCAGAGCCTTTTAAGATCAAAAGTTCCATTTGTGCTGGGAATAGATTTTCCCCACTCTAGAAGTTCTGGAACTCTTGCAGGCCCCTGAAGGGACCTTAAAACTGGAAGGTCTTCATATGGTTTTCCTTTAGGATATGTTTAGTTCAACAGGAGAAATGCAATTTACCCCCAAGATTTATTATGCACTTCCAGAAGGTAGACATTTACTTTCTTCTCATCACCAGGATTAGGCACAATTATGTCATTAACCTTCCAAACATTCCTTTTGGATGGTGGTGAATTTCCCAATAACCATTATGGTCAAGCTGAGGTCAGGGGTAAACAAAAGGTTAAGCATCACAGAGTCTAGGATCGTATAACTTCAGAGGTGAAAACCGTGATTGGAATCTAGGTTCTCTCTCTGGCTGATCGCCTCACTCCCATGCAGGTCGGTGTGCCTCTTCTGATACCTACAGAGACTTTGCGTCCCGGACATTCACAGGGCATGAGGAAAGCACAAAAGAGATGGAAAAATGATCAAGTAACCATAAACAAAAGGAGGGGCTCCTCCACCTGCTTCATCATGGCTGTGACCTGTTTATCAGGGATATGGCTTCCACAACTAGAGCTCTATAGAGAAAAATCTAGACCAATTCAGTGGGTTTATTCAACAAGGTCAACCAACCCGGAGGCGGCAGCATCAGCCAGTGCAGAGACAAAACTGGATTCTTGCAGCTAAACTTTTTCCCTGCATAAACAGGAAATAAGCAATTTGTCTCCTCTTATTTCGTGAATTGTCTAGTTTGCAGCTCAGCTGCTAAGCTAAGTTAAAACAACTGAAATATACTGAGATTCTACTGTGTGCTATATCCGACGCTGGGCATTTTACATATATTTTCTGATTTAATTTTTAATAACAAGCTGCAAGTTATATATTATGCTCCCACTTTCCAAGAACACTGAGGCTCCAGGAGACCAAGTAATTTACCCAAGTGAAGTAACAGAGCTGGGACTTTTACTAAGCAAAGTTTAGTAGGCTCCAAAGTCTGTGATATCTGTGCTTTGTTTTCATTTTCTTGCAAAGAAACTCTGTAAGGTAAAGGCCTGATCACAACATTCCTCTTTCTCCCTCTAGATGGCTCACCTAAAATTTCTGACAACCTGCTTCGGCTGGGATTAATTTCTTTGAAGTGAAATCAGTTTAACTCAGGAATAGATTTGCTTCCTTCCATACATGCCAAGGAAAGATTGTACATAGACATTGACCCACAATACCTGGTTGACCACAGAATCCACAGGAGATGTCCAAATTATGAACTTCCATAAAAAGAAAATGGTGGCTCTATGGCTGCCTGGAATGGCCATATTTAATTGCCCCCCAGGATAATAGCATTTATTGTTAAACTTGCTAGAAACATAACAAAAACATAAATGCTAATCTTTAAAATAAGCAGGACTCCTATCACATCCTTCTCTTGTTGTTTTTTTCCCCGTACCCCTGCTTTGGGACCTGTCTCTCTAGAATGCAGAGGCTCTGGAACAGGGATTCTCAGCCTCAGCACTGTTAACATGTGGGACCCAAACTTTTTTGTTGGAGGGCAGAGGGGCAGACAGTCTGCCCTGTGCATTGCAAAATGTTTAGCAGCAACCCTGGCCTCTACCCATTAGATGCCAGTAGCAATCCCCCTTCCCCATCACAAAAATCAAAAATGTCTCCAGATGTCACTGAATGTCTCCTGAAAGACAAAATTGCCCCTGGTTAAGAATCCCCGGTCTCAGTCATGCACTTCGTTACCAAGAAGTTCTAGGAAACTATAAATGGAGTATTATTGTATAGCCCTGAGATCTTCTATAGGAAACTACTGTGCTTGATCATCTTAATAGGCTGATAATCTGGACTCAAAAGAAAGTAGATGGTATTCTCTAGGTGTCATCTATGGAGAATAAAGAAGTTTCAACCTTACAGAATTTTGCAAGAAATGGCCATTCATTTCCTAGGTACTGAGTGGACAAAAAAAAAAATAGGCAAATAAACAAAACCCCTGAAATGGAAATGGGTGGTCTTTAAAATGTCTGCTTGTGTGTGTACATTTTCAATTTAATCTTAACAGTTACAGGAATGGGAAAAACACAATTTTACATTTCTACTCATAGGGATTTTTTGGTGCAAATAAATCAGAGAATAAAATATGAAGATATTCAGATGGCTTCTTTTCTCACTTATACTCAGTACCAACGCACAAGAAGGCATTTTCTTAAAAAGTAGAAAGGAAATGTCTATTGGTAATATGCTACTTGATTCTTGCAAAACTGTTTTAATTCTGCAAAGTTTTTGTCTTTACTTTTTGGCTTGAATGAAGTTATAAAATGAGAAAATAGCTGTATAACATAGTAATATAAATATCAGTCTAGGTGTGTTTGATCTTTTCACCTTTTTCTAATTAAAAAATATAATAATCTGGCTAGAGTCAGTTATACCAGGGATTATTCAAGCAGGTCTTTAGCTGTTAGATTTTCTGTGACTAAATACTATGGTATAGATGAAATGCAAACAAGTTCTCCACATTTTAGAGCAAGGCTGGCAATGGAAAGATTGGATTGAGAGAAGCTGGAGATGGAAAGATCTTAAGTAATAGAAGAAATAAACTAATCACCAGAGAAGTCATTTCATATTCTCACATTTCATATTGTGACCCTATTCATCTTAGAGACAGAATGTTCCAAATGCTTGGGAAAGATTCAGAGGAAAGACGTGTATGTAGATATAAGTATACGCACATAAACTCACTCCTCCCAGCAACTGTAAGAGGTGAATACCACTCAGTAAATACTGTGAATACCGTGAATAGGAAGTGAATGCTGTCCCCACTTTTCTGATGAGAAACTGAGGCACAAAGAGGTTAAATAACTCAAAGTCAAATATTTAGCAAGAGGAAGACCCAGGATTTGAACCCTGGCAGCCTGATTCCCAAGCGCACACTCACCTATTATACAAAACCGCATCTTTCAAAGGTTAGAAGTAAGGATCTAGGAAGGAAATGGGATCATTTGTCCCAAACAAGTACAAAGTCATATATCATTTAAAATATGGCCACACTGGAGGAAGACCTGACAATTGTCAGGTTAATTTAATCCCTGTAGAGAGAAATTCCTTAGGGGTTGATGAAAAAGGGTACTGACACATCCCCTTCTGCTCTCTGTACTCATCAAATTAGCCACGTAATTCCCAAATCCCAAAGCCACTTGGTAGATACAGCTGTAATGTTACTCTTTAAAGATAAACAGTTTTGTAAATAAGCATCTTCCCACTTCCACTCCCACTGAGGGCTAAAAAGCACCACTGTGTGGGAGACTGAGTAATCACGTTAGATCTGGAGTGAGGTATGCCAGACCGGGGAAGAGACACTTCACAGTTACCTGGGAGACACTGCTGGGATTGAACTGCTGGGCCCTGCTCCCACCAGCTGCTACCATTTCTCTCCCATCTCATCTCAGAAGTTCCCTCGCTTTCCCCTCTGTCTCCTCCTCAGTCTTCCCTTCTTCCCCCTGCCCTCTCAACATAGGTATTCCCAAGGTTCTGTCCTCAGCCATGATCACGAGTTCCACCATCTCACAAAACAGTTCTACATTTCGCCCTCCAGTCTAACCGCTCCTTGAATTCCAGACCCTCATTCTTACCTTCCTGCTGGACAGCCCCTTTATGTGTCCAAAATAGAATTCATAAGTGCTCTCTCCAAAAAACTAATCCCCATGTCAATGATTGTAAAGAATGACTATCATCTCCATCACCCAGTTCTCCCTAACACTTCCTACTGTATCCCACCATTCACCCAGTGCTGACCTAAGTCAGCACTGAGTACCTGAAATGTGCCTAATCTGAAATGAGATGTGCTATAAAGCCTTAGTAGGAAATTTTACATATAGATAATAACTATATTGATTGCATGTTAAAATATTTTAATATATTAGGTTAAAATACTAAATCATTAAATCATTTCACCAGTCTCATTTTTGTTTTTTTGTTTTTTGGTTTTTGGTTTTTTTTTTGAGATAGAGTCTCTGTCACCCAGGCTGGAGTGTAGTGCTGCAATCTCAGCTCACTGCAGCCTCCACCTCCCAGGTTCAAGTAATTCTCCTGCCTCAGCCTTCCAAGTAGCTGGGACTACAGGCACACGCCACTACACCCAGCTAATTTTTGTAATTTTGTAGAGATGGGATTTTGCTCTGTTAGACAGGGTGGTCTCGAACTACTGACCTCAAATGATCAGCCTGCCTCAGCCTCCCAAAGCACTGGGATTACAGTAGTGAGCCATCATGCCTAGCCTCATTTTAGATGTTTTTTAATGTAGCTGAATAATGACCTCGCAAAGATATCAACATCCAAATCCCTGAAATCTACGTATATGTTACCTTATATGGCAAAAGAGACTTTGCATACATGATTAAGCTAAGGATATCGAGATGCAGGGGATATCCTGTACTATCTGGATGGGCCCAACATAATCACAGGGGTCCTTACAAGAAGGAGGCAGAGGGATATTTAACTGCAGAAGATACTATCCCACTGGTGTGAAGATGGAAAATGGGGCCACAAGCCAAGGGATGTAAGTGGCTTCCAAAAGCTGGAGTTGTCAATGAAACAGATTCTCCTCTGAAGATTCCAGAAGGAAAAAAGCCAAGCCAACATCTTGATTTTAGATTTTTGACCTCCCAAACTAATAGAATAAATTTGTGCTTTTTTAAGCTGCTAGGTTTGGGGTAACTTGTTATAGTAGCAATAGGCAACTAATACATGTGGCTACTGGGAAGTTTAAAGTTACATGTGGTTCACACTTGTAACTCATGTTCTGTGTTTTTTGTTGTTGTTGTTTGTTTTGTTTTGTTTTTTGAGACAGGATCTTGCTCTGTCACCCAGGCTGGAGTGCAGCGGTGTGATCATGGCTCACTGCAGCCTCAACTTCCTGGGCTCAAGCAATCCTCCCACCTCAGCCTCCCAAAGTGCTGGGATTACAGGCATAAGCCACTGTGCCTGGCCAACATTCTATTTGTATATCACAGCATTGCTCTAGAATCTTCTCCTTGTTAGTCCATTCTCCTGCAACATTGCTCTCATGCTGTTGCTTCCCTGCTCAAATGCTGCCATCTGCAACACAAATGGATAAAATGAAGCCCAAATTCCCGTCTGCCTTTCACATCTCTCTCCATCACTTCCCCATTTCCAGCCTGTACAGTCATCAGCACTATACCACCAGTACCCCAAAAAATCTTATCTTTCAACCAATCTAGTCTAGTCTACCTCTGCTTCCACAAATTTCCCTTATTTTTCTGTTTTTACCTTTTCCCCAAGGTTTTTCCTCTATCGTAAATGCATTTCTTTTCTTTTTCATTTATTTCATGTATTTGCTTTTGCAAAATCGTGTCCATCCTTTGAAATGTAGTTTAAATCTCACTTCGTCCAGGTGGCCTTCCTCAGCCCCCACGAGGGTTAATTGTGCTCTCTTCTGTGTCTCCTATTGCATATTATCACTTATATCATAACATCATGGAGACCTGACTTACAGTAGAGATGTTACCGCCCTGGGTGCTTCCAAGGGCAGGGGCCCGCCATACTCATCCTGGTTCTGTGAATTGTGTGCCCCCAAGGTTCACATGTTGAAGCCCAAACCCCCAATGTAATTTTATCTGGAGATAGGTTCTTTTGGAGAGGGTCCTTAATTAAGGTCAAATGCGGTCACAAGGATGGACCCCTAATCCAATAGGACTGTGGCCCTACAAGATGAGGATGATCTCTCTCCCTGTATCTCTACCTCAGTCTCTCCCACCTCTTCCCCTACCATGTGAGGCCCTAGGCAAGAAGGCAGCCATCAGCAAGCTAAGAAGAGAGCCCTGCCGGCACCTTGATCTTGAACTTTCCAGCCTCAAAAACTATGAGAAAATAAATTTCTGTTTTTCAAACCACCCAGTCTGTAGTATTTTGTTATGGCCAAAAGATTGGGCCTCCAGGGGCTACTTTAGATTTCCCCTCCACTGCTGTGGTGCAGATGCTGAGGACTGACTTGCAGGCACCATGGAACTATTTGAACAAAGGACTCCTAGGGAAAGACTGGACTTTCTTTGTGAGCCTATGAGATTTGTGACTAACAGCTCATTCATATTATCACAGTTGTATCAATAGGCTGCTGAAAGTCGGAATATACTGGAGATAGAGAGATAGGCAGGAGAATCTGTGATACCAAATGAAAAGTTTTAAACAGTAGAGGTCTGGATGTGCTTCTTGAAGGGTCTGGATATTATTTATGCCAGCCTCCACATTTGTAGCAAAACTATAGCCAGAGTGCAGGTCTCAAAGCTCCTTACCCAGCATCCATTCAGGTAGTCCACCTTGCAGGGCCATTTTTCTGTAGTGCAGGCTTTGAAGAGATTTGTATATTTCCATGAATACAATAGCTTACCAAGTATTAACTCCAAGTCATTCATTTAAAAACATAAATAGGGCAAACAGGCCCGATGAAAACTGTTATGCAACCCCAACATGAAAGGCCCCCGATTGCATTTGTAGGTGACATGATGACACCTCTCTTAGTTCC
The DNA here is from genome assembly GCF_049350105.2 of Macaca mulatta. NCBI lineage: Eukaryota > Metazoa > Chordata > Mammalia > Primates > Cercopithecidae > Macaca > Macaca mulatta. The sequence continues at coordinate 49,699,131 of NC_133416.1, read as the reverse complement.
CTGAGTGTCACCAGCTATCCACCATGAGAATTCTGGAACATTTTCCCAGAGAACAATGTGTTGAATCATGCCACTTTTACCACCTTGTGAGAGAGTCATATTAGCCGAATGTTCATGGCCTGAAATTTTTATCTTCAGATGGATCGGGTTGAAATTGGACATTAAAAAGTGGGAGGTTTATTTCTACCTCAACCAATTCTCTGATTCTCCAACACCAACTGGGTGTCCAACAATTCAATTCAATTCTGACCATTCAGAGTTAGCCCAGACTCTACAGGTTAAGGGCTCAGTCCAACAAGACTTTCCCTACTTCAGACACTGCAAATGGGGTGCCTCAGCTACTCACCTGTCTACCTGGCTAACTGCAAATTCAGAGCTTCCTAAAATCCCTGTGTCAGGTTCAATAATTTGCTAGAACTCATGGAACTCAGAAAGCACTTTACATACTATTACCAATTTATTGTAAAGAATATAACTTGGGAACAGCCAAATGGCAGAGATGCACAGGGCAAGATGTGGGGAAGGGGCACGGAGTTTCCACGCCCTCTCTGGGTTTGCCACCCTCCCAGCATCTTGATATGACTGCCAACCGGAAGCTCTCCAAACCTGGTGGTTTAGGGTTTTTTATGGAAGTTTCATGACATAGGCATGATTGATTAGATCACTAGACATTGGTGATTGAACTAAATCTTCATTTCCTCTGCCCTCCCTGGAGGTCAGAGGGTGGGGCTGAAAGTTCCAAGCTCCTAATCAAGACTTGGCCTTTCTGGTGACTGGCCCCCACCCTGAAGTTATCTAGAGGCCCTCCCAAGAGTCACCTCATTAGAACAAAAGAAGCTCCTGTCACCCTTATCTCTCAGGAAATTCCACAGGTTTTAGGAGCTCTGTGCCAGCAACTGTCAGGGGATAAGGACTAAATATATACTTACCATTATTCCACAATGAGAAAAGTATCTTACTTTTCTTCCTAGAATAATATAGAGGCCACATTACTTGTATCAATCTGCACAGTAACTTGCGAAGGTTGGTAAAACAGATATTTGCATCGCTGTTTCATAAATCAGGAAGTTCCTAAAGCTAGGATGTGAGGAGTGTCAAACTCATGTTCTCACATGTGATCAGAAACCATTTTTAAATGTAGATAACTCATGGACTATTCGATGTAAAGAGAAATCAAGGAATCTACTAGTTCATCATCCTAAGTCTGGGGCAGCGGGACTAGGAAGTGCTTGATTCCTCTTCTCACTGAGCTTTCGGCCTTCCTGGCCCCACTTTCTAAAAGTGCTTTGCCAGCTGCCCACGCCCCTGAATCCAAATGCTCACGTAGACATTTGTTTTTATCCAGGAAGCCTGACTGACCTCCCCAACTAAGCCAGATTGCCCTATTCATCAATTCTGTCCCAGCACCACTGACTTCACCATAGCTCTTACCACTCCAGTGATTTTACATTTGCTATGTAATTCTTTAATTACACAAGCTGGTATATTTTAATGTCACTCTTTCCCCACTAGTCCATAAGCTTCATGAACCCACCAGTTTATCCCCAGCATCTAGTAGAATGCTAAATTTGTATAAATACTTACTAAAGAGATTCATTTATCTTGATCTCATCTTCTGACTCTAGTTCAATTATTTTTATTTACTGTACTATGGAAACCTGAATTACTCCTTCTCCACTTATAATCACAAACTGGTCAGAATCTTAAAGGAGTATTCTGTTCAATGTGGAGTTTCTTAATTAAAAGAAAGTAAAAATTCACATAAATGCTAAAGTTTCATGTGTCCCCTCTCACAGCCCCAGCCCCCATGCCTAATAGAACCTGCCTGTGAAATCTGGCTCATTAATCTTGTTATCCTAAATGGAATCTGAAAGTTTCAGGATTCACTAAAATGGTGAATACAGATAGACCCCTGCCAGCATTAACAGATCATTGTTTTTGACTCCAAAAGATGTGTGAACATTTAGGAAGTCCTCCATCTGCCACAAATATGTCAAGGAATCTTCAGGATAAATCTACTGGGCCATTGTTTTCCACCACTCTCAGGTGAACCAGGACCACACAACTCCAACACCCCACAGAAGTCAACTGTGGATCAGAATTTCTGCTCCTATGACATTTTCCTTGAAAATTCTGACAGTAAAACCGGCATGCCACACAAGAGTTGCATGAAAAGAGACGATTCTTTCTGCATTACCTTCATCTGGGTTCACAGCCATGTGGTTTATTGGCAGGCTTCCTCTCCACAGGTGATGCTTTTTCCCAGGGCTCTAGGGCTGGAGTGAACCCCATGACAGACGGTGGTCATGCTTCTCACTCTGACCTCCAGGCTGAGGCTGGGTTCGACTTCCTGTACCAGCCTCCCTCTTCCACAAGCCCCTCCAGAGGTCTCCGGGGTCTCCAACCAGCTCAAATTCCAACTCCATTTAGGTTATGCTAGTCCACCAGACATATTTTTATCAGTATGGCTGTGTCAACACTTCCTCCCAGCAGTTCTTTAGTAAATCGAGGCAGGCAAACATGCCTGAGAGGAAAGCTGCCTCCTCACTCCAATCACCAGAAAGAGCAGTGTCTCAGCTTCTATGCTGCTAAAACACATTGTTGGAATTAGAATGGACAATGAAGCCTTCCAGGTATCAGAGACACTCAAAAAACTCTCTAGAATAGTGGGTTACATCATAAGATTTCAGTAAAAGAGACATTTACTTACTTAAATTCTAACTACCTCATTTACTATCTAGGTTACCTCAGGCAAATTTCTTATTCTCTTTGGACTTCAATTTTCTCATCCATAAAATCAGGATCAAAATATCTATCTCAAGTGGTAGGTAGAGTATTAAAAATGAAATAGTATATGTCAAATGGCCTGGCACAGAGGAAGTGAAAATAAAAGTTACTGCCCTGCCACCTTCCCTTCAAAGGCATTGAGACTGAAGTGAAGAGACAGAGAGATGGAGACCTCTCTATAGATGTAGAAGAATGAGAGGAAGAGACTAGGGTCCAATACTAATGTCCATTGATTTATTCAGTACAAGAATTATTTCTTCCAAAATACACTCACACCTCACCATCAATTCAGCATTCACACTTCCTCAGGGATTGGTTAATGCAGCCGCTGCTATCTTATCGACCCATTCTGGAGAAAATTGAAGCATCAAGGAGGTGACTTTCTAGGTTCATCCAGAAAGTCAAGAGAAGTATAAAGTCAAATTAATCATAAAGCAAGATGAAAATACATAAAGTAACATTTTAGATTCCTTGGTATTTTAAATGGCTAATCTGATAGCTACTTCTTACTTAGTGCCTACCATGTTTCAGACACTCTGCTAGGTGCTTTATGCAATATTTTTATTCGATAAATATTTGTGGACCATCTTTGGAAACCAGACACTATTCTGGACACTGAGAATATAACAATAAGCAAAAAGACATGTGCGCCCTGCTCTTGCATAGTCCTGTGCAGGAGCCAGACACCAACAAAACAGTCACACAAGTAAGTGAGTAATTATACAATGTGATAACCACAATGAAAGAGAGTTACACAGCGTGAATGGAGTACACAATGGTTTGTAAAACACAGTTTCTCAGCAGAAGTGCCATTTGAGGTGAAATCTAAAGGATAAAACGCAGTGAACTAGGGCACCAAGAAGGAGAGAAGTTTCTGGGCGGGGGAAACAGCCATACAAAGACCTTGGGGCAGGACAGAACATTCAAGAAACTAGATCTGGCATGGCTGGTTCACAGAAAGAGAAGAATGAGGTCAGATGAGTCTAGAGAGACCCTAAGGCTCTAGTGTTCTAGTTGGAAACTTTCGGCCTCATCCTAAAAGCAATAAGAAGTCATTAAATCAATCAATTGCTTAATTTATCTGTTTAGGTTCTGGGATTTTTCAGGTACATCATCCTACCATAAGCATCTACATAACATCTAGTGTAGAATTCTAATTCACTAGACTACAAAAGAAATACTGTCCGCATCTAATTCAGAATCCAATAACTTTTATGAATGAATAGCTGCCAGATAGGCCTACCCCTTTTTATCCACAAACTCCTCTGCAGACTTTTAGAACCAAATGGTTATGTATGTCATGCCACTCAAAATGTGGGTTCAATAGAGACAGAAAGCATTTTCAAGATGCTAAGACAGACCCCTGCTTCTCATGTATGTTTACTACAAGAGTAAGACGTTTTGAGGTAAAAGCTGAATTTTGGCTTCAAAGGTTCTTAAGAAAGCTGCATCTGCACCACTCAACATAGCAATCTGGAAGTTCACATGTTGAGAATTAAGCATTTCTCACTCAGTTATCAACTGTGAAATGCATTTGAAAATATAATTTATAATAAGAATTAGCATTTTGTCATACCTGGCCAGCAGTAGCTATCTGATTACAAACTTACATTTGCTATAGCGTGAAGATCATTGAGACGGGTGGCGCACTGCTCTCCATGAGCTGTTCCAGGCTTAGGAAGGCACATAAAACGAGGACAAATTCACCTTGGCTCTCAGTACAACACATGTCACATCAGAACATGGTTCATCAGATGACAGCTTTAAGACAAGGTTTGGGAAATAGATTTTGATAAAGTTTCCAGATGCGAGAAACTTCACTAGTAGTCCACAATTCCTTAGAGCTTTTCATCATCCCACCTCATATGCCAGGGATGGCAAAAGCACACTGACCATTTGTTCCATTTAGCAGCATCTCTCTTTTTCTCTTAAATTCACTTGAGTGGCATGCCCCTTTTTAAATTAACATGAGTTTAATTTAAAAAGTTTCTCATTTTAAGAATGTTTTGCCACCTTTACAGTTACCAGAAATATCAGAAAAATTTAAGCATTTTTGCCAAAGTGGAGTTAAGTAATCATTGCTCTTCGTCTTGGTGAGACTCCAAGAACTCTGGACCAAATATACAAAGTTTATAAGAGATGGAGGAGGAAACAAATTCTGTGCTAAATATTCATGGTCAACTGTTTTAGGATCATGAATTTTTGAGATCCTAAGAAAAGCACATGTCTTTAATTAATTCCTAATTTCTGGACTAGTAGATAATTCATGTCCTTAATTTTTTATGTTTACCTTTTTGGCCATTATATTACTATTTCCCTCAGATAATAGCTAAGCAAAAGGACAGCAACAAAATGAAAATAAATCTCTGTGATACCTTGTTAGCAGCTCTTGTGAAACTTTAGTTAAGGAAACTGAAGTTCTCAGATCCAGTAAGATTTCGGCATAATCTGAAGATGGTCTGTTTGCATGCTCTCCCAGTCCCTTAATATATCTAATTGAGACCTTTGCCTGCATCTCTCCAGGATTTAAAGAACAAAAAAACTTCACAAGAAATTTTAACAACTGAACTCCCAATGTATTCATAATGTGTACAACACAATTTAATCTAAAAAAGTTGGTTTTATGGAAAGAGCACTAGATTCTGAGTCAGTAAAGCCGGGTTGGCAGCTCTGCCTCTGCTAGGAACTTGACTCTTGATTTTCCATAAGAGAAGATTCAGGTCAGATTTCCTCCACTTTTCACAACTGTCCCAAATAGAATGAGATACCATCAACTTCAGCACTCCACAAGCACTGTTCCCCTCTCTATCACTGGTCTATAGTAACAGTTTGTAAACATATAGATGCCTCTCTATTCACCTCCAACCCTCATTCTCACCACCACCTTTAGTTTCCTTGAGAGCAAAAGTAAATCATTCATTTTTATCTCCTTAGTGATTTGAATGGTGCTTGACACATAGAAGGCCTTCAACAAATGTTCATTGGATAAATGGATGGCCATGAATTCTTGCCTAGTCTTATCCAGTAAGAAGTCTTTGTTTCTCTCTAAATTTCTCCAGGCATCCCTTCAGGACTTCTTGCCCCATATACTGTATTCTGGTTATTACCTGGATAACAAGTTTTGGGCTTAGACTAGTAGAAAATGAATGCACTAACTTCAAAACATCACTTTAAGGTAACAAATTTCTCTAGATCATTTAAGATGGGTTCTTAAATGAATTGAGCTGTGATTCTCTCACTCCCCAGCAGAACATATGTTGCAAACAGCCACAGTCATCTTTCTCATCCCACACGTTCTTCTAGAACCTTTCCACTCCCTGTCAAAAAGTGGAACCGATGTTCTCCCCGTTTGAACCTAGGGAGGGCCTTTGTGACTGCATGGAATGACAGAGTACAGGGAAAATGATGCTATGTGACTTCCAAACTAGTTTTTAATAGGCAACACAGCTTCCACCTGGCTCTCTGCCAGGACACTTGCTCTTACAACCCAGTCACCATTTTGTGAGGAAGCCCAAGCTACATACAGAAGGCCATGTTGGGAAGGAGCCAAACCCACATCCCTCAATCGCATCCAAGCTCCCAGCCAATCTCCGTACACATTTGCCAGACACGTGTGTCACCTTGAAGCAGATCCTCCAGCCTTCAGTTAATCTACCCTAGCTGATGCCGCATGGAGCAGAGACAAACTTTCCTTTCTGAGTTCTGCCCAAATTACAGATTCATGAGAAAAATAAATGATTGCTGTTATTTTAAGCAAATTAGGTTTTGTTTTGTTTTGTTTTGTTTTTGAGACGGAATTTCACTCTTGTTGCCCAGGCTGGAGTGCAATGGCGTGATCTCAGCTTACCACAACCTGCACCTCCTGGGTTCAAGCGATTCTCCTGCCTCAGCCTCCTGAGTAACTGAGATTATAGGCATGCCCCACCATGCTCAGCTAATTTTGTATTTTTCATAGAGACGGGGTTTCTCCATGTTGGTCAGGCTGGTCTTGAACTCCTGACCTCAGGTGATCCGCCTGCCTCAGCCTCCCAAAGAGCTGGGATTACAGGTGTGAGCCACTGTGCCTGGCCACAACTAGGTTTTGAAGTGATCTGTTACACAGCAAAAAAAAAGGTAACTGGAACAGTAAGTATGATGGTAAGAGCAAACCACAGGGCTAATTTTGTTTTGCAAGTGATTCAAAATGAAATTCGAAATCTAAATGCATTCAAACACTTCACATCTTAAAAGTATTTGTGATGATTAAAAAAAACAAAAAGCCTGAATATAGATTTACTTTTTAATGGAGCCTTTGTTATAGTAAAACTATTTCTTATTTCCTACTATTTGGGGTCCTAAAATAGTAAACTTTTTAAAATTTTACAAGTCCTTTATATCTGGATGCTATTCTTTTTTATTTTTATTTATAAACAAGTCAATGTTTGCCTGGGTTTTACCTCTTACTTTCTAATACTTTTTAACTTCAGCTAGTAATAGCCAATACACACTACTACCATTCTGTTTTCCAACCATTTCCCCTAGAGGTATGGGCTACATTGGCACATTGCCTTGCAAGTTCTCACAGACAACATTTTACCAAATGTCTTGTCACTGCGTAACATGATCCTGTTTTTCCTGTCTCTGATATTCATTTCCTCGAATCCCACCTTTTACCACCTTCCACCAACCTCTAAGCCAATTTCACACCTTTTAGGTTGTATGGAGGCAGAACATCACTTTGTGTCACAGAATATAAATTATGATGATGCTACCTACATAATAATAAATTTCAGTGGCTTCACCAGTGGTGTGCTGGTAAAATGACTCTCTGAAATGAAAGCCCTGATTTATAGCACTTGCCAACCTCTGTATTGTAAGTGCTCCAATCACACTGATTCCAAGCTATCAATTTGATGTCAACTGGCTTACACAATTCCTGCAAATTTAACAGTCAGCTCTTGCCACCCAGTGAAAGCCAGATAGTTAATTTAAGCACACTAGTGGGCTTAACCCAGTGTATAAAATCCAATCAACAGTGGGAGGGTCTGAGAAAGGGAGTTTGCTTCAGAGGGACCCAGGGTGATAAAGGCTCTAGCACATTCAACACATGGTTTTCAAGGTCATTTGGTGCCAAAATTTATCCTGTAGATAGGGAGAAAGGATGATGGAGGATCCCCAGGGAGGGTTTTATAGGCCAGGCCTGGAAGTGATGTACGTAACTTTCAGTCACATTCCATTTGCCAAAATCTAGTTTATGACTACTCCTAACCACAAGGAATGGAGGAATGCAGTCTAGTTGTATGTCCTGGTGCAAAGGGAAACAGGTTTATCTAACACCTGTCCAGTCTCTGCTACCGAACCCCAGACCTAAGTTCCAGCCCATCATAGTATCATGAATATCTTATCAAGTCACTCTGTACAGGTCAGTTTTGAGAAGGAAATGATGGTCATCACGGTATAAAGCATGGCCTAATGTTGTCAGGAATTATACAGTAATTGTAGCTGCAAGCACTTAAGCAGGCCCAGCTCTGATTGGCATGTTCTACCAGGTTCATGGTAGAGGTGACTTGCTCAAGTTAAGTAACAGAACCCTAGTTTTCTTATCTGTTTATATGATCTTGAACACCCAGGATGACAAGAAAAACATTGAACTTAGAATGCAGAGGAAGTTTCATAGTGAGTTCAAATCTTTAAAGAGAGACAGCTTCAGTTTAAGCAGTCAGGGATTCCTACTTTGTCACTGTTAGCTCTAAGTTCCTTATGTGAAAGTTAAATAATTATACCTACTTCACAGAATAATGATGAGTAGGTTGGATAATTACTACAAAACGCTGGCACATAGTAGTTACTCAAGAAATGTTACTCTTTCCCCGCTCCCCACCCAACAAGGGACACATTCAGCCAAATTCTAGTAGGCAAGGTTCACTGCTGGTGCTCCTCCACAGATATTTTTAGCACCTCTACCACTTGACATGATCTATAACAGACTCTGAAGCTTCCCTCTCTTCTCTTTTCCCAAGAAAATTTCTCTGGTCTTATCCGAGTCATGCTTGGTTCTCTACTAATCAGGTTAACGTGTTTAGTAAATTTTGAACATTCTGGACACTGTTGTTGCCAAAATAGCTGGGGGAAGAAAGTCAGAGATGCTAAACATCCTGCAATAGCCAGGAATTAGACACAAGAAAAAATTACCCTGCCCATTGTATCAATAGTGCCTCCCACTGTAAGGAATCTAATGGTGGGGGGGGGGGGGAAAAGCTTTATAATGGGGAAACAGAAAGAAGGACTCTTCTGAGACACCATAAAATGATCACTGTTCTGCCCCTTAGTTTTTGACTCACACATCTCCACTAAGGTGTTTGTGCAAGAGAGAAAGCCTTGCACTTCTCTCTTCCACCAAGTAGCTGAACTGTACTTCACCCCACCCCCATCCCAGGAGTACTCTGACCACTTTTTCTATGCATCTGACCTCATGTTCCAAGTGCACATAATAAACTCTGTGGGAATCATCCCAAGGGTTAAAGCCATTTCTTTCCACTTAAAATGGTGATGACTGACCTGGGAAGCAATAATTAAGTCTGAGTATAGATAAACAACAGGCAAGCTTGCACAACCAAATTCCTCATTGCAATCAGGTCAAAGTTAAAACTAATGACAAGTTGTGTCAAAAATAACGACACATAAAAACCTCTCACTCAACTGTGTTTAGTTCACAGATAGTCACTTTTAAGCATAAAACAGGCCTCCTATTCATTTGGAGGTCATGAAATGGCAAAGTTGATACTGCTTAATGTAGGAAACTATTAGCTGATGCATATTTAGATTTGTGTTTGAAAACCAGAGTGTTAAATCTCTTCCCCTAAAGAGAATTTCAAGTTGATCAAAGATACAGGATTGTCCTAATTCTTTTCAAATGTAGACTATCTTTAAAAAGTTAGAGCAGGGAACGTGTCTATGATTAAATAAAATTAGATCTCTTACGATGCTTGCAATTTAACGTTTTCATCTTTTTGATGGGACTAATCCCAAAGCATTTTATTACTGGGTGAAGTCCCTTTTTTCCATAGCATGGGTTCTGAGTCCAAGACCCAACTGATCACAATTTTGCCTTTTATAATATATATTTTATGGAATAAAACTGCTCCAAGGCTGGCCTGCTCAAGTGCTGCAGTCCGCCTGCAATCCTGTGCATTCATAGACACTGGGCATCAGGCCCTCTGGCCCCAAACCAAGGAAGTTGATTAAGAAAAAGCTGGCTCATTCCTGGGGTCATTTAACCTTCACTCCTCAGACAGAGCTTGTTTAAGCATTTTGCTCCTGAGATACAGATTTTGGCCCCTGGTTCCTGAGGGACCTTTAAACCCCTAGTTTCTTGTCTTACGACCCACAGAGGACCTCTCTGATTAGAATGGAACCAGCAGATGAAGCTGAACCTGAGTGTTTTTCCATGAGCCTGAAATCTCTGTTGACACCTCCTCCGCCTCTCAGCTAGGACATTTTGAATCAGCCAGAAACTATATGATCTCTCCATTGGATGTGATTACCTGAATACAGTGTAGCAGGAGGCCTAGACAAGATGCACAGGGTTGTTGTGAACTAAAGCTCCTTATTCCTTGAGATTAAAAGATACATGGTAATTCTGCCGCCTGAGGCCAGAGGCATCGAGTTTCTCTCGGTGCAGACTTCCCCCAGATTGGAAAGGAACTGTCATTAAAAACATTATTAAAGATCTGTCTCCCAGCGGGGTCCAATGGCCCCTCAGTCAGAAACCAGTGCTTTTCTGCTGCCCACTGGCCCTTTCTTTGGAATCCAGACACCATCCCAAGTTGGAGGAGACTGGTCATAGGCTCACTGGGTCCTTCCCCAGAATTCCCACCAAGATGCTGCCTAGTAAAGGGGTGACAAACACCAGTCTTTTCCTCTATGCCAACAACTTAATCATAAGGAGCAGTCTCAAACCTTGCCTGCCTTGTATCTCACAATCATCTGTGAGAACCACATCATTGCCTCTGTTTTGCAGATAAGAAAACTGTGGCCCAGCTTCCATAAGTGACCAAGGGTCAAAGGAAGAGAAGTAGCCAAAGAGTGCAACCCAAATAATCTGGCTCCAAGACCAATGCTCCTGCCATGCCCCTGCCCTGCAGCTGGCTTCTCAAAGCCTCCCTTCCTGGCAGCAGCAGAGAGCGCCCAGCCATGCCTTCGTTCTTGTTTACTGAGCAGTGCTGGAGAGTTGATGGCAAGAAATCAGCAAGCATTAACTTGTAACTAACATGGGTCTCATCAGATTTGTACATGAGTTTTTTTAATCGAACAAATCTAAGTAAGACACACTCGTGTGGGTATTTATTGTAATTCAGCCTCCAGACCACAACTGGAGAGCATGTTGCTGCTGGTTCTTAGCAGGTCAATTAGTGGGTGGATGCTGGCATCCTCCAAGAACCATATCCTGCTTTACAATATTTAGCCTACTCATATGCCTGTAAATTATAGGAATTGAAATACAACATATCATATACCCAGGTCCACACAACCAAAGGGAACCACCCTAATTATATTCAGTTAAAAATGGCCCAGTTCAGTCCTGAATCGTTTAGGTAATTAAGGGCAAGCCAAAGCTATTTGTCCGAATCACCCAGGGGCACGTGATTTTCTGTGCTCTCTGGACAAGTCTTGTAAACTCAAGTCATGCTTTTGTGTTCTTCATATACTGTCATATATGTTTATTATTATAGGTTGATGTGAATTTTCATATTTTACAGGCTCAGTTATTCCTGTGGATATTTCCAGCCTTAAATGAAGTGCTTATTTCACAAACCACAATTTCAACCATTCCAAGATCCATCGCTAAAGTGTTTTATACTTTAAACAACTTGAAAACATATCAAGTTGTCAATTCATTCTTCTGCCTAGGATATTAGCTTCACACCCAACCAGCAGCATGTGCAGACCATGTCAGACAAGTGTGAGACAGAGAGGGGCTCCTCCACTGTGGAGGGAGGAGACCCTGATGGTTATTTTTGGGGACTTTGTCATTCATTTCATTTCGTTACTCTTGCCATCAAGTTGCAATTTCCTCTTTTTCTGCAACTAAATCGTTCTGAATATGTTAACCCTAGGACACTAATACCTTTTACATCCAACAGAGGGGAGAAATATAATGAAGTAAAAGTGAGCAGACCTGCCCTTCCCTTCTATATGCAGGCAACAATGGATGTATTGGATATTACTCTCTGATTCTTTTTAGTGTAATATTTTCCTGCATCAGATCACTTTTCCTCCTGCTGCCTGCAGCTGAACAGACAGCTGGAAGTCAGCTGTGTAGCGTCTAGCGTAATAGATTTTTAAATGTGTCACTGTCTGTTAATTGTGTGACATTGTCTCTCATTCTGTTTTGTGAATGGACTGTGCTGGATGCTAGAGCTAGGCAGACAGCTCAGCAATTTGCCACCATGGCTTTTCTAGACAAGCAAACTTTTCCTCTCTTATCCCTGCAATCAAAGGTAGAAAACCAGTGGAGGAGCTGGGAAAAATCCTAACTCTTGAGGATGTCCCAGAGCTGAGGTTCTGACGCAGGTGCCGTTGTCCCAAACCATCAGAGCTCTCTCCAAAACTGATGTGCAGTGCCATCCTCATTCACGGTTGTGGTCACCCACATGGATTCTTTTTATTGCCCCTCCCAGAAAAGGTCTTCATGTTTATGATTGTATAACCCAGTCATCAGAAATGTCTGAGAGAGCATTCCATTCTCAGGTTGCATCGTGTGGTTATGAACTTCGTTTGATCACTGCTCCATCAATTTGACATTAACTGCTGCAATTTACAACTGCTCCAGCTTTCTACCTATTATTGTACCTTCTGCAAGTGGAAAAAGAAAAAAGGGGGTAGGGGAGACCTCTGCTGCCCAGGGGAAGTTTAAAAGAATGTGATGGCTTGTTAAAACCTGACAGGACAATGGGGGAAGGGGATCTCTGAAGACAGCAAACTAAGCCTGGTAATGAATAATGTCTCGCTCCCTGCTGTGAACACCAGTGACCTGACATGTCCAGCAAGGCAGAGGAGTGAATAATTCACCATGCGAGTCATAGGCCTCCTGGTAGGCCACAGCATTGCTTTGTCTTACAAATATGTTCTCCCACAGAATCAGACCTGACAGGCTGGTTCGTTCAAGAAATGTTTAAACAAAAGCCTTGTGTGAGGGAAAGAGCACCTTGTGATTTTGGCCCAGGGCTCCCAGCACTGAAGTTCCTGGTGAGCACTTGGCTGGTTAATAAATCCGCAAGCATCAAAGCAAAGGTAATCAAAAATGGAACAGGTCAGAAGATGCGGAGGCCGTGCTCCTGTCTGATGAAAGTGTGATGAAGTCAGACAAAAATCCATTTTCACCACATACGCAAATTGAAGTCACATTCATTGTCTGACTTGAACCCACAAAGTGAAGAAAGTATAATGCAGCTGGGAATTCCAGGTGATCTCTTGACCTTGACTCTTGCAATTTAATTTAAAAGAGAAAAAATAAGTATATTTCTCTTTGAATGAAGAACCAGAAAGATGTCAAGACTTTTTGGTTGAATTTACTCTTTACGGTGGATTCAAAGTAGACTGCAGAGGTTTTTGCAAGTTTTTGGAGGCCAGAGCAATTGGTTGGGTCTCTTGGTTTGTGGAAGAAGGGGTCTTAGTATTACACCAAAGAATAAGATATTCTGAGTGCTTGGCCCCTCTTCTTCCTGGATGGGGATCAGGCAGACATGATGAGACAAATGAAATGGGAAGAGGTGGGAACCAGCCTCCGGGAAGAACACTTGACTTCCTCATGATGCTTCCCTTTCTGCTGATCTGAGAAAGTGAGGTTCACAGAGAACTGGTAGAATACAGAGACATTGCCCCCAGAAGGCTTCTGATACCCCCCTCCTAGACATCAATGTGTACATAACTCAGCTGACTATTAAGAACAGGAGTAGAGTACATTATTTTTGAATAAAGTTTTACTCTGAATTAATGCTTGACCTAAATTGCTAATGAAATTGCTCACTGGTACGTATTGTAAACTCCAAACTGAGCTAAACCAGCCTTGAAACACACTCCACAGGCAAGGCTCCATTACTTAGAGCGGAGACTTAGACTGACCTCATGGTAAAGGGTTCTAAAAGTCCCAAGACAAGGATGGAGTGTGCTTGGCATGAACAGTCACCTCTCCTGACATCCCTAAATGAGCTCCATTATGGAAGTGTCGTGAATTAGCCATGGGGCACCTTCCTGCTGTTGGGAGTATAAGAGTTAGTCTTTGCCACACCATTGCCAACCTTTGGCACTGCTAGTCTTTTTAGTTCTGATGCGTAGTGGTTTGTCACTGTGATTTTCATTCATATTTCCCTGGTGAGTTAGGGCAACCATAAAATGTATCCTTTAAACAGAAAACGAAAGGTGTGCTTTTAATAACTGAGCAACTAATGCAATCTGGGGCTATTACAGGCAAACGGGGATATATGGTCTCCCTACTGTTAAGCACTTTTTTATATGTTTGTTGGCTATTTGGGTATCCTCTTTGAGAATTTAGTTGTCTTTTTATTATTTTATTTTTCCATAAGTTATTGGGGTACAGGCGGTTTTTGGTTACATGAGTGACTTCTTTAGTGGTGATTTGTGAGATCCTGGTGCATCCACCACCCAAGCAGTATACCCTGCACCATATTTGTAGTCTTTCATCCCTCTCTCCTTTCCCACTCTTCCCCTCAAGTCCCCAAAGTCCATTGTATCACTCTTATGCCTTTGCATCCTCATAGCTTAGCTCCCACATGTTGGTGAGCGTATACTATGTTTGGTTTTTAAGTTGTCTTTTTCTTACTGATAATACCGATAATAGGAGTTCTTTACATCTTCCTATTATATATATATATTTCCCATAAACTCATATATGTCTCATAAAGATATTTAGTCATAAAATACCACTCATCTGTTTTATATATTGGGGTTTAGCATACTATATTGCTAAAATACTTGAAAATCAGTGCTCTAGAATGCTACAGTTAAAATGTGCTCTACTTTGCATCTAGAACACATGGTGAACCTATCAGGCCGTGGTGTGACATATTAAGACTTTTACTCAGAGTCTATTTTGCTCATTGAAAGACTTTCTAATAATATTTGATTGCCTATTATTGTTACACTTTGCTTTGTTTGGAATTAAAACATTACAGATAGAATTGAAAATCCCAGCATATCATTTCTCAATCCTATTCTATTCCTTCCCCACCAGAGAAAACCTCTTTAAAGAATTCTATGTTTATCACTTTCTTACAGCTTTTATAATAATACAATTTATATATGTATCTATAGTTACATATAGTAATGTTTAACCATATATAAATAACATACATATCATATGCTATATATACAATAACTATTCTGTACATTTTTGCTAAAGTCTGTTTTTTGAAATTTATCCATATTGATACATGTGTCTCTAATTATTTTTAAACTGGTGGGTTAGTAATCACCACTGCATGAATATATCACAATTCATTTGTTCTCCTGTTGATAGATATTGAGGTCATTAACCTCCTCTGTTTAAAAAATGCAGACTTTAATGAGACTTCTTTAAATGAAACTACTTATTAACAAGTATAAGCCTTTTCTAAGGGATATATCTAGAAGTGAAATAGCTGCTTCATAGAAAATAAGTACTCCAATAGAAAATTACAAGATGTTGCAGAAAGTACTCTTCAAAACGTTCTCCCTAATGTTGTATGTTCTTCTCAACATTGCATGAGAGTTCCAACTGCTCTACAGCCTCAGTAGTACTTGGTATTGTTTAGTTTTGCCAATTTGATGGATGTGAAATTTTATTCCATTTTCATTTGTGTTTCCCTAATTACTAGTTTGAACATCTTTTCATTTGCCTATGGGTCCATTTTAACTCCTTCTTCTTATAATTAACTTTTACTTTCTTTTGCCCATTTTCTTTTGGGTTGTTTATTTCTCATTAATTTGCAAGAGATCTTATATACATACTATCTTTCATAGTTTTTTGTTAGTTATATGCATAACAAGTATGTCCTTCCATTCTGCGGCTTGTATTTTAACTTTCTTGTAGTACCTTCTGTTGAACATTTACTTTAAATTTTAATGTAGTCAAATATACCAATTTATTCTCTTTTTTGACTTTTTTATTGATATATAATAGTTGTACATATTTGGGAGATACATGTGATATTTTAATACCTGTATACAACGTGTAATAATGAAATCAGTGTAATTACAATATTTACCACCTCAAACATTTATCTTGTCTTTGTTTTGGGAATGATTCTTATCTTTTAGCTATTTTGAAATATACAATAAATTATTAACTATAATTTCCCTATTGTACTATCAAATACTAAATTTATTCCTTCTACCTAAACGTATTTTTGTGCTCCTTAATCAACTTCTCATCATCCCTTTCTATCCCCTAAAAATATCAATCTGTTCTTCCATGCTTCATTCCTTTTGTGGCATTTCTAGAAAATTTCTTACCTACTTTAAGGTTATACAAGTATTTTCCTACATTTTCATCTAAAACTTTATATTTTCATGTCATAGTTAGGACTTAAGTGTGCCTGGAATTATTTCTGCACAGTTTGAGGTGAGAATGTACTTTTTTCACACGAGGCTAACCAATTGTCCCATCACAATTTTTAATAGTTTTTATCTCAGCATAATTTATCAAATACTCTCCCCTTCCTTCTACCAATGTGAAAGATAACCTCTGTCATATACACCCATGAATCTGCTTCTGGGCTACTTTTTTTTGATTGGTCAAACTGGTCATTGTTAAAGTGTAACAGACTTTGAGATCTGCTAGGACAAGTCTCCTACATTGCTATTCTTTGCGATTTGCTATTTGGTATTAATTTTAGAATCAAGTACCACAAAATATTCTTACAAAATTTGATTAGAATTACACTGGATATATGGGTTAATTTGGGAAGAAATGACATCTTTACAATATTGAATTATCTTAGTCATTGCATTAGTTCGTTTTCACACTGCTATGAACTGCTATGAACACCCACCTGAGACTGGGTAATTTATAAAGAAAAGTTTAAGGGACTCACAGTTTCAATGGCTGGGGAGGCCTCAGGAAACTTACAATCATGGTAGAAGGCTTGTCTTCACAGGGCAGCAGGAGAGAGAATGAGTGCAAGTAGGGGAAATGCCAGATGCTTATAAAAACCATCAGATCTCGTGAGACTCACTCATTATCACGAGAACAGTACAGGGGAAACCGCCCCATGATTCAATTACCTCCACCTGGTCCTGCCCTTGACACGTGGTGATTTTGGGGATTACAATTCAAGGTAAAATTTAAGTGGGGACACAGAGCCAAATCATATCAGTCATGAGCATCATCTATCTCTCCATTTATTCAGCTTTCTTTTGTGTCTTTCAGTATTTTGTACTTTTCTCCCTGAAAATTTTGCACATACTTTATTTTTAACTATGTTCTATTTTTAGTTCTTATTGTAGAAAGAAGCTTTCAATTTACTGCATTTTCTATTTGCTAATACAAATGCTATTGATATTTTTATGTTGACCTTTCAGTCAACAACCTTGCAAAAACTCATTTGTTATTTCTATGAATTTACTTACAGATTTCTCTTTGCTCTTCTAGGTAGTCAATTCTATCATTCACAAATAAAAATAGTTTTAATCTCTTCCCTTTTCATTCATTTTTCTTTTTCTTGTTTCATTTCATTGACAAGAAATACTAATATAAAGTAGAAAAGAAATGTTGACTAGGCACCCTTGAGTTCTTCCTGACTTTGATGGACATGTTTCTAAAGTCTCACTGTTAAGTATGGTAATTACTGAAGATATATGAGAGATACATTTGGAAAATATTCTCCATCCCTATTTTATAATATTTGTAATCAAGAATTGTTATTGGATTTCATCAAATGCTTTGTCTGCATCTTTTGAAGATCGATCTGATTTTGTTAATCTATTAGCTTATGTATAATAGATTTCTAGATAATAAAGGATCTTCATATTCCTGACCATGGCCTTGGTTTAATTTTTACTGCTGGAATCAGCTTATTTGGGGTGTTAACTTTTTAAATGTGAACATTTGTGCATAAATAAATGATCTAAAATGTTAGTTTCTATGCTGTTCTTGTTCTGGCAAAATTCTACTATGCCAAAACATGAGCAAAGTAAGTTTTCTCTTTTGTACTCCCTGAAACTATTTGTATAACATAAAATTATCTGTTCTTGAAAATTTTTTGAAAAATTATCATCAAAATCGACTGGGCCTGTTAATATTTTTTTGAGATGGAGTGTCACTCTGTCACCGAGGCTGAAGTGCAGTGGCATGATCTCAGCTCACTGCAACCTCTGCCTCCTGGGTTCAAGCGATTCTCCTGCCTCAGCCTCTTGAGTAACTGGGATTACAAGTATGCACCACCACGCCTGGCTAATTGTGTGTATTTTTAGAGATGGGGTTTCACCATGTTGGTCAGGCCGGTCTCAAACTCCTGACCTCATGATCCACCTGCTTCGGCCTCCCAGAGTGCTGGGATTACAGGCGTGAGCCACTGCGCCTGGACCTGTTTACTGTTTAAAAGAGAAAACTTTGACTTTTCATTAAACATCTATATTAATTAAAATTTAATCAGGTTTTCTACTTCCTTTTGCATCCTTAATAGTTTATATTTTTCTTTAAAAAAATAGTAATTTCCCCTAAATTTTCAAACTTACTGACACAAACTTGTTCATATTTTCTTGTTTGTAGGATAATATTATAACTATGGATATGTCCTTTTTTGTTCCTAATAGCATAACGGTTAAGAGCACAGGTTCTGGAGTCAGACTGTCTGAAGTCAAAGCCTGGCCCTACTATTTACCAGTGTTGTGGCCTTGACAAAATTACCTAACTATGCTTCATTTTATAATAATAGTTTAGCTTAGTTTTAAACACAAATCAGTAGTTACTGTTCCTCCTCAGTAAATGGAAGCTCTTGCTCCTTCGCCTTCTGGCATATGTCGTTGCTGAGGTAAAGTCTGCTGCAGGTCTGATGTCTACTCATTTGTGAGAATCTTCTCTCATTGATAGCTGTTAAGATTCATTCCTTATCCTTGATACTCTGCAGTTTCACCATCATGTGTCTACCTATGAATTTATTTTTATTCATTCTTATTGGTACTTAGAGCACAATTTCAGTCCAAAGACTCATGTCCTTCCTCAATTTCAGTACACTTGTCAATGATCATCTTTTAGAATACTGATTCTTGGCCAGGCACGGTAGCTCACACCGGTAATCCCAGCACTTTGGGACGGTGAGGCAGGTGCATCACTTGAGCCCAGGAGTTCAAGATCAGCCTAGCCAACATGGTGAAATTTGTCTCTACTAAAAATACAAAAATTAGCTGGGCATAGTGGCGGGAGCCTGTAATTTCAGCTACTCAGGAGGCTGAGGCAGGAGAATCACCTGAACCTGGAAGATGGACGTTGTAGTGAGCCAAGATCATGCCACTGCACTCCAGCCTGAGCAACAGAGTAAAACTCTGTCGAGAGAGAGAGAGAGAAAGGGAAGGGAAGGGAAGGGAAGGGAAGGGAAGGGAAGGGAAGGGAAGGGAGAAAGGAAGAAAGGAAGAAAGGAAGAAAGGAAGAAAGGAAGAAAGGAAGAAAGGAAGAAAGGAAGAAAGGAAGAAAGGAAGAAAGGAAGAAAGGAAGAAAGGAAGAAAGGAAGAAAGGAAGAAAGAAAGAAAGAAAGAAAGAAAGAAAGAAAGAAAGAAAGAAAGAAAGAAAGAAAGAAAGAAAGATTCTTCACCATTCCATTCCCTTCATTTTATTCTTCTGGAATTCCTATTAAAGAATATTCTGGAGTCTTTTAATCTATTCTCCATTTTTCTTAGCTTTTCTTCACCAACCCCCCAATGTTTTTCATTTTTACCAGAATTGTTTCATAATTTCTTGTCCTTTTAAACAAATTCATTCTTTAATCTATCTCATTGAGCATTTTAAAGATATTTATGTTAATGTCTTCTTCAGACTACTCCATGGGACAGACTTATGTTTTGATTGTTGCTTTTTTAACTGCGTTACTGAACTTTTTACTTCTTTTGGAAATCTGGTTTGCAGATTCCCTTTAAATGAGTGGATATCTGCTCCCCTCCCCTGTCTCTCTCCCTCTGTCTTATTATTATGTATCTTGTAAACAGGGTGTGCATCCAAGTATTACACATTAGAATTTATAAAATAAATTCATGGCAGGGTGCGGTGGCTCACGTCTGTAATCCCAGCACTTTGGGAGGCCAAGACAGGAGGATCACTTGAGGTCAGGAATTCGACACCAGCCTGATCAATATGGTGAAACCCCATCTCTACTAAAAATACAAAAATTAGCTGGGCCTGGTGGTGTGCACCTGTAATTTCAGCTACTCAGGAGGGCAAGATGGAAGAATTGCCCAAAATGGGAGGCAGAGGTTGCAGTGAGCCAAAACCATGCCACTGCACTCCAGCCCGGGTGACAGAGCAAGACTCCATCTCAAAAAATAAAATACAAAATAAAATAAATTTATACCAACAGAAATACTTTTTAACAGGTTATAATTAGATCTCTACAAATTTTTATGCCAAAAAGAAGTATTTTATTACAAAAGAAAAAGTGTGAAAACCACTGTAGTCGACACAAATCTAGAGCCCCAGAGAACACAAACTTTCCTGCAAGAACTCTAAGAATGCTCTACTTAGGGCTTTAGGCACATTCCAGCTACTGGGACAAGTGGAAGGTTTCTCCCACCTGGTCTCACTACCTCATGAGTAGAGAGCATGCCAACATTGAGCTGTTGTAGGTCTGCACTAAACAAGGTCCAACAGTAGAAGCCAGAGACTTCAATGAGGCCAATCTCATGCTTGTCTCATTCATGAGCATAGCATTCCCTCCCATTAAAGTTTGTCTTTAGGACTATGCTTTCTTGGCTCTGACTCCAATTAGACTTATTCTCATTCTATCTTGACTCTATCTTTAAGCTATCAATCTTCCACCTTAACCTAGACAGGCAAAGGGCATGCTCACAGCTAACACATGCTCCAATCCAGCTCATTCCACACACCAGGATTTGAGACCAAAGCCCAACAGCAACAAACTGGGTACTTTTGCCCAAACTGTTTCCTCTGCTCTTCTCTCTTTAGAACCTATAGTAGCAATTGTGAAATAATAATAGTTGGATATTAGAGATTTAGGGTCAAATGTTCTGGTTTTCTTTCCATCTATCCAACAGAAATCTTAATACTAATCATATATATTTACCTTGGAAATAGTGCCAAAATTAACCCACAATTCCCTACCTTGTCACTTTCTCCATCAGATACACAGCAGAGTCCCTGAGGACCACTTCACCCAGACCCTTTCCAAATCTTAAAGATTTGGAGTCCCCCTACTCCATGCTGCAGGGTCTTAGCAAGGCCACCACAGTGAAGGGATCACAGACAGTTTCCAGGGCACCCTGTCATTCAGTTTCTCATTCTCAGATCACGGGGTTGCAAGACATCTCCAGCCCTTTTCCAATGTCCTCAATTATTTATCAAATGAACATAACTAAATAAGTTACTTTTGCAAAATTATCTGGGATTTTGTTAATATTATCCTATGATGGTCGCCATTCTCCGGTCTTCTCTGGACTCCAACAATCCTCTTTTTCCTGGAGTACCCACAAGGAATACATACCTCTGTAACCACATTACCAAAAACTTCCTACATTCTCCAAAATGTTAAAAGTTTGGGGGAGACTACAGTGTCCCCAAAGACTGCTCCTGCTTCACCAACTTTATCTTACATGGAAACCAAAAACACACTGCAGAACCACACCAACCACATCAAGCAAGCCCAAGGTGTAGAAAGTGGTCCAAGACATGGTCTCTGAGAAGCAAGTTATTTATCCTCTCTGAACCCCAAACTCATTGTCCATAAACAGGGGTGATGACATGTGCCTCTTTGTGGTCATTGTGAGGATTAAGTGAAATGATTAATAGAAGGTGCTTAGTAGTGAGGCTAAAGCTGAGAAGGTGCTCAGAAAATAGTATTAGTCTCATTCTACCCACAATTTGAGGTCCTTTGCCCATATAGTAGAATGGGAGACAGAACAGTTCTTAAAGTAGAGTTACCTGTTTGTGGTGGAGAGAACATTTAGCCAGCCAGTATTGAGCACTTCTATTCCTATGTGAGTGGGGCTATGCAAACCTACCCGCAAAGTCCAAGGAAACTGAGAGGCCGAAGAAAGAGACTCACATATCCAGTTTCTCAGGAAAAAAAAAATACTCACATACACATTTAATGGGGACTTATAAACAGAAGCTATGTCTGTATCTTAGGGGGTGGTGAGACAAAATGGTGCATCCCAGGTCATTACCCATCAGACCCAGAGCTCTTATAGGATAGGGGAGGAATGTGTAGGACAGTTGCTCAAAGGCAGGATTTATATTAAGTACAATAACATCAAGGTCGTTTTGACCTAAGGGCAGGATTTACAGTAAGAACATGAACAACAGATAAAATCTTAGAGGCCTTCCCAGATCTGGGGTCAATCAGAGGTCAACATGGTAGATTAGCATCCAAGATGGAGTTCCTTTATCCTTCACAACTTCCTATAGGCCAATCACTCCTGTAAGCACTCTGTGTAAGGTTATTATTCCCCACCTTATTGATGATGTCACGGAGGCATAGATTGACTAATAGAAAGCCACCCACCTAGAAACTGCAGAGACAAGTCAAGGTGAAGAGGATGGGATGCAGATGTCAGAGTAAATAGAACTATGTGCAAAACATTTTAAAAGTGCAGATATACAAGGCACTGAGGTTCTTTGTGGGGAAGAGAGGGATCAGGTGTGGGAAGTGGCCCAAATTATATGGGACTGATACAGGAGATTTAGATATTTGGGTTAAAACTTAAGCATTGTGAGAACATATGTAGATGTGAACAGGCAGCTGGGAACATGTACACAGGCATTCATATAGGTACAATCTGATCGGAGCTTAAATGATGGACCAAGAGTTTAGTTTTGAGTAATTCTGGACTAAATTTATTATAACTGTAAGAGATAAGGGATAATCTTTACCATATTTAGATTGAAAAAAAAAAAAAGCAAGTTTTTCAGACCATCTAAAATGTTTACAATATAATAAGTTATGGAAAACTCATGAAGTTATCTATGAGTATTCTAGAAAGATCTCTAGAAGTTGTGTTCCTGAACTTTAAGAGTTACTTTCTAAATTTTCTTTCCTTCCTATAATGCAAAGGAACCATTGATATCATTTAAAATTGTGGGGTTTTTTTCTTTGTATGATTTGAATGCTGCCTTCAAGCTAAATGTCCATCTCTTTTCCCACTACCCAATTCAGTCCCTTGCAAGCTAAATACCATCATACCAAGGGCAAAGCCAAATCAGCAACAGAACAGGGCAGACTCAGGGGCTGAGTTGAAACTGGCCCTGACAGGTGATTGTGATGGGAAGAAGTGCATTTAAGGAAGCAGAGCAGTATCCAAAGTGCCAGGCAATAGACAACAGTTGTGGTCCAGTAGGGCTGTCAGCGTAATCACCATTCGGGTTCTTCCTGACTGCTGCACAGACAAAACCAATTCACTGAGAAAGAGGCATTGCAGCAGAGAAAGAGTTTAATTGATGTGAGGCTGGCCACACACAAGACAGAGTTATCACTCAAATTGCAAATCAGTCTCCCTGAAGGCTTGGAGGTTAGAGTTTTTATGGACAATGTGGTGGGCTAGGGAATGTGTGCTGCTGATTGGTTGGGGAATGAAGTCACGGGAGTGTGGAAAAAGTCCTTGTCAACTGAGTCCTCACCGTTGGGTGAGGCTACAGGACTGGTTGAGTCATGAGTTACACGTCCAGGCAGGGTCAGTCAGTTGCCAAAAAGTCTAAAAAAGTCTCAAAAGACCAATCTTAGATTCTACAATGATGTTATCCATAGGAGCAACTGGGGAAGTCACAAATCTTGCGACCTCTGGCCTCATGACTCCTGAGCAGTAAAGGATTATAGATACTACATCTATATCTCAGCAGAATTCAGACACCTCTCATAATCCTAACCTTGTGGCCTCTCAGTTTTCCAAAGACATTTTAGTTTGGGGAGGGGCTATTATCATCCTTGCTTTAAGGACAAACTATAAACTAAATTCCTCCCAAAGTTAGTTTGGCATATGCTCAGGAATGACCGAGGACAGCCTAGCAGTCAGAAGCAAGATGGGGTCAACCATGTCAGATTTCTTGATATAATTTTGCAAACGTGGTTTCATCAGCATCAGGATGCCTCACCAGACAGACCTGACATGGAGTCTAGGTGCCCCAACAGGAGATAGAGCAGAGCTACAGGGGCCTCAGGAGGGGGTGGCACTTGGCAATCTGGACAGGCATTGAGCGTAAGTCTGTCCTCACACAGCACAAGAGTGCAATGTCTTAGAGTAAAGGCTGCATTCTCATCTCAGCAAGGGGCTCCATACTGAAAAGCACAGTCATGATTAGAAAAGTATTCAACCTTTTTGAACCTCAGTTTATACAATGAAAGGTGGAGATGTCAGTAATATATACTTTACAGCATATCTGTGAAGATTAAATAGGATGACATATGCAAAGTGTAGTGCCCAGCACATAGTAAGTACCTCATAAATGTTAACTACTGTCTTTTTCATTGTTATTTTAAATCAGAACTTCTGTCACCTGCCTGTGCTCAGTAAAAGGCTCCAGGCACTAGAAAGGAAACTGGCAGGATCAGGAAAGGACCCGTTGTGGAGAAAGTAGGGCCCTGGGTGACCTTGGTGAGGAGTTAGGCACATGGGAACAAGATGGAACACAAATACAGGGACTGGATGAGAAACAATGGCAGAGTCTCAGAAGGTCACTTTTCATAGCTGGAGTGCAAAGTCTAAGTCAGACTCAAAGCCAATCCAGCAGAAACAGTGACTTGACTCTGAGCCTCAGGGTCTGGGGTGGAGCTCCTTAATGTATCTAAGGTGGGGTTTAGTCCTAGAGACTAAGACAGGGCTGGGCTTGCAGGGGGTGGGGAACAGCTAGAGAAGACAATAGAGGGGAGAGATCAAAGCTCTGGGGGATCCTGAGCAAGACACGTACACTGTCTAGGCTGCTGCTTCCTCTCCTGCACAATGCACTCATTGTGCAACTGGACTCGATTATCCATGATTGATGGAACAATGGGTGTTCATTGTTTTTTTCCCCCTGGGGACACGTGTCATAGGATTGCAGATTGAGTTTTACAATAATGAAGCAACCTCGAAAATGTGGTTACACCAGACCTCTGCTCTCCAAAAAAATGTTATGTCTTGCAGACATGAAACATTCATGAATGGACATCAGAAATTCATTTTAAAGTGTGTATTTACTTGACTCCATGCCCATAAGAAAGCCTGCAACTTGCTTACAGTGAAAAGGTTTGAGGAGTTCCAAGGACACACTGACAATTTCTCCTAGAAGGGCCTGTGTCTTTAAAAGAAGGCTGTGTAAACAGCCCTAGGCAAAGGCTCCAGAACCACAAGGCTTTCCTCACGAAGTGTCAGCCTGGTTGTGTCAAGTCCCCAAGAAAGACTTCAGCACAATTTTCTCTGGCATGATGCTTTTCCATTCCAGTGCCAAAGATAGCCTTGGGTTTAGGCTTAGGAGAGAGCATGCAACTGGTTTAGGGCCCAAGAAGAACATATGATTACAAAAACCACTCCCTTACACCTTTTAATTTTTTACAATTCCCCAGAACAAATATATAGTGGTTTTCTGGCTTTTTAGCAAGAAACCTGGTGCCCCCTAAGCTATCCTGGCACAGCCTTTGAAAATTTTTAAGATGAGTTGAAGTCAAGGAAAAACTGATCCGGGTAATTACAAGGCACATAAACAAAAGATCACTTACCAAAATGACTTGAAACCCTTTAACAAAACTATTGTAAATTGTTCTTTGGGGAGAACAAAACAATAAAATATTATAGCAAGTGAATGCTTTATTGCATTAAAAGCAGTCTCAGAGTCGTGGACTTTCCCAATTCTACTTCAATAATTTCTTATAATCTTTATTATTTTTAGCTTAACAAAGGCCCTTAGAAGCCAGTCTTCAAAACAATGATCCTTATTACAGTGTAGGGGCAGTGACATAATGCAGCAAAATGGGACCTAATACAAAATCCAATGACAGCCCCCTCTTTGATGTATACTATGTACACACACACACACACACACACACACGACACAGCCTCCCCTACTTTCTCCACTGAGCTGAGTACATTGCTTTGGCTAACAGGGGCAAGTTTTTGAGTAGGAAGGGAGTGTGTGGTCTTTGTGGAGCCCAGGAAGAGGCTATCACGTGGCAAGAGAGACAAGCAAGTGGGCATTGCCAGGAGCCAGAGAACACATTCCCATACCCTATCAGAAAGGGAGACACCTACAAAAGGCTGTCAGCCCCACCCACTGTGAGGACCCCATCCAGGGAACTTACAAAAATCAACCTTCAGATCCAGCATTGCCCTGAGTCACCACTGGTTTTCAATCCACCATTGGGTGGACTAAAGCCAACACAAAATTTAGAAGGGTGAGGCCAAGGTGAATCTCCTTTATGACTACTATAGAGAGAAGGCTGCTCAAGTCATAAATATCTTCATCTAAGTCAGATAGGAAAATCATCAGTAGCAGAAATACTAAACTGGGTTTGGAAGGTTTGCAAGGGGGGCAGTAAAACCAGCATTCATGAAACTCACTATGAGCCATAGACTGTGCCGGTCCTTCCCATGGCTATATTATTTAATGTTTATTCTATAGGTTTGTTATTTAACCCTGCGTGAGAGACTGGATCAGTGTATACCATTAGAAAAGTACAAAAAAGAACAGATTTCATCAACGGTAGGCTAACCCCAAGGCCTGCTCAGAATATGCCAACCCAATAAACATTCTGGCACAGTGAAATCATGTGCCAAAATCCCCTCTCTCTGGGTTGTAAGGATTCTCCATTAGCCTTTTTGGGGGTGAGCAAACTAAATACAGGAAGTCAGAGCATGCCCAGAGTCAAGGAAGTACTAACACCATCAAATTGAGGAACCAGACTTCCTAGATGAAATTACAACAATTGCTTACATTCGCATTGCAAAATTTTATTCATTCAATAAATATTTACTGAGCTGGACAGAAAAGAGAGCAAGACATTCTCCCACTCCTCCCAGAGCTAACAGCTTGATGTGAAATGTCACACACAAACAAGGGACAACTGCAATGTTGTGCATAGAGGAAGGAGAGGCCGATGGGAAGGAACCCTGGAGAGTGCCCAACCCGGACTTCCCAGGGGGCTCCTGTGAACTTCCAAGAACCTTTCTAGCAGCAGGCATCATTGTCAATTTTACCGATGAGGAAACCAATAAGTAGAGAGGCTACGTGCCTTGCCCAAGTCAAATACATACATTTAGAAGGGGAATCCTGATCATATTACACCATACAGCATCTAGGCATGAAATTTTTTATCCCTGAAGCAATAATTTATTGAACAGGACACAGAAGACTGGAAAGGGCTGGAGTTTTCAAAAGTCCGTAACTTAATCTCAGGGACTAGTTTTAGAACTGAAAGAATTTGATTCAACAATTTTAAGTCTCCGTTTTAGTCTTACCTTTTAGCCCCACAAAATTATGAGTCTGGAGCAAATTCCCTTTGGAGAAACCACTAGGGACTCTACCTCCGTACCCAAGGATCTTTTCTATTCATAGAAACTACAGCTGACCCTTAACATTCACGAAGACTGACATCATGAGAAATTTTGAATGCTCATATTTTCAAATGCCTCTGCAGCAAAAAACGCTTTATAAAATGCAGTCTTTTATTCCCTGCTTTATTTAAGAAACATTTTATTGCAAGCCTGCTACATAAGCCAGGCAATAAAATATAATCAAACAATTTAAGTGACCTCTTTGGAGCAGAAAACAAGACAGCTGGGTTGAGATTAAATACCAAGTAGTCAGCTGGGTTCATTCACCAGGGAAGTGACTCATCTCAGTGTATCAGCATCACTACACGTGCATTCAAATCCCTGGTTGAGCAAAATTATAAGTACTACAGTTCATGGATTTTAGGTCATTGGCATGTAATTGAGACCACAGTGTTAAATCTATAAATGTCACAAGTTTGTACACTCAGTGCTGAAGGCTTGAATTCTAGTGCTATATAGCTGTGTGGCACTGGATTGATCACTTAACCTCTCTGTGCTTTGGTTTACCCATCAGAAAGACTAGAGTTGAAGTAGATGATCTCTAAGATTTCTCCTGGCTCTAAATACTGATTCGACTTTGTATAAATGCAGATTTGAAGTTGTGAATTTTAATCTTAATCACAACTTGCAATCTTTTAATCTTGTTAAAGTAATATACACATTATCACCTCAACTCATTTTCATAAAAATATATTTCTTTATTTTCAGGAAATAGCCTGTTAAACTTTGTCACTATTATACAATTATAAAATCTAGAAAGCAAGTGCTTATGATTGTATATAATAGGGCAGCAACAGCTGCAGCAGCCATAGCCAATTGAGCAAATAAACACCACTCTTTCTATAAAACCGAGTAGCCAAAATATATATTTTTAGAATCAAACTGTACTAGGGCTTCATGGAGTGCAAGTTGCTTGATTCTTCAATCTATAGAAACTTAAAAACTAGTTTAAAACATCCTGGCCTTTTGACCATGGTATAATCATATATCTTTCTTACTACTTATAATTGCTTTTAAGTGTGTGAGTGAAATCTAATTCTAGATCATCACTTTCCAAAGTAGTCCCATGATTACTGTTGCAGGTTTGCTACTAACTGCTCTATGGTACCTTTCCCAAACTTGCATAGTGGTGGTGATAAAACTGCTGCTAATGATTAATATTCACTGGCTGCTCACAATATGTCTACAAAACCATATGTGCAGCGCAAGCCTTCCAGCATCATGGACTCAGAGACAATATGTTTTACATAGCAGGACAGTCAACTACAAATGCTGCGATCACATTCAAAGGTTACTGTAAAGCGTTGGTGGAAAATCGGGCTTTCTGTGAACTAGATGCAGCTCACAGATGTGGGCTTTGCAATTTTTTTTCTTTTTTTTTTTACTTCATTGCCAACATTTACAAAATGAGATATGAAACATTTTTTAAAATCTGGATTTGAATCATAAGATATGGCAACAATAACACCATGATTTTACATGCTAACAATTGACCAGAAATGGCTAGCCCCTTAGATGGGCTTCCTCAGCTCCTCACTTTAAAACTTTAACTATTATTAGATGCCTCCTATAAGGGGAATCATCATGCACTATTTGTCCTTCTGTTGGCTTATTTCACTCAGTATAATGTCCTCACAGCTCATTCATGATGTCTACTATTAAAGAATTTTCTTCTTTTTTAAGGCTGAATAGTGTTCCATTGTACACGTATAGGCCACATTTTCTTTATCCCTTTATTTGTTGGTGAACACATTATCATTATTGTGAATAGTGCAGCAATGAACATAGGAGTGCTAACCTCTCTTCAAGATGCTGCTTTTGATTCTTTTGAATAAACACCCAAAACTGGGATTAGCTGAATTATATGGTAGTTTTATCTTTAATTTTATTAGGAATCTCCATACTGTTTTCCATAGAAGCTGCACCATTTTGCATTCCCACAAACAATGTAAAAACGGTTTTAAAATAATCTTTTAGGAAGAAATATGAACATCGTGGCCTATGTTAACTCAGAGGAGTGTTCTCTTCACACGTGGTTTATAGCTTATGCCTGGCACAGAGGAGGCTTGCAGAAATGTTTGCTGGACCAAACTGAACAGATTACAATACAGAAGAGGGAAATTAGATGCCCATTTCATGATCTTCAGAAACAAAGTTGGAAATCAGCAATTTCTGATCAGATTGCCACCATGGGTATGGGATCCTTGGCTGCACTGGCAGCAAAGGAGTGGTAGTGTCTCGTTGCCCTTTCCCCCTATCTGACAAGCTTGCACTAAAGGGCCTGCATACCACACCCAGGACAGAATACTCTTATTAAACTAATGGCTGCCCCCAATCCATCCAGAGTTCTCCAATCAACACCAATTTCAGAACCATGTTGGTGGTGATAGGAGCCAAGGAGTTTGAGACTGTATTTATCATCTGCTTCCTACAGCAAGTAGCACCTGCCATATCATGGAAAACTCAGGGAAGTGTCACGAGCACTGTTCCCTCAGCTACTGAGGCAGTCCACTTGATCCCCAAATTCTACAGGCTTGTAGCCTTCATGGGCGCACACAGCCTCGTGCAAGCAAGCATGAGTGTAACGCACACACATGTTGACACACGCTGAGGTGGTACGCTTGCAAGATTGAAGCAACTGCACAGAGACAGGCCACACAGATGCTCTGCTCATGTCTTTCCAGCCAAGAAGTTTCGAGAAAAGGGTAACACATTACATACTAAGCCAGAAATTTAGGCCTCAGGGAAATCTCTGTATTTGCAAGCAACATTGAATAAAGGCACATCTCTCTGGGGTTCTATCTCCTCATCTGTAAAAAGACAGGACCAGAGGTTCTCAAATATTTTAGTGGAAAGCAATGGCAGAATGCTTTTTCCCTAAGGAAATCCTACTCAGAACCACAATATATAAAACAAATGCTGACCTGTTCTTGCTGAGAGGGGCTGAGCCTTCCTTCCTGTCCCCTTCCCTAACCCCCACACCACGGGGAAAGTCTGAAACTCACTGCACTAAATGAGCTCAAAGGCTTCTTCTGGACCCAGCTTTCTGCAAATTTGTAAGCTTAACTTGTTCGTGTATATTTGTAGCTCATGCTATATAGAATATGATATGGCTAAACAGTAACTAACGCCTTTTGGCTGCTACAGTCAGGTGTTGGCCGGAGGCTTCTTGTGGCTGTTCACAGAAAATGTTAGAGCTTTCAGTCTTTTGCTCAACAGAGGACAGGTTTCAGCTCAGTTACCCTAGGCAGGGATCATAAACCTTCCCACCAACAGAGCATGGAAAGAAAGAACTCAGAGAGCCGGATCCCCAGTTGCAGAGCACAAGGAGATGGGACTAAAGAGCAGGGCCCAGGATGGGCCACATGAGGAGACAGATGTCACCTAAAACATCAAGCCATTTCTGTCTTTATCTATGTTACTCACATTCACCTATTTTCTGTGAAAACAAAGACAATGTAAGGGGAGTTCGTAGCATAATCTTGGAATTCAATAAATGGTATTTCAATCTGAATCTCCTACCTTAAAGTCTGCAGAGAAGTGGCATGCTTTCATTTTCAGATGAAAACCTAAAAATGTCACTATCTGCTTACTTGACCTTGCAGAGAATCAAAGGTCAGCTAAATATACCACATTAACATAAAAGCCCCAATAATTTTTTTCTACAAATGGAAAAAAAATTACTCTTAGACTATCATTGAATACTCCCTTCTGACAATAGCTTCAACATGAAAACAAGGGGTAGCTGAATGAATTCTTTTTGAGAACACATTTGAGTAGAGACTTTTCAACATAAAACCATCTTCAAGTCAAAAATGGATTCTGCATAAAATATTCATTCTGCATTCTGAAATGTATTATAAATGCAAAGTGGAATATTTTAAATAATTGTATTTCAGATATTCCCTTTTATACTCAGATACACTTTTTTTTGTTTTTTTTTTTTTGAGAACGCATTTAATCAGTAGAAAACTAAAATGTGAATTTCTAAAGGTAAAAATGTTCAAATGTGATTTTTGCTATCATTTGAAACATGCTTTGTTTAAGCTCTCAAAATGAAGCAAAATGTAAACTGTACTGTATATTTCAGTAGACTAATAATCAAAATTTAACTGCAAATATTGTAATTAAAGTAACAAGAGATTCTCCCATCTAGAAATTGCACCGACTTCTTTACTTTACTGCTCTGCTTATCTGCTTAATAAAAATTATTATTCACTCACTTTGAAAAATGCTGTACTGTAAAAGAATAACAAATAGAGGATATCATTAATGACTAAAAGAAAATAGAGAAATTTCGAAGATGCTCCCTGACTTTGAAGTATAATTGCAAAGGCCTAAAAAGTAATAACAATACTTTTATGAATACTCCCAGGCAGTTATTTCTCTTTTCCTCTAATTTAATTCAATCACTCCTTTTACCTCCTCTCAAACTTATTTAACTTTCAAAAAGTTGCCCTGAGATAGGTTCCAGTGCTCAGATTTACAAGATTATGGATTTGTTGAACACCCCTAGGCACGTGGAATTTGGAGATTGTTGGCACAACCAACAGACTAGAGGCACCATGCCAGTTCTCCGCCCTGCTGCCTGCTAGATCCACCTTTCCAGGCTCAGTTGCCAATAACAGCATTAAACTTCCCTGCT
This sequence comes from Macaca mulatta, assembly GCF_049350105.2. Classification (NCBI taxonomy): domain Eukaryota; kingdom Metazoa; phylum Chordata; class Mammalia; order Primates; family Cercopithecidae; genus Macaca; species Macaca mulatta. The sequence goes on along the minus strand of NC_133416.1, from coordinate 49,666,979 downwards.
AATGGCCCCTGCCATTTAAGGAAACTTTCAAACTCACAAGAATAGTATTATGGGACATCTTATCCAGGAACAATTGTTCTGCTATCTCCAGTTCACCTGGATGGAAAGCAGCACATGTGTCCCGCAGAAATGATGACCAGTCCAGAGCAATACCAGGAACAGGTGGGTTAATGGCACTTAGTTGAACTTAATGCTGTGAATTAATTCCTTCCAACTGGTCATTTATCCTCAGGAAATGTCCTGATTCTCAATCACTGTTTTCTAAATCTTGGAACAGATTATCTCTCTTAGAATCTTGGAGCTGTCAATGCATGGAGGTCTTTACGCAGTTGTTTGGGAGACATTGCCCAAGTTTTCCAGATCTGGGAAAACTCTGTTTTCTCCTCCAGTCTTGCTGGCACCAATGGAGATTCACAGCAAATCTCATCAGTTACATTTGATAACTCCAAAAGAATACATGCCCCGTCTAATAGTTGTTTCTGGGTTTTTTGCCAATGTGATTGCTCACATAGATATTATTCTCAACAATTTGTATAGCTTTTCTTATTCAGGACACATAATGTAAGGAGATTTTCCTTCTCGCAGGATAATGTTAAAGAAATGTATGAATCCTTACCCCTTCTAATGACTGACTTACAAAAATCCATTAGAGGGGACGCGTAAGCCTAAGAAAAAAATTAAGGAAAATGTAATAAAGAACAAGTTAAGACTTTCCCAAGATGTCCGAAAACAAATAAAACTATGTTTCATGCCAGAAAACTTGACAGCTGCTACTCTGTAATTTTTTAAATATTTATTATAAACAGCATTAAGAATAGACTTCTTTTTCCTCTAAAAGCACTTTGTGTTTTTGGTAAATGTCATTAGCACCAATCAGCAGGTTCACTTGACAGTGTGGTTTACGTGCTATGAGGTTAGGGTTTGAGAATATGGAGAAGACGGATTTCTAGCAAACCAAAAATTGTTCAGAAAATATGACCATCACATCATTCCTGAAGCCCACTCCATTAAGAAGCGTCATTGAAGTACCTCCTCACTACTACTTCCTAGTGAAACTTCACTAATGTATTCTCATTGGGTTAGATTTGTCTTTTTTGATATAACTTATCTTGCCCAGATCTAGAAAATAAACTATGACCATGTTTCATATAAATCCCTTGATTTTTATTTCTATGCACATTTATTTGCATGTCAGAGAGGCATTCGTTATTTGCCTTATTTGCTAAATGCTTCATCATCATGATTCCTACCTTTGCCCCAAAAGGAAGCAGCAGATAGTCTCCCCAACTCTCTCCTAAACTCATGCAGAGAAAGAACAGCTTTCCCTGAAAAGCCAGTCAGTTTACAGGATTGCCAGGAAAAACTAGAGAGTAGTCAGAAGAGTCCAAACTTGAAGCCCCACAACACGATCATCCTTATCCAATGACACCTTGATTAGAATTCCCAAGCATAGCTGTGTAGCCCTTTCACAGAATAAGAATGCCTGCGAGGAGAGAAAGCCCAGGGAAAAGCTGTCAGTGAATGGCAGGGCATCTTCCTTGAGCCCTAGAACAGACCCAATGCTGAGGAGCTGCTTTGGTCTTGGGCCAGCTGACTCTGCCACAGAACATGCTGGGGCTGACTGTCGCCTGCACGCCTGCAAGGAGAGAGAATGTTCTGTCCACTGAGTGCATTTTTGGAGACACTGTAGCCAAGAGGTAAAGTGTCAAAATACCTTCCTAAAATAGATAGTGCGCCTGCCAGGGATAAATGCATACAAACCAAGGCTAAGGCACCGTGGCTGTAGACAGTTGTTGGAAGCATCTGCTCGTATCTGAAAGAGGAATGAATATCAATCCAGAAGGGTGTGAGTGTTCTGGTGAGTCAACCTATGACAGGAGCGTTCAAGTTAATTATAGTTATCAGAGATTATTCTGTATTAGCACAGCAGCAAACCTGTTAGCCTGGTCTTTAGCACTTCTATTAACGGGCAAAGTAGTCCCTTTATGTATCATGGTTGTTCCAACACATTGAAGCTTGCCAAAAAAATTTTTTTTTTTAAGTCCATAAAGCTGACTGATTTTTGATATCTGTGTCTAAAGCTTCAACAAAGCCTCTGCTAATGAGAAAAGATTATGTTCAAAGTTACAATTTGAAAACCCAAAGAGAAGATATCCTACCATTTAAAAGATTCAGTGAAAATCTTTTCACCCCGTTATCACACAACTATCACAGCCTGAAATAGAATGCTGAACCCCGAATTCATGGCAAAGATTGCCATCATGATTTTAAAATACAGATAGAAACTATATGTTAGAATGTGAAAACACAAGAGCTTTCAAAGTCAAGTTGCTGCCTCTGACAGTGACTCAAAAAGACAGTTGGTAGAAGTCTAGATTCACTTTCATTAAAAAGTAATCATGGTTAGAAGGGTGCATAGGACTCAGCTACTGCAGCCTCCTGTCCTCCACCCTCCACCCCCAAACCTTACTTTGAGGAAATAAGACTTAAAGAGCCAGGAGATTTGGCACTGTCACACAGCTAGTCAAGGCCAAAGCAAAAAGCAGAATCCACTGACTTCCGGCCTACTGTGCTGATCAACCTTCAAACATTAGAGATGATGCTGATATTGTTCTAGCTTTTACTGAGAACTTCTTCCACATAAAACTATTCTGTAAAACATTTCACAGGCCCAGTTCTAATCCTTTTTCAACAGTGAACCAATTAACAGTTTTCATGTGTCTAGCATGGATACCTGGTTATTATATACAGCTAGCCTGAAAAGAACATGGAACACTGATGCCAAAATACTTCTTCACACAAAAATCCAAGATGAAGGTGAGGCATAAAGCCACTCTTTGAATATACAACTTCTCACCATTTTTTCAGATTTAAGTTTTTAAAAATAAAAGGAATTTCAAACAGTGCAGCCACATGGCAGGTATTGAAACCATGGTGGTATAGACCTGAAAATCTAGGGTTGGCGGATAGAGAATGAACCTCGTTTTTGTTTTTCTCCCAAACCCAGTGCAGCTCAGCCCCAAATCACAGAGAATGAGGCCATATCCCACTAACCCCAAAACAAATCAATCCCGAGGGTGAAGGGAATGCTGCCAGGTCTTCCCCTGACATGTCATCCAATCCAAGCCATGGACTAGCCCAAGCAGAACAGGTCAAACATTCCAAAAGTAGATTTGCCAAAAACAGGGTAAGGCTCGATTTTAGCCACAGCTGAAGAGCAACATGGAGATGTGAAGCCGGTATTCACCCAGTATTCACTGCCATCTGATGCCATCATTGCTGTGATAGAGCAATATGATATTGACTGGTACCATTGTGGCACCAGCGTGGACTCAGCATGAATGTGAACATGGAAAGGCTGCACTGGGCAAAACTGAAGTTTGCTTTGTTTCTCTATCCTTCCTGCATTTCAAGGAGCCTCTTTCCTTCCTGGAGGGATCACAATCCCTGGGAGTCTCCATCTTCATTTCCACCCTGGCTTTTCAGAGTCCCTGCTAAGGCTTTGCTCCCGAGCCTGCCACAGGCCCTGAACCTGGCCAGGCATCCTCCTTAGCATCCCAGCTTAGCTGCTCTGTGTCCTGCTTGCTGCAACCCCCCGTCTATGGAAAGATGATGACAGATAACACGTACCAGCTTATTAATGATTGAAGGTGATTTAATGCTGGGTTGACAGCATTCTAAAGATAGAAAAAAAGTGGCAAATTATCCTGTGACATGACCAGGTACTTGCCAATAACTGTCAACCCTCATAAATCAGAATGGGGAAAGAGAGCATAGCAATTCTGTAGCAAGCGTCCCACAAGTCAAGAAGACAAGGTCACACAAATCAGGAACCAGGCCAGGAAAAAAAAAAAAAAAAAAAAAAAGAGCTATGGCAGGAACGAGGGAGGTGAGTTATTTCAAGCTTTACTCTGTCTACGTCTAAGACCATTGCACAGGCATTAACTCCTTTTAGTAGGGAAGCAGAAGGGCAGGGAGTCCAAGATTCAGAACCAGACCTCGTGGTGTGAATCTGGTCCTACCACTTACTAGTTTAGTGGCCGTGGCCCAGTTGCTTAACCTTTTTAAATCCCACTTTCCCCATCTGTATTTCATAGGATTATTTTGAAGATCATATGAACTAATGAATGTTAAGGTGCTTTGCATGAACCTTGAATAGGGTAGGTGCTCAATAGGGTTAAATCATTACTATTACTCTTTTTAATATTAACCATCCTTATCATAGCAAGGCTGTGTACTTACTATTTTGTCATGCTTCCTCTGCAGTCAGCAGCACAGCCTTGTATCACCAAAGGTGGAAATCTTGTGGTGTCAAAGACTGCAGGCTTTGCCACCACACAGAGCCAAATTTAATTGCCCACTCTGCCACTTATTGTGTGTCCCTGAACAAATCACCTGACCTCTCTGAGCTTCCTCAGTTTCCTCATCTGAAAATAGAAGTAATAATATCCATTTCCTAGGTTTCCTGCAAAGATTGAATAAAGTATGCAAAATGTTTAACACACAGTCTGGTACACAGGAAGTGTTCAATAAATAATAGCTGGTGGTGTTAGTAGTAGAGGTAGTATTCCACCAAAGGCATGTGTGCCTCAAATGACTCACAGTCTGCCCCAGTTCTAGTCATGACCCAAAGGCCTCCATCCATCACTTCTCATCAGATGGCACCTCATAAGTGACTTTGCCTAACCTTCACCCTTTGAAGTCAGTCTCTCCACACATTATTTTGTTTATTTACTTCAGTGCAATTGTCACAATCTATAATTAACTTGGGGCTTTGGGTTTACTTATTTTCTTTTTCTCCTCACTGAAGGGTAAACCCCATGAGAGGAAAGGGGCCCTTATCTGTCTTGTTCATCATAGAAAAGAATCTGGCTAATGGAAGGTATTCATAAAATACCTGAGGAATATAAAAGGAAAACAAAGAGAAGATGCTGATGGAAAAAGGAACTATTTCCAGTCTCTTACATTATATAATTAGACTGTATGATCCACAAGGGAACTGTGTCTCTCTCTCTAGTTCCCCACTGTATTAGTCCCTTCTCATGCTACTAAAGATATACCCAAAACTGGGTAATTTATGAAGGAAAGAGGTTTAATTGGCTCACAGTTCAGCGTGGCTGAGGAGGCCTCAGGAAAATTACAATCATGGCAGAAGGGGAAGCAAACAAGTCCTTCATCAAGTGGCAGCAGCAAGAGGAAGTGCCAGCAAAAGGGAGAAAAGACCCTTATAAAACCTTCAGCTCTCGTGAGAACTCACTGTCACAAGAACAGCATGAGGGTAACTGCCCCCATGATTAGATTACCTCCCACTAGTTCCCTCCCATGACATGTGGCAATTATGGGAACTATTCAAGATGAGACTTGGGTGGGGACACTGCCAAACCATATGGCCCATCATATACCTACATTGGGCAGAGTAAACTCATAGTTAATGTATGTTAAGTGAATGTATGCATGAATTCTACTCATAGGCCTAGCCATGCTGGCCTGTGTGAGCTTCGAGATACTCTGCTGAAGGTATTCATGGGGAAACAGTGGGAGGCTGTTCAGGCCAATCATCAAGTATCTGCCTCATGCATATAAGCCTGTGTTTCTCAAAGTTTAGTGTGCATAGGAATCACCTGTGGACACTGTGAAACTCTTCATGGTTCTCACCACAGCCAATACTGGATTATAAGCAACATGGGTAGGGGCTAAGAATCTGCATTTTTGTTGCGCTGTTCCAGATGTTTCTGATTAGGATGTTGAGGACTACACATTGAGAAATGCTCTTTGAAGTGTCCATTTCCTGAGATGGCATTTAAGACTTACTCTCTTCTTGCGTAGTGAGATGAGACAATCTCGTTGGGCAGATAAGACAGTAAACCCTTACAAAACAGTGCAAGGCATATTCAAGGGTTAAAATGACATAGGAATGCAAGAGTACTTTGGGAATGCACACAAGGAGAAGTCTAGATGGGTTCTGGGGCTACAGTTCACTCTTTAGCTTGAAAATAAGAGGAGAAAGGCCATTCCCCTACTGGACCAGAAAACTAGAACTAAAAAAGCATCCCCTGTATATCACGCCACTTGACTGAGCAGTGAGTTACCTACCAGTACTATTGATATTCTCAACATCTCAGAAAAAATTATATCCTGGTATGGATTTTGTAAGACAGCACAGGGGTAAAGATTCTGTAAATCTCAAGGAGAGGCAAACATTTTTAGGAGCCCACTGAGGTCATGGTGAGCCTTACTTTCCACCCAGGATCTTTTGTTAGACCATTGTGGTCAGCTCTAAAGAATAACTTCATGGATGAGACACACAGTTTAAAGGGGTTTTGAGTAGAATGGGGCATAAAAAAGTAGTGGATGAAGAATAAGGAAGCTGTAGTCCCTGTTTGTCACAAGCTTTGTGACCTTGGGCAAGTCCCTAATGTATATGATTTTCATGATTATGCATTGAGTGGACACCTAGGGTAAGTACTTTTCTGCATGCAAAAAAAAAAAAAAAAATGCATTCAATAAAAAGAAAAGGGGAAAAAATGGAAAAGAAAAAAATGTATCCTGATTTCAGAAGTTTGAGCTCTTCCCATGGCATGACCCACCCAACGGAGGCACAGCTAATGGTGTTTCCGGAGAAACTCGTTGATGACATTCTTTAAAAACCTAAATGAGAATGCAAAACAACTTTGAAAATTCCATTTCTTTTTTTTTAAGCTTGCTTTCAAGGGCTGGATGAATGTGGGAGACACGGAATCAGATGGATACTTAGGAATTACATAAAGAGAAGATGACAGATTTGAGGGGGAGAAGTTAACAAGTTCTTACTTCATTAGAAGAAAAACTGTCAGTTCAATTAGTATTTATTTCATTTCTGCAGGAGGTAGTACACCGCCATATGTAATCAAAATACTGAAGAGGATTTATTTCATGCATTAAATAAATTCAAGCTAATTAGCAATCATGTTCACTTCCTTCCAAAACTGTACCATACTATGGCTCATAACAAAATATGTCATATTCCACAATTGGAAAGTCCCTTAGCTCCAAGAATTCTGTTACCACCCAAACTCAACACTTTTACTTACAGGAAAAATTATTTTAAAATTATATTTAAAATGTGTTCTCTGTGTCTAATCATTTTACTTCATTGTGCACACCCACTTAAAATCCGAATCATGACTAGGATAAGGGTGGTCTTTCTCACTCTGTAGTTTTTTAGTAGGTTATTTCAAAGATATTTACGCTGTGTAAAATAAAAAGGAAATAGACAATGTTGACAGTTTGCCTGGTCAATGTGAAATGTTGGCATAATTCCACTCTCGGCTCTGCAGGATTCTAAAAAGATGAGCTCATGTATTTAGTGTAGGATTTAACCTTCACTTCTGTCCCCTCAGGGATTCTTCCATTCATGGAGTTCCTTCTGAAATCAGGACAGAAGATGAGTTTGGGCAACAATACCTAAGAATGTATGTGGGTGAAGTGGGTGGTATTGAATAATCAGCTTGTTAGGTATTCTCAGGCTTGTACAAAAGCTGGTTAGGTCTGGCTTGAGGGAATATTAGGTTGAAACAGGTCAGTTTAGACAACTTCACGTAGTTGCTCTGTAACATAAAAATAATGTCCATCTCCTTGCTGGATGCTCAAAGGGTAGAGGGGAGACAAGTGAATTTGCTACTCGGTGTGTGATTCCAATCAACAAGGAAGAACTGGTGATATGGAAGCTACTAAAACCTTGGAAGAGATAGTGTTATCTTCAAGTTGAACAAAAACAAAGAAAGGGAGAATAGATACATGTGTGTTCTCTTAGACTCTAGATAGAATATTTTAAAATCAGAGACAAGAGCCTATGGAAGATGCAACTATAAAAAGAAATACATCTCCAGAAAGTCTAAAAATTACAATCTCTACTAAAAAAAATTCCTGAGCGATCTTTAGGTAAAGAACTGAATTAAAGACAGTGATTGCACAGGCTGCTTGTTTATGAGTTTCAATTTTAGAAGAACTTGAACACAAGCAGTCCAACCAGCTCCACAGCCTGGCTCGGCAGCCTGGCTCGCGCTTGCCTAGCCAGAATGCCTCCTCCGTATCTTGCACCCTCACAACACAGCTAAGAGCTTTTACTTACCGAGCATTTACTATGAGTCAGGGCAAGTTGTTAACTGCTTTTAAATATCTTTTAATCCTCACCATGACTCTGCAAAGTAAGTACTGTTATCTCTAATCTAAAGATAAGACAACCGAGGTTCAGAAAGATTAGGCACATTGCCTTAAATCACGCACCTAATGAGCAGCAGAGCTGAAATTCCTATAAATAGGTTTATAGTGTATAAACAACTTGTAAGGATGATGTAATGAACAGACGGGAAGATGACATAATATTAAGAGAGGACAACAATAATAATGAAAATTAAGACTCCTTGGCTGCCTGCGATGGCTTACAACTTTAATCCCAGCACTTTGGGAGGCTGAAGCAGGAGGAACGCTCATGGGACCAGTTTGAGACCAGTTTGGGCAACATAGCAAGACCCCATCTCTACTAAAAATTTAAAAATTAGCCAGGTGTGGTGACCCATGCCTAAAGTCCCAACTGTTCAGGAGGCTGAAGTGGGAGGATCACTTGAACTCCAGAGTTTAAGACCACAGTGAGCCATGATCATACCATTGCACTACAGTCTGGGTGATAGAGTAAGACCCTGTCTCTAAAAAAACCAACCAAACAAAAACTTATCGTGCACTTAGTCTAAATAGTTCATCTCTACAGTTATTTCTCCATGTATGTTTTCTCTATGTTCCCAATAACCCTATGCAGTAGGAAATTTTTTTTTTTTGGAAACGGAGTCTTGCTTTGTCACCCAGGTTGGAGGACAGTGGTGCAATCTCGGCTCACTGCAAGCTCCTCACCCTGGGTTCATGCCATTCTCCTGCCTCAGCCTCCCGAGTAGGTGGGACTACAGGTGCCCGCGACCATGCCCGGCTAATTTTTTTTTTTTTTTTTTTTTTTTTGTATTTTTAGTAGAGACGGGGTTTCACCATGTTTGCCAGAATGGTCTTGATCTCCTGACCTCGTGATCTGCCCGCCTTGGCCTCCCAAAGTGCTGGGATTACAGGCGTAAGCCACCGCGCCCGGCCTGCAGTAGGAAATTTTATTACCCCATTTTGCACAGGGGAAGACAGATTAAATAACCTACCTAATGTTACACAGGCAGGATTTTGAGCCCATGTTCTTAAACAGTAGGTTATAATGCCTTGCAGAAAGAGGCAGTATTGGCTGATACCTCTTTAACTTCAATTAGTCATTCAACAAACATTTCTTAACCACCTGCTGGGAGCCCCGCACGTTTTTAAGCACTGGAGACACAACAGAGAGCAAAACGAACAATACAGACAACTGAAACATCCTGCTGCCATGGAACTTAAATTCTGGTGAGACAGTCAGATGAAAAACAAGATGGTATAAAATATAAAGTACATTAGATAGTGATAAGTAGTGCTAAGGAGAAAAAGCAGAGAAGGAAACAAAGTATGCATAGGAGAATGAAATTTTAGAGAAGTTATCTGCAAAAGTCCTCACTAAAGCTTTTGAATAAACACCTCAAAGGAGTGAGGACTTGAGCCACATGGGTATCTGGACAAAGGACATTTTGAGCATGGGAATGGCAGGTGTAAATGTCCTGAGGCGAAAGCCTATCTGGTGAATTCAGGAAAGCAGTGTGACTAAAACAGAGGGAGGAAACGTGATGGAAGAGGAGGTCAGAGAGTAACTTTGGATAGAAGTAACAGGGAGCCAGATCATGTAAGGCTTTGTAGGTCATGCATAGGGCATTGGCTTTTATCTGAGCAATCTGGAAAAACATTGCAGTATTATGAGTAGAGAAATAACATGATATGGCCTGTTTTGGAAAGATTACCTTGGCTGCTGTGTGGAAAACAGAAAACAGAGCAAAGGTGAAAGCAGGGAGACCAGTTAGGAGGATATTACAAGTATCCAATGAGAGATGATGGTGGTTCACCTAAGATGGTAGCCATGGAGGAGATGAGTGACTTGATTCGGGACATATCTTAAAGCTAGAGTCAATAGGATTTGTTGATAGTGTGAGACAAAAGATGAATTAACTCCAAGATTTGGGGCTAATCAACTAAAAGAATGGAATTGCCATTTTAGAGATAAAGAAGACCATGGGAGTAGCACTTTCTTTGAGAGGAGAGATGGATATCAGTTGTTCAGTTTGATCTTGTTCAATTTGTGATGCCCATTTGATAGCCAAGTAAAAATTCTGATTAGGCAATGGGGATATGAAGTACAAGTCTGAAATTCTATGGAGTGTCCAGCATGAAGATAGATATAAATTTGGGAATTATCAACATGAAAATGTTACTTGAAGCCATGAGACTGGATAAGATCATTTAGGGAGAAACAGAAAGAGAAGACTAAGAACGAACGCTGGGGTGTTCCAATATTTAGAGGTTAGAGTTAAGGAAGAACCAGTAGAAGAGAAATCACTTTGAAAAAAGGTTAATGGAAACCAGAAGACTGTGGTGTCCATGAAGCTAAATGGAAAAATATTCCAAGGAAGAGAGACCAACCTACTATGTTAAATGCCTCTAATAGGCCAAGGAGAGGAAGATTGATAATTTGATCACTGTATTTGAGAATGTGGTTGTCACTGGTGACCTTAACAAGAGCAGTAGAGTGGAGAGGTGAAAGACTGACCACAGTCATGGAGCCCTCAAGTGCAGACAATACATTTGAGAAATTTTTCTATGAAAGAAAATAGAAAAACAGAGCAACTGAAGAGGGAAATAAGGTCTAAAGAGACCTATGTTGAAGAGGAAGGAAATAATGCCTAGATTCTGGTAGGAATGATCCAATGTAAAGACATTATTTGGTGATAAAAAGGAGAAGAGAGAATTCTGGCAGCAGTACCCTTGAGTAGGCAAAAGCAACGAGATCCAGTGCCCAAGTAGAGCAACACAAGCCAAAGAGAAGGCAGAGCATGTGGACAGACATGTACATGGGTGATTAGGTGTGCTGAGAAGAACTTGTGGAGGTTTTCTTGTCATAGCTCCAATTTCCTTGGTGGATTGGGAAGCAAGGTCATCAGTTGAAACTCAGTGAGGGAGGAGATGCTAAAGGTCTGAAGAGAAGAAAGAGGAAATTAAATCATTGTCTAGGCAAACAGAAAATAATATGCAAAGGAAATACAGTCGAACTGATGGGAGGAATCATGGTTCACTTGAGGTTAATGATCCTGAATTCGAAGAGTGAACGGGCAGCACAGTTGTTTTTTTTTTTTAAGCTGTGTCTGAAAGGGGTAAAAGAGGGCCAAAATCTAGTCTGTGTCTCATGCTCAGAGAAGACACCTTTTCTTAATTCATCCACCCAGAGGGGTTGCCTCTGCTGTTTGACTAGTGGAGACACTAGACTGAACATCCTGGGTGTGTTGAAAGATTGTTGGAGCTAGGCTGCTGCAAAAAGTGGGCTATTAAGATGAAAAACAGGATCTAGGAGCTGAATGTTTGAAATTAAGTTTCTGGCAAGGTTCAAGTTAAGAGTAAGCACAAGATCTACTGGTGTAAGACCATGTGAAAATTTTCAGAACCAAAATGGAGTTACTAGTGTTTAAAAGAAAAAAATCTCTTTTGCTCCCTCTCTCACCATGTGATGCCCTGGCTCCTGCCTTCACCTTCCACCATGATTGTAAGCTCCCTGAGGCCTTGCCAGAAATTGAGCAGATGCCCTTCTGTACAGTCTACAGACACCCTCTGGAGGAAAAATCAGCTGAAAAATTTGAGAGGCCTAATTTGTGGCTGCATCACCCATATTAATTCATCCTTATGGAAAGATTGTGCAGGCACTGCTCTAACAGTTGGGATTTGGTTTTCAAGGAGCCAATTGTGGGCAAAGAAATACCAATCAAATGTCAACTAATGGCAAATGAATTAAGTCTAAGATTCCTGAACGTGCTTGACATTTCCTAAACTATACATTTTGGTTCTCTGTGATCTGTGGTGCAGGGATATACAGTTGTTTCATGAAAGGCTGTGGGGCTTCTCTTTTGTGACCACCAGTCAGCATCCCAAGGAGGCGGCCCTGCTGACAGATGCCAAGTGTGAACCATAAGGAGCAAAGACAGATGATTTGTCTGAAACGTAAGCATACCCAGCCTTAGATCTTTCCATTCAAAGTTTAGAGTCCAAAAGCCTGGCTCACTAAGGCACGGAACCAAAGAAAGTAAAGACAGCAAGTGTGGATATTTTCTATGAAGTTTTATCCCTTGCCCTTCTTTCCTCCTCACTGAACACCTTAGCCTTAAGGAACTATTTTCAATTTCCCAAAACATGTTCTAGGACTCTGTGTCGGGGACGCATGTTTTTGTGAAGTTATGCACTGCATGAAGACAGGGGTTTAAGTGGATCTGCAAAACAGCTGCTGTTACTCTGCTGCACAAACTGATCCTTTAAATATGACAGAAAATTTAATGAAGAATCCAGGTGTGGTACAGAATGTAATCCACATGTAAAATAAAAATAGAGCTTATTTAAAATAAAAAAGATAAAATTAAAAATGTATTTTATTGTTCAACGCAATTTATATATTTTTAAATATGCAATTCATAATTAGATTAATGTAGACTAATATGCAATTTCATTCCATGCTGTAATATATTCTATGCATTGTGCATACCTTTAAATGCATTGTCAATATTTCTGAATGTCAACAAAATTATAATTTTGAAATTTGAAAAGATGGCTATTGTTTAGAAAATCAGCAAAGTAGAAAAAATCAGTTAAGAGGCTTTGTTTCCACTGGAATTAACAGCAACCTGTGCACTCAACATCCTTATCTAATGACAGCTTTTCCAAAGTCTTGCCAAATGTATATAAAGGCTGAATATGGAAACATATAAAGATTGCATGTAGGTTTAAATATTTAAAACATAAATCTCTATTTACCATGTTGTGTTATAAACAACCACACATTAATAAAAAATGCTCAATGTAAGAAAACAAATTTAAAGACCCTTACAGAGCCAGGGAAGGCCAAGAGTGAGGGTTCTCCTGGCTAGGATGCCTGACAGTAAAAACTATCATGAAAAACTGCAAAAACTACAACCTTGCACAAAGGCCATCGCAACCTCACACAAAAAGAAATACTTCTGCAAGGACATTGGCCCAGCAACTGCTTGTCCAACCTTGAACTGGTGTCACTGTTGTTATTGATCTTTGTAGCCAAGGATAATTATTTCAAAATGAGTATGTATTCCTCATTTTTTCCTTTAAAAACCTTTACCTGCAGTGGCACATGTCTGTAATTCCAGCTACTAAGGAGGCTGACATGACAGGCTCACTTGAGCCCAGGAAGTCGAGGCCAGCCGGGGCAACATAGTGAGACCCTGTCTCTAAAAATAAAAATAAAAAAATTAAAACATAAAAAATAAACCTTTGTCTTCCTTCACCTCCCTGGATATGCACATAGTTTATCATGGCACACATATTCACAAGGCAGTGCTCTATTTGCAAACAAACATATTTCTTAGAGACCTCTGTTATTTAGGCTGACAACTATGAAAGAAAGTTACTAAGGTAAGACAGAGGACAAGATAACCAGAGGAGAAAAAGTCAAGAATCCTCTACATGTCTATTTAAATTACGAACAATTAAGAAAGAAATAATGATGAGGGAACGGCAGTGAGACACAAGCTAAAAGGTCAAGAAATCAGGCAGTGACCCAAGGCATCCTCACGGACTACAGCAAGGGAGCAGGGATATAGGGTGATCTAAATTGATAACATGAGATTTATAACAGATTTTAAGGAGGAGAGAGATAAAGGTCTAGAGGCAGAAGTGTTTGTTGGTTTGAGGGGTCTCACTCTGTTGCCCAGGCTGGAGTATAGTGGCACGATCATAGCTCATTGCAACCTCCACCTCCTGAGCTCAACTGATCCTCCCACCTCAGACTCTCAAGTAGCTGGGACTACAGGCACGCGCCACCACGTCCAGCTAATTTTTGTATTTTTAGTAGAGAAGTGGTTTCATTATGTTGCCCTGGCTGGCCTCCAACTCCTGGGCTCAAGAGATCCACCCACCTTCACCTCCCAAAGTGCTGGGATTACAGGTGTGAGCCACTGTGCTGGCAGAAATTATGGCAAAATAATTCACCCACCTCCAGGTCCAGCAGCACAAGAAGGATGGGAGAGAGAATGTCCATCTTTCAAGAGAGCTGCAAGGGAAGCAGTGTCTTGGGAAGAGCAAGGAAGTGAGGAGAAGATTCAGTGAAGAGTTGAGGATTTGGGAGATTATGCTGACAGTTGACCTTAAAATTCCAAAGGGCCAGTGAAATCCTTTAAGAGAAGTACAAAGTCATGGAGGAGTCTTGGCATGAAAATGGCCAGGCAGTCCTGGGCTTCATGTGATAAGTGACATGATGAGAGTAGCCCTGTGGTCTCCAGCAGCAGAGGTAGAGAAGACATAAGTGACAGTGGTCTTTATAGGAGTCTGAAGAATTCTACAGCACTCTCTTGGCTTCTACTAATGGAGACTTCCAGGCCAGCAGGAGGTGGTCCTACTCTTTTGGTCATCTAACACAGATCTGACAAGCCCAGTAGAGCTTTCTGTGATCATGGAAATGTTCTATATCTACACCGTCCTATATAGTTGCCACCCACCATATGTGGATGGCACAAATCTAACCCTACCATATCCCCAGCCTTTTTTGACCATTCTCTTCATTACTAACAGGGGACCCATTCCTTGTCTACCAAAGAAAATGTATGTCAACTTATAAAGCACAGAATAGACTACATAAAACAGACTAGAAAACCAACGCAGTGGGCACCTTTGCACACAAATTGAAATCTACATTTCCAGATGATTATTAGAGGTGATAATTACAAATGGACACAAATTATCGTAAAGCTTGAGCTTAACAAAGTTATAGAACAGGTGATTATGAAGCTGATCCTGACACCTACTAAGGAATGCTCTCCAGAAGTCAGCATTGGCTTACTAAGAAAATGTCCCAGGATCTCTCTAGGGACCAATTTACAATCACTCAGTAAATGTTCTCTGATAATGTTGAGAGTACAGTTTCTCCCCAACCATGAACACCTATCCCAGAAACAGCCCGGAGCAAAGGGAGTCCTGAGAGAGGAAGGTGACCTGCACCTGTGGAACTACTACTGATAGAGCAGCATAAACATTGATTAGGAATAATTCAGTCACAAACACCAGATGGGAGGACTTCCTTTCTCATCAATGCAAACATGGGACACCAGAGAGAGAAAGGAGAAAATAGAACTAGATATTTCACATGCTTTATTGAAAGAGAGAAAAACATCATTTTCCTCCTTTCCCAGCGGTTTTTGTTTTGTTTTTCATCCCAGCGTAGCCACTGCAGCACTGCATCCAGGAGGTTCACCATCCTAGATACTGGATCTAAGCACTGCTTTTCAGCAGACAGAGAGGTAAAAGAGAAAACAAGGGTTAGAATTTGAGATCTCCTACCAATGAGCCACACAGAAAAAAGCAAGAGGTTTTATTTCCTAATTCTTTAAGAAAACATGTATTTTTCCTGTCGCTGGGGACCCATGGCCGTCTGGGGATGGTGTGTGTGTTGCCTCACCTGCCTTTCTCGCTACGTGGTGTGTCTCCCTGTGCAAAACTCCGGTGATGGCTCGCTTGCTGGGGTTAACACAGTGTCTCCAGCACTGACCCCAGGCAGACACAGCTTCATGAGTCAGTAAAGGCTAGCCTTCACAAGCTATTAAGTCTCAGAGAGGGGAGGCTGAGAAACACGTCTCCTCTGCTTGATGGCGGTGTCATGTGCAGGACATTTTCCTGGCTCCGAGAGTTAACCATGCAGCTAATAAGCTGGATTCTAGTGAAAGGGAAGTCGGCGAGTCACTGACAGAAAACACTCTCTTTTCGTCACAGTGTTACATCCTTGAGAGAAAAGGAAGCAAGTATTCACATAATCTGCCTGCTGTAAAAAAGGCAATGATTAAATTTTTAGTGGTGTTCGGTGGCCAGTTCCTTTGTGAAATTTTCTCTTACCATAGTTAAAATCACGGCTACCGTTTACTGAGTCCATTGCTATGGACTAGGAACCAGGATAAGCGCTTCAGACACACATTCCCCCATGATCCTCAAACCGTCTTATATTCTAGATACCATTTAAGTGATGAGCAAACTGAGACTCAGTCAAGGTTCCAGCTGTGACCTTACACAAACTGGCAAATGATGGAGCCAGGGCAGTCTGATCCCAGAACCTCCTAATCATCATGATACTATCAGATAAACAATGTCCAAGTAAATGCAGCAATCCCCCACGCCAATCTGAGCAGTAACACTCCTGCTGAATGTTCTGTAATAAAATCTAATAGAAATTATCCTGCATGGTCTTCCATTTCTGCATACCACATTTAAAAAAAAAAAAAAAAAAAAAAAAAGCTACTGTCTGACTTCCAGGTTTGATTCTCAGCTCTTGTGGAGCTCCTCTCCCCAGCACCCAAATTAATGATATTATTTGTATTAGTCACTAGGCTAATCTAGTGCTCTATAGGAAGTCATAATTGCTCTTAGTTGCTAAACAAATCTCTAGGCTCATATCAAGATCATTGCCAATTAATCTTTTAAAAGTCATTTAAAATAGGAAAAGCTCGGCCAGGCATGGTAGCTCACGTCTCTAATCCCAGCACTTTGGGAGGCCGAGGTGGGCAGATCATGAGGTTAGGAGATCCAGACCATCCTGGCTAATACGATGAAACTCCGTCTCTACTAAAAATATAAAAAATTAGCTGGGCATGGTGGCAGGCACCTGTAGTCCCAACTACTCAGGAGGCCGAGACAGGAGAAGGGTGTGAACTCAGGAGGCAGAGTTTGCAGCGAGCTGAGATCGTGCCACTGCACTCTAGCTGGGAGACAGAGAAAGACTTCATCTCAAAAAAAAAAAAAAAAAAAAAAGACAGGAAAATATTGAAACTGTGAATTATCAGATCAATTTTGTGGTATCTAGTGGACAAGATGGAGAAATAACATATTAAATAACTGACATTTATTAAATGATTGACACTGTGATAAACCTTTGCTATAATTTATCTTAGCCCTCACTTCAAGGTACCTCCACTTTACAGATGATAGTGAGGTTCAAAGAAGTTATGATACATAACTTTCCCAATGTCACCCTACTGATAAGCGAAGAACTTAAAAATTGGTGCTTCGAACTGAACGTTTACATCTCCCCAAAATTTGCATTTTGAAGCCTAAATCTCTAATGTGAGGGTCTGTGGAGATGAGGCCTTCAGGAAACAATTAGGTCATGAGGGTTGAGGTGTCACGATGAAATCAGTGCCCATATATACATACAAAGAGACATGAGACAGCTTCCTCTCTTTCTGCTCTATCCCCATGTGAGGATAGAAAAGAAAATGGCCAACTGCCAGCCAGAAAGAGGATGTCACCAGACACCTGCCAGTGCCTTGACCTTGGACTACCCCAGCCTCCAGAACTATTAGAAACACATTTCTGTGGTTTAAATCACCTAGTCCATAGTATTCTGTTACAGCAACCCAAACTGAATCAGAAACATGAGTAGCAACTATAGACTGACTTGTGGGAAGAATTAACCAGTTGAATCCAAAGTCAAAGAGTGTTGATTAGTAGATGGGTATTCATCTCAGAGCAAAATTTGTACTGGGCTGCTGGAGTATGCCGTCCTTGCCTTTCTAATTCAGCCTCATCCTTATCAAAATTATGGGCACCAGAAATACCTCTAACTGGCAAATTCAAAATTACATCAGAGGATAAGTGAGCTGCAGTGAAATTAAACTGTTACATGTAGATTTACAAAGTCAATTACATAGCTATCGTGTGGAAGAAAATTGGGCAAATAATGACTCATTTAAAATTTTCCTTTAAAAGCTAAAACAGTCTTAGGCTCTATTAGTAGATCCACCAAGGAGACTCTTATTCTGCATATGGAGTGTTGAGACTAAATCTCTGTGCTGCATTTTTTAAATTATACTTTAAGTTTTGGGACACATGTGCAGAACAAGCAGATTTGTTACATAGGTATACACATGCCATGGTGGTTTACTGCACCCATTAACCCATCACCTACATTAGGTATTTCTCCTAATGCTATCGGTCTCCTAAACCCCTACCCATTGACAGGTCCCAGTGTGTGATATTCCCCTCCCTGTGTCCATGTGTTCTCATTGTTCAACTCCCAGTTATGAGTGAGAACATGCAGTGTTTGGTTTTCTGTTCCTGTGTTAGTTTGCTGAGGATGATAGTTTCCAGCTTCATCCATGTCCCTGCAAAGGACACGAACTCATCCTTTTTATGGCTGCATAGTATTCCATGGTACATATATGCCACATTTTCTCTATCCAGTCTATCATTGATGGGCATTTGGGTTGGTTGCACGTCTTTGCTATTGTGAACAGTGCTGCAATAAACATACATATGCATGTGTCTTTATAGTAGAATGATTTATAACCCTTTGGGTATATACCCAGTAATGGGATTGCTGGGTCAAATGTTATTTCTGGTTCTAAATCCTTGAGGAATCACCACACTGTCTTCCACAATGGGTGAACTAATTTACACTCCCACCAACAGCGTAAAAGCATTCCTATTTCTCCACATCCTCTCCAGCATCTGTTGTTTCCTGACTTTTTAATGATTGCCATTCTAACTGGTGTGGGATGGTATCTCATTGTGGTTTCGATTTGCATTTCTTTATGACCAGTGATGAGCTTTTTTCATATATTTGTTGGCCACATGTCTTCTTTTGAGAAGTGTCTGTTTATATCCTTCACCCACTTTTTGATAGGATCTTTTCTTGTAAATTGAAGTGCTTTGCAGATTCTGGATATTAGCCTTTCATCAGATGGATAGATTGCAAAAATTTTCCCCCATTCTGTAGGTTGTCTGTTCACTCTGATGATAGTTTCTTTTACTGTGCAGAAGCTCTTTAATTAGATCCCATTTGTCAATTTTGGCTTTTGTTGCTATTGCTTTTGGTGTTTTAGTCATGAAGTCTTTGACCATGCCTATATCCTGAATGGTATTGCCTAGGTTTTCTTCTAGGATTTTTATGGTTATAGGTCTCACGTTTAAGTCTTTAATCCATCTTGAGTTAATTTTTGTGTAAGGTGTAAGGAAGGGGTCCAGTTTCAGTTTTCTGCATATGGCTAGCCAGTTTTCCCAACAACATTTATTAAATAGGGAATCCTTTCCCCAATGGTTGTTTTTGCCGGGTTTGTCAAAGATCAGATGGTTGTAAATGTGTGGTGTTATTTCTGAGGACACTGTTCTGTTCCATTGGTCTATATATCTGTTTTGGTACCAGTACCATGCTGTTTTGGTTACTGTAGCCTTGTAGTATAGTTTGAAGTCAGGTAGCATGATGCCTCCAGCTTTTTTCTTTTTGCTTAGGATTGTCTTGGCTATATAGGCTCTTTTTTGGTTCCACACGAAATTTAAAGTAGTTTTTTTCTAATTCTGTGAAGAAAGTCAGTGGTAGTCTGATGGGGATAGCATTGAATCTACTTTGGACAGTATGGCCATTTTCATGATATTGATTCTTCTTCCTATCCATGAGCATGGAATGTTTTTCCATTTGTTTGCATCTTCTTTCATTTCCTTGACCAGTGGTTTGTAGCTTTCCTTGAAGAGGTCCTTCATATCCCTTGTAACTTGTATTCCTACTTATTTTATTCTCTTTGTAGAAATTGTGAATGGGATTTCACTCATAATTTATCTGTTTGTCTGTTATTAGTGTATAGGAATGCTTGTGATTTTTGCACATTGATTTTGTATCCTGAGACTTTGCTGAAGTTACTTACAGCTTAAGGAGATTTTGAGCTGAGACAATGGGGTTTTCTAAATATACAATCATGTTATCTGCAAACAGAGACAATTTGACTTCCTCTCTTCCTATTTGAATACCTTTATTTCTTTCTCTTGCCTGATTGCCCTGGCCAGAACTTCCAATACTATGTTGAACAGGAATGGTGAGAGAGGATATCCTTGTCTTCTGCCAGTTTTCAAAGGGAATGCTTCCAGCTTTTGCCCAGTCAGTATGATACTGGCTGTGGGTTTGTCATAAATAGCTATTATTTTGAGATACATTCTATCAATACCTAGTTTGAGAGTTTTTAGCTTGGAGTGGTGCTGAATTTTATCGAAGGCTTTTTCTGCATCTATTGAGATAATCATGTGGTTTTTGACATTGGTTCTGTCTATGTGATGGATTACATTTACTGATTTATGTATGTTGAACCAGCCTTGCATCCCAGGGATGAAGCCAACTTGATTGTAGTGGATAAGCTTTTTGATGTGCTGCTGGATTCTGTTTGCCAGTATTTTATTGAGGATTTTCACATTGATGTTCATCAGAAAGATTGGCCTGAAATTTTTTTTTGTACCTCTGCCAGGTTGTGGTATCAGGATAATGCTGGCCTCATAAAATGAGTTAGGGAAGAGTCCCTCTTTTTCTATTGTTTGGAATAGTTTCAGAAGGAATGGTACCAGCTCCTCTTTGTACCTCTGGTAGAATTTGGCTGTGAATCCATCTGGTCCCAGGCCTTTTTTTTTTTTTTTTTTTTTTTTTGGTTGGTAGGCTATTAATCATTACCTCAATTTCAGAACTTGTTATTGGTCTATTCAGGGATTCAACTTCTTCCTGGTTTAGTCTTGGGAGGGTTTATGTATCCAGGAATTTATCCAGTTCTTCTAGATTTTCTAGTTTATTTGCATAGAGGTGTTTATAGTATTCTCTGATGATAGTTTATTTCTGTGGGATCAGTGGTGATATCCCCTTTATCATTTTTGTTGTATCTATTTGATTCTTCTCTCTTTTCTTCATTAGTCTGGCTAGTCGTCTATTTTTGTTAATCTTTTCAAAAAAAAAAAAAACAGCTCCTGGATTCATTGATTTTTTGAAGGGTTTTTTGTGTCTCTACGTCCTTCAGTTCTGCTCTGATCTTAGTTATTTCTTGTCCTCTGCTAGCTTTTGAATTTGTTTGCTCTTGCTTCTCTGCTTCTTTTAATTGTGATGTTAGGGTGTCAATTTTAGATCTTTCTCGCTTTCTCCTATGGACATTTAGTGCTATAAATTTCCCTTTGAACACTGCTTTATCTTTGACCCAGAGATTCTGGTACATTGTGTCTTTGTTTTCACTGGTTTTGAAGAACTTATTTATTTCTGCCTTAATTTTGTTATTTACCCAGGAGTCATTCAGGAGCAGGTTGTTCAGTTTCCATGTAGTTGTACAGTTCTAAGTGAGTTTTGTTATCCTGAGTTCTAATTTGAATGCACTGTGGTCTGAGAGACTGTCTGTTGTGATTTCTGTTCTTTTGCATTTGCTGAGGAATGTTTTACTTCCAATTATGTGGTCAATTTTAGAATAAGTGCGATGTGGTGCTAAGAAGAATGTATATTGTTGATTTGGGGCAGAGAGTTCAGTAGATGTCTATTAGGTCTGCTTGGTCCAGAGCTGAGTTCAAGTCCTGAATATCCTTGTTAATTTTCTGACTTGTTGATCTACCTAATATTGAAAGTGGGATGTCAAAATCTTCCACTGTTACTGTGTGGGAGTCTAAATCTTTTTGTAGGTCTCTAAGAACTTGCTTTACAAATCTGGGTGTTAAGTGCGGTGTTAAAGTCTCCCACTCTTATTGTCTGGGAGTCTAAGTATTTTTGTAGGTCTCTAAGAATTTGCTTTGTAAATCTGGGTGTTCCTGTATGGGTTGCATATATATTTAGGATAGTTAGCTCTTCTCGTTGTATTGATCCCTTTACCATTAGGTAATGCCCTTCTATGTCTTTTTTGATCTTTGTTGGTTTAAAGTCTGTTTTATCAGAGACTAGGATTGCAACCCTTGTTTTTTGCTTTCCATTGGCTTGGTAAATATTCTTCCATCACAACCAACTTGTGAGCTGGTTAACTTGGTAAAGGTTAAGGTAAACTTCCTATGTGTGTCTTTGCACATGAGATGGGTCTCCTTAATACAGCACACCAATGAGTCTTGACTCTTTATCCAATTTGCCAGTCTGTGTCTTTTAATTGGGGCATTTAGCCCATTTACATTTAAGGTTAATATTGTTATGTGTGAATTAGATCATGTCCATTATTACGCTAGCTGGTTATTTTGCCCATTAGTTGATGCAGTTTCTTCATAGTGTTGATGGTCTTTACAATTTGGTATGTTTTTGCAGTGGCTGGTGCCAGTTTCTCCTTTCCATGTTTAGTGCTTCCTTCAGGAGCTCTTATAAAGCAGGCCTGGTGGTGACAAAATCTCTCAGCATTTGCTTGTCCGTAAAATAATGTTATTTCTCCTTCACTTATGAGCTTAGTTTGGCTGGATATGAAATTCTGGGTTGAAAATTCTTTTCTTTGACAATGTTCAATATTGGCCCCCACTCTCTTCTGGCTTGTAGGGTTTCTGCAGAGAGATCCACTATTAATTTGATGGGCTTCTTTTTGTGGGTAACCCGACCTTTCTCTTTGGCTGTCCTTAACATTTTTTCCTTCATTTCAACTTTGGTGAATCTGACAATTATGTGTCTTAGGGTTGCTCTTCTCGAGGAGTATCTTTGTGGTGTTCTCTGTATTTCCTGAATTTGAATGTTGGCCTGTCTTACTAGGTTGGGGAAGTTCTCCTGGATAATATCCTGAAGAGTGTTTTCCAACTTGGTTCCATTCTCCCCGTCACTTCCCGGTATAACAATCAAACATAGGTCTTTTCACATAGTCCCATATTTCTTGGAGGCTTTGTTTCATTTCGTTCTTTTTTCTCTAATCTTGTCTTCACGCTTTATTAAGTTGATCTTCAATCTGATACCCTTTCTTCCACTTGATCAATTCAGCTATTGATACTTGTGTGTGCTTCATGAAGTTCTCGTGCTGTGTTTTTCAGCTCCATCAGGTCATTTATGTTCTCCTCTAAACTGATTATTCTAGTAAGCAATTCCTCTAACCTTTATTCAAGGTTCTTAGCTTCCTTGCATTGGGTTAGAACATGATCCTTTAGCTCAGAGGAGTTTGTTATCACCCACCTTCTGAATCCTACTTCTGTCAACTCGTCAAACTCATTCTCCATCCAGTTTTGTTCCCTTGCTGGTGAGACGTTGTGATCCTTTAGAGGAGAAGAGGCATTCTGGTTTTTTAATTTTCAGCCTTTTGGCACTGGTTTTTCCTCATCTTTGTGGATTTATCTACCTTTTATCTTGTTGGTGACCTTGAGGTGGGGTTTCTGTGTGGACATCCTTTTTGTTAATATTCATGCTATTCCTTTCTGTTTGTTAGTTTTCCTTCTAACAGTCAGGCCCCTCTGTTGCAGGTCTGCTGGAGGTCCACTCCAGACCCTGTTTGCCTGGGTATCACCAGCAGAGGCTGCAGAACAGCAAAGATTGCTGCCTGCTCCTTCCTCTGGAAGCCTTGTCCCAGAGGGGCACCTGCCAGATGCCAGCCGGAGCTCTCCTGTATGAGGTGTCTGCTGACCCCTGCTGGGAGGTGTCTCCCAGTCAGGAGGCACTGGGGTCAGGGACCCACTTGAGGAGGCAGTCTGTCCCCTAGCAGAGCTTGAACACTGTGCTGGGAGAGCCACTGCTGTCTTCAGAGCTGGCAGGCATGAATATTTAAGTCTGCTGAAGCTATGCCCACAGCTGCCCCTTCCCCCAGGGGCTCTGTCCCAGGGAAATGGAAGTTTTACCTATAAGCTCCTGACTAAGGCTGCTGCCTTTCTTTCAGAGATGCCCTCCCCATAGAGGAGGAATCTAGAGAGGCAGTCTGGCTACAGTGGCTTTGCCAAGCTGCGGTGGGATCCGCCCAGTTGGAACTTCCACGCAGCTTTGTTTACACCGTGAGGGGAAAACTGCCTATTCAAGCCTCAGTAATGGTGGATGCCCCTCCCCGGCACCAAACTCGAGCATCCCAGGTCAACTTCAGACTGCTATGCTGGCAGCAAGAATTTCAAGCCAATGGATCTTAGCTTGCTGGGCTCTGTGGGGGTGGGATCTGCTGAGCTAGACCACTTGGCTCCCTGGCTTCAGCCCTCTTTCCAGGAGAGTGAATGGTTCTGTCTTGCTGGCATTTCAGGCACCACTGCGGTATGAAAAAAAACTTCTGCAGCTAGCTCAGTTTCTGCCCAAACATCCACCCAGTTTTGTACTTGAAAACCACGGCCCTAGTGGTGTAGGCACCCAAGAGAATCTCCTGGTCTGCAGGTTGCAAAGACTGTGGGAAAAGCGTAGTATCTGGGCTGGAATGCACTGTTCCTCGCGGTACAATCCCTTATGACTTCCCTTGGCTAGGGGAGGGAGTTCCCCAACCCCTTGCACTTCTTGAGTGAGGTGACACCCCACCCTGCTTCGGCTCACCCTCTGTGGGCTGTACCCACTATCTAACCAGATCCAATGAGATAAGCTGGGTACCTCAGTTGGAAATGCAGAAATCACCCGCCTTCTGCGTTGATCTCACTGGGAGCTGCAGACCGGAGCTGTTCCTATTCAGCCATCATCTGTGCTTTATTTTAAGGAGATTCTCAGATGAGAATCTTCCCAAGAATGCAATCAGAATGTCAGAGCGTGTGGAAATCATGCCGTATTTGTTGAATGACCTGAATTAGAACAAACGAGTCTGAAGAGGAAAAGATTCAGGAAGATAATGTATGCCATTAAATATATAAAATAGAGATTTGACTTGTTGTATGAAAACCAGAATAAGAACGACCCGCTGGAAGTCATTTGGGAGAATTTACTATGCTCTGATAGGACAACGTGGTGAAGTCCCCATGACTGGCCTAACCCAGTGAGTGAGTAAACAAATGAATAAAATGTTAGAGCAGAAATTAAATGATCTTCTCCCAAGGGATAGTGTCCAAAGATTCCTGAATTTGGGTGAAAGGCTAGATTGTCTTGAGTACATTGTCCTCATATTGGCAGGTTATCCAGTTGCTAAGAATCATTCTCAGGGACTAGGCCTCCTTTCAATGATTTTAAGGAACCCCATACCAATGCCAGCATCCTTCTCTAAGGTATCTCCTCATGGACCAGGTATGTTAGACCCTCACAGGCTGAGTACGTCAAGGAAAGACCACTCCTTACAATTCCCTATCTTCTATGTTCCCTAGCCTAGTGTGTTACATTAACCACTCACTGAGGGGCAAGCTGGGGGTTGACCAAAGGTCATGTATTTAAGTGCAAGGTTAGGTAGCCACAAAGAGGTGGAAGCTAGGAAGTCCCTGCAGATGCAGGGGACACACACCAAATAAATGGCTGGGCAAAATTCCCCCAGTCACACCCCACCCCAACCCAGAGGAAAACTTGGCATTGGAGAGAAGCTGTGGAGCAACAAAGCAGATATGCCATGTCCCAGGCAGTGTTCCAAATACATTATATATGTTCATTCATTTAATTATCCCAATAACTCTGTGGGATATTACATCCTTTTTATAGAGTAGGAAACTGAAGCCAAGGAAGAGCTGATAACTTCCCCAAGATCACACAGCGAGTAATGGTGGAGCTAGGATTAGAACCTAGGCAACGCAATCCTGGGCTCCTAACCAAGCCCTTTAGTGTTTACCGAGACGTGAATTTGTACCTCAATCCCCTCTGCTTAAGGTGAAACTACTTAGAGCAGCTTCGGACATGGAGTATATACTACGTGATCAATAAACAATTATCAAATTCAATTAGTACTTTAAATCATTTGGAACTTGTTAACAGTGACCAGGGTATTCAGAACTGGAGATCTCCAGATACATCTTCATGTTCTAGTTTAATCCCTAGCATGAAACCTTCTTGTCCTCCACATTCCACTTTGCCTTTGTGGTTTTTATTTTGTTGGCATGTTGTTATTTAGCCTGAGGCATAAAGTCATTTATTTGGTCTTAGGCAAACCAAAGATAAATGTTGATACCCGGTTCCAGCTTCCTGTGGTGACTCATTTGCTGAAGAAGAAAAAAAAAACTTGCGAGCTGGTTAACTTGGTAAAGGTTAAGTTAAACTTCCTTTACCAAAAAGGACAGAATTACTATCTACTTGGTGGTCAAGCTTTTCTTTGAGACTGGAATTAACCCTCAAAATAGTGTATTTCAGAGTGTAGTTGAAAGCCTAAAATTAAGAAAATCTCAGTTTTTAAGAGTTCAGAGTCAAAGAGGCCTGAAAATTCCATCAGAAAGATCTGAGACCAGAAGTACCCACCCCTGCAGGCTTCGTCCAGCTGGGGCAGGGCCTGGGCTTTGGCATGGCATGGTTATGAGAGCCTCAGGAGAACAGCCAATGGATGTCCTGGGGGAACAGGAGTGGACTTCACAGGAATCCACAAGGCTCTGGCCTTCACTCTCAGTCCAGCTGGCTCTCAGTTACAACAAGGCAAATTCCACCAGCTGAATGAATCCTAGCAGCTGTGGTAGCCTGGAGGCTCCATCCTGTACAATACATCAGGCAGCCAGCCAGTTCTGACCCGACTGCTTTCTGTATGATGAATCAGCCCCGGCCCCCAAATGAGAGGCAGGTCAAGATGTATGAGGTCCCTAGACTGTATGTATCCCTTCCCACACTGCTTTAGGCACTGAGAATTCATCAGTGGGCAGGCCAGATAACACCTCTGCTCTTGCAGAAGTTACCTTTTGAATCTACTCTAAGGAAACAATCAGAAATATATCCCCAAACTTGCATATAGTATTATAATAGCAAAATATTGGAAACGATTTGAATAACCAGCAGTGGTCCACTGGTTAAATAAATTATAGTATATCCATTTGAAGTCACAGAAGTAACCATTTTTAAAAATCATGTTATACAAGAATACCAGATGATGTAGAAATTTTTTCAATATATCAAATGGGAAAAAAAGATTACAAAGCAAAGAGTACAGTATGTCTCCAAAGTTGTGAACAACAACAAAAAAAATGCTTATATGCACATGAAAATAAACTGGAACGATACACACCAAAACACTAACTACAGCTACCTTTGGATGGTAGGATTAGTGGTGATTTTATATTCTTCTTTGTATGCTCTACAAAACTCTCATTTTGCCAAATTTCAACAACAAATACATGTGTCCGTCAAGTTCCAACTAAGAAAACAGCACATACCAGGTAGCTCAATATTAGGAATTTAATATGGAGACCAAGTTACAAAGCTTTTGTGAGAGGTAACAGGAAACAATGAGGTAACAGGAAGCAGTAGGGCAGTCCAGCAATTAGCAGAATCAAGAAGTAGTAGTGGGAGAGTAAAGAGAAGAGGTGATATTAACAGAGCCAGTAGTCCAAGCCATTCGGTGGAATCTGTGACTTTTAGGAGAGAAAATATAGCTACTTTTGGAACATCACTTGAAGAAAAGGGAAGGGAAGAAATACCCTGGTTCTTCAGTACAGCACTTCACACCCTGCAATCCCCTGCAGAGCTTCACACCCACTAAGCCTGGAGCCAGTGGGGAAGGGAGCTGGGAAGTGAAGTCTGCAGTGGAAGCCACCCGCGGTTCAGAGCAGTCAAAGATAAGAGTGGGGATGGATCTGAGGGCAAACACACAGGTGACTGGCACATTAGTTCTAGAATCATGGGGGGAAAGAAAAAAATTGATGCTTTTTTTTTTTAAGAGAACACAAAAGTAGGACACATTTCCAAATGTTGTCTTCCTTCTGCTTGTAATTCAAGAACTTAAGATGCAACGAAGTCCTTGCTGTTTGCAAGCCATACAGAGGCATGTACATTGTCAGACACTGAAGGTGTTAGGGAAAAAATCTGGGTTTTCTTCCTTGCTTTTCAGATTCCCACCCTTACTTTGCCAGTCACCTGTCAGCTGACAGCTCTCAGCTGCTCCAGTTTCCAATGTGGTGCCCCCTTGGGCCAACTCTTTTCTTTCTCTCCTCCACACAAAATTCCTGAGCAATCCCTACCTGTTCTATGAGTCATACCATACGAGTCCCATTTGCTTCCAGAAAGTAGATGTTACTTTGAGAGATTTAGTGTTGAGTGTAGGGAAAAGGTATATTTAAAACAACAAATTAGCTACTTTAATCATCCCACAGGGCATGAGTTTAGAGGGCTACAAATCTTTCAATTAAATTTAAATAGTTTTTACCAAAAACTTGAAATTCACCCAGAACTGCAATTGGAACTACGAAACATACAAAGAAAATTAAAACCAGCTTCTTTTTCACAAGGAACAGATAAGAGGCTTTCTGATTATTCAAGACAAAAGTTCTGGAGTCTTCCTCATAAACTGTCAATAAACCCTTCCGTTTCAACCTTCAAGATATATACAAAGTCTAGCCACTGCTCATAATTTCCTCTAAAGCAACTCTCCCAAGCCACATCATTCAATACCTGGATTGTTGCAATGGCCTCCTCACTGGCTTCCCACCTTTCACACTTGTCCCCAACCTCCTCAATCCTCACGGTCAATCCTCAACATAGCAGCCAGAGCGATCCTTTAAACCATAAGAAAGCCTACATCAGTTTTCTGCTCACAGCTTTCCAATGGTCTCCCATCTCAGAATAAAAGCCAACATCCTTTAAATGACCCATGAGGTCCTAAGTGGCCTGCCACTCCAACCAGTCATTACCTCTCAGCCCTCACCACTCACTCACTCAGCTCCTCAGAGATGACAGGCCTACTCCTGCCTTGGGACCTTGGCATTTGCTGTTGCCTCTGCCTGGAATATTCTTCCTCCAAACATAGGGAGGACTTCCTCTCTTGCCTCCTTCATGTCTTTGCTCAAGTCTCACCTTCTCAGGCAGACCCTTCTTCATTCCTCTCTTTCTCCTGTTTCTGTTTTTCTGCCTAGGGATTATCACTTCTAATCTGCTACATAATTTACTCAGTTATTTTATTGCCTCTGCCCTCCCACCAGAATAGGTAAACTCAAGAGCTGGGATTTTTGTCTGCTGTGAACACTAATGTATCTCCAGCACTTCAAAGAGGGGCTGGCTCCTAGTAGGTACTCAACCAGTATTTGCTGAATGGATGCATGCTGGCACGCGTCTGAATGACAACAGCACAAGGCAGAGGTTGGTGTGGCAAGTCAGTGTCCTGGACCTGGCAGAGTCAGGTGGGTGGTGGGTGGGAGCCTAGGGAGAGCTTCCTCTCTCTCCATCTAAAGGAAGAAAACGTTCTCCCTATGATGAATCCTCTTACCCAGCTGCTGAACCTTGTTCCCTCAGCCTCCCCAGGAAACCTCACTTTATCATCCTTCTTTCTTTATATTAGCCACTCTATTTTTGTTTGTTTGTTTTGTTTTTTGTGTTTTTTTGAGACAGAGTCTCACTCTGTCACTCAGGCTGGAATGGCACAATCACAGCTCACTTCAGCCTCCACCCCCAGACTCAATTGATCCTCCCACCTCAGCCTCCCAAGTAGCTGGGACTACAGACACATACTACCATAGCCTGCTAATGTTTTTAATTTTTTTGTAGAGACGGGCTCTCACTATGTTGCCCACGCAGGTAGGCTCTTTCCAGTGGTTCTTTTCCTTCACACTAAAAACTTGCTCATATGTCCCCATCTTACAGGAAAAGAGAAAAAAAAAACTCTCCTTGGATCCCATACCCTCTTCACCTATCCGATGGACTTCCTCCTTCTGTCACAAAGTCCTAGAAAAAGCTTGTTTCTTATTTTTTGGTTTTGTTCATTTGTTTGTGTACTTATTAGCTCTACCTTTGCAGCTTCCATTTATTTTTCAACCCTCTGCAACCTGATGTCCATGCAGAGCAATCACTGGAATTGCTCTTATCTTTTTGCGGCCAAGTCCAACGAGTATTTTTCACTCCTTCGCTTACTTGTCCTATTTGTTTAATGTGCATCGAGTCTCCTTTCTGCATAACACCAGGCACTTAGTGCTTCTGCATCTTTAACTTCCCTGCACTAGAGCTCCTCCTGTCTCTCTGCACACCTCGTCTCCCCCAGCTCACACTTCAAGGATGGGTGCTCCCTGCACTTCTGTCCTTGGTCCTTATCTCTCCACATTACTCTCCCTTGCCAATTTCAGCCATCCCCATGACCTCTATTATAATCCACATATTGACGATTCCCAAGCCTATCTTCACATTCCAGATCTCTCAGATTCACAGCTGTATTCACTGCCTATTTACACGAATCAAAAGCACCTCGCAATCCATATATTCAAATCTCATCACCTTTCCTCCTTTTGTTCCTCCAGCATTCATCTCTGCAAACGACCCTTCTCTCAGGTAAAACCAGATACTGCAACTCATTCTTGATTCTTCCTTTTCTGTCAAGCACCACCCAAATCATCCTAACTTTTTCATGTGTTGCATATCCACGACTTTGTTCCCAGACTCACTATTCCCCTAAACCCAGCTGCCAGCACTTCCTTACTATTTTCCCTGTGTCCAATATTACTCCTCCAACCCATTATCCATCTGTGCCACAGTGATCTTTACAAAGAACAAGCCTGGCCAAGACCCTTACCTGACTTCCTTCTGCGTAATATAAAAGCTTGCTGGTAGAATGTCAGAGCTGTCCAGCTTCTGTCCTACCTCTCTATGCTCTTTTACCCTTAACTCCCTCTTTCTCCCATCCTTACTTTTTGGTAAGTTGCTGGGACCCTGATGAACTACTTGCAGTTTCTCCACAGAACAGGCTTTC
Organism: Macaca mulatta; assembly: GCF_049350105.2. NCBI lineage: Eukaryota > Metazoa > Chordata > Mammalia > Primates > Cercopithecidae > Macaca > Macaca mulatta. Next base: position 49,636,368 of record NC_133416.1, on the reverse strand, counting down.
TGTTACATCTGTCTGCACAGGCCACCCCACCTGGTTCAGTGCATAACAGGTATAGCATCAGGCTCTGGAGTGAGCCTGAAATCAGGCTCTGGAGTGAACAGTTATGGGATCAGCCTAGATGGGCTCCACCAGCTTACTGTGTTATTTTGGGCATATTATTTAATTATCCTGTGCCTCGGTTTCCTTATCGGCAAAATGAAGGCTAGAATAACAGTACCTACATCATAGGACTACATAAAACATACTTAGAACAGTTCCTGATACATAGCAAATACTCTATGCATAGTAATTATTGTTATTAATACTTATTCACCAGACTATCTCTTATTTGCCCAAGCCTCTAGAAAGATTCTGATGACCCCTTAGGTCTAGATTACGACTAATCCATATATTCTTCTATCCTAGCACATCTCATACTCTGTTTATGTGTCTGTCCCTCCCTCCACCCCAAAAAACTATGACCCTGTGAGGGCAGGAACTCTCTCTTACTAACCTTAGAATTCTCAGCACCAGTTCAATGCTTAACAAATAATGCACTCAGATTAAGTTTGTAGAATGAACAGATGAATGCATGGATAGTCATGGCATGTCATTAATATTTGCTCAAGCAAACATTACAGGGCTCAAAACACCTTCACATATTTCTCTCTCATTTGTTCCTCACATCAATCCTATAGAGTAGGCAAGAGAGGTAAGATTATTATCTTTATTTTCTTAAAGGGCATTCAGGTTTAACTATATGAAGTAACTTGCTCAAGATTACAAAGCTGATCAGTGAAGAAGCCCACCCTGGGAGCAAGGTCTTCTAACTTCAAATTCCACGCCTTCTTCTCTACAACAAACAGAATCGCCACTGGAGAATTACGAGGTACACCTGGGATGCATAGAGCTATGACTGGCAAGCAAGAGAGTTTTGAATTTCAAACATGGCATCAGCCAGTATACACACAGCAAAGAGAATGCCCCCCAAAGAAAGGGAAAGATTAAATCTTAGAAATAGCTTCTGCATTCAAGGCCAGCAAGGGCAACATAGTGAGACCCCATTCCTACAAAAAATTTAAAAATTAGCCAGGCATGTTGGCACATGCCTGTTTTCCTAGCTACTCAGGAGGCTGAGGTGGGAGAATCCCTTGAACCCAGGAATTAAAGGTTACATTGGGCTGTGGTCACACCACCGTACTCCAGCCTGGGCGACAAAGTGAGACCGTCTCAAAATAAAATAAGAAATAGCTTCTCCAACCTCAGTGTTGAATCAATTAGGTATGTTTTCAGCTGCCAGTAAAAGAGGCCTGAATATGGCTTCAGTAAACCAAGAACATGTCTCTCATTTGGCAGATCACGAGGTCAGGAGATCGAGACCATCGCGGTTAACACAGTGAAACCCCGTCTCTACTAAAAATACAAAAAATTAGCCGGGTGTGGTGGCGGGCGCCTGTAGTCCTAGCTACTTGGGAGGCTGAGGCGGGAGAATGGCGTGAACCCAGGAGGCAGAGCTTGCAGTGAGCTGAGATCGCTCCATCAAAAAAACAAAAAAAAATTCAGAGTTAAACAGCTCATAGGTGCTGAGGAAGTGCCACACTTCCTGAGAGCCTGGCTCTATATTTCTACTGCACCATCTTATTTGTAGGAGGCAGAACTCAGATGGTCCCAAGATTCCTGCCCCTGGTGTTCAGAATAGTCCCCTCCCCTCAATCACAGGCAGAATGGTAAATAAGATGGATCTCACTACCATGATTAGGTTACATTACATGACAAAGTTGCAGAGGCGTTGCAGATGTAATTAAAGACCCAGATCAGTTGACTTTAACTTAATTAAAAAGGAGAATATCCTGAGTGGGCCTGATAACCAGGTGAGCCCTTAAAAGGCATTGGGCTCATCCTAAAGAAATTACAAGGTGACTTTCGAGCCTCTCTAAGAGAGATTCTCCAGTTGGCCTTTAAGAAGAAAGCAGCCATGTGGGAGGGGCCACGAGGCTAGGATGTGAGAGCAGCCCCAGGGAGCTGCGTGGACCCCCATCCAACAGCCCAGAAGAAACCAGGACTTCAGCTCCACCACTGCCAGGAAGTGAATGCTGCCAAAATCTGAATGAGCTTGGAAAAGGGGCCCAAGCTCCAGATGAGAGCACAGCCCATTTCAGCCTCGCGAGACCTTGAGCAGAGAATCCATCCTCAGACTCCAAATCCACAGAAACTGTAAGATGATAAATGTGTTGTTTTAAGCCACTAAATTTCTGGTAATTTCTTATGTAGCAACAGAAAACTAATATACTATAGGTGCTGTGCACTAATGCCCTGTAGGCGCTGTGCACAAATACCCTATTAGGCACTATGCACTAATACACTGTACTTCTATTACCAAGCACCTCATGGTGCAAGTCGGCTGTGGAAATCCCACCATCTGCATGCCAGGCTGCAGGAAGAAAAGGAAAAAGGCCAAAAGGGTACTGCTCTGCATTCAGTTATCTCCTACTTTTAAGTAGCCGCCTCTGCTTAAGTCCCCACAGAACTTCGTTTAGTTCTTCTAAGCCAGACCTATGTGGCTAAATCTAACTTCTCAGGAGACTGGAAAGTACACTTTTTAGTGAGGCACTTTGTTACCCCCAATAATATAAGGAAGGGAGATGGGCCACCAGGGGGGCCACTCTCATAGAGACTGGAACTCTAAGATGGCAGGGAGTTACTTGCCCATGTCTTCGAGCTGTCTCACGGCCAGGTCTGGAATATTCTGACCTCTATACCATGTGCTCTGCATTGCCAGCAGACTTGTGGGAGGCCAGAAGCACTGACCACTGGCCTGATGCCCCTTCCTCTACCTACTCTACTGGAATCCTTCCCGATTGCCTTTCCTTCCTGTGACCCTAAGCACTAATGCTGGTCACACCAGACCCATTTACACTATCCACACTCTCCTTGGAAGGGAAGGCATCACATGACCACTTTAGAGCAGAATTTTTTTTTTAACTGACTGGAGCTGAAAATAAAATTGGTTGAGGTCTAAGAGTAAACTCTGGGGGTGGGGGAAAGGAAGTCATGATTCTATAGAAAAAAAAAAAAAAAAAAAAAACGTGATTTCGAGCTGTTGAATCCAAGAGATGGAAAGAGATTTTAGTAATGTCATGGAGGCAAACGGAACCAGATTGAACCACCACTGGAAGATAGGGCACAGCTGAGAGCAGAGCTGACCTTAAGACAGAGTATGTATAGGACAAAGGAGTTCTGCCAACGGAGACTAGGAAATTGGGCACTAGAAGAGCCTGAGGGGAAACTCAGCCCATCAGTCATGCTCAGCAGGAGCCAAGAGCCACTTAACCAGGCAGAGGCATTACAGATGCAGCTGGAAATTATCCAATGATAGGGAAATGGGGAGTAAAAGAATAGATATGGGAGTTGTTCACAAATAGAAACGTGAACAATATCTTGGGTGCAATAAATACCAATTGCTTAATCACTCTGTGGGGTGAAACATTTTGCAATGGAAATGAGTTATCATTGTTCCATCTATGCAATTACAGAATAGCAATTCCCTCATCACTAATGAGAACTCTGGGTGAGTTTCCAGAAGATTTGATACATTTCCTGGTCTTTGATGACCTTGTAACACCAGATGTTCTTTTAACTCTAGGTATTTCCTTCAGAAAGTAAATTCCTTTCAAATTCCTTTCCACCAATGACAAACCATACAGACAACAGTTCTCCTTGTAAGATTATACCACATTTTTACTGTACCTTTTCTGTTTAGGTATGTTTACATGCAAAAATACCATTGTGTTACAACTGCCTACAGTATTCAGTTCAGTAACATGCTGTACAGGTTTGTAGCCAAGGAACAATAGGCTGTACCATATAGTCCAAGTGTGTCATAGGCTATACCATCTAGGTTTGTGTAAGTACATTCTATGATGTTTACACAATGACAAAATTGCCTAGTGATGCATTTCTCAGAATGTATCCCTTTCATGAAGCTACTCATGACTGTATGTGTGAAAGAATAAAATGCCACCTTTGTATGAATCTGGTATGGTATGCTGCAATTTTCAAAAATTAAATGGCCAAACCATGCCTCCATGCACTGTCTCTATGAAAGACTGTTATAAGTGAACGTCACTTCCTAACTACCAGTAACCAAATATTATACAGAACACAGAGGGGAATTGCAAAGACTGATAAAGTCAATACTTCTTAACCATATGATCAGTTCCACATAATAAAAGCAAAAACTAAGAGAAAGGCAGCCAGGGAGTGGTTAGGAATACAGGTTCTGAAGTCAGAGAGCCTGGGTTGGATCTCAGTTCCAGTGCCCAGCAACCTAGTTCAGCAACTTGGGTCGTTATTTGACTTCACTAAACCAGTTTATCTATAAAATGGGATAACAGTAGTGCCTGCCCCATAAGGGCATTGTGCCTTAATAAGTGAAATAATGCATTCCAAGCCCCGCTTCATAAATATTAGCTATTATTATTCAGAGGGTTTTTTTGTTATATCTCTGAAGTCCTAACCTGTAATTCCAATCTGCTTACTTCCTTCCACCTACCTCCACAGGCTACAGTAATATTCAACAGCCCACATATATTTCTGGAACGGGAAGGTATCTTATAAATCGTATATCCAGCCAAAGATGCACAACCAAGGATGTATTAGACCCTCTGGGCACCGTGGTGTTGAAAAAGTGTACCTAGTTAAGAACCACTGCCCTGCTCTAAATGTCTCCCTTTACAGAGGAGCAAACTGAGGAGGCCCAGAGCATGAAGAATCTTCTGGGGTCACAAGACCATTTTCAGAATCTCCTCTTGACAGACCTGGCTCAGACCTCAAACTAGGAGCCAAGTGTCTCGACTCTGATTGCACAATTTTGGCACTCCCCCGGGCCGTCTTATGGAATTCAACAAGCATTTCCTGAGAAACCACAGTAGGGGTCAGGAAGGAGAACAAGATGGAGACCCTGCCAAGAATGGCATCACGATCTCATCAGGGAAACAGGCATTGGCGGCATTAAGAATTCTAAAAGAAGTGCCAACAAAGTGCTAAGAAGTTCTAAGTGCTGCTGCTAACTCACGAAACTTTCATGAAGGAGATGGAATTTCTACTGGACTTAGAAGGCTAGGGATTGAAAGGAGCCATTCTGGGTAAAATAAACCATTCGAGCAAAGGCCCCGAGGTTTCAAGAGAGAAAGCTCATGAGAGATTTAACAATCTTCTTGAACAGACAAGGAGATAAACCACAGAGCTGAAACATCTGGGTTCAGAAAAAGCCAATAGTCTGAAGTATCTTTTAGAGCTGCAAAGTGATAAAATCTTCCACTGTCTCTTCCCAGATTATCCACAGAGCATCTGCTTTCTGCCTGCCGATTCTGAAAGATTGAATGCCAGGGAGAGGAGTTGCTAGAACAGTTCATGTGTGGGATCCCACTCTGAAGACATTAAGAAAGGAGAAGCTCACTTCTCATTCCTTGCAGAAGTAGAAGCCAACAGGAATACAGCTAGCCCCTGTACTCAAAATCTAAGGAGATGATGTGGGAATGAAAATGACAGTTATGACAATTCGCCTCATGATATTTGATCCTATGCGAAAAAGTATACTTTTTTTTTTTTTTTTTTTTTTTTTTTTGAGATGGAGTCTTGCTCTGTCGGCCAGGCTGGAGTGCAGTGGTGCAGTCTTGGCTCACTGCAAGCTCCGCCTCCTGGTTTCACGCCATTCTCCTGCCTCAGCCTCTGGAGTAGCTGGGACTACAGGTGCCCGCCACCAGGCCCAGCTCATTCTTTGTATTTTTAGTAGAGACAGGGTTTCACCATGTTAGCCAGGATGGTCTCGATCTCCTGACCTCGTGATCTGCCCACCTCAGCCTCCCAGAGTGCTGGGATTACAGGCGTGAGCCACCGTGCCCAGCCTAATTTCCAATAATTCTTAATCTATTTTACTCTGAAGTTTCATTAAGCAAATAACTATAGCTTGCCATCATGATTTAAAGCTATCGAAACAATAGAAATACTATTCACATTTTCTTTACAACCTTACTAAAATGTTAAAAACAGGTTTTGTGTAGATAAATCCTCTCATCTTGTTCTGGTTAGCTGTTGCTGTGTAACAAACCATTCCCAAACTTGATGGCATGAAACAATTACTTTATTATTCTCGTGGATTCTGGTTTTATCAGCAGAGGATCTTCACAGCAAGTTGTGCAGGTTCTTAGCATTTGGAACAAAGAATTAGACAGAACACACAGCAAAGCAAGGAAAGAATGAAGCAACCAAAGCAGAGATAGAAAAGTGAAAGAAACAGAAAGTGAAAGTGTGGGAGCAGCCCCTAGCAGGGCTCAAGGGCCCCTGATCAGAATCTTCTCGGGTCCAAATACCTCCTAGAGGTTTCCCATTGACCACTAGGTGTTCACCTCAAGTAAATGAAGTGGTGGCACACAATCAGTCTGATTGGTTGTGGGAAGCAACCAATCAGGGGCTGAAGTGAAGTTACAAAGGTCACACTCCTATGCAAATGTCTGATTGGTTGTGGGAAGCAACCAGTCAGAGGCTAAAGTGAAGTTACAAAGTTACACTCCTATGCAAATGTCTGATTGGTTGCAAAAAGCAAACCAGTCAGATGTACTTTCAATTTCCCATCTGTAGCAGAAAAGGTTGGGGAGTAGCCTCCAGTCCTTTTGTTACTTAGGCCTGGAAAGTTAGGGTTTTCCTTTCAATTCAGTTCTAGGAAGTCAGCGTGAAATGGCCTTAAGTTTCCTGCATCTAGACCCTATTCTCCTGCCTCACTGGTAGGTTAGGAATTTGAAGGGGATACTTCATAGATGGCATATCCCTGCTCCATGTCATCCGGGGCCTGAGCTGGGGACACTCAAAGTGTGAAAGCATCTCCATCCAGTGTTGGGTGATGCTGGCTGTCAGCTAAGACCTCGGGTAGGCCGCCAGCCAACCTACACGTGGCCTCTCCTCCACGTAAGTGGAACAGGGCTTCCTCACAGCATTAAGGCTAGGTTTTAAGTGTGAGTGTCCCAAGAAAGCAAAGACAGGAGAAAACATCACTTAGGTCCAAGGGGAGGAAACAGACCTCCCAATGTGGGGACTGTCAAGATCACATTGCAAAAAGAGCGTGTGGGACAAGAGAACACTACAGTCATCTTCAGAACATATAACCTGCTACACATCCCAAGTAGTATTCTATATCCACCTTCCTATGCCTGAAACTAACACCATAAAAGAAGCAATCTGTGATGATAAAGTGTTCCCTCAACAGGATTTATTAATTTAAAAAAATTTCAAATAGCACTTTACACCTGGCAATTCCCCTTCAGGGTAGTCACATCACCCTGTGTGGTTGTTATTCTCACACTACTCTATAAATGAAAGGCCTGAAATTCAGAAAAGTTATATGAGTTCAGCAGAGACCTTTGGGAGGTTAAGGATAGACTCACAATTTGAACTCAGAACTTCAGACTCTAAAGCCTATGTTATTCTCACACTTCCTTTCAAGTGAAAATAGGTTTATCTAATAACAACCAATAAACACCAAATGAATTAACGAATGGATAAACACTAGACCCTGAAATTATTTTATCAGAAATTCTAGTCATTTATCAGAGTCCTGTGGAAATTGTACACTAACTAGGTTAGCTCTGATGAAACAAGAACATCTTTTTAGAGAGTAAGCCTAGAGAAATGCCTTGGTAGAAACCCTGAAAGCCAATGCCAACTAAGATGGGGAGAGACTCTGTCAATGCTGAAGTTAAAATCGTGGGTGCCACCAAACTTTGCCTCAAAAAGCCTGTGAGGGTGGGCATTTTTCTTTTTTTCCATTTTCAATAATAACGTAAAGGTGCCACAGACAATTTAAATCACTCCCATTTGTGACATAGATAAACTCTTCTAAGAGAATTAATAGATGGTTTTCACATTTAATTCTTGGAGTCGTTTCTTCAACTGCAGCCTGTTAATTAAAGTATAGCTTGTTGAATCTAGAATATGAACAATTTTTTATCTTCTGTTCCCAGCACGATTCCCCAGTATTATTCTAGGAGACATCAGATTAAACTTGACAAAAATAATCTGTATCATTTTCAGAATTAAAAATCTTGGAAATTAATTCTCTGAATATTAGTTCTACCTCAATGACATTGCACAATGAAAAGAGAATGAACAATTTAAGATTTCACTATTACCTTTAAAATGTAGTTAGGAAGTAATAAATGAAGAAATTCTCAGTTCCGCAAATGTTCCAAGAATTGGCAGAGTAGGCAAAACACTAAAAGTCTTCAAGTTCTAAATAGATATAAATCAATATGGAAGAATAAAGAATAACTTAGATTTCCAGACTACAACTATTTTTCCCTAGAACTTTTTCTTTCAGTGTCCTTGCTTTGCCATTAAAAGTTCTCTAATGTTAAATGGGCTGAATAACCATCATTTATATCATTTCAGTATTTATAAATCTGTCCCAGATAGGTACTGGAGCACAGAGGCCAATTTGTATTTCATATAATTCAATATATTCCTTTTTATTTCTCTAACAGAAAAATAGTAACTCCCAGGCTGTAATCTCCTTTTTAAAATGGGCCATTAATGATTTACAAGGGTGGTTTTTTTTTTTTTGTTTCATATTTTTTTTTGAAAGGAAGAGAAATAAAACCTTTCATGAGTAGTCTTCCAGGCTGGCTTTTTCCGAGAACTAATATGAAAAATATATAAAATATGGTAAAGAAAAACCCAAGCCCAACCTCTCCTCTTGGCATTCTGGTTCCTTTAAGATCTGTTCTTTGCTTGCTTTTTCTATCACTTCTTTCCCACCACCCCCTATCCTTCCTTCTTCAGCCCAAGAGAATTCTTCTCCAAACCCTTTCTGGACCCATGTCTGAGTCATTCTCTTCTGCTTCTCCATTTATGGGACCCCTACTCCTCCTCCAAGGTCCAAATTAAACACTGTCCTTGGCTGAAACATCCTCTAATCCACCCAGGGGTTGATAATCACTCTAGCCGCACCTCATCTAACAAATATAATACAACACTTGTTTCATTCTGGTTGAGTTGTTTTTTTTTTTTTTTTTTTTTTTTTAATTTATTTTGAAGTGAAATCAGGTTTATTAGGAAAGTAAAGGAATAAAGAATGGCCACTCGGTAGGCAGAGCAGCCTCTGGTTGAATTTTAAGTGGTCATTCTTTACACATGCATCCCTAAATGAGTCGCAAATTGCAGACTCCCTGAGGAAGGAAGCCCTGTGTTATTCCATGGTTATATCCTTTCACAATGCATAGAATAGCTTAAAGCAAGCTCTCAATTTTATTAATATTTAGAATAGCTGATATTTATTGATCACATACTACTTATCAGTCTCAGTTAAGCATTTAAAGCATTATTTCAATTAACTTTCACAAGAGCCATATATATTAGTATCATCTTTCACACTTTATAGAGGAGGAAATGAGATCACCGCATTTAAGGAGCTTTCCCGTCATGCAGTTAGAGACACTGGGATTTGAACCTGAGTATTTGGATTCCGCAGCCTAAACCGCTATTCTCTACTTTCCACTTGATAGTTTAAATGAATTAATTTAAATTAATTTAAATGAAATTCAAGAATAGCATAGACTATTCATTGAAAATGAAGTTGTAGAATGGGTAGAAGAAGTAGTTCTGTTACCAGTAGAGGGTCTTGACTGCAAGTTGTCCAGGTTTTTGGCGTTTTGAACAAAGAATTGGACAAAACACACAGCAGAGCAAGGAAAGAATGACACAACAAAAGCAGAGATTTATGAAAAGTGAAAGTACACTCCACAGTGTGGGAGCCAGCAGCGGCAGCAGCTCAAGGGCCTGGATACAGAATCTTCTCAGGTCCAAATACCCCCTAGAGATTTCCCATTGGCCACTTTGTGTTCACCTCATGTAAATGAAGTGGTGGCCCTCAATCAGAGACTAAGGTGAAGTTACAAAGTTGAACGTCTATGCAAATGAAGACTTGGCCGGCAATCAGTCTGATTGGTTGCTGTCTGCAACAAATCAGAGGCTGAAGTGAAGTTACAAAGTTGCACTCCTATGCAAAAACCAACGGATCAGAGGTACTTTCAATTTCCCATCTGTCATGCAGTGGGGGTTTGCAAAGGGAGTAGCCTCTGGTCCTTTTGTTACTTAGATGTGCAAAGTTAGGGTTTTCCATTCAATTTAGTCCTAGGAAGTCAGTGTGAAATGGCCTTAGGTTCCCCAACTGCAGACCCTATTCTCCTGCCTCAATTCCATTTGCTTATGTATTATTTTTGTTGTCTACAACATAAATGAGGAATCTCTGGAATTTCATCTTTCATAAGCCAACACCTGGATTTTCTTAAAACAGATTATTTTCTTACCCATTAGTCAAAGTAAATTCATCTTCCCTTAATATCATGACACCACCAGGAGTATTAGCAAAGCGTAATACTAATTATCTCACTCAGATGTACAATCATAGAACATAAAACATTCTTCCTTTTAAATTCCTTATAACTCCCAAGTCATAAATAAGGGAGTAAATTTAGGGTCAAAAGAAGGGTTCAAGCTATGTCTATACAGCCAAATCACCAAGTCATACGTCCAACAGGCTACTTGTTATGTATTTTAAAAATATTTTACCATTCATATTGGCCAAATCAATGTGATTGATTCATAAATGCCAGCAATCCCTGTGTTGGGAATGATTTTTCCATTTATCTACTGATGCGCAAAGTTCTAGAACAACAAGAGATAAATTTAGAAACATTCAACTTTCTTGTCTCTCCAATCCCCTCTCAACATTGTTGCTAGCTTTCTAAGACACACTTAAGTGAAAAGAAGTGAACTTCGATCCATACCTTTCACCTTATCCAAAAATTAACTCAAAATGGATCACAGACCTAAATGCAAAACCTAAACTATACACAAATTTCTAAAAGAAAATTTAGAAGAAAATATTTACAGCCTTGCTTAGGTGAAGATTTCTTAGAAAATATACTAAGAGGTTGTAGTGAGCCTGGGCGACAGAGTGAGACTCCATCTCAAAAAACAAACAAAAAAGAAAATATACCAAAAGCTGGACCACAAAAGAAAAAAGTTATAAACTGGACTCATCAACATGAAAAGCTTCTACAAGACACTGTTGAGAGAGTAAAAAGATAAACCAGCTGGGCGCGGTGGTTCACTCCTGTAATCCCAGCACTTTGGGAGGCCAAGGCGGGCGAATCATGAGGTCAGGAGATCCAGACCATCCTGGCTAACACGGTGAAACCCTGTCTCCACTAAAAATACAAATAAATTAGCCAGGCATGGTGGCAGATGCCTGTAGTCCCAGCTACTCAGGAGGCTGAGGCAGGAGAATGGCATGAATCTGGGAGGCAGAGCTTGCAGTGAGCCGAGATCGCACCACTGCACTCCAGCCTGGGCGACAGATCAAGACTCTGTCTCAAAAAAAAAAAAAAAAAAAGATAAACCACAGATAAGGGACTTGTATGCTGAATATATAAAGAACTCACAAAATTCAACAATAAGGAAAAATAAAATTGGGCAATAATTTTGAACACACACTTCAACAAAGAGATATATGGATGGCAAACACACACACACACAAAACATGTTCAACATCACCAGTCATTTGGTTAAAAAAAAAAACCACACACACACACACACACACACACACACACAGTAAAACCACAGTGAGATGTCATTTCATATCTATGAAAATGGCTCCATTTTTTTTTAACTGACAACATCAAGTGCTGACAAGGATACAGAGTAACTGGAACTCTCACATGTTGCTAATAGGATTGGAAAAGGGTACAAGTACCTTTGGAAAGCAGTTTAGCAGGTTTTTATAAAGTTAAACATATACTCTCCAGTGACCCAGTAATTCTACTCCTAGACATTTACCCAAGGGGAATGAAAAAGTTATGTTCATAAAAAGCCTGTACCTGAATGTTCATAGCGGCTTTCTTCATAATTACCAAAAAGTGAAAGTAAACCAAATGTCCTCTGTTGAATGGATTAAAAGCCTGTGGTATATCCATGCCATGAATACCACTCAGTAATAAAACAGAACAGACTACTGGTATACATACTTTAAATCTTAAATAGATTATGCTAAGTGAAAGAAGTCAGAATCAAAAAGCTGTATATATTATTGTGTTCCTGTGACAGTTTAGAAAAGGCAATGCCACAGGAACAGAAAACAGATCACTGGTTGCCCAGGACAGAGGAGAGCTGACTTCAAAGGGAGAGCCTGGGGGACTCTTTTGGTATGATGGAACTACTCTATATTTGTCTAAAGGGGTTGCAATATGACTTATGCACTTGTCAAAACTGGTAGAACTGTACGCCAATGAAAGCAAATTTTACTGTCTTAATTTTTTAGCAATAAAAAATTAAAAACAATTATGTCTAATATCCCTCCGTGGCTTCCCGTGACTGACAAAACTCAATTTGCTTTAGACTACCATTCAAAGCCCTTCCTGTTTTGGTCTTTCCCTGCCTCTCTAGTTCCTTCTCTTTCCTGTGCCTCAAACAGGCCACATCACTGTGGTTCCCTAAATACCCTGCATTGTGTCTCAGATTTCTGCCAGCGTGTGGTCCTCCAGGAACACCCTGCTTACCACCTCTTTGGATTCTCTCCCTCTAGGCCCTGCCCTAAGCATGTAAAGTGCCAACCAGGCTGGATGTCTTGCAGTTTCCCCAAAATGTGCTAGGTAGTTTCAAGCCTCCTGGCCTCTGTGCATCCTCAGTCTGGAATATTCTTTCTTGCATGTATTCTTTTTAATAAAAGCCCAGTAAACAGTCACTTGTCTTAGAATTCTGTCCTCACCTTACTTCTGACATTTTTCCTGAAGCCTCCCCAGGAAGGAACTTGTTTTCCCTTTGTAATCCAACCATGCCATGCAGACTTCTATTACAGCATTTGAAAACATTGCAGGCATATGTTTTCATGTCTATCGTGACCTCCCTAAGAGCAGGGATCCTTCTTTTTCATTTTGTATTGCCACTACCTACACCTAGCATATTTCTGACACATGATAGGTGCTTGATAAATGTTTGATGAATGAATGAATAAAAACCTAACAAGCTAATGAGCTAATAAATCTTATCTGGACTAAAACTCTGAAGTGTCCTGCAGAAGAATGCTCTATATCATCCCAATTCTGAGCAGCCCACCTTCAGCAAATACTGTCTACTTTCTTTGATGTTTATAAACTAGTGTCGTAATTACCTATTTACTGCACATGGTTATGCAAATAGGTAATTATACTAGATTGTGAGTTCTTCCAGGAACTCACTAAACTCTAGATCCCCAGCACCCAGGAGACAATGCCCAACTCAAGCAGCTACTCAATAAACTTGTGTTAAGCCAGGCATGGTGGCTCCCAGCACTTTGGGAGGCCCAAGGAGGGAGGATAGCTTGAGGCCAGGAATTTGAGACCAGCCCAGGCAACATGGCAAGATCCTGTCTCTACACAAAAAGAATAAATGAAAATAAACTTGCATTAAACTGACTTTTCAGATGAGTAGAATCCATGCTTTTTTCCTCTCCTGAGTCCAGGGCCCAATTAGGCTGCAGTGATGCCAGTAATAAGAAGTGTATGAAAAGAAGAAAAGTTAAAGTTCTTAAAGAGAAAACTTTATGACAGGCATGCATAATCAGAGTAGAAAGACATCAATAACCCAACAGTAATAAATGTAGGGAATTAGAAATGACCTTAAACCACATTTTCCTCTGGAAAAATAATCCCTCAAAGAAAATGAGAGCAAAATGAACAATGGAAGGATAAGCAAAACTGCTTATACCAAAAGAATCCTTGGAAGATAACACATGAAGTGAGAAGACACAGTATCTCTTTCCAAAGCCGGGAATTGGTTTCAGGTCTGCTGCTCAGCCCCATCTCCCCAGGCATGTCTGCAAGTCACATAGTTTCACCTCCGCTAATGTCTGCATTGTCCCAGGAATGATTTAGAACCTGTAAGGGCAACATGATTTTACTAATGAAGGGGAATTCTTGGTTCAATTTGGCCAAGTTCTGAATCCAAGTGCAATAGTACATATTCTTTGAATCTCAGAAAGAGTTTCTAAGAATTTGACCAAAACAAATATTTATGTTATAGAAAAGACTTTATGAATATTAAACTTTCCCAAATGAACCCTGCTGGAACAGCATCCATTGGCTGAATACTGCCTTCCCACACCCCATCCCCCTACTCCCACATCTCTCTCTCTCTCTCTCTCTCTCTCTCTCTCACACACACACACACACACACACACACACACACACACACACACTTCACTGCCTGTTGCCCATTTGGAGCTGATTAGTTCATCCCCCAACAGGTACTAAAACATTATGAGCTTAATGAGCCTGCTTACCCCACTGAGTAACTCCAGACTTGTATCTCAGCAAGCCCTGTGCTGAAATGTAAGAGCCAATTTCCTTGCTACTTATCATAAAATTCCCATCAGTTACATGAATATTTTTAAACACTTAATTTTGATCAATCCCTTGGCTTTTTTCCCTATGTATGTGTGTACACCTGTGTCTATGGTGATTCTTTTACTAGATGGATCTTAAATGTGATAGGCAATAATGCAACAAATCTAAAATTTGTAAGTCTACGTTCAGGGTCAGGACTAGGATGAGACAAGAGAGGGGCTAAAGCTGCAAAATTCAAGAGGGCCCTCACTCTCAGGGTGCCCAAAGCTTTTTCACTGCCAGTCCCACTCATCTGAGGCTCTGTAAAGAGAAGTTACATGCTTTACTACTGTGCAAAAAACACACACACGTCATCTAATCCTCTCACAAAAAAAAAGCTGTGTCTCCTCTTCACATAGCTGACTACTTCTCAACCTTCAAGTTCTAGTTCACATGTCTCCTCCTTGGAGAGAATGTTCCTAAATACATTCTTTAAAGGAGGAGCATCCTCTCCCATAATCCACCATGGCACTTTTATATTTCTTCTCCATGTTGGTCAAAATGTATAATTACTTCTTGTTTATTGTCCGTTTCCACTAGAATATTAGCACTGTTAGGGCAGAAACAATGAATGTCTTGTTTAACACCATACCCCCATTGCCTAGCACCGTGCCTGGCACATAGTTAACACACAATAAAATAAGTGTTGAATGAATGGAACTTTAATGGCTTTGGGATGATTCAAGTCCACTCGTGACATTTACTTGCCTTGAATCCTTAGGTGAGTTACATAAATCCTGTATGGCTCACCTTTGAATGTTCTCACCTCAAAATGGAGATGTTCATTCATCCATTCATTCATTCAAAGTTGCTTGCAAGGTATCTGACATAAATCAAAGAGTAAGTCAATGAATAATGTTTATTTTCCCATTCGGAAGCATAAAAAGTTACATACTGTTCAAATTTACATGGCCAGTGTTCTGGTTTTCTAGGACTATATAACAAATCACCGAAAATGTAATGACTTAAAACAAATATTACTTCACTATGATTCACAGTTCCTGTAAGTCAGGAATTTGAGAAGGGCTCCATTGGGTAGGTCTGGCTTGGGACTTCTCACCCAGTCAGATGGTGGCCAGAGCAGGGAAAAAAAAAAAAAAAAAAAAAAAAAAAATGGAGATCTGGAGAAGCTAGGGGTTAGCCAGGGACTGATATATTTCTCCCTCTTCTCTCTCTCTCTCCCCGCCCCCACCCAGCATGCTGTTGCAGTGCTTCTTTATATGGTCTCTCTAGGTAGACCAACTGGACTTCTTCACAGCGTGGTGCCCCTAGGACAGTCAGATGGCTTACCTGCCAAAACAGTGCTCCATTGCAAGTGTTCCGGCAAACAAGGCAGAAGTTGTATTGCCATTTATGACCTAGCATTGGAAATGCAGCTAAGCAGATATTTCAGGATCCTTCCTGCCCACATGTGTTCTGGAAAACAAAGGCCTATTTTGCTCTGTCTGTCCTTTTCAGTTCAAGCTGATACAATTCCTTTAAAATTTTTTTGTGAAATTTTTGTATCTTAATTTGTAATCTACTCCGTTAAATGAAAGTTAGACAAAACTCTTTAAAGTACGTTTTCACTCCCTGTGAGGTTGCCTTTGGAAAATTCCCTTAAGTGTCTTAAAAGTCCTGGCTGGGCACAGTGGCTCATGCCTATAAATCCCAGCACTTAGAGAGGCCAAAGTGGGAGGATGGCTTTAGCCCAGAAGTTTGAGACTCACCTGGGCAACATGTTGAAACCCTATCTCTACCAAAATACAAAAATTAGCTAGGCTTTGAGGCTCACACATGTGGTCCTAGCTACTTGGCAGGCTGAGGTGGGAGGATCCCTTGAGCCTGGGATGTGGAGGTTGGATCCCTTGAGCCTGGGATGTGGAGGTTACATCCCTTGAGCCAACAGCGAGCCACTGCACTCTAGCCTGGGAGAGAGAGTAAAACCCTGTCTCAGAAAAACCCAAAACAGTCTTAAAAACAAAAACAACACATTTTAAAAATCCTATTAACACAAAGGGTCTGTGATGCACACCCTTCAGATTCTTAGAACATTTTTGTCTGTTTGAAAAGATGTCAGGCCCCACCTAACATCTTTGAGATCTTAACAAAGGATCGTTCAAGACCACCCTGGATTTGATCTCTGCCCTGAAACTAGTACTTAATTTGAGATTTTTTGTTTTCTGGTAAAATAAGAAACATTTATTTTCAAAACAGTCTTGACATCTTACTATTTCCTCTATGTTTTTATTAAAAACTGAACAGTTGCATTTTGGCTTATCTCTCTACTTGTGTCTTAGCATGTCTAAAAGAAACCAGTTGGCCTTTTCAACATTCTGCCTACAAATTTTCTCAGACAGATCCATCAGTTCATTGGGTACATTTTCTCTTTTCCATACTACTAGAGGGGACAATTTGGCTAAACTTTCTACCACGACCTACCAAAGGCCTCCTTTCTTCCGGTTTTCAATAAAGTTTTCCTCATTCCTTGAAACCTTTAAAACAGATTCTTCAGGGCCCAACAGGCTTCTGCTGACAATATCTTCAAGGCTCTTCCAGCATCTCCCTGATGCCCGACCCCAAATTGTTTTCATCTTTTGTTCTAGCAGTAACCAACTACAAAGTAACAGAGTCTGTTCCATTTTTCTGATATGTATCAAATCAATCTGAACTTAAGGTCTTGAAGCAAGAACAAACATTTTATTCTCTTGTTGTTTCTGTGGGTCAGGAGTCTGAGAAAGATTCTACCAGGGTGGGGTTCAGTGACTCACTAATCCCAGCACTTTGGGAGGCAGAGGCAGGCAGATTACTTAAGGTCAGGAGTTCAAGACCAGCCTGAACAACACAGTGAAACCCTGTCTACTAAAAATTTAAAAAAAAAAAAAAAATTAGCCAGGCATGGTGATGCATGCCTATAGTCCCAGCTATTCAGGAGGCTGAGGCAGAAGAATCAGTTGAACCCAGGAGGTGGAGGTTGCATTGAGCTGAGATGGCACCACTGCACTCCAACCTGGGCAATAGAACGAGACTCCATCTCAAATTTAAAAAAAAAAAAAAAAAAAGGCTCTACCAGGTCATTCTGGCTTAGGGTCTCTCATGTGGTTGCTGTCAGATAGTGGCTGGAGATGGAACAGTAGGTGGGTTGGAGCAGATGGGGGATGCCAGGCAGCTCTCTATTTTATTCATGTATGCTCAGGGCTTATCCAGGTAGTGTCCTTACACAGGCTACCTTGGGCTTCCTCACAACATGGTGGTTGGAGCTCCAGCAAGGCAGTATTAGCATCACCTTTTGTCTTCACTTTGGAATTCACACAGCATCACTTTCATCACACACTGTTGGGAAATAGTGAAAACATGTGCCCAGCTTCAGGAGAAAGAAAGCAAACCCACGCCTTTATAGGAGGAGTTTTTGGGGGTTTTTTTTGGCTTTTTCTTTGTTTTTTTTTGTAAGTACAGATTTATTTTCAACCCTCTACATCCAGTAAGTAGCCATTGAACTACATGTTTTCTATTACATTAAAGGAAATAGAAAACTTCATTCAATTATTCATTTATTCATACTCCCTTAATCCTCTGTGTAAATCCTGTTACTAGAATATCACATTATTTTCAAATGGCCTCTTTTTGTATGTGTCTCTTCCCTTAGACTGTCAGATTTCCCAATGTGGTTGGGAACTGTTTCCTTCTTCTTTGTGTCTTCATTAGTGTGAAATCTGACTCATAATAGATGCTCAAATAATATATGCTGACTAAACAGATGAATAAGTAAATTGCACTTTTACTTTATTTACAAATGTTGAATTGGAATATATCCTATTAAGTAATGAATCACCAAAAACTAAATTTACATTTCTATTCCCTGTTGCTAAAAAATTTTGTTCTTATTAAGTCAACAGCATAATCCATATTTATATTGGCTTTGTTTTGCAAATGTGCATTTTCACATGTAGACCACAGAGAGGGTATACCCTGCCTTAGAATCAAAACAACTGAAGCAAATGTAAAAAATACCTTCCGAGAAATAGGCTGACCCAACCACAGCTCAGGACGGATTGCCCAGCATGGGGAAAGGGACAAGAGAACAACCTTGTGAAAAAGCAGCAGCAAGAAGAGAAATATCATGGCAGAGGTGCAGCCCTCACGAGGAAGAATGGCAAAGCTCTGCCACCCACCTCAAGGCTTCTGAGCTGAAGAAACAGTCCCAGGGCATAATAAATCTCTACGTGCAAAAGTCAGATGAATACAAAGCTAAGGTGGTGTGAAAAGACGCCCAGCTCCAAGAGACCTGATTATTATGGATAAGGCAACATGGCAGGGCACAGGGTTGGGCTCTTCCTCTGCATAGGGGATTCAGGGAAGAAAGAGAGATTGGTGGTTGGAGGAAGCACACTCATTCTGCATGTGCAAGGGAGTGGGGGCTTGAGGGAATGTTAAGGAGGGGCTCAGAAAGAAAACAGCTGAAAGGCTAAGACTATGATTTTAGCAGAAAGGTACCAAACAGCAGGTTCCCTCTCTGTACCTCCACACCCTACCCCCAATCTTGAATTCATCCCAAGATGAGCTTTGGTTCAGGACACTACCACATGTTTATTGTCACTGAACAGGAAAGATCTGGCTGATCTCCAGGCACTGCAGCCCCAAAGCTTGAGGGTTAATTGTGTTTGTTATTGTTATTGTTTAACTGTTACACAATTATCCATTAAGGCAGATGGATTCATTTTTTCTAAACACCCATGAAACTGATTCCTTAGCACAGCTCATTTATTTGCTTCTGAAGAATGGTATGAAACAACTATTTGGGGAATAACACACAAGAGAATATGTTTCCCAAAACCCTCTCATTAGTGGGGAGAGGACTTCTGTGTTTTGCCAGGGGTTATACAAATTCTGGGATGGGGTGGGTGGGATGGATGAGGGTTCTGAGAAACTGAGAAGCAGCGAGGATTGGACAGACACAAATATCTATAAAATTAAAGGGCATTTTTCTTCACAACAAATTGTTTGCTGAGAATCGTTTTTCACTCTTGAGAAAACCATGTATGTTCTTCCTCTTCAAAAGTTACATGGAAATTATCAGTATAAAACTAATGCATTCATAACATTCCTCTAGTAAAACTGAACCATCTCTCAAAACTACCAAATACTGACCCCCTGAAAAACAATTCTATTTGTCATAAGCATGACTGAGGTGAGATCAGCAGAGCTCCCTACTCTATAGGATGGAGTTAACTAAAGGAATCATAATGACCTGAACACTCACATCATCTGACTTCAGTCTCTGATCAAAATGGTGCCTAAATCAAGTTTCCTGTTTTTCCACCCCGTTACACAATGATCTATTAAGACAGGTGGATCAATTGGACCAGCCATCCATGCAACCTCTGGTTCCTGAGATCAATCTGCTTATTTGCCCTGGTAAAAAATAGCATGAAGCAATGGTTTGAGAACAAAATTTACAGTTCACTTACAAAAGTTGGCATCCTGTAGATACAATGCCTGAGAGGCAGTTTGGAATTTCTGATTACCATACTATCAATCTTATCCAGTGAATAAAGAAGAAAAAATATCAAGTCTTTATTTGCTTTTAAATGAGTGTTCCTTTCTCTTAGTTCTCTCATATACCCTAGTCAATTAAAGAACCTAAAGGCATTAATACCAAGTGAATCATTTTATGCTTACATATGCATGCAATGGATAGCTTTTCCCCCCAAATTTTGGAGCAAGAAGGCTTTGAAACACATAAACTGCACCGTTTATTTTGTCAAGATGTGCCAGACAACTACAGAGATGGAGTTATTTTCTTGGACAACACAAAATGGCATGTGATTCACCATACCTTTTCCTACAGCAACAAGCTGCAGGGAATAAAACAAGGTAGAAATTATAAATGTATGAGAACATAATGCTAGAACTCATCATATCTGGTAATCTGATAATTAAGAGTTTGAAAACAATAAAGTTTCAGTATTTTAAACCTTAAAAGAAATCTAAGTTTCAAACTGGGCAAAATGGTGAAACTCTGTCTCTACTAAAAACACAAAACAAAAAAAAATTAGCTGGGCATGGTGGTACATGCTTGTGGTCCCAGCTATTTGGGAGGCTGAAATAGGAAGACCGCTTGAGCCTAGGAGGTGGAGGTTGCAGTGAGCCAAGATGGCGCCACTGCACTCCAGCCTGGGTGACAGTGTGAGTCCCTGTCTCAAAAAAGGAAAGAAATTCAAGTTTACAAGTAGAGTTTTATATTTTATGTCTTAATGTTCCCAACCAAGATTTCAAAACAATAAGACATTAGCCAAAATCAAAAAAGGAATAGCAAGTGTGAGGTGAAAAGAGTACTTGAATATATTTCTGGATGCACTGGATATTGGCAAATCATTTTTGAAAATAGTTTGAGTTTCATGATCCATAAAAATATTTGTACTATTTGGCCCAGATTTTGCCATTTGGACTATCAACATTAAGGAAACAATTTTGAAATATATGTTTATATTTTAATATAAACAAAATAATTTTGAAAACGATATTTTCCATAGATTATAGCAATAAGAACTGGAAATAATTTAAATGGCCCCAAGTTAAGGCAATTAAACATAATTTGGGGGCCAGCCAACAATATGATAATGGTTAAACTATGGTACCATCAGGGCAATATAATCTAAGGCACAGTTTTTTTCTTTTTTTGGTAGTTTCCCAACTTACTGTAAGTGGTTATGATACAGTTACATTTTTAAAATAATTTTTTAAGTCCTAGAAACCCTACCAATGCACTTGAGTGTTATGAGCACTTCAATAGTGAGGTAGTTGTAAAAACTGCTCTGAGGAACAGAACTGGGGAAGGAAAGAATAAAGATTTGCTACTTTTAATACCGTGTGATTTTAGACCATTTAACAAAAACTTAATATAAAGAAAATGACAATTACTGCTGTAAGTATGGAGGACAGAGACTATAAGTAAAGGAAACATGTGACCAGATTATGTTTTAGGAATAACCCTCTGGTCAAGTCTGGAGAGTGGATTAGAAGGAACTAAGCAGAGGATAGTTCTTTGGAGTTAGAATGTTTTAACGATTATTCTTTACATTTGTGTTGCACTTTATAAACTACAGTATTATTTCACTCCATGATCTAATCTAAATCCTTTCCATTTAAAAAAAAGCAATGACTCAACATCAGGTTTCAGGAGAAATCAGCATGTAAATTAGGCATTTTGCAAAGAAAAAAAAAAGCACTTAAAATCTACAATGGAAATACTGTCAGAGTCCACAGCTGCCAGGAAGCTCTAAGACAATGTTTTATCCCAGGATCTGCCATTGAGCTGTATTTTAAGTGTATCTGTTTTGTCTTTCTTCCTCAAGGTCTTTTGATATTTTATTCTTTTTTACTTCTTCAAAGCAGGGTTTCCCTCTGTCGCCCAGGCTAGAGTGCAGTGGTGCATTCTCAGCTCACTGTAGCCTCGACTTCCTGGGCTCAGGTGATCCTCACACCCTCAGCATCAGCCTCCCAGGTAGCTGGGACTACAGGCACATACCAACACGGTTGGCTAATTTTTTGTATTTTTTGTAGAGCTAGGTTTTCGTCCTGTTGTCCAGGTTGATCTCAAACTCCTGGACTCAAGCGATCCTCCCACTTCAGCCTCCCAAAGTGCTGAGATACAGGCATAGCCACCATGCCCAGCCTGATATTTTATTCTTACTGAAACAAACTTACCGTTATAACCAATGTCAGTCAGATGTCCCACCTTTATCTTCAAGTCACTCATATCCCAACCCCCACCCCCAGCTCCTTGCCACCAAAGAACAAATGGTTGATCATGGCTTGGACAAGTTTGTTCTCTATTTCCCAGGACCTTTTTAATCCTTTCTCATTTACCACTCTGGCTGTAGAGAAAGAAGAGGCAGCACTGTCTCATCCAAGATGTTCCTGCTCCACGCACCCACCTGCCTCCCACGGAGGGAGGGGAAGCAGTGGTTATGGCCCTGAGCCCTCAAGTCTGGCCTGTGCAGAGCACTTCACATGCTTGCTTTCCACGATGCTCCCCGCAGCCTTATAAAGCAGGTACTGTTATTCTCTCTACTGAGCTGCAAAGAAAATAAAGCTCAGAGAGAGACAGTCCTGCTAAGGCCCCACAGGTAGTTAGTAGCAAAGCTAAGGTTCAAACCCATGGTGTATAACCCTAAACGTTTGTGCTTATACATTACAGTAAATACGACATTATTCTTGGGTGGTCTTCCCAGCCCACACATCCTTCAACCCTTTAGCTTTTACTTCAGGTTAAGTAGAGCAACAGAATGCTCACAGCTCATGGAGCCTCTGCTTCTCATTAAACCCGGGATGATACATTCATCTTATCATACCAGTTGCTTAAATACACTTTTAAAAGACAAAATTCAGGGAGTTTAATGCGTCTATAAAGACAGGCATATTCCTGAAATTCTACTACATAAAGCATCTGAGTCAGATTATACCAGAGCACGTGCTGGGCTATTTTTAGGAGGGCTGTATATGGGACATAGTTTCCTGGTTATGTCACAAGCTTGCAGGTGGGCCTTCTCCTCACATTTTAGATAAAAATAGATACATAGATATAAAGATAAATACAATACAGTTTCTGCCCTTGAAGAATTCCAAGACTAGTTACAGGGACAGAAAAGGTAAAAATGAAGCATGAGAATGTGAAATCTGGCATAACAGAGGTGGAGGAGCATAGAGAGCAGGAATTTAAGGCACCTTAGAAGCCTCTACTTCATCTGTGCAACACATTTGATTACATGCCAGTCACCGGGGAAGACAATTATTTACAAAAATCAACACTGTCTCGGCTCTCAGGACTCAGCTTTCTCAGGTGGGGAAATCAGACCTCGTCAAATGCCAGCACAAAAGCAGAGTTCCACACCGAGAGAAGTGCGCCCAAGGAAAGCAATGCTGTCTGCAAAAGACACACAACCAAAGGACTTGTCTTGGACAGGGGCTGGGATGAGTGTAATCAGGGTGGCCCTCCTCTGAGGAAGTGACTCTTGAGCTGAGAGGTAAGGACAAAGGAGGCATTAACTCAATCAAAGGAATGGGGCTGAGAGCATTCTAGACAGGCAATCACATGTGCCAAATCCAGGGAATGAGAAAAGCAGAGCCTTTCCAAAACACTGGAAGGAAGTCACGTGACAAGAGTGCAGTAAGCCAGGGGAAAGGGCACAAAAGGATGGAGGGGCAGATACCCAGGAGCTGGGGACTGCAGTGAGGATTACAGGTGACAGAGATACAATGACACAAGACTCCTCACCTCTTCTCCATGTACCACGTAGGTACCATGCCCCCTAGGTAGCCACCTTTCCACAGCCTTGCACCATGACAAAAGTAGCACAGAACCACTACAAATGTTCAGACAGCTCATGTAACTTCTTAGCTTCTTCACTTATTACAAGTCAACACTTCAGGCCAGGGATATGTTTTAAAATCCTTTCAGTTAGGTGAAATATGTTAACATCAACAGTTTTCAGACTCTTGCCCTACTAAAAGGTTGGTAGTAAACGTTTCTACTGATTGAGAAAATGACTTTACTGATAAATGGCTACTGGGCTTTCTGTCCAAACATTAAATGAATTCTAATGTAATCATGGCAGCACCTGCATTCATTTGAAAAATGATAATCCACGTATGTGTCCCAGATATAAGCATTTTTTAAATCTGCAGAATGACGTTTGTGACACATATGAATTTAGGGACCACTTGTAAAAATGTCGTGGCCCATAACTTGGAAACCGCAAGGCTAAACTCTAAGGTCCCTTTCAGTACTGAAACTCTGATTCTATCATAATTTTCAATAAGAATGGTTTTTATCCTTATATGTTATGGAGCAAAAGACAGAAAACTTTGGCTAACACTACAACTAAAATCTTTTGGAACACAAAGCCAATTGGGAAAATCTGCTTAAGTTGACCACGATTTACTTGAGATTCTAAACATGCGCACTCTGCAGCTGATTAACAATTCTCTTTAATGTGTTTTTTAAGCTTCTGGAACCTCTTAACCTCAGCTGTTCTGAATCTTGATGTCATCAGCCTTGATCTCCCTACATCCAAACATTCTCTGTGGGCTTTGCTTTCACACAAGCCCTTCCTATATAATCATCCCAAAAGCTCCAGGCTGATGTCCTCTAGTATTGCAATTTCAGGGGAAAAAAAATTAGCTTTACATTTCCAACACTTCCTTAAAAAAAAATCCAGAAATGAGTCTCCCAGACCTGGATTACATCTTGTGTTCATCCCTGAACCAATTGCTGTAACCTAGAAGATGGAAGTTACAGATTGGCCAAGCCAAGTGTCACTATCCATATGCTTGAGAGCAGGGAGATGTGGGAGGTTTCAAAGGAAAAACCAAGGGGACATGATCTGGATATCCCATAGACCAAAGCAACAGTTTTAATGACCTTCTGGACTTTTTTTTTCTATTGCAAATGACAGAAACCCAATTTATGTGGTTTTAGCAAAAAAGAGTCTGAATTGGCTCACATAACTGAGAACTCCAACAGTACTTTGGCTTCTGGCATAGCTAGATTTAGGGATTCAAATAACTGAATTCCCTCTTCTTCTCCCTCTCCATCTCTCTCCCTGTCCTGATTTCTTTAGTCTTGACTTCATCTTCAGGAATGCTTTCCTCCAAATGGAAGACTATGTAGTCCCTGGCAGCCCTAATGCACATAATCTTAGCTTCTGAACTTTCCAAAGGAGAGTGGCCTTTTCCCTCCATCTCAGGCTTTAAAGAAGGACTCAGAATTAGCCCCCCGGGGCCACATGTCCAGTCAGCCACAAGTCACCCCGACCAGAGCATGAGCTACTCTCATGGAAAAGCCTAGAGCCCATACCTGGGGCTGGGAAAGTAGGGCCTCAAATTATTAGACCTACAAAAATATAAAAGAAAAACAGTTCCTTAAAGGTAAAGTCAGACGCTCCACCAAAAAAAAACAAAAACAAAAAACAAAAACAAAAAGAGAGAGAGAGAGAGAGACATCGGGGGATAGGAAGGCAAAAGCAATAGGTGTCTATTATGGTCCTCATGCTAGTATTCAGCTCCATACATCACCATGTCTGTCACCTAGCATTTGAGTTTCTGACCCTGTTGTTTTCCTCTCCCTCTTGGCTGAGCACACTCCTGGAAAACTCTTGGTGGTAATTCTCTTGCTTTAACTCAACCTCAAGACTCTTCTTTTCCATACTCTAACCTGGTAGAAAGTCTCTATTCCAGTTATGTATTGGTCATTTGGGCAGGATGTGCAAGTAAGAAGCAGGGATTCGGGTGTGCTGGGGACTGAGACAGGTGGGGCTGGGGATGAAGGCTCAGGAGGAAGAGAAGAATTCATTGTATATGAATGAGGACAACTTTACAAATAAAGATAATAGAAAGAAAGTATAATAAATGGCATTAACTCCAATGAAGAAAGAAATTACTTTAGAGCAGTAATACCTCCCTATTACTAAGGGAGATACTACTAATTTTAATGAACAAAAGGAAAGAATAAAGTGTTATGAAGGGACAGGAAGAAAAGTCTATGGCAGTATTTCTCAAAATATGGTCCCTGGACTATAGCAGCATGTATTCTCATGCTGCCATGAAGAAATACCCAAGACTGAGTAATTTATAAAGAAAAAAGGTTTAATTGACTCACAGTCCTGCATGGCTGGGGAGGCCTCAGGAAACACAATCATAGTGGAAGGCACCTCTTCACAGGGCAGCAGGAGAGCGAATGAATGCCGGTAGGGGAAATGCCAGACGCTTATAAAACCATCAGATCTCATGAGAACTCACTCACTATCATGAGAACAGCATGAGGGAAAACCGCCCCCATGATTCAATTATCTCCCGCCAGGTCCCTCTCATGACACGTGGGGATTATGGGGATTACCATTCAAGATGAGATTTGGGTGGGGACACAGCCAAACTATATCACAGCATCACCTGGGAGTGTGTTTAAAATGCAACTCTGAAATTGTCAGAAGCCTGAGGCTAGAATCCTCCAGGTGAATCTGATGCATGACAGTTTATAGACCTTTTACTCTAAAGAATGATCCGTCCTTCCTCTGTGGAGATCCATTTCTTGTTTTAAAACAAGGTGCTGATATTCATCTTTCACAATTTATAAAAAGCCCCCTTTCTAGTCTCTTCTTTCAATTCCTTCTCCCTTATTTTCTGTAATTTCAATTTCTAGTCCATGAGCATAACACAAACTGTCAAGCTTAGGTCAATGAATATAGCTAGAGACAAAAAAAGAAAAGTTAAAAGAACAGCTCACCATTTCTCAGTGTATATTAGCAAGAAGGAATTACTTGAATCAACCAAACTTTGGCTTTGAACTTTCTGCTCACAAAAATAGACTAGTCATTTTTTGAGCAGACAAGCAGTGGAAAGGGAGCTTGCATCTTCTCTGTTGTACATCAGCTTACACATACACCATAGAAAGCAAACATTAAAGATTTTCATCTTAAGGAATAATCTTTTTTTCTTTTTTCTTCTTCTTTTTTTTTTTTCTTTTTCTTTTTCTTTTTTTTTTTTTTTTTTTTTTTTTTTTTGAGACAGACTCTCACTCTGTTGCCCAGGCTGGAGTACAGTGGCATGATCTCAGCTCACTGCAACCTCCACCTCCCTGGTTCAAGCAAGTCCCCTGCCTCAGCCTCCTGAGTAGCTGGTATTACAGGTGCATGCCACCACGCCCAGCTAATTTTTTTGCATTTTTAGTAGAGACAGGGTTTCACCATGTTGGTCAGGCTGGTCTCGAACTCCTGACCTTATGATCCACCCACCTCAGCCTCCCAAAGTGCTGGAATCACAGGTGTGAGCCACCGTGCCCGGCCAAGAAATAATATTTTTAAAAATGTTTGCAAATACTATACCAATGTTATAACCTGGGAAATGTGCAGACATATTCAGTATGAATCAAAAAGGAAGCAGTTACAGGACACAGACCAAATAAATAGAGAAATGACACTCTCATGGTATTTGCATGCCAGGCGCTGTTCTAAGTGCTTGATGTATATGAGCTTATTCGATGCTCACTATAGCCTTACAATTTGCATACTGCTAGCAGGCCCATTTGAAAGATGAAGATGAAGCACAGAGAGGCACTTACAAAGACCACACAGTCTGACCTTGAAACCAGGCAGTGGCGCCCAAAAACCAATGAATGCTCTTGACCACCTTTCTTCTTAATTTCTGGTCCCAACCACTCTTCCAGTCTACCTCAAAGCAGAATTCAGCGATATTACTGTAACTTTAAGCAGATCAAGGGCAGCCAGGAGCAGGATGGGAAGAGGCAGAGATGTTGAAGGAAACATGGAGACAGGAGGAATGAAGCTGGACAATCGGGCATAGAGTAGCAGAACCAAAAGGAAAGGACAAGAAGTCAAGGAAGGGGAAGCTGGAAATGGGTTGATGGAGTTCATGGGCAACGGTGAAAAGCAAGGAGGTTGAGAGAGAGTAAAGGGATCATGACGTTGCTCTGGAGAGGCTGAGGACAAGTTCAGATGATGAGGCGGTGGGAAGCTGCAGCAAGAGGGGACACAGACAGCTAAGGAGACCAGAGACCCAGGGGAAGGCATGAAGGAGCCAGTCTGGGAGGTAGAGCCAAGAAGAGATGCATTTAGAAACGAAGACTTGGGTTCAGAAAGATAAAACAGAAAGGGGACAAATAAAGAGAAGCGGACAAAATGAAAAGGGAAGGTCCTCTCCTTGGGCATTCCAAAGGCCATCATGCCCTATGGTCCAGACAAGAGAGTGTCTGTTAATAAAAATTAAAAGAGTTGGATCTAGCACCGGTGCTTTTTCATTTTGTTCATCCATTCCCTAAGAGCTTGTGAGCTTTCACTTCTAAAATAATAGAGATGGAAGAGATCAAGCCAGATTGACATTTCCCATCCACTCAATACATGTCTCAGTCCTGTCAGTGGGGCAACCACAGAGGAAGGACTGAGCAATAGAAACCCATTTTTACTGCCTTTCAAGGGCTATTTAAACATGCCACAGAGAACATAGCCCAATTCAGTGAAAGAGAAGCTCTTAGCGGCAGCTGCCTGCTCCACTTGGGCTGCGTGGATCCACGTTCTGGCTCCTCAGTTCTTCAACATGGGTAGGGCTGGCCTTGTGTCACATTTACCTGAGCGACCTGGGTTCCCAAATGTCTAAAAGAATGTGACTGAAGAGTCAAAGGCATACAGACAAAGACAATTTAGGAATATTTTGCTTATTGACCAGAGAGGTGTGAATTCTTGCACGTAACAGATTGCCTTCTGAATACAATGCAAGTGCAGGGCCTCCCTTTATCATTCCAGTCCTCACATTCCAGGGCTTCCCAAACTTCCCTGTTAGCAATCACTTCAGAGTATTTGCTTTAAAAAGAAAAGCATTTGCCAAAAAATGTACCCCCGAGATTCTGAATCAATAGATTTAGGCGAAGCCTAAGACATCTTTTCTGTTTGTTTGTTTAATTCCCACAGATACGAACACTTACAGAAGTAATTCTTTGGGTCTGACATGTTCAGGAGGCTCTGATGTGCCCTATTTGCCACCTAAACTGCATTTCTTTCTGTCGTTTGGTTTTGTTTGAGACAGGACCTCGCTCTGTCACCCAGACTGGAGTGCAGTGGTGCCATTACAGCTCACTGTAGCCTCGACTTCCCAGGGCTCAGTTAGGTGATCCTCCCACCATGCCCAGCTAATTTTTGTATTTGTGGTAGAGACAAGGTTTCATCATGTTGCCCAGGCTAGCCTCAAACTCCTTGGTTTAAGAGATCCGCCCACCTTGGCCTCCCAAAGTGCTGGGATGGCAGGCATGAGCCACTGCACCTGGTCTAAACTCCATTTCTTTTTGCTCAACTAGTTCCCACTTCTTTCCTACCCATACTCTTTACATCACACATCTACCTATGCTGACTTCCAGATTCCCCAACTTCTGCCGCCACATAGTACGTTCGCCTATTGAAATCCTTGAAATTCTAGCCAATTCTCAGCTGGAATTTCTTGACCTCCCAATTTGAAAGTGGTCTCTTCCTCTCCACTCTCACGTGCAATCCAGTTTGTACTTGTCTTGTGGCACATGCTCCCATTTTACCTTGCTATAGGAACAGTACCCCCCATACCCTCCTTGCTAGACTGCAAACTTGTTGAAGGCAGTAGCTATGTCTTCAGATAGCCCCACAGATATCAAATGCTTAGCACAGCGCTTCAGCCATTGTATCTCCTCCAGAAGGAATATTCCCCCCTTCCCTTTTTCCTTTCATACCCCTTCTGTGCATAGCAACAGGCTTTGCATACGGTATCTGTTTACTAAATGTATGTTAAATAAATGAGTAACTGAAATAAGAACTTCTGGAGACTTTTGTTCATTTGTGTTACTTTTTCATTCAGATAAAACATGCCTGGGAAAAAGTACCTGGAGGTATTTAGCATACAGAAAGGAGATGTTTTGTTTTTCTCTATAGGTAACTCATAAATTACAACGCCAAAGTCTTGGCTGTTGAATTTTGGGACATTTTTAAAATAAACAAGCATTTAACTGAGTATCCAGAATGTATACAGAGCTCTTCAGAGAACTAAAGGAGGATACAAAATAAATGGGGAAAAGGTTCTCCTATTCTCATCAACACAGAGTTTTGTTTAAATATAACGACATACATGGGGCGCAGCAGCTCACACCTATAATCCCAGCACTTTGGGAGGCGGAAGTGGGAGGATTGCTTTGTTACAGTCGGTAACTAGTCAGGCATAACCAGGGCAGGAGAGGGTTCCCCACCACACCTCACCAGGAAAGTCAGGCAACCATCAGGTGATGGTCAGGCAGTTGTCACACAGCCAGCACCAGGGAAAAGCAGTTTCCCTATAGATAGAAAACACCTGAAATTGGCGATTGACAGCTTCTCAATTAAGATCTCAGGAATTGGGCGAGTGGGCTCAAGCATGCGCATTAAGAACCAAAACGGCAGTATGATCTTCCCGAGGCATTCCACCGGAAAAGGGAGGAAGCCTCAGGCAAGCATGCGCCAGACTTCAGTAAACACACCACGCATGCTCACCTCCCAGTAGTAGGCCAGTAGGCCACTGCACATGCTGGCAGGTCACCCTAAAGGAAGAATCAAGGAAAAAGGGATGCAGGACCCCAGAAGTATGCCAACATATAACACCCTAAGTCAAAGGTCAAATGCCGCACTTGACCTCCAAGATGCCCGCTTGGGCCTCTTCCAAGAGTACTTTCTTTTCTTTCGTTCCTGCTCTAAAGCTTTTTAATAAACTTCCATTCCTGCTCTGAAACTTGCCTCCGTCTGTTTTTCTGCTTTATGCCCCTCAGTCGAATTCTTTCTTCTGAGGAGGCAAGAACTGGATTCGCTACTGGAAACTCGGATAACTTCCACTAGTAACAGCTTGAGCCCTGGAGTTCAAGACTAGCCTGAGCAACATAAGGAGACTCTGTCTCTACAAACAAACAAACAAACAAAATTGTTTTTAATTAGCTGGGCAAGCCGGGCTGGAGGATCACTTGAGTCCGGGAGGCTGAGGTTGCTGTTAGCTGTGATGGCACCATAGTACTCCAGCCTGGGTGACAGAGCAAGACCCTGTCTCCAACTATGTGTGTGTGTGTGTGTGTGTGTGTGTGTAGAGTCTCATTTTATATAGATAGATACATACGTAGATAGATCTCTATATATAACCAATATTATATTAAATCATTATATTATTAAATATATTAAATCCAATCATTATATTATTAAAATATTAATTGTTGCAGCAATTTCACTTAGTGGAAATTTCATCCAATGTGCCCATTATTACCAAGTAGTCCAACTGCCACAAGAGATTGTTTTGCTCACTTTAGGTGATGAAGTTATCCTATAAGTTAATTCTTCAGTTCATTCTCCAGTTTCATATTTTTTTTTTTTTTTTCTTGAGATGGAGTCTCACTTTTGTCACCCAGGCTGGAGTGCATTGGCACGATCTTGGCCCACTGCAACCTCTGCCTCCCGGGTTCAAGCGATTCTCCGGCCTCAGCTTCCTGAGTAGCAGGATTACAGGCATCTGCCACCACACCCGGCTAATTTTCGTATTTTTAGTAGAGACGGTGTTTTGCCATATTGGCCAGGCTGATCTTGAACTCCTGACCTCAAGTGATCCGCCCACCTTGGCCTCCCAAAGTGCTGGGATTACAGGCACGAGCCACCGTGCCTGGCCGATTCTCCAGTTTCTTTAGTTGAAATTAAGCTTTCTGTAGTTCCATCTTGATGTATAACCCTGGCTTTGTTAGGTCCTCTCCTGCAAAATACCAGTTTAATTGGATAATGATCACTTGTCTTTGTATTATTCTTATAAACATCCCTATACAACTGGATGTAATTTCTTCAGAAATCAGGGAGAATTCTACATGGCAAGGAAATCTTTTCCAGATATACTTTTGAGATTGTGTATTAGTATTATGATATAAAACTACAAAACAGCCATGTTCTGATGTTGACTGTGTAACTATGACCACATTATGGCAAGCATACATTCACATTAAAAAAAAAAAAAAAAAACTTCAAAAACACAATTATCCAATGTTTCTTAACATCCAGCTGTTTGGCATTACAAAAACAAAACATCTGGTTAGCAATTATTTAATTATCACGAAGTATTTAGTTATCACGAAGATATTTTGCTTCCTATAAGACTGTATATGAATCTTAAAAACCTTATTAAATTTTTCTGATAATCACCTCCATAGTCAAAGTAATCAAGATAACAGAAATTTGAAATGTAAATTGTTTCCTGCCTTCAAACAATGCTCAGTGTTGTTGGCTCTAACCTCTGTATGAATGCGTTGCTTGTAAATTTCTTCTGAATGCATTGCATTCCAACCTTCACAAGTGAGGACTTTAAATAGCAGCTTATCATTATGTCAAAATTCCTTAATGCTTTTACACCAGAAAGAAGGCATATAAGGAAAATAAGAAATCGAACTGTTCCAGACCATCACACTGCTATTTATATGGTAAATGAGACACACAGTGACCTCTAAGAATTGTAATTGTTCAACTGTACAATACAGCTGGCACATATAAAAGATGAGTTCTTTAGGAACTGGTTAAACAAAAAGATTCATTTGGAACTAGCTCTAATGCTTTTCAGTTGCATAACGTAAGATGTGAAAAAACTTCTATGCATATGTCCTGTGGCATTATACAAAAATAGCATCTCTTAGTGCAACTTGATCACCAGATAATGCTGAGGATGGAGACAGGTAACAAGTAACAATAAATTGTGGCTATGCATCTTTAACCAGAAAAAAGAAAAAAGTAACCTGGTGAACTCTCCAGTTAGTAATCAGGCTCCTTTCATTCATTTGAATTATAAATACAGAGAAAAGAAAAGAAAGAAAAGATCCACAAATATTTTACCTCAATTAATTCCAACAGAATGTTGGAATGTGTGTGTCAGACTCGACCATTATTAAGCCTGGTATATAATTACAGCAAAACATCTTGCAGAATCTTGAAGCAATCATTTTCATTTTTCATTTCTACTTGGTGACTAAAAATTACCATTTCAAATTTCGATGAGTAATCCACACCAATTTTGGATATTTTAAAAGTCACATAGACCTGAAAACATGATAAAATTTGTAAAAGCATTCAGATGCAGGTAACTGTAGTTATCAGATAGGATGCTACAATATTAGGACTGCTTTATTTAGAATGATACCTATGTCGTAAGGAGAAAAACAAATGTATACCCTTTATCACTCCTCAGTTATATCTATATGACTGAAATAGCACCTGAGGTAGAATGCTCTGTGCTGGAACAAAATAATCATTTGAATGTGAAATGTTGTATGTCAGTCAAGACAGCTCTGATGCTCTCCTTTACCAGAATGTAAGCTCTTTGAGGGCAGAATTATTTGCATGCCCAGTGCTGATCACCTCTGTGCCTAGAATAGTATCTGACATATATTTTGGTGCTCACTAAATATTTGTTAAATGTATGAGTGAATTCAGTCTTTGAACAAATACTTTCTGAGAGTCTTTTTCTGTGTGTGTGGAAACAGGGGTCTCACTCTATCGCCCAGACTAGAGTGCAGTGGTGCAATCTCAGCTCACTGCAACCTCTGCCTCCCAGGTTTAAGTAATCCTCCCACCTCAACCTCCTGAGTAGCTGGAATTGCAGGCACAGCCACCACGCCCAGCTAATTTTTGTATTTTTAGTAGAGACGAGGTTTCACCATGTTGCCCAAGCTGGTCTTGAACTCCTGAGCTCAGGCAATCCACCGGTCTCTGCCTCCCAAAGTGTTGAGATTATAGGCATGAGCCACCGCGCCCAGCCTGAGAGTCTTGAGGGTTAACTATCACAGGTGTGATACCTAAATATAAGACACTAGGATACTTGGCCTTCAGAGAAAATAGAGGGCATTTCAAACCAGGTGACCACAAACCTACTGTTTGTACTCTAGGTAATTTGAAAGGAAAAAAAGAAAGAAAGAAAGAAGATAAACAATTGAGAACTTAGCCTTGGTTCCTTCTGTGAAAGGTAAGATAGTAGGGAGGAACTTCAGGAAATGTAGCCTGAGGTTGTGAACAGTCATTCTGCTGTGGTTAATCTAGACATTTTGGGAGAAGAAAAAGGGGACCATCAAGATTTCACACAACCATATGCATAGCCATGTTATTGTTTGTTTGCTTTTAATTGTTGTCTAAATTTCTGATTTCTGCAAGGGGCTCTAGCAGAGGTGCTAAACACCTGAAAGAAGCTACTCTGGCCATATTGGTCATCAAAACAAACCAGGAGGAATTACCTGTTCTCATAAGAGTTCAAGTCCAGTTTTTCCAACTCCAGAGACAGAACGTTTGCCTGAGAAATGAAACTTTCTGGTGGTCATCCAAAACAAGCCCAAAAGCCTTTTGAGGTTCTCCAACTGCTACTTATCTTCTACCATAATTCTGCTTATAATTATAAGTTTGTCTGATATGATCCCTGATCCTTCTTTTTTTAACATATATCAATTTTTCTATTTTATAATTGTGCTAGAAGTGGTTTAAAGTTGTGGTGTCATAGAAGTTAAATCAGACAAACTTTTTTTAAGTGCTACCAAAATTACCTGAAACGTGTGTGTGTGTATATATATTTATATATACACACACATACATATACATAATTTATATAGCTTATCTCTGATTCATTTCATTGGGTTTAACACAGTGGGATGTGTTAAAATATAAATAAAGTGCATCTTTTTCTGTGATTAGTAAAAAGCTGTTCCTAAGATTTGCTTAACCTCTTGCTGTGTGCAATTGCCAACGGATTCCATTAAAGGGTTCGTTTGATGCTGGCTAATCTGAATTCCCAGCAGTTCAGGCTGAAGAAATTGTTTCAGGGCACTGAGACCCATCAGGAGAAAAGATAACCAACAACAGAATTGCTATAGGGTTGTCATACTATCCGTTTACATTTTGATGATACTGTTTAGAAGACAATATTCAGGCACTGTTCTTGCTGAATCCTTAACGTGCCCAAGTATGAAACCAAGTGCTCTGCTGCAGGACCCCAGGTGTGTCTTCTTTCTTTAAGCTTAGGCAGAACGCACAGCAGCCTCCCACTGCTGTTGTATAATTCATTCCAAACTTTGCTTGATTTTGTGGACCCAGACAGTGCCTCAACCTAAGCTACCTCTAAGTAACACACACCCTTGAGTCAACATGAAGCAGCCCCGCCCACTTCTGCATGTGAAGACCCAAAGTGCTTGCCTTCCACAGGGTGGTTTCTCACAGCAGTGAGTAGGAATAAACATTGAGTCAGACAAATGATCAATGGCTGCTCTTTGGAGGAACCAGTACTCTTTGCTTTGCTTTTAGATGAGTGAGCTCAGAGGCACTAGAATATTCGTTTCTATAGCATCATTTATTCTGGAGCAACAAAAAATGGTTTGGCAGTCTCTTCCAATTGTTTTTATTTTGTATTATATGATATATTTACTATATGACCCAGCTATCCTACTCCTAGGTATTTACCCAAGATAAATGAAAACGTGCTTATAGAAAAATGGGTACACCTCTATTCATAATCACCAAAAATGGGAGGCAATTCAAATGTTCTTCAATCTGTGAATGGATAAATAGCCATTCGATGGAATGCTGCTCAGCAATAAAAAGGAGCAAACCACTGATACACGCAACAACTTGGATGAACGAAAAAAGCCAGTCTCAAAAAGTGGCATACTCTATGATTCCATTAATACAACACTTTCAGAAATATGTATACAACTATAGTAACAAAGAACAGATCAGTACTTATCAAAGATTATTTGTGAGAGCAGAGGATTGACCTATTGAGTGATGGAATTATTCTGTATCCTGAATGTAGTGGTGGTTACACAAATCTCTGCAAGTGTCAAAACTCATAGAATAGTCTGGGGGTACGGTGGCTCACGCCTGTAATCCCAGCACTTTGGGAGGCCAAGGTGGGTGGATCACCTGAGGTCAGGAGTTTGACACTAGCCTGACCAACATGGCAAAACCCCGTCTCTACCAAAAAAAAAAAAAAAAAATTAGCCCAGCATGGTGGTGCATGCCCATAATCCCAGCTACTCGGGAGGCTGAGGCAAGAGAATCACTTGAACCCAGGAAGCAGAGATTGCAGTGAGCTGAGATTGTGCCACTGAACTCCAGCCTGGGTGACAGAGGGAGACGCTGTCTTAAAAAAATAAAAATAAATAAATAAAACACTCATAGGATAAAAAGTCAATGTCAACTTTACTGTTGGTGAATTTAAATAATCCAAAAGAAACACACACTGAATGGTGGGAATAGCAGAAAACTAACATTTGAAGAGACCATAGGTGAAAATTGTCCAGAGTTCTTTCCCCGTTTCTGAGGAGTGACCGCCCAGGGAAAGAACTAAACCTGCAGAAGTGAGTGCATCTCAGCACAGATGACAAGCTCTCTAGTTGCTCTTGGAACCAGATTGATGCATCCGCCACCATCCCTCTGAATACAGACAGAAGCCATGGAGTATGATTACCATTTGAGGGGTTCCAATGACTCCCCGCCACCACCCCTTAGCCTGCCATGACTTGAAATTGTCAACATTAGAGACCTTCCCCAGGCTTAAAGCAGGTGTCTTCATTGTGCTATTCCCATATAGACATGCTAACTAGGAAAAAGGATCCATTATCACTTTACCAAGAAGTTTTTCAGATAAAGTAGACTCAGAATTCTGGGAGAACAGCACACAAGGAAGCTGTATTTGCTGAAAAGACAGACAGGAGAAGGCTGGAACAAAGGAAGTTGCCAAGCAAGGGAGCCCTAAGGAAATCAGCAGAAGCGACAAAGGCCACCAGTGAGGACAGTTCCCCAAGAGGGGACAAGGCAGCCAGGTCAACACAATTCATTGCCCATAAACACCATGTCTGTGTCCATCAACATGAAAATCAGCCCAAGCTGCAGAGCACATGAACTATGCATAATGGGTCTCATAATTTAAACCTGACTGCTTTTAAGTTTCTCAGGGACAGGACCTATCTATCTCAGGGTAGTGATCCTTCCTGTGCTCTCAGAAGGAGCTTAATAGTTTTCCAAATGAATGGAATGGATGAATGAACATGCAAAGTTTATTAAGGAGGTCAGACTGATGATGACAACACCTCGACCAAATCCCTTTCAAGTTTCTCTTTCCCATTTTCCAGCCTGAAACTCTTTGGTCCGTAAACCAAATTCTCATACCTAGTCAGAGTAGAAGCACTGCCTTAGAACTGCATAAACACTTCCTCTGAGTTTACAGAAGTGGATTAAATGAACAGGGCAATATCATATATTTTTCTCAGTAGTTGGGACAATTTTTCCTGGACTGTTTTCTTCTTCTTTAACCTGTCCCCTTCGACCTACCTTCTCCCTGCCATGTCCTCACTCTACCATGCTAAAAATTCATTTTACTGTTCTCAAGAAACATTCTCCTCCTCTGGAAAACAGCAAACTTTAGAGACAAACTACATTTCTGAAATCCAATCTCAAAAATGACTCCAATACCATCTAAATGTGTTGACCAGGCTGGGCACGGTGGCTCATGCCTGTAATCCCAGCACTTTGGAGGCCAAGGCAAGAGGATTGTTTGAGTTCTAGATCAGCCTGGGCAACATAGTGAGACCTCATTATCTATTATTTTTTAAAAATAAATAAATAAATAAAAATGTGTTGACTGTCTAAGAGTTGAGGTAGGTAATTGGACATAGGTTTCATTTTCTCTGTTCTAGAATTAGCATCTTTCTTTTAAATTTCACTACCACACACCTTAGTCTTCCTTTTTCCTTCCTTTTTTTTTTAACATGGACATCAAAACAATTATTCAATTATTATACAGATGCACCAACACACATCGCCAAAGGACATTATACACAATAATCCTTATTACATTTATCTTCATACACAAAGGATATTTCCTTTTGAACAATGTCTTTCTCTGATAAACTTGTTTAGTACAGGAAGCAGTTACATAGAATTCTTTCTCCAAAAAGTATTTTCTGGTTGTCTGGGTGCTTTTTACTGTCAGTTTTTTTTGAAATTACATGTTTATGTATGCATGTGCATTTACTATAGACCATACATGCAGTAATCACACACAAACACTGAACTGTGACTCTGTCTGAAGACTTCTGTACTAACAAGAAGCAAGAAAATGTTAAGCAGGCATCACTGGTACTGGCTCCGGCCACATAGTATCTCTTTTCATTAAAACAGAACTTTTTTCAGTGGTAAGAGCATGGCAAGACCTGAAGGAGGTTCAGCCCTCTGGCATAGGAGCGGAGACACAGCTCTACTGTTTGACACTGAAATGCTATTTATTAGATAAACATTACATTGAAATAGCCAAAGAACATACAAGGTCATTACAAGAGTGAATTTTTTTTTTTTTTTTTTTTTTTTTTGCCATCACGTATTTCTTTTTATGTTATCTCCTTAAAGAAGGACTTTCATACCAGAGCAACCTTGGGGAAAATGAGACCACAAAAACATCATTCATAGTGGCGATTCTCTAGACCCTCCATTCTATTATTTTGGATATTTCCTTTTGAACATGGCTTTCTTTCCCACAGCTATGCTTGGACTCCTGGTTTGCAGTGACGTTATGTCTGTGTTGGTGACTTCCCCAACTGCCACTGGGAAAATTAGTGCCACAAATTTAACATAAAGAGCTAAATTCTCACCTCAGTTGTTTCATTCTAATTCAAGGACTCTTTGACTGTAAATGTAGTCCTGATATGGTCTTTTTTGTCTTTTTTTTTTTTTCTTTTCACTACTTTCAGGAATGGATGAAAAAATAAAGGCAAAAATAAAATCCATATGCCAGATATATATCATCAGTATTATATCCAATTCCTCCCAACTTTGTCAACAAATATTTATCAGGCACCTTCCATTTGAAAGACAGTGAAAGACAGTGGGGGCTACTAGAAAATGAGAAAGAACGTTATTGCCAAAGAACTTTTGATCTATAGGAACACAAGAGGAACATAATCTGACTACCATAGATGTAACCACTTCTAGGCATGTACTGAAAGAAAAATACAAATAAATGGAAATTGTATAGGAGAATGAAGAAAGTAGATTAATAAAGCTTTAATGAAGAAAAATGATTTGAGCTGGATCTTAAAGAATAATTAAGAGTACAAAAGTATGAAATCGGAGAAAATAGAGGAGAACGACGTACCACATCAGAAACAAGCTAATGAGGTGCATCTTGGAGAACAGCATGTGGCCGTGTACCATGTGGGCAGCACACACTGTCTTCATGTGGCTCTCCAGCTCTGGTTCATGCCAACCAGTGTCCCACGCTTTTAAAGGAAGGGTTGACTTGACGTGTAATTGGCATGGCCCAAGAGAGCCAAGGTCAGAAAGAAATTAGGTTAGAACTACCAGGTGCGGTGGCAATCCCAGCACTTTG
Organism: Macaca mulatta; assembly: GCF_049350105.2. Taxonomy (NCBI): domain Eukaryota; kingdom Metazoa; phylum Chordata; class Mammalia; order Primates; family Cercopithecidae; genus Macaca; species Macaca mulatta. Next base: position 49,597,003 of record NC_133416.1, on the reverse strand, counting down.
GGAGACTGAGGCGGGTGGATCACTCGAGGTCAGGAGTTTGAGACCAGCCTGGCCGACATGGTGAAACCCCATCTCTATTAAAAATACTAAAATTAGCCAGGTGTGGTGGCACACAACTAGAATCCCAGCTACTCAGGAGGCTAAGGCAGGAGAATTGCTTGAACCTGGGAGGTGGAGGTTGCAGTGAACTGAGAGTATACCACTGCACTGCAGACTGGGCCACAGAGTGAAACTCCGTCTCAAAAAAAAAAAAAAAAAAGAAAAGGAAAAGAAATTAGGTTGGAACTATTTCTAATCTAAAGAATCAGAAGACAGATCCCAAGAATATTAAGATAAATTGAATATATATTGCTAAAAATGAACAAAAAACTTCAAACTCCTAAAGCTCACTGTTATTAGTTGTAGAACCAAATGAGGCTCAGTAAATAACTTTTTTCAGAAATGAATGAATTCATGATGGAAAGAGTCAAAAAATCGATAAAGATTTTGTAGGTTGGTAAAACTACTAGTAACTGTTAGATTTTGGTCAATCTACCTGGAAACAGCAGTTTCAAATCTGTCAATTTTTGCTAACATAAGTAACATTTAAAACATGGCCTGTTTATTTAAAGACTGTTCATATTCAAATATCTAACCCATTTCATTGCGCATACATGTGTTCTCCCAGAGCATGCTCTTGTAGCTAAAGATGGAGAGAAATTCTTGGAGCGACCCACACTTGATTTCATGGTTGTTGAAAATCAGAGTGTTTCTTAACTTTCTTCTTGAGCCTCCACTTTTTAAAGAGAAATGCTGTAACAGTATTTATGCCTATAATTTCCTAACATCACCTAGCAAGATAGAAAATGTAAGACAGAAAAGATCAATTGCTGCTGAAAATGCAACCTCATCACTATTTATTTTTAAAGCCCAGGACTAATGAAAAAAGAGTAAACCTATTTGTTTTTAAAGAAAAGCTTTCTTCAGTTCTACTTTAAGAGATGATTAATGGCAGTGATTTTCTTGTGTGTTCCGCTGATCTTACTGAACTGCCTTCCCTGAATTCAAGTGGCAGTTGGGGCTAAATAGCTTTATATCTTCTGGTATCACATGTCCTGCCTCAAATGTAATTACAAGTTTCTAGAGACTGAATATAAAGAACTCATTTAGAACAGCTGTTCAGGTTGTTTACTATAGACCATACATACAGTTACTCAAAACTGTAAACTCATTCAGTTACTAATAGGCCTTTTAAAAAATGAATAAACCTCTTGAAACTGGGAGGTTTGACTTTAATCAGTGCTCCAATGTTCAATCTTGCCTTTGCCGTTAGACCCAAGTCCAAAAGTGGGGTTTGATTTTGTGCCATTACAGCAGTCTGTGTGCTCACCCTGTGGTTCTCCAGTGCTCACTAAACTGCCTTAGCAGCTGACAACTAAAAAAAGGAAATGCCTCTTTATCTGCTAAAGAGAAATGACAGCTGTCAATCTGGAACTATGAGTCACAGAGAAGAACGGCTCCTGGTTCACTCTATAGTTTTAAAGCAACACTAATCCCAGAAAAATTCTAAAGAGCAAATTGGTACCCTCAGTGTGTTTTGAGTTTGGTTTGGGTTGTTTTCATTTTAAGCTTTCATCTGTATAGTCAATATTTTGTCCTTTTTCTTCCTTCGACTTCCTTTTAGCCAAAAAAAAAAAAAAAAGTAGTTTCAGAAGTTGAAAACTTTCAGAAGTTGAAAAATCCTGTGACACAAATCAGTGTGAGAAGCAACCCATCACACAGCTGCGTGTTACAGTTTCCATGAGGCAGTAATAATATTAGCTAAATTAAACACCACTGGAATTTTCATGAAATTGTGTTTACTTCTAAAGAGATATTTTTTGAAACATTAACAAGTTGATCTGTTCTTTTTCAAGTCAGCCTCATTTCTCTTCCCAGGAATAAAAAAGATTATTACAGTTCTTTATTTAATCTGGTAGCTCTCAGATTGCTTTCATCCATATCCAAAACAAAATTATGAAGATCATATATCTTCAAATATAGTATTTCCATATGAAATTGTGAGACCAGCTCTCCTGACTAGTAAATGACTGGAAAGATTGGGTTTCATTACACAAGAAATGAAATTTCTGCCATTTTTAATATTCTACTGTATGTATGTACATTCATGTGTGGATATGTATTCCTCATCACAATGGGCAACAAACATTCAAATAATAAGATCCCAGAACTATTGCTGCCAGGAGTATCAAATAGGATGCCCAAGAGATTTCATGCATCTGTATTTCTGCCCAATGGGGAAATCTATTTTCAGTTCTATCTCCAAGAAGAGTTGCTTTTCCTGCCAGAGCTGGTTTAATACTCTCCTCCCAGTACTACGATATGCAGAATGTTGACTCCTTAAGGAGAACACACAAGCCAAAGCATACACAAATGCAGGAGAGCATGCAGAAGTATAGACTAGGGTGAGGGGGCCTCACTTAAGATGCAGCCATTGTTGCTCACAGGTGTTAAAAGAAGAACTTAAGACAAACAACTTAACAGAGTTCAATTGAGCAAGGAACAATTCACCAGTCAGGCAGCCCCTAAACCAGAATAGGTTCAGAGCAACTCCCGCATGTGGTCACAAAGGATTTGTTGACAGAAAAAAGAAAAAGAGGCATGGAAGACGGAAGTGAGGTACCGAAATCACTGGATTGGTTACATCTCAGCATGTGCCTTATTTGAACATGGTTTAAACAGTTGGTCACCTTAGATTGGCCAAAACTCAGTAATTGGTGCAAGAGTAGGCTACAGTCTTTAGATGCATCCGGTTAGGTTACAGTTCACTACATATAGATAAACTTTTAGACCGAACTTAAAACATGTAAGGAGGCAGCTTTAGGCTTAATTTAATGTAAGTATAACAGACAAGCATTTGCAGGGCATATTGGAGAAAAGCCAAGCCTCCTATAAAAAGCAAATGATTTAATGAAAATGAATGTTTTAAAAACCTGAACTTGGAGCAAGAGAATAATGAAAGACTGATGATGGTCTATGATTGCCCATAGCAGATACCAAAACTTCATGGACCTTGCACAGTGGCTTGGGGGGATCAGAACTATTCCTTCTATCAAAAGTTATTTCCTCTTTTTTTTTTTTTTAATCACCAGACCCTGGCTCTGAACTGACAGAACTTCATTTCATAAAAATGAACTCGAGACTACCTTTAAGGCACTTACATTCTAGAAGAGATCAGGGAAGAGAAAATAAACAGTAACACAAGTAAATAATATCAGGTGCTAATAGAAGTATAAAAAATACAGAACAGACTCCTGTGCCAGGGGTTGCTGGTAAGAGGTTGACTGTTGGGAGTGGGGGCGATAATTTTAGTTGACTGGTGGGGACAGCCTCTGTGAGGGCGGAATATTTGAAATGAACGTGGGAACAAAGATTTCCAACCAGAAAATGCAGAGCACAAAGTTCCTAGTACAGAAAAAGGCTTTGTATTATTTTGCTAGGGCTACTATAACAAACGCCACAGACAGGCTACCTAAACAACAGAATTTATCTTCTCACCGTTCTGGAGGCTTGAAGTCCAAGATCAAGATGGCAAGGTTGATTTCTTTTAAGGCCTCTCTCCTTGGCTCATAGATGGTTGTCTTTTCCTTGTGTCTTCACCTCATTTTCCCTCTGTATGTGCCTATGGGTGGAAAAGCAAACCATTTTCCTCTATACTCTCACAACATGCTTGTGACACCAGATGTGTGGGGATTTCTCCCATCAGCAAGCAAGTGATTGTGCAGAGGACAACAGCGGGGTGTTCTCTAATTCAATTCAATTCTGACAATGTCTACCTGGAGACATCAGATCACAAAGGTTGAGGACTCAGTCGCACAAGACTGCCCTCCACTTCTGACGACAATTGCAAGCCCCACGTTATTTTGCCCATGCTTCTGACTTACCAAGTATAAATCAGGGCTCCCACGAGCTGCTAGAGCAGGTCACAGAACTCAGGGAAACACTTACTTGGTTTATTACACAGGATATTTTAAAGGATACAAATAAACAGTCAGATGAAGAGAGAGGCACAGGGCAAGACCTGGAAGGGTCATGAGCCCAGGAGCTTCTGTCCAGGTGGAGTTGGGGTGCGCCACCCTCCCATCTCGTGGATGTGTTCTTGTTCATCTTCCTGGAAACTCTCGCATGCTCAGCTATCCACAAGCTCTTCCAAGCCAGTTCTTTTGGGGTTTTAACGAAAGCTTTGTTACATAGATATGACTAATTAAATCAATCAGCCATTGGTAATCAGCTTAACCCTGAGCCTCTCTCCCCTCCCTGGTGGTTGGGTAGTTGGGTGGTTGGAGTGTGGGGCTGACCACATGGCTGGTTCTCCCCTGGCAATGAGCGCCCCATCACTTGCCCACCCTGAGTTTCCAAAAATCACCTCATTCACACCAGCTCAGATGTGGTTGAAAATGCTTTGTTACAAATAACAAAAAAAATCTTTTTCCTTCACTGCTCTGAAGCTGTTCCCAGGGTGTTTCAAGAACCCAGGACAAAAGGCCAAATAATTTAACAAAAGATATTCTTATTGCTCTAGTCACTTAGGAAGTAGCAAGGCTTACAGGAGCTGAGAACCTAGAATCATGGACAAAACCCAAAATACATACATCATAATATCATGGTCATATTGAGTATATGTCATATTGGATTAGGGCCCACCCCAATGACCTCATTTTACATTAATCGTCTCTGTAGAGACCACTTTTGCAAATACAGTCACATTCTGAGGTACTGGAGCTTAGGACTTGGGCATATGACTTTAGGAGGCTGAAAAGGGCACTATTCAGCCTCTAACAGGCTGGGTGTGTTTTAGGGGTAGACAGCGCACCAGAGTGGCTGCAGTGTGGTCCATCCAAAGAGAGTAAATGGGGGGAAAGAGGGAGAGAGGACTCTAGATTTTATTCCACCTGTTTTTCCAAGGCTTAGCACAATCATAGCTAAGCCCTTTCTATGACTTCAGTGCTTTATTCAGGGTATTTTATTCTCAATAATTTTTGCATGGCTTACATATATCATTAACTTAGTGTAGAGCTTTACATATTTTCTGTGTTATTTTAAAATCACTGACACATAATAATGATAAAATAGTTCTTATGTCATACTATCATCATGGAGATATAACTAGATTCAGGCAGGCACTCATCACAGCCTAAAACATGGTAAGCACTCGCACATGGCAGCTACTTGTCATCCTCCTCGTCGTCATGTTAATGGAAAAACCAAACTTTAAAATATTTTAAAGAAGCTTACTGTGAACCAGTATGAGTGACCATGGCCCAGGGAACAGTCTCAAGAGGTCCTGAGAAAGTGTACCCAAGGTGGTCGGGTTATAGTTTGTTTTTATACGGGTTAGGGAGATGGGAATTATAGACCAATTAATAAATCAATACAAAGCCAGGTGTGGTGGCTCACGCCTGTAATCCCAGCACTTTGGGAGGCCGAGGTGGGCAGATCACTTGAGCTCAGGAGTTTGAGACCAGCCTGGGCAACATGGCAAAACCCTAACTTCACAAAAAATACAAAATTAGCCTGGCAAGGTGGTGCACACCTGTAGTCACAGCTACTCAGGAGGCTGAAAAGGGAGGATCCCTGGAGCCCAGGCAGGCAGTCAAGGCGGTAGTGAGCTGTCATCACACCATTGCACTCCAGCCTGGGTGACAAAGGGAGACTCTGCCTCAAAAACAAGGGGGGAGGGCAGATTTTATGGTTTGTAGGATGTGACTTAACCCCTGCCTTGCATGGCCTTAGGTCCTCTTTGTAATTTGGTATCCCATTGCCACAAAGATTCTGTTTTGCCAGTCTTATGATCTCTATTTTAACCTAAACCCCAAAAGAGTACAACAAGGTGTGTCCAGCCTCCCTTCCTGTCATGGCCGGGAATTTCGTTTTTGGGGTTTCTCCAGGGTCCCCTCGGCCAAGAGGGGGGTCTGTTCAGTTCAGTCAGCTGAGGGGTTTAGGATTTTATTTCTGGCTTACAATCATCAGGAGGCAAGCCCTAGTTCCTAGTCAGGGGCAATGTTTCCCCTAAATACCAAAAAAAGAGGACAACTTGAGGCTTGTCCTCGAAAAGCCTTCTCCAGACACTTCCTCAACTAACTACAGAGTAAGCTCAGAACATGAGAAAACAATACACTCGCCATCTTTCGAACATTGTAAGGAGACAGACTTGCTCTATGGATTGGGATCCACCTACCTGGGACTGGGACTCTGCTGGCCTAGGCTGGAGGAAAGCTCACCCCACAGAGGGAAAGCAGACTTTCTCCTTCACACCTGCCGCTGCCTGGCCCGACAGCAGAGCTTCTCACCGGCCTTTTCCCATGCCCCAGCTTCTGAGGCAGCCCTTTCTGTGCAACGCTCCTTCCCTAGCACCTGGGGACTACATAACCCGAGTACAAGATAAGTAGAAGGAAGCATGTGAGAGCTTTCTGTCCCCAGTTGCTGGATAGAAAAGCCCTCAGAAAACTCCAGAAAGGCTCTGGCTTGTATGAACAACTGTTTTGTTCCACATTGAGCAAGTAAGAACTGTTAAGTCAAGTTTAGTTTAGCTAAAGGTGCCTCCCTACATATTTTAAGTTCTGCGTAAAGGTTTCTCTGTACATAGTAAACTGTAACTTAACTGGGTATGTCAACAGACTGCAGCCTCCTCTTGTGCCAATCAACAAGTTTTGACCAATCAAAGGAAGCCAACTGTTCAAACCTTGTTTAAATAAGGCAAATGCCAAGTTGTAACCAATCTGGCTGTTTCTGTACCTCGGTTCCATTTTCTATATGTCACTTACCTTCTTCCATCCATAAATCTTCCACCACGTGGCTGCGCACTGGAGTCTGTCAGCCTACCTGGGCTCTGGAGGCTGCCCAATTGGCAAATCATTCTTTGCTCAAATAAACTCCATTAAATTTAATTTGGCTAAGGATTTTCTTTTAACGTAACAGAAGCCTTCAGTGACACTAGTGGAGATAGCTAAAAAGAAGCAGGTGAGTCAATCGCTTGGGCCACAGGGAAAACTAAAGGAGAGAAACGGAAGCCTCCCAGGATACCCTCGGAGATTGACACCAAAAAAGAGGTCCCACAGCTACCTTCCCTCAAACTCATCTAATTCCTCAGCTATTCCTTACTTCCTACCCCCATCCTACTTGAACTCATGCCACAGGCCACGGGAATCACAACCTAAGGACTGAAAACAGAATCTCCACTCAGTATTCCCGAACATATGAGGAGAAGGGAGAGGCAAAAATAAGTATAAGGGAGAAAGAAGCGAGTAAAGCAGAGGCTGAGAAAAAAAAAGGGGGAGCGTTACGTTCTTGGCATCCACTTGGGAACTCTGAATACATTCTCCTGGTACAGTCAGCTAGACCCGTGGGTAGAAATTAGAGTAGAGCCGGACATGAGTTTAACAGAAGGATATGTTTTCTACTAATAAGACATGCACCAATGTTAGTAAGCTGCCTTATGTTATAGAGTGCTCCCAGTCACTGGGAAGATTTAGACAAAGTCTGGATTGCCCTGTGCCAGAGATGGAGTTGAATGGACTCCCTTCTTAGGTGGAAAATTGAACTAAATCTCCCTTTCAGAGGGAGAATCTTTGATAAGTTACATAGAGTGAATCTACACAGTACCATAAGTGTATTTGCAAAGAGGTAATCTATAAACCATTTGAACTTGTTATTGTTCTTTCTTTCGGGTACTGATGTGTAAGAGCACTAACAGGACCATTTGAACAAGTTCACTGGAAAAGTAAAGTCCCCTCTATCATGGGTCACAGAGGCTCTGATGAGTAGCCTGGAGCATAGCCTCATGTATGACTTTGTTTCTATTGGAAAGAATGAATTCAGTAGGGATTCAACACATTTTTACAAAACGTTTTCTTTTCCTGACCACATGTGGTAAGCAGAACAACGCATTCCCCTACGAAAAATATTCATGTCATAATCCCCGAATCCTGTGACTGTGTTGCCTTACTAGGCAAAAGGGACTTTGCAAGTGTGATTAAAGATACAGACCTTGAGATGGGGAGGTTACCTTAGATTATTTAGGTAAACTCAAACTAATCAAGAGAATGCCAAAAGCAGAAAACATTTTCTAGTTGAAGCCCATCAGAGGAGATACGTCTATGAAAGAATGGTCAGAGAGATGCAACTTCGCAGCCTTTGAAGACGAAGGAAGGGGGCCACGAGCCAAGAAATGCAGTCAGCCTCTACAAACTGAAAAAGGTGAGGAAATTGATTTACCCCTAATGCCTCCAGAAAGGAATGCAGCACTTGATTTTACCTAATGAACACCTTTATTTTAACCCAGTGAAATTTGCATTGGACTCTTAACCTGTAGAACCATAAAATAATACATTCATGTTTTTTAAGCTATTAAGTTTGTAACGATTTGTTATGGCAGAAATATAAAACTAAGATACCACTAAGGTAAGGTCTGATTATTTTAAGAACTTTGGAAATTTTAGAAAACATTTAAAATAGAAACAAAAGTCACCCTTAATTCTACTCCCCTATAATATCCATTATAAACTTTTTTAGGTACATCCTTCCAGTCTTCTTTTTCTTACAAAATTAAAAGCACCTTTAATCTATATTTAAAAACATAAGTGTATACTTTTTCCCCATCAAAAGTAGAATCGAATCATTCTTCATATTATTTTTATGATCTGCTTTTCCTCAATAGTGTGGGCATATTTCCCCACAACATTATATATTTTCTGTAGCAGTGTTATGTTAGTTACATAATATTCCATCTTACAATTTTAAGATCAAAATTATGTGAAAAATTCTTTTAGAAATGGATTATGTTGTACACATAAACTTGTAATTATAGATTGCATATATGGGTATTTTTAAGTTGTACAATTTTATATTATAATACAACTATGTTATACTCACTTAGAACCTGGAACAGTACGTATTATCACAATTATTTTTTCATCACCTTGTCTTTTCAATCCCACTTAAAGACCTTCCCACTTAGAAGTTACAGATGCATCATCATTACCTATAATCAGTCCTGCATTGGCCAGCAGCCGTTAGGATAGAAAAGATGCCGGGCGCGGTGGCTCAAGCCTGTAATCCCAGCACTTTGGGAGGCCGAGACGGGCGGATCACGAGGTCAGGAGATCGAGACCATCCTGGCTAACACGGTGAAACCCCGTCTCTACTAAAAATACAAAAAACTAGCCGGGCGAGGTGGCGGGCGCCTGTAGTCCCAGCTACTCCGGAGGCTGAGGCAGGAGAATGGCGTAAACCCGGGAGGCGGAGCTTGCAGTGAGCTGAGATCTGGCCACTGCACTCCAGCCCGGGCTACAGAGCAAGACTCCGTCTCAAAAAAAAAAAAAAAAAAAAGAAAAGTTCAAATGGTTTATAGATTACCTCCTTACGAATACTCCTGTTGTACCGTGTAGGGTAGCTATGCCTAACTTATCAAAGAGTCTCCCGCTGGAAGGGAGATTAAGTTCAATTTTCCATCTACTAAAGGAGTCCACTCAACTCCATCTCTGGCACAGGGCAATCCAGACTGTCTAAATCTTCCTAGTGACTAGGAGCACTAAAACATAAGGCAGCTTAATAACATTAGGGCATGTCTTATTAGTAGAAAACATAACCTTCTGTTAAACTCAGGTCTGGCCCCCCTCTGATTTCTACCCACTGATCTAGCTGACCCTTGGAAGCAATATGCAATAAACTAACACCTTCAAATATTCAATTATTTAAAGACAACATTTATAACCTTGAAGAGTGTGGCTCTGCTGAAGGAATGTTAGGATTTTGAGGTCATAGTAGAATTGTAGTTAAGTGTGGTCTCTCTTAAAGTCATGTCACATGAACATTCTGTTGCCAGTCTTCAGAAATATCAGGCAATTCACCTAGAATTCAGAAAGCAACAAATAGAACGATTCCTCTCTTGGGACTTCATTTTCTTGAATCTAAATTTTTAAGTCCTGAGGATTCTGAACTATTCCAAAGGATTAGGAGTTTAAAATTCTCTCTTTCTCATGGAGAAAGGCCAGGAGATATACAAAAAGGTATCCTGCTAGAGGATCCCAGGCTAAAGATGGGTTAGGGAAGAATGGGCAAGATTATCTAGTTTTATATTATTCTATTTCCACCTTGTTAGTGACTTAGACTTAATTACAGTCTTAATAAATATTCTAGTCTTGTCTCAACTGTTATCTGGGTATTGCAGGAGACTTATTTAAATATAGATCATGAAGCCCCCTTGGTGTTAAAGGGCAGAATTATCCTCCTGGCAGCACTAATTAGCAAGAGACCTTTAAGGTAGGAATTACACATAATGTCATCTTCAACACCAATACCAATCAATTAGTGGTGGCTGCCTGTAGCCACATCCAGATTCAAGCAGGAAAGAATGCTTTGATCAATTAGTCCTCCTAATGAATCATGAATATGACAGAGGAAGTGGCAACAGGTGAATGATGAGGATCATCCCTGACCTAAAGGAAGGTGCATATCAAGGAACAGGGTTAGGGCTTGGAGGATCTGGGTCTTCTTTAATTAAAACGGAGAATTCATTTTATTAAGGAAGAAAACATATTAAGGAAGTTATCATTTACCGTATAATTTCACATCATAATTTCTTTGGGCAATTGCCTTCATTTCCTTCAAATGTTCACCACCCAACATGGTTTGCAGATCTTTTGGCATGTGGATTATGCATGATGAGGCACATTCTGGTTTACCTCTGTACATTCTAAAATGCTGTGCCCAGAACGCCCTGGAAAGGGGCGGAATAGGGAACAGCATAGACAAAAAATATCCCCAAGTAATATCGGAAATGAAGAAACAGAATAAAAACCACAAAACATCAAGAATATCCTCCAATACATTTATTAAATCTAAAAGAAACAGTGGAGGTGCATCTACCTAGTATGGCACCACCAAAAAGAGGCAGGCAAAGAATCTAAGGAAGATGCCTCCAGTGAAAGAAACTCCAGTGCTAGCCAGAAACTTACAGTCAAGGGTAGGCAAATTTTTATTCTGCATTTGAAAAAGATCGATAATTTAATAATCATTGTGGAAATAAAGGTGAACTACTTCACTAAATAACATTTAAGAAATAAGTATTAATTACAGAGAAATATAATATTAGAGCTTTATATATGTAAAGTAAAAGTATCAAGGCTGAAACAAATCGTAAATGTTCAGTACATTCTTGGGCCATTCAAATCTATTCATTTACATCTATAATTATTTTTCAAAGGTACCTGAAACCAAAAATCACAGGAAAGAATAAATTTGAAGAGTATCTATTATTCCTTAAGAGAACCATGTGGTCTCTAATTAAAAGCTGTGTAGTCCAAAGACCTCGTATAAGGCTGGCTCAGTCCCAGAAGTAGCTCTCCTGGCTACACATTAGAGATACCTGGAGAGGTGTTTTGTGCTTGTTGTGTTGTTTGGTTGTTGTTTTTATTAATTCCAAAGTTGGCCAATTAAATCAAGCTTAATCTGCAAAAACCTCCCCAGAGGATTCTAATCAGAAACCAGGTTGAGTCCTACCTAAATTCTAACACAGTTATGCCTACGTTAGATTTGCCTACGTTCAATTCTCTAACAACTACTCACTCCAGCATGCCAGCTGGTAGGATGAAAATTGACTACGAGCTAGGGAAATTAAATTCTTGCTGGTCTGTTTTCATCAGATAACTCCTCTCTGTTCCCAATTAAGCCATGACCCAGTACTTTCTCATTTATATAAATTGTAGATGATGTGTCCAAGCGAGGAGGATATGAGAGAAGCAAGGTGCCAAATAAAGAATGAGAGGTCAAATGTGTAAGTAATAAAAGTATTTCTTCGATTGCATTCGTCAGTTCAAAGCTATGAAGACTTGGTTCCAAAAGTGCAGATACTTTTTGACAAAGTAAGAGCATTTGGTACATTTTTTGGCAGATGGCAAGATAAAGTCCATTTGCTTAACAAGCCACTCCTTCTTTGATGTGGTTAATTATGACCTCTTGGGGTACATACCAACCTTATCAAAATCCATCTGGGTAGTGCTGTCTCTTGTAAAAATGCCTCCTCTTGTTTTACTATTAGTATTGCTTTCATGCCAACAGTGTTCTTGACACTGCGTAATCCCAGGAAGACAGGGTTCCAAACCAGTGATTTGAAACCTACATAACAGACTCAGCAATTGAGACATAAAACTACAGGTGGGAATGTGGGCAAATTTGAAGATTGTAAGTTTCATTTTCATTTTTCTTCATCCTTCCTTTTGCTGTCCATCAATCCATACTTTTTTTTTTTTTTTTTTTTTTTTTTTAAGATGGAGTCTCCCTCTGTCGCCCAGGCTGGAGTACAGTGGTGCAATCTCGGCTCACTGCAAGCTCCGCCTCCCAGGTTTACACCATTCTCCTGCCTCAGCCTCCTGAGTAGCTGGGACTACAGGTGCCCGCCACCTTGCCCGGCTAATTTTTGTATTTTTCTTTTTTTTAGTAGAGATGGGGTTTCACTATATTGGCCAGGCTGGTCTCAAACTCCTGACCTCAGGTGATCCGCCCACCTCAGCCTCCCAAAGTGCTAGGATTACAGGCGTGAGTCACCATGCATGGTCCATACTTTTTTCTCATTCTCTTTTCTGTGTTACATAATATTATCTGCTGAATGTAAGGGGGAAGGTTTTTTTCCCCAAAATGCCAAAGTACATAAAGATAAAGGTGAAAGTTTCCTCTCACCAGTTCCAGTGTTAACAGTGAGGTACGTGTTATTCCAGACATTTTTTCCCGTGCATATACTATACTTAACTTTCACTGTTGCTTTTTATTAAAAATCAAAACCCTGTTGCTTTTTATTAAAAATCAAAACCATTTCACACAAAATGAGTTTTGTAAAGACTTTTTAGGAAAGAATTTTCTAGTCAGTCTGATAGATTCAGAGGGAAAAGATCTAAAGGATAAGTGTGGGCAAGAAGAAGAGACAAAAATGAAACTAGAAGAAAATAAGAGAAAGTCTTCATCAATAAATTGAGAATTAAAGAAAGACTTCACTATGGCTCAAACACTTAAACAGAGGCAACAAAAACAATACAGAAAAAAAAAATGTCTATCTTATTCTCAGTGGTATGTATACCCAGGGCATCAGAACATAGCATAGTAGGTGCTTAATAAATACTTGTTTACTAAATGAATACCATACAATCTCACTTGTGTTGCATGACCTAGATCAAATTAGAACCCAGGAAGGCAGAGGTAAGTTTATAATAGTTAACAAGACAAGAAATTAGTTCAAGAAAAGCTTTTTGATATTGAGAGACATATTAACATTTGATGTTGGCTTATATATGTTTAAGAGAAAGAATCTAGAGGTAAAATAATAGGAAAAAGCCAAGATAGATAAAATGTAGTTACTGACTACAGCAGATATAGAGAGAAAACTTTGAAGTATTTGTTAGAGAATGTAACCAGACAGGGTAAACTGGGGAGCCCAGAGAATGAATCAACATCTGTGGAGTTATAGCATGTGCCAGACTTTTTTTTTTTTTTTTTTTTTTTTTGGAGACAGAGTCTCACTCTTGCTGCCCAGGCTGGAGTGCAGTGGCACAATCTCAGCTCACTGCAACCTCCACCTCCTGGGTTCAAGCAATTCTCCTGCCTCAGCCTCCCAAGTAGCTGAGATTACAGGTGTGCGCCACCATGCTTGGCTAAGTTTTTTTGTATTTTTAGTAGAGACAGGGTTTCACCATGTTGGCCAGGATGGTTTCGAACTCCTGACCTCAAGCTATCAGCCCACCTCAGCCTCCCAAAGTGCTAGGATTACAGGCGTGAGCCACTGCACCCAGCCAGCATGTGCCAGACTCTCAACAGGGTTATTTTATTCATCTGCATAACAAATCTGCAAAGGAGCAATTAACCATCTTCATTTAAAGATATGAAAACTGAGGTTCTGAAAGGTTTAGGGTCTCAAACCTCTTAGATAATAAAGAGCAGAAGCACTTTTCCAAACCAGGCCTTGGTCCTCTAAGCCCAGGCCTCACTCCAATTGACCGAAACTTCCTCCAGAGCAGTATGTTGTGGGAATAAGCTCATCGGAATTGTAAACAGTAGTGTAGGGTCTTGCTATTCAGAGCAAGCTATAGGGACCATTAGCATGGACATCACCTGGAAGCATGATCTTGGGTCCCACTCCAGAATTACTGAGCAACAATCTGTATTTTAATAGATCCCTAGGTGACTGGTATGCATATTAACATTTGATAAGCCCTCATTTGTCTATTTCTTCTTGCAATTAAAGAGAGAGAGAAGCACTCATTAAACATCATTTTCCCTGGAATTTAGCAACACCCATTTGGGAGAATTTCAAGGATTCTCTGAAACTAAAATGCCTGGCAACAGTGAGAAGCTAGTTTCCATTAGGTGCCTTGCCAATTGCATACTAGACAGTCTTTAATCATTGCATCCTTGTTATGTACACATCAAATGGTTCATGTAGTGGAACAGAATAAAACAAGTCAAAAGTCAAGATTAACTGTGATTCAGTGTAGAGAAGGCTGATGCATTTAGCAACATCCACTTAAAATGCAACTCTCTGCCCACGTTCTTTCCTTTCCTTCCTATCCAAAGATATATGACAGCCAACTTTAACTCCACCTCTACTGCTTAGACCTCAGAAACAACCACTCACAGGCTGTGCGTGTGTGTGCTGCAGATGAAAAAGCGTACACTTTGGAAACTCTCCCAGAGCTTCTATGCACTACTAGGGTTTAGGTAACTAAGTCTTAGAGGACCTTATTCTGGTGTTGTCCCTCCCACTCACTCACCCAGAAGATGCAGTTGGCTCTAGACAACTGGAAGTACAGAGCTCTCTGTCATTCAGTACCCAAGGGCCTTGAGAAAGCCATTCGTCCTTTCTGTGCCTCAATTGCCTCACCTGTAAAATGGGCCTTACCTAGTTCACAGGGAGACCAGGAGAATTAATTAGTGTTTGTAAAGCTTTAAGATACCCTAGATGAAAGTGGCTATATAAGTGTAAATGATTATCATTATCATTATTATTATTATTATTACATAAAGTATGGATGACAGATGAAGTATAGGATTATATGTCAACCTCCTAGGGATGGCAGATTTCTGGATAAACAAAAAGTGCTGTAGACTATTATTATCCACCTGCCTTTCCCATGTCTGTTCAGGAAAGCATCATCATGTTCACTAGGCTAATCACACAACAAGAAGTCTTCTTTAGTTCACTAGAGATGAATTCAGATGAAATGGTAATGAATGAAGACTAGAAAATCTCTTAAACTGTTTATCTCCAAGATAAAGCAGAACTTGCTACCCATGTGAATTGTAATCATCTGGTAAACGGGGATGGAGCAATTTTGAACCCAGCGTACCACTGAACCAAGTTACTAAGTCAGTCCAATTAAAAGTTTGCATTTTCCTTTCAGACATACTGTAAATGAAAGTATAAATAAATGCTGAGAAAATTTAAAATCTCTGCCAGATGATCCCTCTGCACAACAACAAAGTAAAGGAAATCTGTAGGGGATTAAGGCCACTTCTGTTCACCCTGAGTAAAACGGAATCAGTCTCACAGCAGATGTTCTGTCCTTTTTTTTTTTTTTTTTTTTTTTTGCTACAACCTGGCCCTAGAGTGTATGTGTGTGAACGGGCTGGAAGTTCCAGGTGCCAGCCAGGCAGATCTGCCACATATAGAAACCAGAAATTCTAGGAAAAATAGCTAAATAAGAGGTACTTAACGTAGGGTCCCAGCACCCTATGGGCATCATGGGTCTGAAAGCTTTCATATGCATGTGAATTTTTATGGGGAGAAGGTTCACAGCTTTCATAGATTTTCAACAGTTTCTGTGACCTCAAAGGATTAAGATCCAAATGTTTTTCTCCCACTTAATTTCACTCTCTGTGGACACACACAATTTCAGTTCTCCTGAAATGCTAATTCACACTGCTTCCTGATATGGGATTGATAACAGCATCTGATAACATGATTTCCCCAACAATTTCTCCACTCTGATATGCTGGCCATTATTAGGCAGAAGTTTAAGTCAACGCGAGCCATAAAAACTGAATCTTGCTCTAATTTTATGTTTAGTTAGGAGCATTTTTGTTGTTCCAAACCTTTCCCCATTTGAAATAACATTTGTGTTTTGTTGTTCACATTTTTTACTACACTTCTAATGCTTACACTGTTCATTTAACTGTCCTTTCACTGGATTAAAATGACCAGACTACTGAAATTTGGTGGAGTGGGAGCTCAGTCTGAGAAAGTATGAATCTTTATTTTATTTCAGATAAGCTCCTGGAAAATGTACATATTTTCCAAAGCAATCAATCAGAATTCACTTGGCAACTAAGCAATCCTACAGGCCCCAGTTCCTTTATGTGATTTATGAGACCTTCTCTTTCCAATAAAGTTGAAAGTACCAGGAGAATAGCTTCTCACCCAGCATTTTTTAACTGCAACTTCCAAGCTAAACCAAGAATTGGAAAGGCGCACAACGGGATGCAAAAAATCAGAAATGGAACAAATTCTATGTGGAGGCAGAACATCCTCCTTAAATCACTTTCTAGCTCAATGTCTCTGCATTTTTCACTGATGCAAATATTAAATGAAATGTTGCTTTATACTGTAATTCATAAAGGGTCATGCAGCATTGGGTAGTGTGAGTTTTGTGGGGTTTTCTTAATTATACAAACCACCTTGGGGGAGTCAAAAGAACACAGGACTGAGAGGTAGGAGGCTTGAGTCCTAGGTCACCACTTGCCTCTTGAGTGAACTATCACTGCCCTATCTGTAAAATAAGGAGGGTCTACAGATAGATAGCCTCCAGCTCCAAAGCTCTATACCACTGAACTCTACACGAGTACTCTAAAGATTATTTAGAGGCATCCTGTTAAGATTTCTGATCTCCCTGGCTACCACAAACATTAACTGAAAAGCTGTTTTATTCTAGAAGCTGAGCTTGGCACAAGATACTCAAGATAAATAAGACATTATCTCTGCCCTTCAAAAAGCTCCCAATCTTGCTGCATACCATTAATATAATATTATGAGGTTAAGTGAGAAAAATCAGCAAAGTTCCATGGGCAGATAGTGGGAGAGAGCAAGGTAAAGGCATTTGAAATAAAGGAGGCAAGATTGGACACAGTGACTAACGCCTGTAATCCCAGTACTTTGGGAGGCCAAGGTAGGAGAATGGTTTGAGCTCAGGAGTTCCAGACAAGTCTGGGCAAGATGGCAAGGACTTGTCTCTACACACACAGACACACACACGCGCGCGCGCACACACACACACACACACACACACACACACAAAAGCCAGGAGTGGTGATGTGCACCTGTGGTTCCAGCTACTTGGGAGGCAAAGCAGAAGAATCGCTTGAGCCCCGGAAGTCGAGACTGCCATGAGCCATGTTCAGGCCACTGTACTCCAGCCTAGGTAAAGGAGAGAGACCCTGAAAAAAAGAAAGAAAGAAAGAGAGAGAGAGAGAGAGAGAAGGAAGGGCGGAAGGAAGGAAGGAAGGAAGGAAGGAAGGAAGGAAGGAAGGAAGGAAGGAAGGAAGGAAGGAAGGAAGGAAGGAAGGAAGGAAGGAAGGGAGGGAGGGAGGGAGGGAGGGAGGGAGGGAGGGAAGGAAGGAAAGAAAGAAAAGAAGAAACAAAGGAGACAAGGCGTGCAAAAGCATGGAGAAATGAAATGCCTTGTGTGGTCAGGGATGGGAAGAGCAAGCCCAGGATTTGGCCTCCTTCTCTAACCTGGTCAATAAACCCAGACAATTTGAAAGGAAACCCAGAGGTCTCCTTCTCTCTCCCTCCAGCTTATCTGTGCCCTGCTTCCTTTACTCGGGACCCATCTTCATCCCTCTAGTTCTAGAGCCATGCAAAAGGCAGTCCCAACCACACAGAGAAGGCCTTAAAGTTCAGTCCTCCTTTATCATTTCTTTACTGCCTGGCTCTGTGTTGTTTGTGCCTAATGGGAGAATGGTGGGAAGAAAAACTGGGGTTGCCTTTCACCACTTCTGCTGCAGAGTGAAGAATTACTTCACTTCCATCCTATTTCCTGCTCAGATGTGTTTACTTCTTTGTCATTGTTCTACTCGATTGGCATTTCTGGAAGAGCTCCTTGCTCCTCCCTCTGTACACTCTATTGTTAAATGGCAACCAGATCTCTTCTCCGGAGGTGTAGAGTCAGGAGGTAGAATGTCTGGGCAAAATACATTGCCAGAAGTATTCACACACCTCACTCTTCAGAAACGCTTGTTTATTTTTCTAGCTATGTTTCTGGTATTAACTCACTCTTTCACTCTATCTCCCTTAGGATTAAGAGAACATGACTGCTAGGTAACTGAACCAACAGTACAAAATTCAGGATTCACACTCAGATGTCTGTCTAATGCTTATAGCAAGACACTACAGTAACTCAGTATCAAACTAGCAAGCAATTACGACAATCTACAATTACTATGCTATTAGATAGAGTAACCTTTCCCAATAGTATTTGATCAACTAACAAACGTTCCTCCCAAAAAAGAACTCTGTAATCAAAAACAATTTGAGGCAGGGCGTGGTGGGGCTCACATGGGTAATCCCAGCACTTTGGGAGGCCTAGGTGGGTGGATCACTTGAAGCCAGGAGTTTGCGACCAGTTTGATGCCAGGCCAACTTGGTGAAACCCTGTCTCTACTAAAAATACAAAAAATTAGCTAGGTGTGGTGGCACATACCTGTAGTCCCCACTACTTGGGAGGCTGAGACAGGAGAATATCTTGAAACCAGGAGGCAGAGATTGCAGTGAGCCAAGATCGCACCCCTCCACTCCAGCCTGGGCAAGAGAGTGAGACTCTGTCTCAACAAAAACAAAATAAACTGAAAAATCAAACAATATGAGAAAATCCTGGGTTTAAAAAAGTTAAACAGGTCTCTACTACAGGACTTTGCAGATCCTTTTCAGATACTTTAATTTGCTAATGTAGTCTGTAAGTCAAGAAAGTAATTTGGCGGTAGCCGTGCGGAGTCAGTGCCCTTAGTACTCCGCTGGCACCTACCTTGACTCTCGCTGGCCGCACGAACCCATTTGTGCTCGGTGTCATAGTGCACACGCCTGGCAAGCGACGGTGCCATGAGTCTGACTTCCGGTTCCAGCAGATGAGTTGAATGGATCACAGCAGTTACCATTGCTGCTGGGACAGCTGCAATTGGTTATCTAGCTTACAAAAGATTTTATGTTCAAGATCATCGAAATAAAGCTATGATAAACCTTCGCATCCGGAAAGACAATCCCAAGATAGTACATGCTTTTGACATGGAGGATTTGGGAGATAAAACTGTGTACTGCCGTTGCTGGAGGTCCAAAAAGTTCCCATTCTGTGATGGGTCTTACACAAAACACAAGGAAGAGACTGGAGTCAACGTGAGACCTCTGATCATCAAGAAAAAAGAACTTTAAGTGGAGACTTTTGATGCTGCAAATCAACTTGTCGTGAAATTACCTGATTGTTTAATTAGAATGACCACCACCTCTGTCTAATTCACTTACCCTGGGTTCTAAATGTGGTATATTGCAAACTGCAGGTTTCACATTCATAGATTTGCCTTACTTGTTGAAACATCGTGGTGCACATTTATTGAAACAAAACAAAACAAAACAAAAAAAGAGGAAAAACCAAAAAAAAAAAAAAGTAATTCACAAATTTACTATATCCCTTTTTGCCAAAGTACATATGAATCACTCTGAGAAAACTGTTGAAAATTCATATTATCAAGCCCCTCAGAAGCAGCCCTGGAGCCTGTACTTTAACACCCCAGGTAGTTCAGATGCAGATGATCTACACACTGAGAAATACTGACATGAAATGTTTCCCTAACTAGGGTTCTTGGAACACACTTTGGGAAATGCAAATGCTGGTGCAAGGAATTAACTCAAGGTCAGTCCCCAAAAGTGCTTGTTTTGTTCCAATACATCACAGTTCTCATTCACGTTAATTTAAATAGCTTGTTTTGTTATAGTTGCAAGATAACACCTGACTATTGAAAAAAAGGCAAACTAGCAATAGAATTAAGAGAAGGCAACCAGCTATTGACAAGGAAACCCCTAGTAGAGCTAATAATGGCAGTGTCAAGGTTTCTGTTGTTTAGTTTATTTCTAAATATAATCCTCCAAATCAAAACAGACTTTCTCTAACATCTTTTTAAGCCACAGAAAGAAAAGAATACTTTATTTCAGGGATGGTAAATTTAAACCATCTTAGCACTTGGCAAGTTATGAGGTTTGGCCTCATAAGATTTTTGTGAATGTTGACTATTAACCACCAACACCTCTGAGCTATCAACAGTCAAGTACCAGAAAGCGAACACACCGATGGGATTTTGATTCTTTTGAATCAACAATATGTGAGATGGGTCATAGCTACAGTGAGCCAGGAATAAAATGTTAAATATATACTTCAGCTGTGTCAAATTGGAGAGTATTCCTAATATCTCAGTAGGACCTACTCCAAACTCATTCACTAATTAAGAAACACCACCTCAGGGTGCACCATGGGGATACCACGCTGGTAAAATGAAATCAATCTTTAAAAGGGAGAAAGTACAGTGTTCCTAAAATGCAGAGTAACTATATCTTAACAGGGCTTTCTAGACACAGTGCTGTGGTTGAATATAGATAATAATCATTATCTGAGGATAATTAAAAGTTGGTTTTAAAAAATTATTTTAAAGTGGATCAGCTTAAACTTATTTTAAAAAGAAGGGGGAAATCTTGTAAAATGAGCAAAATTATTAACATCAGTTTATTTCGTCTGTCTTATGGCTTAAATTTTGGCTATAAGACATTTAACATTATACAGGATTGAATGTTTGAGTGAAGACAAATTTTGTGAATTCATTACAGAATATTTTTTATTTGACTTCTTGTCAAAGATAGTAACTACAGGCACTCAAATATTGTCTAAGAAGTTCCCCGTCTTATTTAATTTTGAAATCAGATATTATTAAGCTACAAGGGAGTCTTAAAGATCATAGAGTCTGTATTATCCAAAGACTTTTATTTATAAGTTATAGAAAACTAATGTGGATTCACTCAGTTTCTCATCCAACTAAAATACCAAATGCTCACATATATTAAGTCTTGTCTTTTTTTTTTTTTTTTTTTTTGAGACAGGGTCTGTCTCGCTCTGTCACTCAGGCTGGAGTGCAATGGAACGATCTTGACTCACTGTGGCTTCCACCTCCTGGGCTCAAGTGATCCTCCCACCTCAGCCTCCTGATTAGCTAGGACTTCAGGTGCATGCCACCACACATGGCTAAATTTTTATTTTAATAATTTATTTATTTATTTATTTATTTATTTTGAGACAGAGTCTGCTCTGTCACCCAGGCTGGAGTGCAGCAGTGCAATCTCGGCTCACTGCAACTTCCGCCTCCCGGGTTCAAGTGATTCTCCTGCGTCAGCCTCCAGAGTAGCTGAGATCACAGGCATGCGCCACCACACCCAGCTAAATTTTTTTTTTTTTTTGTATTTTTAATAGAGACAGGGTTCCACCATGTTGGCCAGGCTGGTCTCAAACTGCTGACTTCAGGTGATCCGCCCACCTCAGCCTCCCAACGTGTTGGGATTACAGGCATAAGCCATTGCACCTGACCTAAATCTTTAATTTTTTGTAGAGACAGGATCTTGCTATGTTGTCCAGGCTGGTCTCAAACTCCAGAGCTCAAGCAATCCTCCTGTCTCAGCCTCCCAAAATGTTGAGAGTACAGGAATGAACCACCATACCAAGCTTGCCTCTATTTTCATTTGTCAATTATACCTCAATAAAGCCAAAGGAAAAATAAGAATCCCATCATTCTGTAGCCCTCAGCTCTACTTTTCTTTTCGCTAGCATAGTTCTTGGGCAAGCCCTCCCCAAATGATCAAAACGGCCCTCCTACTACTCCAGAACTATATTTTACCAGCATAGCAACAAAGTAAAAAGCAAAAGCCCCTTTCCCATAAGCTCAAGCCAGTGATGTGAAGGTAAATGTTTAACTTTCCAGAAAGAAAAAAAAAAAATCTGGTTTATAACATTTGCCAATTTCCATGGTATAAATACTCCCACCCTGGCCAATTTCAACCTACCAACTTGATATCACTAAACATGGAGTTGGGAAGAGATGTGCAGTAGTCCATTCTGTAGTATTTCCACCATATAGAGTCAAAACACATAAATAACTCAAGATGATAGGTAATATAAGATATAGTAAAAGATACTTATAGTAAAGTATTATAGATAAGGCAGCTGTGAGTTTGAAGTATTCACCTACCTTTGTTTTAATATACTTTAATTGTAAGTTTATATAATCCAATTGTCAATAATGGCTGTGTTTAACAACTGATTGGCAAAACTTCTAGAAATTTAATAAATGGCTCTTGTGTACCAATATGAGCCAGCACACCACCAGCCCCGCAGAAATCCAGGAGGACAGCTCACAGGAGCCTGATCTGGGTCACACGGCTATTTTTAGATTCATCTCTGAGTCCAAGGGGCTGTGGTGCTCTGACTGGCCCACGCTGGCCATGTGTCTGAGATAGACTTAGGCTGTAGGCACATTGACTGATGATGGGAGAGAGTGGCTCCACAACAGAAAACAACAGGGGGAAGAAGCTGGGCAGGCAAAATAGCATATGTCCATTTTAACGGTGGAAACACCTCACACAGAGGTAAGTGGGACAAGCACAAACTTCACTGTCCACTTTGAGAGTAAAAGAAAATGCTATTAATTATTATGCTTGTGCCACAGACATAGAACAAGATATATGGTCACACTATGAAGAAAGAATACTAGTCCCAGGTAGAATAACTGGCTGGCAGAGCCACACACGTCAAATGAGCAGCACAGCCAGGGCTAGGGACCAGATTTTCAGATTACCAGTTCAGTACACTACATAGACCTCAATTGTAATGGTGTTCCATTTTTCTTTCTTTGGGATGGTTTTCAAATAGAAAATCCCCCTAAATGAAGGAAGAGAATATTGTTAGTGGTTGTGATCAGAACCCTTCTTTTTTAAATTACGCATTGTGCTTTTTTAGATTATGTATTATGTATTGCGCGTTTAGTGGTTTTTTGGTTTTCACTTGATTGTTTTAGAGACTGGGCCTTGCTATGTTTTCCAGGCTAGAGTGCAGTGGCTGTTCATAGGCATGGTCATAGAGCACTGTGGTCTGCAGTTCCTGGGCTCAAGTGGTCTTCCTGCTTCAGCCTCTCAAGTAGCTAGAAATACAGGCACCATGCCGCTGCACCTGGTTTGCATTTAATAGTTTCTTACCCAATGTTTTAACTCACCATATATTACTTATGGAATACAGAATTTTGAGGACAATTTGACAAAACTAAAGAAGCCTTCAAATTCCATATACATTTTGACCTAACAATTTAACTTCTGTGAACTAGTTTAAGAAAATAATCACAGATGTATTCAAATATTTTACTTTAAGGATGTTCACTGTAAATTATTAATAAGAGTAAAAAAACTGGAAATAATTTAAATGGTCAATAGACAAATGGTTAGATAAATCATAATATGTCAGTCTACTAAAGAGCCATAAAAATGATGTAGACAAAGAAAAAAGAAATTAAGTCCACAACATATGATCCCATTTTTTACAGGGGCAAAACATGTCTGAAAGGATAGGCCATACCAAAATATTAACAGTGACAATGTCTACATTGAACAAAAGTTGCTTTTGTATTTTTAAAGATTATTGCTTTTGTATCTTTTTAAAGATTATAAAATACCCAAGCCACTCAACTATTTTTTTTTTAACCATGCTCTGTTCATTGTAATATGTTGGCTTTCTCACTGCATTCGCCCTGGTTTAAAATAATTTCTAAACTATTTACTGGAGGTGAGTTTACCTTGTGGCAAAAATAAAAGCGAAGGAGACAGTGTTAAAAATACATCTAAAGAAAAATCCATATGTAAGTATTCAGGATAAGAAGGCTGAATTCCCTGGCCTACAACTCTACCATTTTCAACTCTGTGTGCTGACTTTTTTACTAAGTTTGCTTAAAACTGCAAACTTTGGGAAACTGTTGTAAAACAACAGAAATAGATGTCAGCTCAGGTTATTTCCAAGAATCTCCCCTGCTTTCTCATGTAAAGGATGAATTCAGAGAGCCATGGGCTTTTAAGAATCCAGCAAAGTCTCACTGAGATTTGACAGAGCCTCCAAATACAGTTTATAGAAGAGTCAAAGGGCCTAATTTTTAAATTCATATGATCAGAGGAAATTGAAGGATAAAATTAAGTAAATAATATGAAACAGAGAGGGGAACATTACAGTAAATGTTTTTCTTTAAAGTCATTTAAAGAGAAGTTTATGAATGTAAAGGTTTAAAAACATTTCTTTCGCAAGTCACAATGACTTTTTAAGCTATCCAAACTCATCTAACTGAAGACAAAATATTGTCCAAGCAACACACATGTCCAGGAGGCCCTGAAGGTAGAAATCCACTTCCCCAGAAACATATTTATTTCACTCTTATAGCAACAGAAGAAGTGAAAGAAGAAACAAGGAAGCTTCAAGGCTCAGATTTTTAAGTTACAGCTATTGCATCAGAAAGAGGACTATACTTAGAAACTGAAAATACGGGGTTGGGTTCTGGCTCTGCAAATTACCAGCTGTAACATATATATATATATGTATGTTGTAGACACAGGGTCTCTCTGTGTTGACCAAGCTGATCTCAAACTCCTGGCCTCAAGCCATCCTCCCACCTCAGCCTCTCAAAGTGCCGGGATTGCAGGTGTAAGCCCATTCTGCCCTGCCTTAAGCTCTATTACCTGGGAAAGATCATTTAACCAGTCTAAATCTCAGTATTTTGGTCTTAAAAATGCTAACAACTATATAGTTGTTATGAGCACAATGGCTGGTATATATCGTATTCTCAATAAATATTTGTTAAATGAGTTAATGATGTTTGTGAAATTACTTTGCAAGCTCTGCAGATAATCGTACACTCATGCACTTAACACCACTTGACCCAATAACATATATTACTTATTTATTTTGTGTGTATTCTACCTTCCCCAACTAAATGCAAGCTCCATAAGGGAAGGATTTTTTGTCTTTTCTGTTTAAGGACATGTCTCCAGAAACTAGAACAGCTCCTTGCACATACTAGGCACTTAATAAATATTTGTTAAATAATTTTTTGTGTAAGTGCTTGTCACAAGCTAAGCCCTTAATCAATGATATCCAATATTATTATTCACCTGTAAAGCATCGTACGAATATTAAGAATTAAGCATTCCAGGCCAGACACGGTGGCTCACGCCTGTAATCCCAGCACTTTGGAAGGCCGAGTCAGGCGAATTACCTGAGGTCAGGAGTTCAAGACCAGCCTGGCCAACATGGCAAAACCCCGCCTCTACTAAAAATACAAAACTCAGCTGCGCACCTGTAGTCCCAACTACTCAGGAGGCTGAGGCAGGAGAATCACTTGTACCTGGGAGACAGGGGTTGCAGTGAGCCAAGGTTACACCATGGCAATCCAGCCTCGGTGACAGAGCAAGACTCTGTCTCAAAAAAAAAAAAAAAAAAAAAAAAAAATTTTGTATCCCCAAACATCCTGAATCATCCTCTTCTACCCTACTTCGTTTTAGCTTTAATATCATACTAATCCTTCCTCACTAACTATATTACCAAGAACAATTTCTGAGAGCCTCCTGAAGTTAATCCACATATATTTATCTCCTAAGATCCTTTCCCATAAATCAGTCCTTCGTGCCATTAATCACTTATGTTTCTGAATTGTTTTCACCTTCTAGAATTTAAAACAAAGGCCTTAGGGCAGAGATACGGAAATGGCAGTGAGAAGGATTATGTTTCAGGCTCCCTCTTCTCGTAGAATCTTGATAAGACTAAGGCATCTACAACAGAAAGAACTTTTTGGCTCTGAGTAACAAATGCTCCAGCACAGTGAACGCAATCTTCTCTTAACAGGAATTCTGTCCCAGTTTCTGTAGGATCTGTTTGAACTGCACAGGTACACATGTTGGAATGAGAAAGCTAGAGAAGAATTTAAATAGACCAACTTCACTTTCATCAAGGAAGTTGATTCCCCTTTTCCCTGAGTGTAAGCTCCTATAGGGTAGGGATCTTTCTCCACGTGGTTCACAGCTCTATTCCAGCAGCTAGCACAGAGCCCGTAACACACTGTCCTTCAATAAACAGTTGTGAAAAGAAATATTTGCGGAGTGAATTTGCTCTCTGATTAGATTTTGGAACGCAAAGAAGCTGCTCCTGGACAGTGGAAAGACAGGTCTATGAGAAGGCCTGGAATCCAAGAGACAGTCATTATCTTAACAGAGTAGGATGGAGACGTAGCAAATGGGTGCATGGAAAGGGGAACGTTGGTTTGTTACTAAAGAGAAGAAAATATATCTGACAGGTTAATCATTCCTTAGAAAGAGCTGCCTAATGATGGAAGAGCCACATCTTTTTAGAGAGGCTGTATCTCCTAACCCAAGGCAAACATACATTCAAACGTAAGTCAGCCAATAAGAAGAATGTTGGTTTCTATGTTTTGAAAAGCAGCTCCTAAAAATGTCAACCTCTCTTAACATAATTTGTTCTTTGTCACCTAGAATAACTACAGCTGAGAGGGAGAAAAAAAAAAGGCTAAAATCAAGTTTCCTCACTTGGTGCCTCAAAGCAGCTTCAATTTGACCTATTTTGGAAGGATTCATCAAAAAACACATTTTTGTTTCCCTCTCAGACAAGTACAGTTGTCTCAATGCATCTTTCCTGTGCATTGTAACTTTGACAGATCATTGAATAGGAGTTGGGAAACTCCACTTACCAAAGAGACAACGTACTTTTTAAAACACCTCATAGTTACCTAAAAAGCTTCTCTCATCTCAGAAGTTGCGACTTCCTGCGTTTCTCTCATTGTTGACACCTGGAGATGGTAATTAAAGTTAGTTCTGCTCTGTGCAGCAGAACTAAAAAAACTCTTAAAAAACAATGTAACTTTCAGACTTCTGAGTGTAAAAAGAACATAAAGTTGCATTTCCTTTCAAAAGCAGTGCAACAGGCACCTAATAAAGACTCCATAGAGATTTCCTATAAAGCAAGCAGCTGTGAAAAGGCCTAGCATTTACTGCCATGTGACAGTGATGTGAATTAAAATGAAGCTCTAGACTGGGCACGGTGGCTCACACCTGTAATCCCACCACTTTGGGAAGCTGAGCTGGGCAGATGACTTGAGGCTGGGAGTTCGAGACCAGCCTGGCCAATATGGTGAAACCCCATCTCTACTAAAAATACAAAAAGTAGCTGGGCATGGTGGCAGGCACCTGTAATCCCAGCTACTTGGGAGACTGAGGCGGGAGAATCACTTGAACCTGGGAGGCAGAGATTGCAGTGAGCTGAGATCGTACCACTGCACTCCAGCCTGGGTGCGACAGAGCAAGACTCTGTCTCAAAAAAAAAAAAAAAAAAGAAGCTATAAATGATACACCTTGTTAACGTGCTGCAATTCTTTATCAACACTGTGGAAACTGAAATGTTTCCTTTATCCTTAACTTCCTTGAAACGACGACCCAAATCCCCTTAATACATAAGCAGGAATGGGCAGGATTTCTACAGGGGAAAAAAAAAAAAAAAAAGGAATTCAGCTTTGGAGTGCATGATATATAGTAAATACCAGATGCATTTTTGCTTTATCTAGACAACCCTGGGACACTGCCCTTGGCCCCCTGCTCCGCAATGCTGTTCACTTGCCTTGCAGCTAACAGAATCCTCTACTTTCCTGACAGGCAATCTACCCAGACCAGGCTTCGGGACGTTGAGGCACTAGGTGCTAAGATCTAAGCTTCTCCCAACTAAATGAACTGTTCATTTAAAATTTAACATCTTCCCATGCATAGTTTGTACTTCACATAGCGAATCCTCACCATAACATTGTGAAGTTTGAATTATTAACTCCTTATTCTACATGAGAAACAGGAGTAGAGAAGTTATGACTTGATGGCACAGATAAACAATGGCCAAATTGAGACTTTTTGAAAAAATGATTTCTGTTTACAGTGTCAAAGCTCCTTTCACTATACCATAGTTGTCTCTGAGAAAATCTTTATATAAACCCACAGGTCAGAATATCCAGCAGATGAACTGGCTAAATCCAAATACAGAAATAACCTGTTATAGCAAATTCTTGCTCCTTTGTTTTTCCACATCATTTTTCATGTCATCACCTACCCTTGTTCCCAGTCGTTGCAAAGTCCTGAGTAAAAGTGGAGTAGAAGAGTAGAAGATTAACTTTGGAATTGTTTTAGCATTTTTGTGTTTTATATTAAACATCATTTAAGTAAGGCTAATTTTTTTAACTTCTTAAAAGAATTCCCTCCATCCCTTTTTATTTAAATGTAAATTGCAAAATAAAATCACTAACTCGATTGATTATTCCTCAGATACCTGTGGGCCATGAAATCAATTATTCATCATTCTGTGAGAGTGGCCCACCAAAAGAATAAAGTAAAACAAAATTAAATACCATTGGGTTTCATACCAATTATTCCCTTTTGAATTACAATCCTTGCAATTAAATCACACCAAAATGAAACAGTGAATGGACTAATTGCAGGTCTAAGTTAACAATGCACAAGGTTTGTAACCTGCAGAGTCCTTGTCACAGGCAATGACAGCTACCACTGTCATGTTTTTTTTCGGTTTTTTTTTTTTGTTTTTTTTTTGTTTGTTTTTTTTTTGAGACGGAGTCTCACTCTGTCGCCCAGGCTGGAGTGCAGTGGCTGGATCTCAGCTCACTGCAAGCTTCGCCTCCCGGGTTTAGGCCATTCTCCTGCCTCAGCCTCCCGAGTAGCTGGCACTACAGGCGCCCGCCACCTCGCCCGGCTAGTTTTTTATATTTTTTAGTGGAGATGGGGTTTCACCATGTTAGCCAGGATGGTCTCGATCTCCTGACCTCGTGATCCGCCCGTCTCAGCCTCCCAAAGTGCTGAGATTACAGGCTTGAGCCACCGCGCCCGGCCCTTTTTCGTTTTTTTTGTTTGTTTGTTTGTTTTTCTGTAGCCATGACTCTCATCAAAACACAAGGATATTTCAGTAATTGCTGACTTTTTTTCCTCAAAGATCATGTGTAATTAGTTCAGATGGAATAATTAACTTTGGATAGACTATTTAATTGTTAGAAGTTTCTAGGAGAGCACTTTTAACTTATAACACAATTTTGGAGGAAAACTTCTATGCTTTATGGTGTGAGATTTTTTTGGCTTTTTTCAAGACCCACGTCTGCGTTTTGTTGCATGTTGGAAAGCTTCCTGTCCTTTGGAGAGTAGGGCTTTGATTTGGAATGTGTAGCTGGCTTCAGAGAGCCACGATCTGCCCCAGCTGTTGGAGAAGCTGAAGATAAAGGGAATTAACAAGCAGCCAATCATCCAAGCCAGCCACCTGCTCGCCGTGGATACTGGTGTCCCCACAACTATTTACGTAGCCTCCGTCCTCCTAACGCTTCTTCACAAGATGGCAGAGACCGAAGCAGGTGACGCCCCAACTGAGAACCCTGCTCCCGCCACTGAGCAGAGCAGTGCTGAGTTACATCAGGCACCTTCACCATCAGCAAGGCAACCTAAAGAATTAATGACCACTCAAAAACAACAAAGAAAAAAGCAGACCTCGAACTTACCAGCATCAAAGAAACATCCGAGGAAGAAAGTGGAAGACTAACCAAGATTTGGACATTTGAATGTTTACTATTATTCTTTAAGAAAATAACAACTGCAAAAGGAAAATGACAGCAAATTTTTCCAGTGAGCTGAGACACTGGGAATGCCTGCACAGAAGACAAGACAGCGACCTCCCCAGTTTTCAGCAACCTTAGGGTTTTTTTTCCCCCCTGTTTTTTGCTGTTTTGGTTATGTAAGTTGAAAGAAGAAATATGTTAATTCAAAGAAGAAATATTAATACCATCTCAGGACAACCCCAACCAAAAAAATTTGAAATATATAGCAAAGGCTTTATTTTATTTTATTTTTGTGTGTTCATTTTGTATGCTGGTGCTAAACTTCCAAGTGTTCTGATTTAAAAAGAAATTTTATACCCTTCTTATCTATTTCTGGGATGTGGGGAGAATACATTTGTACTTTCTTATGTGACTTTCTTTGAAAATGTGCAGTAAGGCCGGGCGCGGTGGCTCACGCCTGTAATCCCAGCACTTTGGGAAGTGGAGGCTAGTGGATCACCTGAGGTCAGGAGTTTGAGAACAGCCTGGCCAACATGGTGAAACCCGAAACCCTGTCTCAACTAAAAAATTACCTGGACATGGTGGTGTACGTCTGTAATCCCAGCTACTCTGGAGGCTGATACTCTGGAGGTTGAGGCAGGAGAATCGGTTGAACCTGGGAGGCAGAGGTTGCAGTGAGCCGAGATCACGCCACTGAATTCCAGCCTGGACAACAGAGTGAGACTCTGTCTCATAAAAGAAAGAAAGAAATAAAGAAAATGTGCAGTAAGAAGTTTCTCAGAAATAAAATATTTACCCTTCAGAGGAAAAAGAAAAGCATTTTACATATATTTACATATATTAAGCTATTTGTACCTGAAAGCGGTCATGTAAGGTAGTGCTAAAGTATGCTCCTGGGTGACAGGCAAAATGGATTCCCCATGGCTAAGGTGCTCAGAATTAAAACAGTTACCAGGTGGTCATAGCTGGGTGAAGGAGCTGTCACATACTCTGTGTTATCAGAAAGACGTTATAAAATGTCACAGGATCTCCCTTTCTGAAATCAAGCTAAACAAGTTCCAATTGTCATTGTCAGAATAAACTGTGGCTAGAAAAACCACCACTACCCCAGCCCCACTTCCAACCATTTGAAAGAAACATCTGACAGAGACGTCTGGTTTTAGACTTGGAAACCGACCAATCGAAGCTCACCAGTCCCAGCCAATCGGAGTCTCAGCTGTAACAACCAATCAGAACTAAGAAAGTGTCAGTCTTTCATTTGCATAAACAGACTTGATTGGGAACTTTGGCAGGAACTGATTGGATTTTTTGTTTTTTGGTTTCTGGTTTTCGTGGGTTTTTTTAGATGGAGTCTCGCCCTGTTGTTGGCCAGGCTGGAGTGCAATGGGTGATCTCGGCTCACGGCAACCTCCGACTCCTGGGTTCAAGCAATTCTCCTGTCTCAGCCTCTCAAGTAGCTGGGATTACAGGCGAGTGCCATCATACCCGACTCATTTTTTTTTAAATCTTTAATAGAGACGGGGTTTCACCATGTTGGCCAGGCTGGTCTCGAACTCCTGACTTCACAATCCGCCCACCTCAGCCTCCTAACGTGCTGGGATTACAGGCGTGAGCTGCCGCGCCCAGCTGTGGTTTTTGTTTTTTTGAGAGATGTGTCTTGCCCTGTTGTCCAGGCTGGAGTGCAGTGGCACAATCGTAGCTCACTCTAGCCTCGAATTCCTTTGCTCAAGTAATCATCCTGCCTCAGCTCTTTGAGAAAGAGGAGGAGGAGGAAGAGGAAGAGAAGGAGGAGGAGAAGGAGGAGGAGGAGGAACACAAAGAGATTTTAGGTTACTCAACTGACTGTATAGAGAAATCAAGCCCAAGCTCTGAGGCTCAAGAGTCCTGGTTCTTAATGCCTTTTGTGCCTACTCCAGTATAGAACAAGAAAAACCCCTGGGGGTTTCATGCTCAGGAAATGCTGAGAGGACCACAGAGGCCTAGGTTCTGAACGGACTGTGCCAGAGTTTTGGGTGCAGAGTCCTGGGGACTGGAGGCAGTGGTTATCAGCAGTGGTAACCAATAGATGGGGCAGATTCAAGTGCATAAGAAAAGCCAGTGTCCAGACGTTGCATTAACTTCAATAGATGCAAGAAGGGCTGAGGCGAATACATAGCATGGGGCAGGACAAGACAGTTCACCAGGACGGGATGCTCACTCTGCTGCAACTGAATACCATGCTGCAAAGGTGCCGTAGGAGGATGCCCTTGAGAATGATAAGGAGGAACCACTAAGACAAGACATCATTTCAAGTAGAAGAAACTCCTATACCCTTAATCAGTAAAATCAAGTGTTTCCTTCCTTGAGGAAGCATAGAAGCTGAGACCTAGATCAGTAGTTCATGTGGTAAAAAAATAAATTTGCAGGCTTATGGCTGCCCAAGGTTTTCCACTCTCTGTTCTCTCTTTCTGGAATGTTCTACCCAGGTCTTTATAGTCTTTCCCTGGCTTCATTTGGATGTCTGTTCAAATGCCACTGCTCAGAGAGATCCCCACTGCTTCCATGCCCTTTCTCTGCTATAATATACAAATCATTCCCTGTAATCACTTTGTTCATTAATCTATCCCTCAACTAGAATGTATGCTCTGTGAGGATAAGGACTTGTCTCCTTTACTGCTTTACCCTCAATGCTTAAAACTGTGGTGAATGCACAGTAAATGCTTAGCAAATATCTGAATAATGTATTCATGTCAACCACACTGCACTCACATTTAGAATGATAGTGCTAGAAGGGAACATAGAATTCAATCTGATGGCTCCAAAATGATTTTTTTTTCTTTTAATCGGCAGTGAATATTATTTAAAGACTGTGGTAAAAGCAGAAAAAGTCCTAACAGGTCTGCTTGTGCCCTGGAAGTGGGGGATAGGGCACTTTCTAGGAAAAGTTTTAGAAAACTGTTTAGAGACCACTTTTCTAGACTAACTGCTTCATTTTTCAGTTGAGGATATTGAAACCCAGAGAGGTTAGATAATTTGCTTAAAGTCACTAAGTCCAAAGTTGGTTAATTTTCGTGAGCTTCAGTCTAAATGAACACCATATTTGCGAGTTACTTCTTTTGCACCAGGCAGAGTAAAGATTCTGGTTCCAGAAGTAAGACCATTGCTTAGATTTCATGTGATGTAAACTACCCTGCCTGCAGACTCCAAGGGTCATGAAATTTCTTGAATATTACAAATCCAGGCTCCAGGTGAAGAACGCCATTTCTTAGTTTTCTGATCTAACAACTAAAATTTGGCAAACCAGCTAATGGTATGATGTGAGTTTACCTTCTGAAGGAAATCAAAATATTTTTCCCCAAAATATATTTCTTTGACATATTTTGGAATGGCGATCAGAGAGCCAGCAAAATGAGGTAACAGCCTCCACACCTGTCTTTTGCTAGCCAGAAGATGGATACTTTAAATTGTAACTGCCCAGTGGATTCACCTTGCCGGCTACCTAGACAGAGCTGATTTATCAAGACAAGGGAATTGCAATGGAGAAAGAGTAATTCACGCAGAGCTGGCTGTGCAGAAAACCAGAGTCTTATTATTACTCAAATCTGTCTCCCCGAGCATTCAGGGATCAAAGTGTTTTTTTTTTGTTTTTTTGTTTTGTTTTTTTTTTGAGACGGAGTCTCGCTCTGCCGCCCAGGCTGGAGTGCAATGGCCAGATTTACGCTAACTGCAAGCTCCGCCTCCCAGGTTCATGCCATTCTCCCGCCTCAGCCTCCTGAGTAGCTGGGACTACAGGCGCCTGCCACCTCGCCCGGCTAATTTTTTGTATATTTAGTAGAGAGGGGGTTTCACCGCATTAGCCAGGATGGTCTCGATCTCCTGACCTTGTGATCCGCCCGCCTCGGCCTCCCAAAGTGCTGGGATTACAGGCGTGAGCCACAGGGATCAAAGTTTTTAAAGATAATTTGGTGGGTTGGGACTTGGGAAGTGGGGAGTACTGATTTGTCAGGTCGAAGATGGAATCATGGGGGTCGCGGTGAGTTTTTCTCGCTGTCTTCTGTTCCTGGGTGGGCTGGCAGAACTGGTTGGGCCAGATTACCAGTATGTGTGGTACCAGCTGATCCATCCAGGGCAGGGGCTGCAGAATCTCTCCAGCACTGATCTTAGGTTTCACAATAGTGATGTTATCGCAGGAGCAATTTAGGGCGGTTCAGACTCTTGGAGCCAGAGGCTGCATGACTCCTAAACTGTAATTTCTAATCTTGTAGCTAATTTGTTAGTCCTGCAAAGGCAGACTGGCCCCCAGACAAGAAGGGGGTCTTTTCGGGAAAGGGCTGTTATCAATTTTGTTTCAGAGTCAAATCATGAACTGAATTCCTTCCCAAAGTTAATTCGGCCTACGCACAGGCATGAACAAGGACAGCTTAAAGGTTAGAAGCAAGATGGAATCGGTTAGGTCTGATTTCTTTCACTGTCATTAATTTCCTCAGCTATAATTGTGCAAAGGCGGTCAAATGTTGCATCTATAGATAATCCGTGTTGATGAAGCCAGGCCTTCCCTTGTCCACATCCAGCAAAGATCTGACATCTCGAAAGGCCTAAGAAAACAGTTACTACTTCATCTAACTGAGGGCTGCTACCGGTGAAGTGTCATTTACATAATAAGACCACCTTTTGCTAGCCAAGTCTCTCCTCTTCCTCCCATAATCTGTCTTGCAGCTAACACCTGACTTGCATGGCTGTTTTTGGCCATGCACCAAGCCTCCATTCTCTCTATAACCTCAAGATGGTATACAAGCTTCTGCAACACACTAGGGGGTTGGATCTTCATTCTGAAGTCTCCCCATCTACAGCATACACATTAATAAATTAGCATGCCTTTCTCCAGTTAGCCTACCTTTTGTGAGGTTTTTTTTTTTTTTTTTTTTTTTTTTCCCAGCAAACCTATCCCTTTACTCCTAGAGTTTGGCTTAGTTGGTAGGGTCAAAGTTCCACTCTTCTGGAAGCTACATATAAGAGAATTCATATTGTTTGATCTCTTTCCTCCCAGAAACAGTGCTTTCCTTTGACTTTGTCTGTCATAAAGAGGGGCACTGGTTGAGGCTCCCTCTGTTCTTGTTCCATGTCCCTGAGTGTTTGAGTTGTGACCAAATGGAAGCACTCTCTCTTGGTCTCAGGCATCCAGGGAACATGATTTTCAGACCATGTTAGGTGGTCAGTCTGAAAATGACCTGGAACCCAAGATTTTCATTCTGAAGATACGATGTTTTTGGGATAGTTTGTCTTAAGATGTTCCAACCCTACAGGGCTTATGTCATCTCAATTCTTGTTGCCTGGTTGGTGCTAGAAAAGTCCAATTCCAGGAAGGCACACGGGGTGTCTCAGATTAACAGGTCTGTGACTGGTGTCCCCCTACAAATTTGTGGATTACTGGAGGCAAACATCGTCCTTAAACATCTGTCACAACAAATGCCTTTTGCTGTCTTAGCCTAATCCTAGTGTCAGAGGCATATGAACCAGAGCAACTCCATCTTGAATAGGGGCTAGGTAAAATAAAGCTAAGACATGCTGGGCTGCATTCCCAGATGGCTAGGCATTCTAAGTCACAGGATGAGATAGGAGGTCAACACAAAATATACAAGATCATGAAGACTTTGTGGATAAAAAAGGTTGCAGTAAAGAAGCCAGCCCACCAAAACCAAGATGGCAACAAGAGTGTCCTCTGGCTGTCCTCACTGGTTGCCTCACTCCCACCAGCGTCATGACCGTTTACAAATGACATGGCAATGTCGGAAATTTACCCTATATGGTCTAAAAATAGGAGGCATGAATAATCCTCCCCTTGTTTAGCATATAATCAAGAAATGACCACAAAAATGGGCAACCAGCAGTCAAGGCTGCTCTGTGTGTGGAATAGCCTTTTTTTTTTTTTTTTTTTTTTTGAGACAGAGTCTCACTCTGTCACCCAGGCTGGAGTGCAGTGGCATGACC
Organism: Macaca mulatta; assembly: GCF_049350105.2. NCBI lineage: Eukaryota > Metazoa > Chordata > Mammalia > Primates > Cercopithecidae > Macaca > Macaca mulatta. The sequence continues at coordinate 49,561,300 of NC_133416.1, read as the reverse complement.
TCAGCTCACTACAACCTCTGCCTCCCAGGTTCAAGCTATTCTCCTGCCTCAGCCTCCCTAATAGCTGGGACTACAAGCGTATGCCACCACGCCCAGCTAATTTTTGTATTTTTATTAGAGATGGGGTTTCACCATATTGGCCAGGCTGGTCTCGAACTCCTGACCTCGTGATCCACCCGCCTCGGCCTCCCAAAGTGCAGGAATTACAGGTGTGAGCCACTGTGCCTGGCTAGAATAGCTTTTCTTTTATTCCTTTACTAATAAACTTCCTTTCACTTTACTCCATGGACTCACCCTGAATTCTTTCTTGGGCGAGATCCAAGGACTGCCTCTTGGGGTCTAGATCCAGACCCCTTTCTGGTAACACTGGAAGTAGTTTTTTTTGTTGTTTTTTTTTTTTTTTGGCGGGGTAGGAGGGTCTTTGGGATTGCTTCTTCTATGCCCTCTCCAGGAAGCACCTTTTTTTCTAAACTTGGAAAATTATATCCTGGGCTTTCCGTAAAAAGGCAATTGGATTGAGTTGCTATTGGAATAAATACACCATTGGAAATTTAATTGTCACTGGCCAGAAGATGGATACTTTAAATTAGACTCCTAAATTTAAAAAGAAAAAAAAAAAAAAAAAAACAGAGATCTCTTATTCTAAATAATTGATGGGAAAATCAAATTAAAAGAAAGACACATAATAGTGTCATGGCTAGCCTTAGAAATTCTTGTGACCAAATTAAATAGTAAAACGCTGACCTAAAACAAAGTTAAAATCCTTTGTAAGCTCTAACTGCCTGCTTTGGATCCCTGCAGGATTAACAATGAGGGCTGCTTCACCTTGTAATACAAAAGTTAAAAGGTTCCTAAAAAGCAGGAAACTATTAACTATTAGACTACCACACAGCTTGGATTAGATTTCCAATAAGGGAACCTGTCCTTTTTGGTTTGTTTGTGTGACTTTTGACTTTTTGGGATGCCCATTCACCTATTTGGAATCACCTCATGCATCCTTGGTTAAGTCATATTCTTGGTTCACTTGGGAGGGTGTCTTTGGTAAAAATAATAATCATCATCATAATAAAATAAAAATTCAAAAGCCTGAAATATCGGCTGTTTTTCCCAGCTAAAATCTGAGAATAAGGCCGGGCACCGTGCCTCATGCCTGTAATCCCAGCACTTTGGGAGGCCAAGGTGGGTGGATCACCTGAGGTCAGGAGTACGAGACTAGCCTAGCCAAAATGGTGAAACTCCGTCTCTATTAAAAATACAAAACTTAGCTGAGCGTGGTGGTGCATGCCTGTAATACCAGTTACTCGGCAGGCTGAGGGAGGAGAACTGCTTGAACCGGGGAGAATTGCTTGAGCCGAGATCACGCCACTGCCCTCCAGCCTGGGCGACAGAGCGAGACTCCATCTCAAAATAAATAAATAAATAAATAAATAAATAAATAATCTAATAATAAGAGATTTTAAGGTAATTTTTAAAGGCTGTATGGTTAACAGTTGACTTGATTAAAAGCTAATATTCAAACTATTTATAGGCATAGGTATATTTTAAAGGATTTTTGGTGTATTTTAAAGGACTTTTGATTTTTTCCCGTTTGTATCCTGTTTTTAAAATTTTTTTCTCAATTGACTGAAATTTTTTTTTAAGTGTGTTTCTGGTCCCTCTGTTCACTTCCTTTCTTAAGAATTGTTTTCCCATTTACTTATACTGCTCCCTGCTCTTTCTCTCCCTTTGCCATCTTCGGTACCACATGAAAAGATCTATGGGGACATCTAATGACTCAGATCCCTTACGGAACACAGAAAAAGGCATCACTCACCCCATTTTAGGGTTCTCCTGTCTTCCTGTAGAGTCTAAAGAGTTGTGGACAGATTCCTTTCAGCTCTAAAACTCTGCGCTCTTTTGTATTGTATTACCTGATCTCTTGGGCTTTTTGGAGTAGCAGAGATTACTTTTTACTGAGAGAACACTTGCCCTTTGTGTCTATGATGACTGCAAGTCCCTGGCAAGAGCTACAGTTTTAGAGGTGACTGACAGCAGTCATTTACAATAAATGATTATTACGACAGGGGGCTACTTATTTTTTTTTTCATGTTTCAATAAGAAAGGCACATTCTAAACATTTAGAGAAGTGTCTCTGTAGCACAGTGCACTGTGAAAGCATTGCATGGCCCTGCCCATGGTGTTTTACTCTTTTGGAGGACCCAGGATTCAGTGCAAGGGTGAGATCATTGGTTTTTAAAGGGTTAAATGTTCTGTCTTCCAACTACACCTGCTTTTCACGTACTTAAAATATCAGGCCCTAAAAATTGCAAATGCATTGTTGGCCCTGTTCCTTAATGGGCTCTGCCATGAGCTCAGTGGTCTAGTTTGAAAACGGAACTAAATTAACAGCTATCTACTGAAATGAAATTGTTCTCTTTAAATAATCCTATGGTAAATTCCTATCATGTTGTGTTACTTTGGCTTCTTTCTTCTTCTTCTTTTTTTTTTTTTTTTTTCTTTTTTAGTAGAGATGGGTTTTCACCATGTTGCTCAGGCTGGTCTCAAACTCCTGACCTAAAGTGATCTACCTGCCTCAGCCTCCCAAAGTGCAGGGATTACAAGCATAAGCCACTGTACCTCGTCTATCTTGGCATTCATTTTTAATCTTCCTCGAACACAAACAAACTCCTTATTGAAAAAGCTTAAATTATCTCTGTGTATGTGCTTTGAGATATAAATTGCTACCTGGTTTTCTCTAAAACTCAATAAGGGTTTCTCGGGATAAACCTTAACCTTTTCCATTTACAAAGGCACAGTTTGCCTCCCGCTGTCCTTGTAAATTAGTGAGTTGTACTATTCTCATGGCTAAAATTCTAAAATCAAAACTGTAAAGCTTTTATTGATGTCTGTCTATGGTTTTATGTGTACATGTGTATTGTCTGTTTGTATACTATCTATATGGTACCAAATTGATTTATAAATAAATGAGCACTCATAAATTAGGTAAATAAGCTTAAATGCTGTTTAAGTTCACATGATTTTAATAATCTTTGGCAAATAGTTTGTTAAATTGTTGTAAAATAAAAACATCTTTAGGATATAATTTAGACAATTTTGTCTGGGTCTATTGGTCAGACAGGTTTATGCCGTCTCTGATAAAGGCTTTAAGGTCATAAAACTGTTGCTTCTATGCTATTTTTAACACTTGAATAATTTGTCTGTGAGCTTACGCCTTTGAATTTGAGCCTTTAGATTCTGAGGTCTAGATAAGTGACCATGGTGAGGTGTGGGGACAACACTTAGACCCTTTCCTCCCTGGCCCAGCTATGCCTCTTGGCCATGCTGAGAGGGATCCTCTAAGCATTGTCTTCACAGCTCTGTCTTTTGTCCTGGACATTACATCTGGTACATAACTAAAATTGCTTACTGCTGAGGCTTTTCATCAAAAATAAGGGTTATTAAGAGTAAACATTTAATGTATGTAATTAAAACTATTAGATATAAGAGAAACAATTCCATATGCAAAGTATATAAAGAAAGTAGGAAGGACTTTCGGTTGAAAAGAAAAGTTATATAAAGGCATGAGAATGTGGTTTTTGTTACAGGGAAAGTAACAAAATTTACTTGGCTTCTAAAAGTTGGTTTTAGCTTTTAAAAGTTGGTTTATATTAAAGAAATTTAAAAATCAATAAAACTAAATGGATATAAAAAGTTGGAGAAAATGAGAAAAATTGTGAGATGCTATAAAAGGTTTATAAAAATCTTATCTCGTGGTTAAAACGGATTGAGATTGGCTATAATTGCTTATAAGGTTTTATTAAAATTAGCTTGAACATCAATTATACACTAACACAAAGGTAGAATTTGGATTTCTTTTTTGAACAAGATTTTTGTATAATATTAATGAGCGATAGTAAAATATTTTTGTTTAAATTTTTATTAGACTACAAGAAAAAAAGAGGGGAGAGAGGGAGAGACAGATTTTTGTCTCCCTTATGGTGTCTTTGTTAGGTTTTATAATTGGGAAACTGAGTGTCCTCTCTGTCAAAGAGTAACATGTTTTGCTTTTTAAAATGTTTACATGATCACTTAGCTAAATGAATGACTATTATTTTATAATGATCTGTGATCCTATTTTGAGCAAGTGTTTTAAACTTTTGATATTTGAAAAACTTTCCTAAATCAACATTTCAAATTCTAAATTCAGTTTTTTTAACCTCAGACTAACTTTGTGTATATTATATCCCCTGGAAGTTCAAACAAGCTATATTAGGCTTATTTAGTATGCTAAAATCATACAGGAAGCATTGTCAAATATGAAATGGTGCTTAACTTTCTTTGCATTATATTTGTGTAAATGCATTATTAATATATATTCCAAAATTATATGAGATTTCTAAAATTCTGATATATTTTAGTATATGTTAATAATAATTATGATTATTATGTTAAATTATTGCATGTCATAGAAATAACCAAGTGTCCTTGTCAAATGTCTTTAGCCATATTCTCAGACTTTTGTCATCTGCAGACAAGTATTGTTTTACTATGATTCCTCTCAAAAAGTGGCTTATAATCAGCTACAGTATAAAATTGCTTCTTTAAGAAAATTTGTGGAAAAGGCTCTGACAAATACTTTTATTCACGTTTCTGATAGCTTTAGAGATTATACCACTGGAATAAATAAAAACTTCCAGCATTCATGAGAATTTCTAGCCCAACATCAAGCAAAACAAGAATTAATTACATGGGACTGAACTAATAGAGGACTAAAATGATGTTTTATGATTTCTTTTGTTTGAAACACTGCTTTTTTTTAAATGTCTTTCAGGGTCAAGAAAACTTTGTTTTTCTTTTCAGCTATTCATAGCTTACAACAAACTGGGTAAAGTACATTTTGTGAGCCAAACCTGAAGCTTTTATATTTCTCTCTACCTGATTTCTCCAGAATTTGGAAACTATATTTTTAATTTATAGCAATATGGTTATTTGCATAAATTCAATAAAAATCTGTTGTATTTATGTTTGTTTGTTTGCTTCTGTAACAGGACACAATTGGAGATACTGGTTACTTTACAAAGCATTTAACTGGAATGGCATATTTTCCATAATGACCAGACTGCTTTGAGGAATTAAGGTTGACTTATAAAGCTCAAAAAAAGCTTCTTGGAAAGGCTGGCCTGGTACGTTGTCTACTAGGTTCCTTTACAAGGTCCCTGACCTTTGGTAAGTAAGGAATGTCACTTTCTGACAGTCCCAGGAACTTCAAATTATTTGAGTACTTTGAGAAAAGAGGAATTCACCAAATTCATACAGATACTGCAATAGTCTGATGGCAAATCCTTGGCATGGCTTCTAGCCTTGAGGCTTTTAAAAGTCTAATCTGAGATTCCTTATGAAAAAGTTCCAGCAAAGTGAGTCTTAAAGGAGTTTATATGCAGCCTGAATGACATAGTGAGAACCCCATCTCTAAAAGAAGAAGAAAAATAAATAAAAATAAAAAAGCCTATGTAGCCAATCACAATTCTTGCTGCACTTTATGCAAATAACCAGGCCAAGTATAATAAGACTAAAACTTGTCTTGAAAATAAGTTGGTCCTACTGTGATTTGTCTTTGGTAGAAATGAAGGACTGTAGAAATAAAAATTATGTTCCAAAAGAAAACTATAGTATACCTGTTATGAAATTCCAGCTGAGTCCATTATTTTTGAGATTTTAGCATATGCCTACACTTTGGATTGAATCTTGAATTTTTTCCTGGCCACATGTCTCCAAACTAACATTTCCAAATGTTTCTTTCATTTTCCTGACTTGGAATCACTGGAAACTGAAACTGTGCTTTTCTTAAAGCCCTGCGAACTGAAGCTGAACAAGTTAAATGAACTTCAGGAGAAATCACAGCAACTTTTATAAACAACCTTCTCACCTCCTGATTTATGGACTACTCAGAAAGTTTACTTCAACACTTAATTCAAGCTACAATCCAGAAAAATTTGTCAGATTGCCATTGCAATTTGAAGATGCAATTTGAAGAGAAACTATAGAGTATTCCAGATATTAACCTTTTTCTTCTTTTTCCATAGAAATGCCTCTTATTAAAGATTTGTTTGCCTACATTGCAGATAGGATAGGCCTATCTATGGGATGATATATTTAAAGTTGTTGTTTTGTGCTTATCCCAATTTGTCTCCACTCCTTTGTCTAGCAATTTCTAGCCCAAATCCCTCCGGCGGGATCAACTTGGTTTTTAATATGTGAAACTTTTTTAATGTTTCAAAGTGGAGTCTGAAGAAAAGAAAAATATTTTTCCTCAAAATACACTTCTTTGATATATTTTGAGATGGCTGTCAGAGAGCCAGCAAAACGAAGTAGCACCCTCCAAACCTGTCGTTTGTGGAGAAAATTTACATCTGGAGAAAATCTGCATTGATGCAGCCAGACCCTCCCTTGTCCAGACCCAGTAAACATTAACTGAGAGTCTGACATTTTTAAAGGACTAAGGGAAAAAATTTACCATTTAATCTCTCACTGAGGGCTGCTACCTCTGAGGTTCTATTTACGTAATAAGATCACTTTTGCTAGCCAAGTCTCCTCTTCTCTCCTTCCCATAACCTGTCTTGCCACTAAAACCCGATCTACCATCATAACTTGCTTTTGGCCATGCACCAAGCCCCCATTCTTTCTGTCACCTTGAGATGGCATATAAGCTTCTGCACCCCAGTGGGCAGTTGGGTCTTCATTCTGAAGTGTTCTCATCTACAGTGTAAACATTAATGATAAATTAGCATATTCTTTCTCCAATTAGCCTGCCTTTTGTGGAGTGATTTGAACCTTCTGAGGACAAAGAGGAAGTTTTCCTTTCACCCTTGCACTTCTTTACAGTTTCCTTCACCAGGCCCTTGCTTACACAGCCAGGATCTCAGCCTCATCTCATTTTGCAGCACATTGATGTTCCTCTCTTCCCCCAGTCCTCCTCTTCGCCATACAAAGTTGTTATAACACATGTTCTGCATCTGTCAAAATGACCTGCAGCTACACACTCCAAAATACTTAAACACACATTATCTCCTGAGGATGTATGTAGGTTCTCTCTCTCTCACACACACACACACGCGTGCACGCACACACACACACACCCCCCACTCAGCTCTTACTATCCTAGGACTCTCGGTCAGGTCTTTGACAAGCCACGCCTCCCCTTGCTTGCTGTGTCTTTCCCCCTCCTCCAGGCTCTGCCAGGCATGACTCATTTGCCACTTTACTCCATCCCATGGTTCCTGTAGATGGCAGGGGGAAGTGGGATCATTGGCCGTGAGTACCAAATGATCTATTATTATGAAAAATTCTTTTCCAGATGAAACTCCTTGGCCATCTGGCAAAATGTGTAACAAGGGGAAACCAAAAGGAGAAGGAAAAGTCCATGAAACATTTGCTCATTTCAGGTTGGGAAGGAAGATAAAAACAGAATATGGTCTACTCAAATGCATCTACTAACACAGAATATAAGACACAGCAGCCTATATTAGTGAAAGAAGCATCTGTATTTCACCCCTGTGTACATAATATTTATGTATTATTGGTTTAGAGATGGGGTCTCGCTATATTGCCCAGGCTGGATTTGAAGTCCTGGGCTCAGCCTCAGGCTTCCACCTCAGCCTCCCACCTCAGTCTCCCAAGTAGCTGGGACTACAGGCATGCACCACCATACCTGGCTCATAATATTTATTCTTTTATTTTTTTGAAACAGAGTTTTGCTCTGTTGCCCAGGCTGGAGTGCAGTGGTGCGATCTCAGCTCACTGCAACTTCTGCCTCCCAGATTCAAGCGATTCTCCTGCCTCAGTCTCCCGAGTAGCTGGGATTACAGGCACATGCCATCATGTCCAGCTAATTTTTTGTATTTTCAGTAGAGACAAGGTTTCACCATGTTGGCCAGGCTGGCCTCAAACTTCTGACCTCAAGTGATCCACTGGCCCCAGCCTCCCAAAATTCTGGGATTATACACGTGAGCCACAGTGCCTAGCCTGGCTCGTAATATTTAAACTGTAGATTTGAAACCAACTTTTACCAGGAGAAACTTGTGAGAGGCAATATTTTTAATGGTGCTAATTGGGGAGAAAATTTGCATTTTTGCCTGATACAATGTGTGAATAACATTTCGTTGCTTTGCTCTTCCTAAGTAAAAGTAAAAAACATTCTGTGATTTTTGTTTATGTTGATTTATGAAAAACATTTTAATGTCAAGAACAAAAAATTATCTAACATTTCCATTTTATGCCCATATTCTGAATATGTACTCTCCCTGATTTTTAAATATTCTACTCATGTGACCTGAAATCAGAACAGAAAGTCCCAAGGATAGAGTTAGAATCATAATATATTCCTTCTCTTATAAAACTATGTATCAGCCACAGTGAAGATTTGTCCACTTTATTTCCAACTGAGACAGAATTTTGGCATGAGACAGAGAAAGAATGTGCTTTATGAGAAACAGACAATGCTGACTTTTCCTTAACTTGGCTCTGACAAGCAGAAAGTTATTTTCCAGTAATGAAAGTACAAGAATATTTCTGTTTGGATAATAATCATATTTGAATTAGTCACATCATAATGGGATCTGAATTATCCATGTCAAAAGGGGAAAAGAGAGTGGTGATTATCAAAACACTTTCAAGATCCTCTTAGTTTTCCTGATATACAAAAAGATGCCAATATGCAAATATCAAAACATCCTAATCAGTCTTTCAAGAATCAATCATTCCTGAGTCCTAGCAAGAGTATGTCTTAGATCCCTAGGGAGGGGCCCAAGACTCAGCATTTTATCTGCCTTAGAGGACCAAGATCTTTCTGTTGGGTGCCCATTCCCTATATGTGAAACTTTCAACTTTGACCCTGCCTTTTAGATCCTTGTTTCTTTCCTGATTGTAGCTACATAGTGCTCTTTGTTATTTGCAGTCCTTGGCTCTGGTCTCCCACCTCTTACATGCACCACAAATTTCCCCTCAAGGAATGAGTCTATAACTGTGAAAAAAAAAAAAAAAGAAGAAGAAGAAAACCTCCCATTTCCCAGCTTGGTGAGGAACTGTGTGTTTACACTTTTCCCTATTTCCCTCCGTATCTTTATCTGCTTCTTGGAGTGGTGACAATGGCAACTGCAACATTGACTCGACAAATGCAGACTAGTGAAGATTCTTTCGATTAGAAGCAACAGAAGAAAATCTCACACTTGCTCAAGCCAAAAAAAGAGGGGGAGGGGGAGATTTATCATAAATATACAGAGGTGATCCACACAACCCAAGAACAGGAAGCAGCGAGGCCTCAGGAAGACTAGAACAGGGCTGGAAGAGGGGTGAAAGCTTTCTCCCTGTCTCCTCACAAGCCTTCACTTCATACTTCTCAATGTGATGATACTTGTCCACCCAGTGAATATGAAATAGCCGCCCATAATTCCAAAGTTTCAGTCTCATAGAGAGACAGAGCTTCCTTAGAATCCCAGGGCAAAGCGTCTAATTGGCCCAGGTGCACACCCTTGACCTAATCAGCCGTGGCCAGGGAGGGGAGGGTCACATTCCCATACCACTGCTAGAAGCCCACCATTAAGGAAGGGTGATGCCAGGTGCAGTGGCTCACACCTGTAATCCCAGCACTTTGGGAGGCCAAGGTGAAAGAATCACTTAAGGCAAGGAGTTCAAGACCAGCCTGGACAACACAGCAAGGCCTTGTCTCCACAAAAAATTTCAGAATTAGCTGGGCAAGGTAACATACACCTATAGTCTCAGCTACTCAGGAGGCTAAGGCAGGAGAATCCCTTGAGCCCAGGAGGCTGAGGCTACAGTGAGCCGTGATTGCGCCACTGCATTCCAGCCTGGTGACACAGCAAGACCTTGTTTCTAAAATAAAAATAAAACTTTCCTTTTGAAAATAAGGGGTGAGTGAGTAGTCACATACTGGGAAGATACAGGATAATAGTGACCACCGAGTGACTGAACAGGGAACACAAAACTAGGAAATGGGGTGGGATGACAGGACGTGGAATACCAGCATTATTTTAGCCATTAGAAAAAAAAAAATTGTGACCGACCAAGCTTAAATAAGTGTAAACCACCTAGAATCCCAACATAATGGAAAGATTAAATGTGTTACTTGGGGAACTAAAAGAAGCACTCCTTTTGATTCCACTAAATTATAAATTCACATGGAGTAAGGCTTCTTAAACACTCTGATAATTTTTTTTTTTTTTTTTTTGGTATACTTTCTGTGAGAATTTGTGTCAGTGAAGAGCAGTAAGAAGAAAAGGTCTGACTGAGAGGTAGCAAGTGATTCCCTTCAGTTGCACCCCACAGACCCAGGAGAGAGAACTGCTCCTTCGGGCGGTCAGAAAGCCTGTGTCATCAGTAGAATCAGCACCACCTCAGTCCGCTTTTTTGGCTGTGGTTCCTTTAGCCTAAAGAACAATTTAAAGCCAGGCTCTCAGTAAAAACAGCTCCCACTACTCACCATCTCCCAGACCTGAAATCCAGCACCCTGGGTGTTGTAAAGTTCCTGAGTGTCTGTGACATATCCTGCAGCTACAGTGTCTCCTAAATATCAATAGGACGTTGAGAAAATAAAGTGTCTGCGAAAGTGAAGGACGCACAACGTGCAACACAAGGCTGGAAGCTCAAGTCAATTTTACCTAAGAGTATATCACAGGCTGAAACCCACAGGCCAGAGCCCAGCTGTGAAACCAGGCAGAGCCTCCCGGGTATGTTTTTTTGTTTGTTTGTTTGTTTGTTTGTTTGTTTGTTTGTTTAAAGGCATGATCGGCCTAAGACTATCTCTGGGGACCAAAATGAAATCTAATAGTGTACCTTTAATATACATAAAAAACATAGTTCATCTTGGAATGCTAGTGTCTACAATTAGAGCTATTTAACAAGAAGTCAGCAACTAGCAAACAGCGTTAAGAGCTTAGCTTTGGGCAGGTTTGCCAGATCTCCCACGTAACTGCAGCCTACTCCCAGGACTCAGGAACGCTGATGTGTCACCTTCCTTCCCATCTGTCCCAGGGAACACTCATCCTCCATGAAAATGTGGCAGTAGCTGCAGAACTCCTCCCTCTCTGCCTCTCCTCTTCTCTGCTTAGAACCTTAACTTATACGAGAAAACAGCAGAGGAAGAAAGAGGAATTGATGGGAACAGGGCGAACATGAGCTCATTTAAAATGCGAGAATGATGTTGTTGACTTTAACTCCAAAGCAAAAGTCTGCAAATGACATCTCCAGTCAACTCAGTAATGAAAAACATGCATTTGAGTTGGTAAACTCCCCGCAAGGAAAGATGAACTTCATGGACTTACTGGACTTCTTGCCAAAGAGATCTCCAAAAGCTCAAGAACCATTTTCTCTAATGGTAGTGTTACCAGAAAAGGGTTCCGATCCAGACCACCCCAAGAGAGGATTCTTGGATCTTGTGCAAAAAAAAATTCAAGGCGAATCCATAGAGTAAAGTGAAAACAAGTTGATTAAGAAAGTAAAGGAATAAAAGAATGGCTACTCCATAGGCAGAGCAGAGCTTGGGTTGCTGGACTAAGGACACTTACAGTTATTTCTTGATTATACGTTAAACAAGGGGTGGATTAGTCATGAGTTTTCCAGGAAAGGGAAATTCCCAGAATGGAGGGTTCCTCCCCTTTTTAGAGTATACAAGGTAACTTCCAGATGTTGCCATGGCATCTGTAAACTGCCATGGCGCTGGTGGGAGTGTCCTTTAACATGCTAATGCATTATAATTAGCATGTAATGAGTAGTGAGGGCAACTAGAGGTCACTGTCATCTCCAACTTGGTTTTGGTGGGTTTTGGCTGGCTTCTTTAATGCAACCTGTTTTATCAGCAAAGCCTTTGTGACCTTTATCTCCTGCCAACCTCCTATCTCATCCTGTGACTAAGAATGCCTAACCTCAAGGAAATGCAGCCCGGTAGGTCTCAGCCTCATTTTACCCAGCTGCTATTCAAGATGGAGTTGCTCTGGTTCGAATGCCTCTGACAGTAGTATAAACTGCAGAGCCTTATTAAATACTGACAAGATCTCTGCTCCTGCCACCTTCACCCTTCTGGGGAGTAGCAGAGCTACTCAAATTCAAATATGCTTTCTAGCTGAGAAGCCTCATTCCTTCCTTTGATCAGTTAGTCATTCATTAATTTATTAAATACTTTTCTTTCCTAGTGTCTACTAGATCCCAGACACTTTAATAGATGCTGGGGACACGGCAGTGAATAAGACGTAGACCTTACTCTTAAGGCTTTTAGTGGATGAAGGAAAAACAATGATAGAAACAGTATGCATTGGCTGCTTGGAATCCCCTTGAAACTTGAAATCCTGCACGATAGCTCCTAACCCTACTGAGCAGTATGTGGCACGACATTCTCCACCCACTTCCTAAAGTCAACTGGTTTCAGTGTTGAAAAAGATGAGTGTTTTTTGATAATGGAAGTACCAATATGAAGGTAAAATATCACTCAACGTATAAAGAAATTTGAGGGGAAAAAAGTAAATAAATTACAATCTTTGGAGAGAAGAGCCAGGCTACAGAAGCACCAAACAAGGCAACATAATTTTTTCAAATGAAATGTCTAAGATCGAAAGATAAGTTTTAGCAATTAAGCACATACCTACACGTCAGAATGCCAGGATTTGGGTAGAGTAACGGACAGTCAAACATGTACTCCTAAGTCATACATTGGATCCTGCTACTCTCTTGCTTAAAATCTTCCCTAGCTTCCACTTAACAAACTCTAAGTACACATACTCACACATATAGTTCATTCATTCAGCAGAACCGCTAATATGTGATGCTACATTGTAAGCAATGGGAATACAAGGCCATGATCACTGTCCTCAAGAATCTCAGTCTAAATTAGAACACAAATTTTTTAAAATGCAATATAATGTCCTCGGAGCCATAGTCACATTATGTACATCGTGCCACAGAGGTACAATGAACAGAGCCAAACTTTCTCCCAGGGGAGAAGGGAAGTAACAGCAGGCTTTATAGAGAATAGATATTCACATGACACTTGAAAAATAAGTGGGAATTCTGAAAGAGATAGAGGAAGAAAAGGCAAAGCAGCAAATTAGGCAAAGTAAAGGGTCTGAAGTTCTACTGTACTTGCTATTGCCCATGGAATGATCCAGTTGTCAGATGGATCAGTCAGCCAACCTGGCCTGTATACACAGTCTGTACTGGGCAAGTATAACTCTGGACTTCAGGAAATGAGAGGTTTTCTAGGAAAGTATTTCTACTTGAGTCCTTTACCCTTCGGGAGAAGATCTCTGGAAAGAATCGGATAGGAGAGAAAAAGACTACACTCACCACTGACAATCACATGTTTTATATACCTATGTAGCTTATGATTTTATCAGTATATTTATCAATATACTTATAATTTGATGCTCTTTATGAAAAAATCAAAGGTGCTTTTAGTAAAAAGTGAAAGGAAAAGTTGTCAGTTATCCATATGATCTGATACATGTAGATAATCTTAATAGCATAAACAAAAAGAGATAATTTGACAATGATCTGGCATTTTAAGCTATATACATAATTGAATGATAAGATATATTTATTTGACACAAGTTTTCCAGGTGCCAGACTTGGTGCTAAATCATTTAAACAACACAACCCCCTCTGAGAGAGCATACATTCTAGTGGGGAAGACAGACAATAAGAATGTAAGTTCAAAAGACAAGTTTGTGACAAGAGCCAGGAGGCTTACAGTGGTATGCCAGACAGTCACTTCTCTCTGAGGCAGCAATACTTAGGCAGAGATTTGAAGTGAGGTTGAAAACTTTCACTTCCAGAGCTCAGTATTTAATTTGGGTTTCCACACAGATAAAATTAATAATTATAGTATAATGGGGGAAAGAATGAATCTTGGAGCTGACACATGGAATCTGAGTTTGGCCACCCTGGGTAATTTACTTCTCATTTCTGCACATGTGTTTCCAGATACAGCCATCATAGTGTCCACCGAACTGAGCCATTGGTAGAATTGAAAGAAGGCAATATCATAATGAGTCAGATGTGTGTTTCTTTTCTTTTCTTTTTTTTTTTTTTTGAGATGGAGTCTTGCTGTGCCACCCAGGCTGGAGTGCAGTGGCGCGATCTCGGTTCACTGCAAGCTCCACCTTCCGGGTTCACGTCATTCTCCTGCCTCAGCCTCCCAAGTATCTGGGACTACAGGCACCTGCCACCGCGCCCAGCTAATTTTTTTTGTATTTTTAGTAGAGATGGGATTTCACTGTGTTAGCCAGGATGGTCTTGATCTCCTGACCTCGTGATCCACCCGTCTCGGCCTCCCAAAGTGCTGGGATTACAGGTGTGAGCCACCGCGCCCGACCCAGATGTGTGTTTCTATATGAATTCATTTATATCACCCAGCAACCCTAGAGCACAAGCACCATTATTATCTTCATTATACAGATGAAGAAACCAAGCATCCAGAGGGTAGAAGTGGGGTTTAAATCGGGATGGTTTGACTACAGACCCAAGCTTTTTAAATAATATTCTATACTGCCCCCTGGTATTAGTAACTAGCAAACAAGGCTTAGTGAGTCTTTTTCCCCTTCACCTGAGATGAATACAGCTTTAGAAAACAGAAATGTTTTTACAAATTTATCCTAAGAAAATAATGGATGAGCACAGAGTTAAAGTATGCTCATCGCTACTAAAGAATGTTTATGTATTTATTTAGTATTTTTTAAGTTCTGGGGTACATGCACAGGATGTGCAGGTTTGTTACATAGGTAAATGTGTGCCATGGTGGTGTACTGTACCTATCAACTCATCACCTAGGTATTAAGCCCAGCATGTTTATTTTTAAAAATTGTTTTAATATCCTGCAAATGTATCATATAGCCATAAAGTAGTGGTTATAAAACAATATTAAATGACATGGGAAATGTTCTTCACATGTTTAGTGAAAAGCAAGTTTCACCTGTCTAATGTGATCAATTGTTGTAATACATATATGCCCAGAAAAAAAGACATGCATAGTGGGTGGAGAGAGCAGGGAGGAGGGCACTTCTGGCCAAAATGGGATGCTTGTCCCTTAGGTTGTACAGGGTGGCTGGGGCTTTGTATTTTTGGATTTTGTGTGTGTGTGTTTTTCTATACTTTTCAAAATGTTTGTAATGAACATGTGTTTTTTCAGTACAAGAGAAACAATAGAAATGGAAGTTATCAAAACACTACTCCTTTTAGGACAGCCTATTTGTCTTTGTTTATTCATACAATGTTTTTCTCCTTGTGACATAATACTTCTATTAATGAAGATAAAGCATTCCTACCATATGTTGCATTCTCAGTGGTTTAATGAACGGGTTGGACAATCGTAGCTTCTACCCGGCATTTGCGCTCTCCCTCTGTCTGGCTGCTATAGGGCACCTTCTCCCCGAGCCCCTCACTCCGAATTTAGTGCTTTCCCTACAAAGGGTCTTACCCTTCTCTTGGGGTCAAAAAAAATTTGGGCAAATGAAATGTGTGTTTCTCTGTTAAAGAGGAGGGGCGTCTCATTCCTTGCTAGCTAGAACAATTAAAACACTGATCTTTAACGTGGAACAGAGGGGAAGGATGGGTTGTTAGAGTGAGGCATGTTAACAGCCACTCTGCCACAATGAGAAAATCAGACTGTCTGAATTTAACTGGAAATCTCATCAGCATTCTTCTGTGACTCTAACTACAAATGTTACGTTTATGGTTGGAGAGCCCTGGAGTGCACTAACCCATAAAGCTGATAAATTAGAGGAAGGGTTTCTGCATAACACACAAAAAGATGCTTTGCCTTACAAAAGATTCACCTCGGGGTCTTTTGACTCTATGGACCCCTGTGAACAGCTGTTGTGTTGTTTACAGGTCATTAAGTATTTGGCTGAACGATGGGTTAAGGCCAGGGTGGGCTTCAGAGCTGGGGCCACTATGAATTACAGATCAATTAAATGTGGAAACAGCTTTCCAGTGGGGAATCCCACCCTTCTTTTCTGTCCTCTGTCTGGGAAGGAACTGCTAGGGAGACAAGAAAAGACAGGCAGATTAGCAAGAAAGTAATTTGAGGGGTACTTCTGAAAAAACTACAATGTGTTCATGCATAGAGGGTGGGACACCTGTCCCTTGGGCTGTACATGGTGGCTGGGGCTTTGTTGCTCCCAGCAGGACTGCAGTGGGAGGAACTGCGAATCACAGATCCCTGTCAATGTTTGTCTCTGCTGTGGCAGCTTTGGGACAGGACCTCTTGTTTTGCAGACTCCAAAATTCTCCCTAAGAGATGTCTTAAACAGAGGAGGACCCCCAAGGAAGAATTGTCACTGGGGCTCTCTAACCTCTACTGTAATTAACAGGCCCTGAAGAAATCTGTATCTCCATTAACTGGTGGACTCAAAGACTACTAAAAATAGAAATAAGATCTACCCATTTTAACTTACCTTATTCCCTCAAAATTCTATGCCAGCTGCTTTCTCTTCAACAGATTACAGAGCTGGGTTTCCCAGTCACCTGAAGTGCAGGAAGGTTTTAGGTTTAACCTTTAAACTCAACCATTGCTTTTCTGTTTCATGTAATGAAAAATTTAATTTTTCTGGCAATTATTGATCTGGTGTCAGTTCTTTATTCTACAGGTCATGCTTTATGGCTAGATCGTGTGATATACATTGATCCAAGGCTTTTAATGCTCCTTTACAGCATTTATTTTCAGAGCCAGTGCAGGATTTGCTTTCTGACCCAAACAGTAATATCATTTTTAGTGCTACATAAAGGAGTTGACCATAACCTCCCTCTAGTATTAACTGGTACCTGAACTGTTTGGTTCCAGCTCCAAATCCAAGGTGCCTACTTTGGCCAACAGAAGATCAGGATCCTTTCTATATACTGATTATACAGCACCACTTTCACATTTCAGGAGTGGCCTCTAAAAGCAGTTGAACCCGTTGACCAATTATAGCCTAGAAGGACAGCTAAATAGTAATTATGTCAAACCCAATTCCTTTGTCAGATACACTGTCACATACAAATGGATAACACTAAACGATTTTATTTAAAAGATTTCCCTCATTTAGTTATATAGGACTTCATTTCTGAGCTGAATTATCTTGGAACAAAAGTCAGGATGTGACTTTTGTGTATTCAAAATCAAACATGATTCAGGAGTTAAATTAAGACTTCTCTAGAGCAGAAATAAATAGGAATTTGAATAATCCCTTTTCTCAAAATACTCCGGGTCAAAGTCTGTCGTTCTCTGCATTTCCTAATGGGAGAATTTGGGGAATTCAATTAAGAATTTATTTAAATTCTTTAAGAGATGAGGAGCTCAGAAATGAGAAAATCCCCCGCATTGTCTGTGGCTACTCCTGAGTTTATTCTTCATTATTTTACTCCAGATCCTTTGGTAGGCATCCTTTTAACAAATTTCTTAAGAGTTTCAATTCTTCCTTTTAGAAATTCTTTTTAAAAAAAAGATTTAAAGCCTTTCTTTTGTGATAAACTTGATCTTTGAGGGCTTTGCAACTAGTCATATTTCCTACCTTATCTTGGCATCTAGAAAGTACAGTGCCTGGGGAGAAAGACTGGGTAGCTAAGAGAAAAGGTGAGAGGAAGACTTTTCACCATATACACATTTTACCTCTTGAACTTTGAAACCTATGCGTGTATTATCTATTCAGAAAATTAATAAAATTTAAGTAAGAATTTCATGGCATAATGGCAACTTAGAAGACTGTTCTTTATTTTGCCATTATTTCCTTCCCATTTTTTGTTGAGAATGACTAGGTTTTGCTTTATTTACTTTTGTAATATCCTTATTTGGCCAAATTAAAAGTTAGCAACCTTATGTTATCCTCTGCACTCTTTACTACTTGACTTTTGTCTTTGAATCTAGGTTTCAGGCTTTGACTCTGAATGTATCAATGCCTTTTTTAAAAAACACAGAGACAGGGTCTCACTCTGTTACCCAGACTGGAGTGCAGTCAGAGTATCGCTATGTTGCCCAAGCCGGTCTCAAACTCCTGACCTCAAGTGATCCTCCTACCTTGGCCTCCCGAAGTTCTGGGATTACAGGCGTAAGTCACCACACCTGGCCTTTATCAGTACCTTTCATTAGAAACTGCCTCATTTTGTTTGAATTTCAGCTTTCAGAGACGGGGAGGAAGGAGCCAACAGAGCAGAAAGTGACTATACTAATGTCCTTTTCTCAAAGTAACACGAGTTACTGAATATAAATAGCACTGCTAAAGAAAAAATATATCTGAACTCATTTCTTTTTCCTATAAAGATGAAAATTACTTCTTGGAGATATCTTTTGATATCTGTTTATAGACATCCATTTGCATGTTTATAGGCGATATACACACGCAAATGCATGCACACACAAACATGCACCATACACATACAAAGGGTCACACACTAAACTCTAGTGCTGAAAGTTTGTTCCTATCCCCTCACATGGTGAATGAGGAATATGCTACTGTTACTATGCCCTGTTAATGGTGGCCCAGGACCTAGAACCCCGGTCTCCATTATTCCCAGTCCATATGAGCTTTCCATTAACATTAAACCTACATTTCAAATCAATCAGAAACATGATTTGATTTCTAAAAATACCATTGCATACCACTTGGGAAAACCTAACAATTGCAAAAGGTATCTCCAAGAAGTAATTTTCATCTTTATAGGAAAAAGAAATGAGTTCAGATATATTTTTTCTTTAGCAGTGCTATTTATATTCAGTAACTCGTGTTACTTTGAAAAAAGGACATTAGTATAGTCACTTTCTGCTCTGTTGGCTCCTTCCTCCCCATCTCCGAAAGCTAAAATATAAACTCCTTAGCACAGCATGCAGCGTTCTTTAGATGTGTGCTTTCCCCTACTCTACCGCATCAAACTACTTCTGGGTTCCTAAACAACCATTTCCCCTCATGTTTTCATGAGCGTGCACATGCTGCCCCTCCACCCAGGACCACTTTTTCCATCAAAACCATCCCTCCCACAATAATTCATTCATAAAGTCTCAATGTCACTTCTTCCAAAAGGTTTGCCTGGCCTCACATGTCATTAGTTACCCCTTCCTTTGTGCTCCCATTGCAATTTTGGAGATACATCTTTCAGCACCTATCTCACCCCTCATCATTTCTGGAATATTTGTCTCCCTAATAAAACTGTAAGCTCAAGAACAGCACTGCTATCTTTCTTGCAATTGTCTCCCCATTGTCTACCTAGCATTGTGCTCAGCATACAGTAGGTGATCAATAAATGTTCTCAGAAGGAAGAGCGAGGAGGAGGAAGAAAGACCATCAGTTGAGATGCAAACAGAATGGAAGCTCTCCTGCATGTTCCCTTTTGGATTGTGGTCAAGGAAAAGAATGTTTTCACCTTGGCTAGTGGCCCGGAAATAACTGCATCAAAAGAGCCTTTACAGAAACCATGCAACCCAGGCCTTGAGGAAGAAAGCAGGTAGGCACACTCTTTGCTGCCTTATTCTCTTCTTCATACTTAGGCACGTGCCTGGGAAACATTCTCTTTGCCCTGCACAAAGGCAGAGAAGCCTGCCTGATTAACCTTTAGTATTGAGTGACATACAGAACGACTTAGGCCATGCTTACGTAATTGTTATTATACACAAAACTAAGAATGGCGACTTACCAGCTCATGGTGTATGCTGCTAATCCATTTTACCACTCATTCCCTAGTCTCTTGAACTTTGCTTAAACACTAGTTTCTCCAACTGGGAAGGGACAAAAGGAAAAAGCAGGAGTCTGACCGCCAAGTTCTAATCCCCACTGTGCCATGTAACTGTGAGCGCATTTTCTCTCTTTGAGAAGTCTCAGTTTCTGCTTCTATAAAATGACATGCTTGGACTAATGATTCCCCCACAGCTCTTCTAGATCTAAAAACTATTATTTTGTGTAAGAGCATATCAAGATATGGAATTACATGCTGAAAAAATAGAACAGTAATCAACCGATATTCATTACATTTAGTTTACGTGCAGACAGAGTACCAAGTGCATAGGTGTATGTAAGGGATATAAAAAAGTCTAGGAAATGGCTCCTGCCCTCCATGGGCCAATAGCCTAATCAGAGCTTTAAAACACATCGAAAACACGCCAAGTATTGTGAGCAGATGTGCAAAGTGCCAGGTGAACAGTAGAGATGATAAAACCTTAGACACCAAATAGCCAATACATTAGAAAACCTCACTCAGAACAAGGAGAGAATGAACCACTGAAATGATAAGAATGCGGCTAGCTTCCCATCCTTTGATGCTCATAAATCAGTGAAGAATAAGCCATGGCTTTCTATTAGACATTTTAAGTCAATGTCAGCTTCTAATTTAAAAAGTGAGAAGAAAAGAAAATATAGTATTCTGTTATTAACCCTCAGTACTCTAATAAAAATAATATTCATAATAATAATAAAAAAACTTGCCAAGTGCCAGTCCTGAATCCATTGATGGGCAGTTGCACTACGTAAAATCATATGACTTAGATCAGTTTTCAACAACTTTGCCTCTATGGAGGTGCTCCCTGATAGCCACATCCACCTCAATTCTGGGGAAAAATAGTATCAAGACCTTTCCACCATGATTGTAACAAGAGTTTTGTTTCCTCTGGCTGTGTTTTGAGAGTTACCTCTCCTTTCTCTTCCTTTTTCCCCTAACACTGTCACTCACACACTTCTCCTGATTCCTGCAAAGTGAATCCATGAGCAAAGATATAAACATCCCACCACATTCTTGTTTCTCTCAGGCCCTGCTGACAGACTTGCCTGCCTGTTTTAACCTATTTAAACAGACAGTAAGAATAAGAAAACTATAGCTGCGTACAGGCAAATTCCAATTTCAGATTAGAGGAGATTTCATACAACTTGCAAATGTAGGAGTTCAAGTGCCAGCCAGACGTATAGGCTGGGATCTCACATCTTGAGTCATTCATTTGGGGAAAATTTATTCCCAATTCTTTGACTTCATTTTAGCTCCTTATCTCTATGGGCTTTTTTTTTTTTTCAGTTATCATATTGAATTATTCTGTTTTGGTGGCTGAAATAGTACTTTTTAGCAAGAGTGGGTTGGAACTCTGAAACTCTATAAAAAGGACTAAGTGTGCTGATTTGTGTGTTTCTCTCTAAGGCTCCTTAAACTTCATTATTTTATAATGTAGAAAGTAAATTAAAAGAGAAATTTCCTGTCAGATAACTAATCCTAAAAATTAAAATATTGCCATTTGATTATTGTTTTAATCTCCCATTTGCCTTTTAACCTAATGGGTTTAGTAAACCAATTTCCTTTATACATTTCACTCAATCACATCAAGAGTGACGTATTATTTTGCTAATGCTTTAGGACAGTAATGTAGAGGAGAATGTGTTCTAGTCACATGGTTAGCATACTAACGTAAAAGACTAATATCTAGGCCCATCAATGGCTCTCATTCACCAGAAAGCCACATCCTGGTAGCAGGGGTTCTAGCCTGGGAACCAGTTCCCTGGAGTTCAAAAATGAGAGCTGCTTCAAGCTGCTCCTAACTCCTTCCTAGCATTCACTGCTATATCTGGATTTTCAGAGTTGGGAGCAAAACCAATAATTTTTCCAGAAGAAAATAGAGTGTAAATGTAGTAATCTCTATTTGAAAGCTTTTTATACTTCCAACTCATAACCACTATTGAACATGTCACTTTTTTTCTTATGCTTTCTTGAGTTTTATTTTACTTTAGTGCCTCACAGATCCTGAGCTCGGGCTGGGGGTTGTGGTCGGGGGTAGGAGTGTGCCTAGGAAGGGTGGAATTCTTTAAACTCAGACCTCTGGGGACTTCTGCCCCAGCAACAGCACTAGTGAAAGGAAAAGCTAATGGAGTCATTGTAGGTCACACTTGAAGAGATATATGGAACATCATGTGCTATCTATAGGAGTTCTTCAAGCCTGGGGTCAAAAGTAGCAGAATAAGCAACATTCTGAAGCAGGAGCTTTTATAGGAATGAGAGAATATATAGTAAAATCTAAGATCTCGAGTTTCAGAGGTAGAGGATTGATTTTAGTCCTCCTTCAGTGACTCAACTACAAGTCCCAGAGTTCTTTTTATATGAAAAAAGAGAAAATGAAAGCACCATTTAACCCAAGACATTTCCCAAAAGAACATTAGAAGCCAGCATGTCACTCAGTCTTAAGTTTCTGTAAGCTCCCAAAGTAAAAAAAAAAAAAAAAAAAAAAAAAAATTCAGTCTTGAGTGTCTCTACATTGCACCAAGAAGATCTGAAATAAAATAAGATTAGTAGCTTTGAGCAAAAAGGACATTTATTTATCCTTTTCCTCTCTCTTTCTCAAATTCACAGGTATGTGAAATCAATATTGTGGGTTTGAAGTATAAATAAGAAAGCCAGAGTCAGAGAACCAAAATAAACCAACCACCAATCTATTCTGCAGTCTCAGCCCCTCCATTTTGCTGGTAGAGGTCTGAAATTCATCTTGTTTCCCGAAGTTGGGTATCTTCTATGGAGCTCCTTCAAGCCACAGCTGTGCCCCCAATCACATGTACACACCACTGGATTTCACACTACTTCCTAATTTGACCACTGGGACTCTGGTCCACACCTGAACTTTAGCTCCATTGGCTGAACCATAACAACCTGACATTTCCTCTTCCTGGGAGGTTAGACTCTGCCCCTAACCCCTAACTGCTGCTTTACCTAGCTCACTGCCTCCCCATCCTAAGGCTGACTCTACTGTCCAAATATATGGCCCCAACCTCCTTCACACTGTGAACCACACTAGGCTTGGCTGCATCACCTAGGGTATGGGCTGGGTGGCCCTACCTGCCCCCACCTCACTCCCTTCTCCCCACCAGCTCTCCATTAAGGTCCCAGTATCTATTTATCTTTCAGTGGATACTGAGCACCTACTCTGTTCTGGTCACTGTGCCAGGCACTGGAGTCGCAACACTGAATTAGGCAGCATTCTGCCCTCCAGGGACACACTAATGGAAAAGGCAGCAAATCAAAGATGACAAAGATTGCTGTGACAAAGGAATGAACCCTGACCCAATGTCCTCCTTCCGCTCATCTTTGAGCAGAGGGGAAATGGCCTTCAATTCTTGCATATGTACTAAGTAAACTCAGCTTTTACATGAAATTCTCAATTCAGCTCAGTTGACTGTGAAAATATATAATTCATTTTTTAATGAACAACACAGAATAGTTGAGTATTGCCCAAGGATTATAATCTCAAAATCACCGCTGGCCATACTCCCAAAAGCCTGGTGAAAGCATATTTGTGGAGGATTGCCCAAAGGAAGTGCAGATCAGCTTGGTCTGCTTTACAGAACTACTATAAACTGCTGAATCCTCCTGGGGTCCCCAAAGCCCACCCATCAAACCCTTCGAGGGCCTCCTTTAAACCTCTTAGTGATGGGACTCTCGGGCTGCATGGAGCACAGTTTGCTCTGGGCAGCTTAAAACTTAGAAGAGGGTTAGTACTGCTCTTTTCCTGAAATGCCCTCTTCTTTGGTATTGATTCAACACTTTCTCACTAACTCCTTCCTATCTCTTTGGCTTCTTCTTTTAGCCAATTTTGAAGATTACTTTCTGTGGCCATCCAAAACGGAACTCCTTATCTTCTCCCACAAAACTTGTCCCTGCTTTTAAGCTCATACATGCCTTAGCCTCTGCCCACCTCTGCAGGTTCATCCAAGCCTCCACCTCACTGCTCTCCTTTTGTGCCCCACACTGCAGCCAGACTGGACATATTTCACGTCCTTAGATTCAGCCTACTTGCATTCACCTCCTCACCTTTACACATGATGTTCCCTCTGCCCAAAATGCTTAGACATGTGAGCACACACACCTACACGCCTACATCTTACCCTCAGTTAGTTCATCTTCTAGTTGCCTCTTCTTCCAAGAAGTCTTCCCTCACTCTACCTCCATCCCCTCCAACTATGCAATACCAGAACACTTTGGACTACTCACTTTATTGTAATTGTCATATATTCTGTTAAGTGCCTGTTACAAAATGAAGTGTTGTTTTTTTTTTTTTTTTTTTTTTTTGAGATGGAGTCTCACTCTGTCTCCCAGACTGGAGTGCAGTGGTGCAATCTCAGCTCACTGTAACCTCCACATCACAGGCTCAAGCAATTCTCCTGCCTCAGCCTCCCAAGTAGCTGGGATTACAGGCACCCGCCACCATGCGTGGCTAATTTTTGTATTTTTAGTAGAGGCAGGGTTCACCATGTTGGTCAGGCTGGTCTTGAACTCCTGACCTCAGGTGATCCATCCTTCTCAGCCTCCCAGAGTGCTGGAATCACAGGCGTGAGCCACCATGACCAGACATAATGAAGTAATTAAATTGCTCTTCTAAAAAATAAATTTCATTGAATTCACGGGTGCTCTGAGAAACATCCCCAAGAAACACATTGTGAGTGCTCTGAGAGGATGTTGTTCACCATTTCTCCAGAGCCTTCTTCATGGGGACCTGGGGTACAGGTGATTCTTTCTGCTCTTCAACTAACTAATAGTCATGCTTCTCCTAAGAACAGGATTGTTTTAACTTAGATACCTTTTCCATTGTGTAAGAATGACGTAACCATTGTCACATTGGCTGTTAGAAATCTGAAAACTAAATTGTGTCTCAGTCTTTATGGGATGAATTTTATGAACTTGTCTCATTTCTTTTTCTCATCTTTCATATCTACTTTCAAGTTATGCTAACTTGCTATATGTTATTGTTACATAACAGTAAGTGGACATAAATCTTTTTTGGAATAAAGGAATAACTAATCAAATAAATAAAATGATAGAGGAGTATAAAGTTCAACAGAGAAAAGTAGCCTCTAAATGGTGGAAGGATGTACCAAACAGTACTCCTTAATTTGCAAGTCACTTAAACCCCAAATTGGCTTAAATGACAACAAAATAGTAAATTAACTGAAAAGTTTAGTGGTATCTCATTTTCAGGTAGAGTTTGATCCAGGAGCTCAAATCATGCCATCAGATCCTGTTCTCTCACCATGTCTCCCTTCTATCCTCCATGCTTGCTTAATGCTCAGGCTTCATGTGGTGACAAAATAGTTTCTGGAATCTAGACGTTTGTATTCCAAGATGTATGTTTAAAAGACAGAAGAACAAGAGAATATCTCCTGTCTATGAATAAAAAATCCGTAAGGATAGAGACTTTGGCTATTTGGTTTACTGTTGAATTCCCAGCAAGGCGGTGGCTAGCACATAACTGATCGATAAATACTTGTTGAAGTTGTTGTTGTGGAATCACTAAGAGCTCACGCACAAATCCCAATACCTGACCTGGGTCACATGCCCATCCCTGAACTAATCTTTTGGTCAGGGGATCCAGTGCTCTAATTCTCCAGGTCTGGGTCACCTGATCCTAACACCAAAACGAGGGATGAGTCTCCAACTAATCCATGTGCACTGACAGTGGGAGAAGGTGGTTCCTCAAGGGAAATCGGGGGCATTACAAAGAAGGAGAAACAAGTTTGGTGGGCAAAACAATAAATAATGCACATCAATGGACTACCAAGAAGGTGATGTTGGAGTCGAATTGTAAAGGATAAGCAGGAGTTAGCTAATAAAGAGGGCAATTTTCAGCAGGTAACATTCTAGGTATTTTCAAAGCACAGAGTCATAAAACAGCCTGATGCTTTTGAAGAAGTGTAAATAGTTTAATATGGTTAGAGCAAACAAGGGTGGAGAGTAGTAAAAAAAAAAAAAAAAAAAGCCAGAGAGATAGGCACAGTGCAAATATGAAAGACCTTTAGAACTAATCCAAGGAGTGTGCACTCTATCCTGAAAGCCCTGAAGAGCGTAGGTAGGATTTTCAGCCTGGGAGCACGCCTGACAGCCAGGCCCTGGCATATCATTACAGGGTCAACACTGATTCATTATGCAAAAACTGGGTGGGGCTGGGTCTGCAGGTCAAAGAAAGGAGTCCCATATGTGGATGAACAAGAGACACAGGGAGCAGAAGCCAAGCAAATCCTAGGAATCAAATAGACCTGGGAATCGAACAAAGACTGCTAACACTGTCCAATTGTTACTTAAGTCTCAAGCTGGTGGCCCATACTGTTGTGAATTCTTCATCTAAATATGAAAATCCTCTTTAGTGAGCCAGGACACATTCAGAGCATGACATAGTTGGGTATTGTACTAGTTTGCTGGGGCTGCCATAATAAAGTACCACAAACTGGGTGGCTGAAACAACTGAAATTTATTGTCTTACGATTGTGCAGATGGAAAGTCTGAGATCAAGGTGTGGGTAGGGTTGGTTCTTTCTGAGAGCTGTGAGGAAGAATCTGTCCCGTGCCTCTCTCCTGGCTTCTGGTAATTTGCTGGCAATCAATGATGTTCCTTGGCTTGCAGAAGCATCACCCTGATCTCCACCTTCACCTCTACGTGGTGTTCTTCCTGTATGCACGTCTGTCTCCAAATTCTGTTCCCCACTTCTTTTGAGACATGGTCTCACTGTATTGCCGAGGCTAGAGTGCAGGGCCACCATAATGCATCACCACAGCCTTGATGTCCTGGGCTCAAGTGATTGTCCTGCCTCAGCCTTCCAGTAGCTGGGAACATAGGTCCATACCCATGCCACCACACCTGGTGATTTCTTTTTTCTTTTATTTTTGGAGAGACAAGATCTCCCTGTGTTGCCTGTTGCCCAGGCTCATCTCAAACTCCTGGGCTTAAGTGACTCTCCCATCTCAGCCTCCCAAAGTGTTGGGATTACAGGTATGAGTCACTATGCCCGGCCCAAGTTTCCCCTTTTTATAAGGATAAAGTCATATTGGATTAGGACTGACCTTAGTGACATCATTTTAACTTGATTAATTCTGCAAAGACCTTATCTCCAAATAAGGTGGCATTCTGAGGTACTGCAGGTAAGGACTTCAACACGAAATTTTGAAGGACACAATTTAATACACAAAAATGCTATTTTTAAAAAGAAGTTGCAGCCGTACTCAGTGGCTCATGCCTGTAATCCTAGCACTTTGGGAGGCCGAGGCAGGCGGATCACCTGAGGTCAGCAGTTCGAGACCAGCCTGGCCAACATGAGGAAAACCCGTCTCTACTAAAAATACACAAATTAGTTGGGCGTGGTGGCAGGCACCTATAATCCCAGCTACTCAGAAGGCTGAGGCAGGAAAATCGCTCGAACACGGGGGCGGGGCGGAGGTTGCAGTGAGCCGAGATCGCGCCACTGCACTCCAGCTTGGGCGACAACAGTGAAACTCCGTCTCAAAAACAAAAAAACAAACAAACAAAACAAAACAAACAAACAAACCACTAGCAAGTGGAATTATTTCAAAAGCAACAGCCTTGTTTCCTGAGTGATCTGAGCTCAGGAACTCTGCCTGGGCATCTAGAGAGGAGAAAGTACCTACAGCGTGGGGAGATCTGAGTCAGAATTACAGAGCACAGTGCTGAAGCCAAACATTTTCCTGGATTTAGACCGTTTCCTCCTCCATTTGCCTTTATTTCCTTGCATCCTCTTTTTCATCGGCTCCATTTTTGCTGAGTATTCCTTTGCTTTATTCCCAACGAAAATCGAAAAGACTTGGTGTTCTGAAAAATTCTGAGACTGGCAGTTTTGCTTTTTCTTAAAGGGATAAAAATTGCATCAGTCAACACCTCCCTTCACACTCCCCCCACACACATCCTCATCTTTCTGGAAGACGATACAATATCCTAGAGCGTTGTGGAGAGGATGGAGAGGATGGAGAGGTCAAGGAAGCCCTGGCTTTGCAGAGGCACCTGTCAAGTTCGGGTTAACAGCTGCTGCCTGTGTCTGCCCTCTGCAGCCCAGGGAAATAGTACCCACACGGTGAGAATCCACCGATCCGGAACTGGAAAGGGTGGGGGGTTCTAAGGTTTAGTGTGACACAAATGTCAGGGCAGAACTTTCAAACAGGCTGAGCCCCAGTTCAACGTGGGTGAATGCGCCTAAGGGCCCAGCTCTGGGAATTGAGCAGACTAAAAACGTGGAGAGTAGTTTAGCCAATGAAAAATTGTCACCGTGTTCGGATCGATGCTTTGAACCCCGTTTTAAGTGCGCCACGCTCACTTGGGTCAGGCTCTGGACATTGCGGTGGGCTGAGGTTCTCGCGGGCACGACCCCCCACACTGAGTTTTCATGGACACGACCAGAGCCGTCGAGGCGGGGAAGGGAATGGACTAGAGGCTGAACTTTGGCTTCTTCCTCGGAAAATCACTCCTCCGGTTCCGGGGCAGAGACTCAGATCATCCTGTGGGATTACACGAGATAGGATCGAGTCCAAACGGATCCCCAGAGCGGCTAGGCGCGCCAGAAAGAATCTAAGTGTTTAATTAACTGCCCCCTTCACACACACCCCAAAGGAGAAGGAACTCAAATAGGCATCCCCACCTAAATCGTTTGATCAGAGGAAATTGGGTTTCTCTCCCCACACCCCGCAACCCACCCCCTTCACTCTTCCTGTCTTTCAGTCCATCAGGATTGTTGGTTTAAAAAAAAAAAAAAAAGGCATATAATCGGGGGCGGGGCAGAGGCTCTGAGCGAGCCGCACTTGGGAATCTGAGACGCGCCGGGGTGAACTTCTTTCTCCCTGCGCATAATCCGCCTGCTGCTCTGCCCCACCGGCTGCGCGCGGAGCGGGTCCCAGCTCTGCTAGCCTCCCTGCGCCCGCGCGCGGCCGGAGCCCGGCCGGACCTCGCTTTCGGGGCCGAGCCGGGGAACGCGTGGGCGCGCGCCCAGCGGCCTCGATCCCGCGGCGGCGTCCGCGCTCCGCGTTTTCGCTCGCGCCGGGCCCCGCGGCAGAGGGCGGGGTGCGCGGCGGCGCCGCGGCGCGCAGCTTCGGAGCCCGAGCGCACTCAGCCTGCAGCCCAGCTGCCAGCGCCGCCTCCCGCGGCCGACGCCGCCCGACAGCGCGCCCGGAACATGCCAGCCTCGCGCCGCCTGCGCTGACTTCCCCGAGACGCGCCGGGCCGGCACGGAGACTTTCTGGGCCCTGGATGGTTAGTGCGCTGCTCATCCTTGCCCACCCCTGACGCCGCAGCCCGCAGTCCCGCAGTCCCGCAGCCCCGCAGCCCCGCAGCCCCGCAGCCCCGCAGCCCCGCCGCCCCGCCGCGGCACCGAGGACAGTGCAGCCGAGTTGCGTCTCCCTCGCGCGAGGTGAGTGGCAGCCGGGATCCCGGCGGGTTCCGCAGAGGGGGCTGCGGCGCGGTGGTGGGGGGCGAGCGCCGCAGGGGCAGGGCCGGGCACTTCGCTGGCACCGCCGGGGTCTGTGACAACCAGACTGGGTCGGTGTCGCAGAAGATCAGGGAGAAGGTCATAATCGGTTTGTTGGTATGTAGAGAGGGAAAGCAGAATACTGGCTGCAGCATCGCGAGGGCTTCACAGAGGCTCCCCGCATGGCTTCTGTTTACTGCATCACAACCAACTCTTCCCTTGGTTTTCTCCCGCGTGGAAACCGGTTCTGTGGCCCAAGGGTCGGGGCGATGCGGGGCGCCGGGAGGCGAGGGTGCGTTGGCGTGTTCCCGCCGCTTAGGATCGCCTGTCACCTACTGGCGTCCGGAGGGAGGGTCCCGATTCTCTCCTCTCGCGCTTGGGGAAAGGGCTGGTGGCTTTTTGGCAGGGGCGAATCAACTCCCACCACTCTCCCAACCCCCTGCCCCGCGATGGTGTTTTCTGAATGTAGCACGGACATAGGAAAAAATGGGAGCGTCTTCCTCTCTTGAGGTAGAAAAAGTTGAAGAAACTAGGCATGTTAGTAATTATTAGGAGCAGGACTCAGGATGCAGCAGAAAGCTGTTAAATTTTCATTGCCCTCTAAGAAAAACAAACGGCATCGCCAGTGACTATTGGCAGTGCTGTGTTATTCTTGGGACTTTGGGAAAATTGTTCACAGATTGTCTTCAGGAGGCTGAAGAACGAGGTTGGGGGTTGGGAGAGAGGGAGGACGACTGGCATCACGCTGAGTTCCAGCTTGCCTAAGGAGGGTTCAGGATCACAAGCCGAACACGTTTGGTTGCTGATTTTTAAAAGGATATCAGCGGCAGAACTGAGGCTATGAACAAGGCGAACACACCACGGGAACCAGCCTAAAGAAAAAAAAAAAAAAACCCACCACCACCACCAACAAAAAACGTGTAAAAATCTGCCTCTCCTGCAGAGTTCACATGCTTTTGTGCTATAAAATGGATGCATGTATATGTGTCTTTTAGGATAAATTTTATGAATGGCAAATCAATGAAATTGTATCTTGTTCATGCATACAGTGTTGTCTACTGCCTCGTTTTAATCAGTACTTCGGAAGGCTGTGCCTGCAGTTGATGTTATATAATTGACGTAGTTCACCATCAGACATTTTTTTAATGTACTTTTGGAGTAGAGGGAACTTCCATCTGTCTTTTCAGACAGGCCCAAGGTGTAGACGGGTGAGGGTTGCTAATGTTTGCCGTAGTCCGGCTCCAGATGTGTGAGCTCAGCTGTTGCCTGTCACTTAGGTGACAACTGGCCCTTTCCCACTAAGCCTTTGCTGTCTCCATTATCCTCAGTGAAGTGTCAGTGTTCACCCGCCTTCTATTATCAGGAGTGGACTCTAGCCCCTTGGGAGCCGGCAGCCTTGTTTGACCGTCCCCAACATTATATCTATTTTCAGACTCTAGAAAGGAAAAAAAAAAAAAAATCCCATGACAGCAAGATAGATACATTTTGAATTGAGCATCAACTTAATCCAAAGATTCTGCTTTAATCAAGACAGCTCTGTAAGGATGACGCAATATTTGTCAAGCCTTTTCTCTGGAACAATATTTACTCCCACCAGGGGATTTTAAACTTAAACAGCAGCCATTCATCTTGCTGTCTGGTGGAGCCTGGTTCAGTTTGCCTCCAATGTGGTCCTAGCCTTGGTGGCTAGGCTTGGCCTGGGACAGGAATCTGTCATTGTAGCCCAGCTGGAGCCTGAAGAAAGCAAAATACAGCACCTGCTGGTACCAGAGGGTTTCTAAATGCCATCAACTGGCGAGTCAGGAAACACAGAAGGAGATATTACAAGCTCTTCCAGAAATGTTTATACAAAGGATTTAGAGGTTAACAATGCATGTGCTCTACATATTAAAACTGAAGGTGCTACAAATAAATGGATGTTACCCACAGTTAAGGGTTTGCACACTTGCTGATGAACTTGAAAATCTCTAAGTTTAATAAGTTGTGGCTAACATAGTATGATTCATTCTTATAAATAAGCCTCGGAAGGAAGGAAGGAAAAGAGGGAGGGATGGAGAGAGGGAGGGAAAAAGGAAGGAAAAACTGGATAGTTTATAGAGATAGACATATTGATGCAACTGAATGGGCTTAGTAAATTAATTTTTCCATCTTTAATTTGGTACTAAGTGGCGAGTTATCACTGAGTGAGCCTGTTGGTTCATAGGTTTTAAAATGAAAAGTGATATATTTTACTAAAGTGACAGATTCAATCAGTTCTGCCAGTAACACTAGTGAAGCTTAAAAAGCTTATTATGTTTTTATAATCAAGGTCCATGGAACCACTGTTTGTCCATGGTGGGTGGTGGTGTAATAAGTCAGCTTGAGTCTCTCAAATAAAATCTAATATTAGCTAGGTCGAGAAATAAAGATCCCCTGTAGGGTTAATAGCTGAACTCTTAACTTTAGAGTCAGATGTAGGTAAAAGTCTAGTTGTTCCTAATATTCTTTCCTATGATAATTCTGAAAAGACCAAAAAAGTTAAATTTTGTAGTTTCTTTGATTACACCTTTTAAAAAGTAGCTGATTTCTCTAAAATATCTTATAATTACTTGAAAGCAAAATACAAAGACTTGAGTATTATGAGTGATTGTCTATAATACTCATGAAAAGGAACAAGAATCTTTACAAACTATTTTCCAGTAATTAAGTAACTCTCTTAATGGCCTATACCTATATTTTGGGTTGTCTAATATTATGGGAAACAATTTTCAGTAAAGATTGTCATTACTTGCATTCTAGTTACTACAGTTAACTTCCTGCTTAAAGTAGTTTATAACGGGCAAATTTTTCCTTTTAAAGAAAGACAGGAAAGCTACATGCAGTGGTGATTGGCTCTATAGCCCCAGCTACTGGGGAGGATCGCTTGAGTCCAGGAGTTCAAGTTGAGCCGAGGCTACATTGTGAGACCCCATCTCTGGGAAAAAAAAAAAAAAAAAAGTGATTAAAAAAATCAAAATGATTCTCATCTGTGAATAGAAATGTTAAAAATATCACTTGGCTAGGATAGACTCTTCCCCCTTGGAAAAAATAGTTGTCTCTTTCATCTCCCTATTATGTAAAATAATACCAACTGTTTAACCCTTATTAGTGAGAGAATGTTAAGATTGCTTAAATATATGTATAATTATTCCACAATAAAGAGAAGGAGTTAGGAAAGTGAAAGGTTTGTGTTTCTGGGTTGCTTGGTTGGTGGGTTGGTGTTTTAAGGGACCATTACTTCTTTTTCTTCTGGTCACAGAAGAAAGGATTATTGGATTGCACACTAGTATCTTTAGAAGGTTGGTATGAGCAAGCAACTAGAGAGAGGGAAGTATGATAATCTGGGTGTCAAGACCTGCATTGTTGCAGTTCCTCGAAACCTCACGCAGCCTATGGAGCCAGCACTCCAGAACACGTGCCAAGGACCAAGACAGCATTGAGGAATCTGGAGCAGCCCCTAGCCTCTAACTTCCCCATCTCTGGACACACAGAAGTATAGTACCTCATCTGCCCCAGTAACTGGTAACCACACCCCCATTGTTTATGTTCATGCTGAACTGAAGTGGAGGTTAATTACCTATGTGTTGATGAATGAACATTTTGGAGCAGTGAAAAAAGCCGGGCCTAAAATTGTATGGGGAGTCCGAGTAAGCTGCTGTTTCCCTCCTTCCCCTCTCTCCTGAAGCAGGGATGGCGAACAAGACAGGCTTTACTGGTTGGAGCACACTGATGTCATGACACTTCTGGCACAGAGATATGACAGAATAATCAGATCACTTTTCTGTATGCCAGAATGACACGATTTTTCCAAGAACCATTCCTGAGCCACTGGTCCACTGGCATTGACTATTTCCAGTTATGGGGGGTAGGGAGGGTGATCAAACCTCTCAGAATGTAATAATTCTTCCTGTCTCTGTTTTATGCACTTGTTTAGACTAAATTCTAAATGCATTTTGGTTATTTTTGAAGGGACCTCTCCAGGAACAAGAACGACTGCCCAACCTGAACCTATTAGACCTTTCCAGCTTCATTCTCCTATAAAGAGAGATTTTACATATAAAATAAAAGTAAAAATGTCAGCCAGGCAGAAGCCAATGTAAACATTTTAAAACGTAGAGCTGCAAACTAGCAAGCAGCTATCATTTGCCTTTACTTAACTCTTCTCCCCTAAGTTTGGTCCTAAGCGAGCCTAAAAGTCAACTGACCAATTCAACAGCAGTTGCATTTTTCTCACTGGTAGATTTGGGGTAAACTCTTGGGAGAGATGCCTTTCATTTCTAGTGGATTACGCTTCAGGAAAAAAAAAAAAAAAAAAAAAATGTTAGGGCTGTGTTATTTCAGTTGTTCTGGTAATGAAGTCGTGGACTTCTTTCTAGGAGTTTTGTCCCAGCTGCTGATTTATAACACCCACCAGCTTCTGCTTTGCGTGTGCTTCTCTCTATGTCCTTTTCTCGTTGGGTCTCTGGAAGAAAGATCTGTCAATAATGCAATGAAAATATTGCCCTGAGATGCAGACCGGTAAGTAGACGCCTCCATGCTGACCACTCTCGCTCAGCTGCCCTTCTTTTATCTGAGGCAGAGATCCCCTGACTGGCAATTATGGTCTTTGACTTTGGTAACAATTCTGTTTGAAATGTTTCCAATTATACACAATATTGGCGGCATGTAGCAGCTGCATGCCAAAAAGCATTTCAAAGTGTGTTCCAAGACTCAGGCTGTGATTGCTTTTAATTTAAATAAAGGCTATTTGGTTTCCTGTGTTGTTTTTTATAACCACCTTTCCCCCCATTTTTGTTGCCTTTAAAAAAAGAAGTCTAATATAAAGTAGCCACCACATCATGTGCTGTAATATTGGCCCTAGTTTTCTAGGATAGCCATTTTCTCTGAGCAAGCAGAACAAACTTTTTAATAAAGGAATTTTAAAGAAACATTTATAGCAGTTTGGATTACCCCAAAGAAGTAAAGAGGAAAAGGTTATCTTAGAGCATATTGTAAGTAGCTAATGTTTTCAAGTTTGCCTCTCTCCCTTTTTAGGGACATATCAATATAATTATCTTTTTAGGTTATTGGATATCATTTGGTACACTGTTTTTCAGATTCCTCTATTTTTGTGGGTCTATGAAGAAGTGTTGTAAAAGAACATTTAAAAGGTAGAGAGATCTCAATAAGAATATTCTTAAAACGGGGGATAGAGGGGAATCAGCACATAATTTCACGATTTTATTGGAAGTGAACTCTCCAAATCTGCCTCCTCTGTGGGCTTGAAATCTCTGAACACTGAACCCTTTTTAGAAACCGTTTAAAACTGGTAGTTTAAATATTTTAATAACTACCAGATATGTTTGACTTATTAGATCTGAAAATAAGAAAATATACACACTCAGGACCTGGAGTAAATGGATTGGTAATAGAACTGGGGAGTTCTGTTTCCAGGACAGTTTTGGCCCACCTGAAACATAACACCTAGAGCTAGAGGGTATCCAATAGGTGAGGTGCTAAGATGGTCCTAATTAAGGTGTTTTCACATAGGCTCTTTGAATCCTGGCAAAAACATCCTATCAAATATAGTGCTTTTTGGGGTCAAACAGTAGTTGACTTGCATAAATGCCAACATCTCTTCTGGCATCTTTGGAAATCTTCCATAGTGTAATAAATAGTACTGTATAATCCAAATTTGTAAATGCCATGTTTCATGCAGCCCTTGTAGAGACAACTGAAATTAGCCCATGCTTCTAGGGATGATTGAGATCCTGGAGGTTAGGTGACTGCCTAAATCCAAAGTACTACCAGTAACTAATGCTATTGGAGGCCTTTGATGAAATCTAGGAGAAGGTGTGAGGTTAAACTTAGCATAGTACTGTACTGTGAAGAAGTGCCCACCAAACAATGCTTAGAGTTTTCCCTTAAATCTCCTTTATCCTTGGAAATTGTCTTTCGATTAAGCAAACCTTCTTGGAGGAAATTTGCTCAACTAGAGGTAAAATGAGGTTTATTCAACTAGAGGTAAAATGAGGTTTATGTTATTTTACCAGCTGAACACCCTAGCTTGCCAGACACATCCACCTTACCCAGGCCCATTGCTATAGAGACAAAACCCACAGTAACTGTGGTTGAAATAGAAAGTCTATTAAAACCTTTTTCTATATTGGCCAGCTCTTCTGCCCCAGTTAAAATGCTGCCTTCTGTGTACACACACACACACGAGTTTCAATCTAATAATAGCAAACTGCTTTAAGCCATGTATAGTTTCACCAAGGGCATTTGTACTTCTTTGGTTTCTTTTATTTCACTGATAAGCAAATATTATGGCAATTTTC
The DNA here is from genome assembly GCF_049350105.2 of Macaca mulatta. Lineage (NCBI taxonomy): Eukaryota > Metazoa > Chordata > Mammalia > Primates > Cercopithecidae > Macaca > Macaca mulatta. Next base: position 49,525,759 of record NC_133416.1, on the reverse strand, counting down.
TGAAGAAACTCATAACTTGTTAACTATAATTGATACTTCCAACTATCCTATTTACATGCATGAATAATCTAAGTTCCTAATTTGGGATCTGAAAAGGGGCTAGAATTCGGGAGTGTCCAATCTTTGGCTTCCCTGGGCCACATTGGAAGAATTGTCTTGGGCCACACATAAAATATACTAACACTAACAATGGCTGATGAGCTAAATTAAAAAAAAGAAATCACACACACACAGAAGTCTCAGAATGTTTTAAGAAAGTTTACAGATTTGTGTTGGGCCACATGCAAAGCCATCCTGGGCTGCATGTGGCCCGCGGGCCGTGGGTTGGACCAGCTTGCACTATGTAGTGCGGTATGTTGTTTTGCTTTGAAATATCTCTTTCAAATCATTTAGAGAATGTTAGGTTTTACATAAGAAGACTGCTTAGTGCTCTAATGTTGAAATACGTGTTATAATGTATGTCAAAAAGAGATTACATTTTACATTCTTCTGTGACTATGTAATTAATACGTATGTTCAGTGCTTGAAGTATATGCATGTTACATAATTTTTAGAAAGAGATAAAGTTAGGTCTGAAGTGCATTAGAGAATCACAGATGTTTCTTGTAAGAGAATACATATGCTTCATAGGAATTTTGAACTGCTTTCTGACGCTAAGCTTTGTTCACTGCAAGGATCATATGAATAATTTCATTGAGTTGCCCCAGTTCTTATTTACACAAGCCTTGAGAAAGGAGCTGAAGTGATAAATAACTTGCCCCCCTCACCTAGTTCTGAATTGCTTTAGCCTTTTATGTTTCATGAATGTGAAGGGAGGGAATAAAATATACAGAGAAGAGGTTTGTGTTTAAATAACTTAATCATACAAGTTCCCTTTGTGGGCCTTCTATAAGCTTAAACAGCTTGGCAGGCTAATAGCCAAAAACGTGTCCTCAAGTACTGCCAAAAGTGTTAAAAGCAGACCAGGCTTTCTCCATATTGAGGTACTGGGAACATATTTTTTTTAACCTTCTGAATTTTGGGAATAAATCAGAAAATCACTCTTCTTTTTTCCCCTCCCTTTCCTCACCCACGGAAACCAAAATTATTATTCACTGCAGTGCTGAAATGAGAAACTGATAGGAATTATGATGATTGTGTGAGAGTGTTTTAAACTAGCCTGATTTGGCTGTTTAGGCCGGAAGCAACCAGGTTATGATAGTGTATCATGGGTCTTTTTTTGTTACTGTTTATGCTGCCTGTGGACACTGGCTTCTTTGCTTTAGTTCCATAACTCTTTTTTTGAGATGGAGTCTCCCTCTGTCGCCCAGGCTGGAGTGCAGTGGCATGATTTCGGCTCACTGCAACCTCTGCCTCCTGAGTTCAAGAGATTCTCCTGCCTCAGCCTCCCAAGTAGCTGGGATTACAGGCACATGCCACCATGCCTGGCTAATTTTTGTATTTTTAGTGGAGATGGGATTTCACCATGTTGGCCAGGCTGGTCTTGAACTCCTGACCTCAAGTGATCCACCTGTCTCGGCCTCCCAAAGTACTGGGATTTCAGGCGTGAGCCACCTCACCTGGCCTGATTCCATAACTTTTAATGTAATACTTTGTCGATTTATTCTGTTTTTTCTCAAGCAGAGATCCCAAAATAGACAGTAGTGGAGGGATGTGCTATAATAGTACAGAAAAAGCCAGTTTTTTTAAAAACAGTTTTTTGGATTAAAAACCAAAAAGCTCAGACTAGTACAATAACTGTGTGATTTTTGAGCCAGTCTCTCGGCCTCTCTGGGCTTCAGTTTCTTCATATATAAAATGAGGGAATTAGACTAGATCAGTGCATATTAATCAAAGGATTGAATCACACACATCTAAATACAAATACACAGATTTTAATGCAGTAGGTTTTGGGTGCAGTCGCACTTTTAGCTTGAACAAGCTCCTCACGTGATTCCAATGCACACCTGCTGCTGAGCTGTTAAATTAGATGATGTCTAAGGTATCCTTCTCATTCCAAAATTTGTTTCTAATCCTACTAGACTGAATTATCTGCCTGCCTGCTTTTCTTTCCTTTTCCTTTCCCTCCCTTCCTTACTCTCTCTCTCGCTTTCTCCTTCCTTCCTTCCTTCCTTCCTTCCTTCCTTCCTTCCTTCCTTCCTTCCTTCCTTCCTTCCTTCCTTTTTTGTTCATTCATTCACTCTTAATGACTGCTTTCATTCCTTAAAAGTCGTCATTGATATTTTGCTGTCAAAATATCATAGATGTCATTTTAACCTGGAAATGAAGGTCTATGTTCTGTGCCTGTGAGTAGATGCTAATCCCAAGGAACCATGTTTGTTCACCATTGCATACCCCATGCCTAACACAGTACCTGGCGCATAGTAGACACTTGACAAATTCAGGGAGCCCAAAAAGTCAAGAAACTTAAAAATACATATACTGTTATGTTTTCAAATAATATGCTCAGTGTATATTTTGTCAACTTCCAAATACCTCTAGTGCAAAGTACCTCCAGATTTAAAACAAACATAATTGTTTATCTGAAAAACAATATAATAAATACATTATTTTCCTTCAGTTTCCAGACTTTAGGCATACTCTATGGTGCATTTATTGTATTTTTCTCCAGGTTAACAACTGATCTCATTGCTTTAAATTTGGAAGTACTACAGTTGGAAACATATCTGGAGGTTGACAGAAAAAGATGTTAAGCATATTATTCAAAAGTATAATTAATATACTGTTGAAAAATAAGTTGATCCTATGTTTCCTCACTTTTTGAGCATCCATATTTATTGAATGAATGAATTCCAATTTTCTGTGTCAGTTTAAGAAATATAATCTGACCAAATCACTGTAAAGGTTTTTAAATGTATCTGGGGCCAGGTGTGGTGACTCACGCCTGTAATCCCAGCACTTTGGGAGGTCGAGGCAGGTGGATCACTTGAGGCCAAGAGTTCGAGACCAGCCTGGCCAACATGGTGAAACCCTGCCTCTACTAAAAAAAAAACAAAAAATTAGCTGGACATGGTGGTGGGTACCTGTAATCCCAACTACCTGGGAGACTGAGGCAGGAGAATCTCTTGAACCCAGGAGGTGGAGGTTGTAGTGAGCCGAGATCGCACCATTGCACTCCAGCCTGGGTGATAAGAGCAAAACCCATCTCAAAAAAAAATGATAATATAAACTCTATCTCAAAAAAATAATAATAAAGAAGACATATGATACTTTACTTGATTCGTTGTTGTTTGTTGCCATTTTGGGGGAGGTTTTATTATTGTTTTGTTTGTTTTTTAATTAAAAGAAGAACTTTATAACTCACCATTCTGAAACCTGGCTAACTATCCAATTTCCTTTGAACTTTTACACTATACCGATGTGGCCAGTGGCAAAATCAGCTAGCTTTAGCACCTTCTTCCTACCGTATGCCCCCTGCCAAATCAAATAATCAGAATGGAAAATTCTACCTGAATTATCTACCTGAGTTGTTTGCACATATAACTGGAAAACTCTCTTTTTAGTTATTATGTGAAGAAATACTGTGAGGCATTTTAGGAAAAATACTTAACTGTATTTTTCAAGTTATTTGAAGTTCAAGGATTATTTGAAATAAATTGAGAGCTGGTTCACAGTATTGTATAAAGCCTTAATATTTGCAGATTTGACTTTCCTGAAGTTTCACAGAAAATCTCCTTGTTTGTACTGGACTTTATGCTAATGTTAAAAAAAAAAAAAAGACACGTGAAATCACAGCTCACTCTGTCCCTTCAGGTCTCTGCTCAAAGTCGTCTGATGTCAGATAGCCTTCCCTGGTCATCCTGTAAAAAATAGCAGCCTCCCTGCTTTTTCCCAGTCACCATCTAGCACCCCCCAATCCTCTTAAGCTGCTGTACCTTTTTTCATAGCACTGTTAGATATTTATTGTGATAGCTACCTATTCCCTGAAGATGCCTCTGTACAGTTTTGTCTACTGCCATTTTAATGTTGTATATAAAATAAAGATAAGGTCAGGCACAGTGGCTCACGCCTATAATCCCAGCACTTTGGAAGGCCGAGGCGGGCAGATCACCGGAGGTCAGAAGTTCCAGACCAGCCTGGCTAACATAGTGAAACCTTGTTTCTACTAAAAATATAAAAAATTAGCCAGGCTTGGTGGCGCGTGCCTGTAATCCCAGCTACTCGGGAGGCTGAGGCAGGAGAATCACTTGAACCTGGGAGGTGGAGGTTGCAGTGAGCCAAGATCATGCCATTGTACTCTATCTTGGTCAACAAGAATGAAACTCTGTCTCAAAATAAATAAATAAATAAATAAAATAAACACAAATAGTAGCCAGTATTCTGTTTTTATCTGAGCTAAAAATTTTTGAGAAAGGAGATAAAGATATTTTGTTTGGAACATTTTTGTGGTTTTTTTCCCCCCAGCTGAAGTGGAGTTTCTCAGCTGTTTACGCTTTTATCTAAATAAAGCCAGAGAAACATGATAGAATAGGAGGAAAGATGCTTATCAAATAACCCTCCTTCCTTTTCCACACCCCCAAGTGATCAAGGAAATGTAATCATCTAGCAAAGGGATGCTGTATTAATAGAAGATTGAATATTTGCAGCAAGGAAGCTGTGTAACTTCCTTCTTCATAATACACCCATGCCACTCTGTAACCTTAAAAAAAAAAAATAGAGGTAGAATCTTCAGAGAAGCTTGTGATGTTGCCATGTATGTTAAAACATGGATGAGAGACTGTCTTTCACTCAAAAAATCTCCCAATATAAATTCCAGGGGTGAAAAGCTAATCCTCTAAGTGATTTCAACCAGCTTGCTAGGAAACCTAGTTGCTTGAAATTGTTATTTTAATGTCTCAACTTCCAGAGCTAAATTGTCAGTGAGTCAGTTTTCCTGTTAAGAAGTTGAGCCAACTTATTTATCCAGAAATTACCATGTTTTAACTTGGGGGTTCTTTATTATAATAAGACTAATACCTCCAAAGTACACAAAATGCTTTCATATTCATCTCATTTATCTTCCTTGCATCTTTATGTGCAGGTCTGACCAAGGTTATCCCAATTTACTGATAAAGAAGCTACCTTTTAGTTCAAGATGCAGCTTCCTGAGGAGCTTTGGTTTGGCAGTTCCTAAATAAAGGAATGTTTGCAGTTCAATTTTTAGAAAGAAAGATAAAAAGAACAATAGAAAGGGAAAGTAAGCAAGCATTTGTAGCTTACCCAAAATTGTTTGATGATGTTTTATTGTTTCATAAATATTGCTGTGCTTATGTGTGTTCTATATTAAATGCTTTTACGTAATTATTGCATCTCCTACTAACTTACATGGCATCTTGGATGAGTCACATAATTTTCTGGCCTTCTTACCCACTCTGTGCCTCAGTTTCCTGAATTGTAAAGTGAGGAGAGGCTGATTGATTTTTTAAGCTCAAAATTTACTTGACTCTAAAAATTTGGAGGCCATAACTTCAGGGGGATAGATAATAAATAACAAATGTGAGCTGGTAATATTATTATTAGTCTCATCATTCTCACTACCTAAATCCCAAATTAGAATTTTTTTAACAGTCTATTTCAAAAGTATTCATATGTGCCAGGTGCAACTTATAGCTTTATATATTATTCAGTGTGGCCAGTTAAAATTCAACAATAGCTATGTTTTAAAGGCATAAGGACCTAAGACAATATACTCTTCCCCTGATCAAAAGTCTGGTTTGTGGTTTACCTTAGAGTTCAATGTGACAGCTAAAAACAAAATTGCAGTGATATTAGAGAGCAAATTATTAATCTAATGTTGTTACAACAGTGGCATACTTATGTTTATACTAAAAATTACAAATGTGATTATTATATTTATACATGGGAAATGTGGACAATTTTTAAAGTAGTACTCAAATTAGCATGTTCACTTGTTGACGCACAGTGATTAGAACTGTGTTTAAAATGTGCGTGCCCATTGACCAAACAGGGTTTAATTTTGGGAGGCTTAGAGAGGGTTTGCTGGAAAATAAGAATAACCTGACGTTCATTTGAGTTGCATTCCTAACCTAATATTTTCAATAACCCTAATAACTTTCTTATCTTCCAAACTCCTCAGATAAATGCTGGTGTAAATATGCAGTAACTAGTGAAACTCTTCCTATATTAATCTTTGATAACACATGTTGGCATATGTCCCCATACCTACTGGCCTGGATGTTCCTTTTAGTAGCATTGTAATTAATTAAATCACTCACTTTTCAGCAAATTCTTAGAACCTTAGGTCTTGTTCACGTTCTACTTAGACTGCACCCAAAGTTATAAGTGGCCCACCGGGAAGCATTATACTATCTGTATTACATCTGAGATTAAGCTTTTGAATTGTTCAGATGAACACAGCAGTGAGCCATGGTGTGTCTCCCAGAAGATTCTTCAGTGACTATGAAGTGCTGTACCAATAGGAAGAACTAATAAATGTGACATTAATAATCACCAGTTTGAATCTGGGTCACTTCAGCCATGACTCAAAGATCAGACGCTATCAGATGGTAATGACTGTGTGAAAATTCTGCAGGAAGGCATTTCATTTCTTAATGACACCTTTGTGGGCCTTCTCAGCAGACTGTTAGAGGGCAGAACAGAAATAAAATCGAATATGCCCCTTGGTCTGGAGGCCAGCGCTCCAGGGTAGAGTTGGCACACTTCTGCAGAGATGCTTTAGGAGCAGTTCACAGTGTTTTGTGTTGTTCTCTCTCCTTAAATGGATCTGCAGAACCTTTCATCTCTTGCCTCTTTTCCTAACCATTTATTCACTTCAAAGTGATGGGAGCTGTTTTGCATATTCTCTGCCTTGTTTTCTCTTCTCTGAAAAGTAAGGAGAAATTGCACTTACAAACGCATGTTAACCATTTAATGTTAAGCTTTCCCATTTTTATTTCAATTTGGTGGCATGGTTTTCCTTTCAACACACCTTTATTGAGTGCCTGTGGTTTGCCAGGCATTATGGTAGGTTCTGGGAATACAAACATTACATAGGAGTGGTTCAGTTTTTCAAGAGCGCAGTGTTTTGTAAGGGAGGAAGGCATGTAAGCACTTACTGGCAATACATTGTTGTAAAGGCAGGAATAGAGAAATGTACTGGATATAGCAGTAGCACAGAGGCAAAGCCTGAAGTTATTTTTTCTGTGTGGACTATTAAGGGAGGCTTCAAAGAGGAAGAGATGATTGAGTTAGGTCTTAATGACTAAATAGGAGTTTGGCCAAGCCAGTATCAGAATAGCAGAATGGGCCAGTTTAGGCAGAAGGAAAAGTATATACAAAGGCAGGAAACATTAGACAAGCATGATGCTTTGTGAATTTTAAGGTTTTTCTTGTTTTTGTTTTTGTTTTTTTGAGACAGAGTCTCGCTCTGTCGCCCACGCTGGAGTACAGTGTCACAGTCTCGGCTCACTGCAACCTCTGTCCCCCAGGTTTAAGCTATTCTCCTGCCTCAGCCTCCTGAGTAGCTGGGATTACAGGTGCCCGCCACCATGTCCAGCTAATTTTTGTAATTTTAGTAGATACGGGGTTTTACCACATTAGTTAGGCTGGTCCTCAGGTGATCTGCCCACCTCGGCCTCCCAAAGTGCTGGGATTACAGGCGTGAGCCACCGCACCCGGCCCAAATTGCAAGTTTTTCTATTTGGCTGTAAGATGAACTGTACTGTTAGGGACTGATTGCCACCTTTGTAAATCAGTTTAAATCAGAAATAAGATATGAATTTTGACAACTTTTATTGTAATCCTGTCTTTTCTGTGGCTGGCCTTAAGGTTCTAAGTAACAACTCCCTGTGTTCCTTCTTAAATATGGCATTTACCTGGCCAGCCTACCAGCTGTTTATACTTGTGTCTTTTCATCGTTATGTTGTTACAATCTGTACTTATTTACTCTTTAGTTTCACTGCCAGGTTTGAATTTCAGCCTCAAGTGTTTAGACAACATTATGTAATGAATGTTATACTTTTATGACATTTGCTTTAGTACTGTAAGAGCTTTCCATGAAAGCTAATAGTTGAAAAAGAAGCCCGAATGTCACCAAGTGGCCTCCAGATGTGTTTTATTGTGTTGGTATCTGTTTTGTTTTCATATAACCTTTTTTTAATCTAAAAAAAAAAAAAAAAAAAAAAAAAAAAAAAAAAAAAAAAAACTTTACCAAGCAGAAATAGCAGACAATAGTCTCATAGGAGATGAACTATTTTCTTCATTTCCTGATTGTTATGTTTTGAACTCGTGCTTAAAAAAATAGCAACAACAAAAACCTATTTTTCCATAGAAGAAAGCCTCCACAACAGTATAAATACTGTACTTTTAAAAGCAAATCATGTTTGTTTGTTTTTTGAAGGTAAACTCACTTCTTAGGTTGAAAGGTTCTGCTTTCTTAGGTTGGAAGGGTCTGTTTTAATATGTTATTCTTCAATGTGGTAATATTAAAATTGTGATTTAACATCTTTGAGAATTTCTGCCATCTAGTTGTTCACTGAGCAATCAGGATGTTTTCAGGCAGTCTGGTGTGTGATATTTTGTAGCATATGTGGCTGAACATGTCAATTTCAAAGAGCTTTACGAGCTTTAATCAATTTTCACAATAACCAGACACAATTTGCTTTATTGATGGAAAGTCCACAGACAGTGGGGTTCAGAGTCTTGCCCATATTTGTATAGCAAAGTGGTTTTCAAACGTTTTTTATTGCTGAATGCTTTTCTCAAGCATAAGATTATCTGGAACCCTAGCATGGAAAGTAGGATTGCTTTTGTTGGGAGCTGGAAAGGTGTTTGTCATAAGGCAGCCATATTTATAAAGACATACACACAAGAATACCTAGTTAAATTTGAATTTCAGATAAATAATGAATAAGTTTTTAGTACACATGTGTCTGAAATATTGCACGTCCCCAAGAAATTATTGGTTGTCTATCTGAAATTTAGGTTTTCCTGGGCATCCTGTATTTTGCCTGGCAACCCTAAACTGGTGACCATAACCCCATCCCTCAGCTCCCTTCTGTCCTTCCAGCCAGGTGGGGTTCCTGGTTCCTCGAACACAGCTTGAAAACCACAGACAGGAGAAGTCTATAAAAATGCTGAGAAAGAAATAATAGTATATTTTTCTTCTCAGTCCTAAATTTAGACAATATTACCACTTCCTTGGCTGTGTTAGAGAATCTTCATGATGATGCATACATGGCCACACATAATAATTTTAAAGAATTATTGCTCAGCCAGATGCAGTGGCTTATGCCTTATAATCCCACCATTTGGGGAGGCCAAGGTGGGTGGATCACTTGAGCCCAGGAGTTTGAGACCAGCCTGGGCAACATGGCAAAATCCCATCTCTACAAAGTACAAAAACTAGCTGGGTGTGGCAGCATTGGAGGATTGATTGAGCCTGGGAGATGGAGGCCGTAGTGAAGTGAAATCTTGCCACTGCACTCCAGCCTGGGCAACAGAGTGAAACCCTGTCTCAAAATAATAATAATAATAATAATACAAAAAGAATTATGCTTTGCTTTTCCTTTCTTTTATCTTAGAATAAAATACTTTCTCTCCCAATCTTTGGGAATAATGTTTAAGTCACCTATTTGTAGAAGCTAAAGCCTTAACTCCTGTGAGTTAAAGAGAACTGATGGTATAATCAGAATTGCAGTTGGCCACGTAGAGTCAATAAAGAAAAGAATGAATAGGAGTTTGTGAGTATGCCTCTAAAGCAGCCCAGCGCAGAATTGTCTCGTGTGGACTTCTCCTTGTCTATTGGTCTATTTGGCAAGCACATCTTTTAGTGGTCCTGGCTTGATGGCAATGCCCATTGAAGTAATTATGTTATTTTGCCCTAATATTTTAAAGCAGCCCTCAGATACTACTCTCATTTCTCAGGTCAACTACTCCACAGAGCATTTTATTTATTTAGCCATTAAATGTTTTAGTGTAAGTGAGTACAGTCTGATTAGCAATCAGAAAGCACTAAGTTTGTTTAGGCTGAAACACTCCTCCAGTGCCCAAGGAACTCACTGGATTAACTGATTTTTTTAAATCTTTTTTTAAACATACAAGAAACTGAGGACCATAGCCTGGATCTAAGGAAATCTATGTGCTTTGGGTTTGATGCTCTACATGGGTGACCTACTAACTCTGTGTAAAATTTTGTATTTACAGAATGTTAGTAGTGGTTTATTTCCTGGTGGTATAGGAATGCGTATAATTTTATTCTTAAATTTTTTTTTTTTACCTTTCAGACAGAGTCTTGCTCTGTTGCCCAGACTGGAGTGCAGTGGTGCTATCATGGCTCACTTGCAGCCTTGACATCCTGGGCTCAAGCAGTCCTCCCACCTCAGCCTACCAAGTAGCTAGGACTACAGGTGCATGCCACTATGCCTTGCTGATTTTGTGTGTGTGTGTGTGTGTGTGTGTGTGTGTGTGTGTGTGTATATTAGAGATGAGGTCTCACTTTATTGCCTAGGCTGATCGCAAACTCCTGGACTCAAATGCACTTCTACCCCAGCCTTCCAAAGTGCTAGAATTACAAGCTTAAGCCTTGATTTTATTTTTTCATGCCATTCTCATGTTTTTTATATATGTGTGTGTGTGTGTGTGTGTGTGTGTGTATATATATATATATATATATATATATTTTTTTTTTTTTTTTTTGAGACAGAGTTTTGCTCTTGTTGCTCAGGCTGGAGTACAATGGCATGATCTCGGCTCACTGCAACCTCCGCCTCCTGGGTTCAAGCGATTCTTCTGCCTCAGCCTCCCCAGCAGCTGGGATTACAGGTGCCTGCCCCCATGCCCAGCTAATTTTTTGTATTTTTTAGTAGAGATGGGGTTTCACCATGTTGTCCAGGCTGGTCTTGAACTCCTGGCCTCAAGTGATCCACCCACCTCAGCCTCCCAAAGTTCTGGGATTACAAGCGTGAGCCACTGCGCCCACCCTAGAGATATATTTTAAACAATGTTCCTGTGCTTAAATGTTCCAAAGTAGAGATGAAGATCATCTGGGATATTAATAATAATTTTTTAAAATCTGCAAATGTTTATATATCTTTCAAGGTTAATTGTATTGTGAAATCTGCCCAAACTGTTTACACTTAAAATTTCTCTTTCATTCATTCATTCATTCAACAAATACTTATTGAAGAAATATAATATAGACATAGTCCTTTATATCGCAAGAAAGGGATTGGTGAGGTAAAAGGAAAAGAAAAGGAAAGTGAAAGATATAACCCACAATCTTTGTCCTTCAAGACTTCACTGTGTAGTGGGGCAGGACTGGGGCATGTACTCATACAGGTGCCCCTGAAATGGGGAGAAAAGATGATTGGCCTCTATAGCAAATGAGCTGTTTGATGCGCAGTGATAGTAAATGACTTTCATGAGGCTGTGTGTTACTATCAGTACCAGAACACCCAGGACACCTGAATTCCTATTACGGGTTCATACCCCTGCATCATAAAAACAAGTGCAAACTCCTGTCCATCAGGTGGGTCTGAAAAGCCATCACAATCCCTGCTGCTTTCCAAATCCAAGGCCTGGGACCAGGGAGTTCACCTGCTTCCTCAGACAAGACCAGCCCCAAACTGGCTGCAGACTGAGGCTAGGATCCCCACCAGCTTTAAACACAGCCTGAATTTGTGCTGGATGGTGTCACCCTTCTGTAGGCTGGTTTCAATTATTTTGTTTTTTAGCTGCTTTTTATATTCTCTGGGAGGAGACAATAGCCTGTAATTTTATTCCTGTAATACCTCTTCATAAAACCTGTTTACAGATCTGATTTTACTCTAAAACTCATACCAAATCTATGATATAGAGCAGTCCAAAATATTTGCGTTTTTTCCTTATAATATTAACACACGAAAAAAGTTACCATTCATTGTGTTTACCTCCTTTCACAGTTCATATAGGGTAAATTTTACTCTGTTTCTCAGTGGCTGGATGAAGGCAGAATTTGACAGGCAATTTGAGGGGATTTGTGTAATAAAGCCTAGAAAACTAAAGATTTTGTATGTGTTAAGACAACCTTTGGGTCAAAGTTAAATTCACACAAACTATTGCATAGTAAATTAAACTGAGTTATTGTTGACATTAATATGTAAATACTTATAAAAATAATCTACCAGATATACAATATAGTTGCTTTAAAATAAGGCTAAATATTTTATTCTTTATTTTGATTGGATATGTTAAAGGTTATGTCATAATTTAATAATTTTCAAGAACTTACTGAATACAGAATATTTATTTATTTATTTAGAGACAGAGTTTTTGCTCTGTTGCCCAAGCTGGAGTGTAGTGGTGTAATCTCGGCTCACTGCAACCTCCACCTCCCAGGTTCAAGTGATTCTTCTGCCTCAGCCTCGCAAGTAGCTGGGATTACAGGCACCCACTACCACGCCTGGCTGATTTTTGTATTTTTAGTAGATACGAGATTTCATCATGTTGGCCAGGCTGGTCTCGAACTCCCGACCTCTGGTGATCCACCCGTGTTGGCCTCCCAAAGTGCTGGGATTACAGGCATGAGCCACCGTGCCCGGCCCAGGAATTTTTACTTTTAAGATGCACATTTGAATTTGGAAATCCACTAAAGTAGATATAAAAGAACTTTCCTAAAGGATTTTTTTTTACTTATGAATAAACTAGGTGTTTTCTAGAAAGAGAAATATGGGTGCCATTCAAAATTGCCTAATCATAATTCTGTGAGCTGTTGAAATCAAACAAATGCCTTGATCAGTTGAGCTGCCAGATGGAATTTTATCTAAAACCAGTTCAGCTGCTTTCATACTTTAGGACTCCTGTGAATTTTATCACAAAATTACTTCATACTCCGTTTGGAAGGTAGTTACTTAAGCATGGAGTATGACAATTGTTTAACAGTGCACAGTGAAACTTAAATAATTTATGACTCAAGGAAGGGAGCTATATCTAATTGAAACATCTAGGGTAGTTCAGGTAGGTGGTCATAACCGCTCAGGTGTCATGCACTATTCCAATTCAGATTGGCTAATGAGCCTATAAGGCTTTGCCTTGCTTTTCTTGAAAGTTTAGTTATCCATTAGCACAGTGCCACCTAACATCACGCTGGGACATTGATTTTGAATTGATTCACAAAGGAGTGCCAGGCGTCACTTAGTGACTATCTAGTCAATAGCAGGTGTCCTCTGCAGATCTTTCATTTCAGTCTGTGCTGTTTAGTTGGTGACACAATCTTTAGCTTTACCATCCTGAGCAAAATTTCCCAGTGCCACAGTGCTCATCTTAAACATGAAGCCTGGTGAAGTGATATGTTCCCATTATTGATCCATCTGTTCCAGAGATTATGTCACCACAAAGGAGTTAATTGGTCTTGTTTTGAGGGTCATGTTTAATTGCATAGGTCAGCAAAGGAAGATAAATGACTACTTCTTTAAGTCTGTGCCTCACTTTTTCTCTAAGACTGCTGAAACAGTACAATTGATTTCCTTATCGCCACAGCTGGCGCCGTAAGAATGAAATACAAGCTGAAAAATGTTACTGGTATATAAAAACCTGAGTTAATGAGTCCAGATAGTTAAATATAGAATATGCCTAAACTGATTGCTCACAGAAATCTTCCCACATCCAACAGGAAGAAAGGAGGCACTAGATGGCAGTCTTCAACAAACTTGAAATGACATTTCCTCTTAAAAGAAAAGCATTACCTAAAAGCAGTTACTTCCGTTCTGGATGAGCTTAGGCTTGAACTCTGCATCATAAAAATTGCAAATCTATGGGCGTTATGTAATTTAATGTCACATGAGAGAATTTTGTTTTGAAATGTAAAATGATTCCTTATATACTTTTAAAGGTCCATTGCTAAACTAATTGCTGAGTTATTTTAATACCTGTTTTAACTTTACCTTTTAAGATGCCATCGGAGAGCTTTTTTCAGGATGTAAGAGCTAGGGAAAAAATGATGTAAGAGCTTGGGAAAAAATGATGGTATGTCCATAAAGTGAAAAATTATGCAGCTGTTAAAAATAAAGATGTAGAGGTAAAGTAGTATGAAAGAATATTCAGGACATATTTAAGCAGAAAAGGCAGATTATAGACTAGTATATATGGCGTGATCACTCTTTTATGGACAATAGTATGTACTCACTGTATATTGGTATGTCTGTGTTGGTCTCTGAGAGATGGGATTATGGATTATGGATTTTTTTTCTTTCTGCTTATCATTTTTCTATCAAAAAACATATTTCAGTAGACACTGGGGACTACAAAAGATGGGAGGGTAGAAGAGGGTTGAAGAATGAGAAATTACCTATTGAGTACAATGTTCACTGTTCAGGTGATGGCTACACTAAAAGCCTAGACTTCACCACCGTGCAATATATGCATGTAAGGAATTTGCACCTGTACCCCCTAAATCTATAAAAACAAATTCAATTAAAAGGTATATTTCTTCTGAATTATGATAGTTTTTAAGATGTACACAGTAGAATAAAATTGCCTTGCTGATCTGAGATGAACTTTTTGAAAATACTGCTTACAGTCTTTTCATTTTATTCATCAAGTATATTTGCCACCTTGCCCTATGTGCTTTCTCATGTTGCTCAGTTAGTATTTACACCATGAGATTTTTGTTATTTAAAATAATGCAGTCTGGGCATGGTGGCTCACACCGGTAATCCTAGCACTTTGGGAGGCCAAGGTGGGTGGGTCACTTGAGATCAGGAGTTTGAAACCAGCCTAGGCAACATGGTAAAACCCAGTCTCTACAAGAAAATACAAAAATTAGCCAGGTGTGGTGGCATGCACCTGTGGTCCCAGCTACTTGGGAGGCTGAGGTGAGAGGATCCCTTAAGCCTGAAAGGGAGAGGCTGCAGTGAGCTGAGATCATGCCACTGTGCTCCAGCCTGGACAATCGAGCCAGACCCCATCTCAAAAAATATATATGTAAAATAAAATAATATAAAATAATGCAAAAAGTGTTCCCTATTTTTCAAAGCATAGTGAAAATGAGGCCGTATATATTAGCAAATTCTAGGCAGATCTCAAGGATGATTTATATGTTAATTTATTTTCTTTAGTTTCATATCCAGGTAGGTACTTATGGACCAGATTCCATTCACAGTGAACATTTATGAAACACCAAAGATGTGCAAATCATACATTATTGGGAATTACAAATATTGGATTGCGAAGGAGATGAAGGTTTTCAAGGGTTATTTTTCCCTATGAGCTATTCTTCATCTGTGTGTATATACATGTGTTTAGAGAGGAATGCAGAATGTATATCCCCACCTAAAGAAGATAACACTTATACCCCCCCTTTTTTTTTTTTTTTTTTTTTTTTTTTTTTTTTTTGAGACTTAAGACTTGTTCTGTCACCCAGGCTGGAGTGCAGTGGCATGATCTTGGCTCACTGCAACCTCTGCCTCCCAGGTTCAAGCTATTCTCCTGCCTCAGCCTCCCGAGTAGCTGGGATTACAGGGGCCCACCAACATGCCTGGCTAATTTTGTATTTTTAGTAGAGACAGGGTTTCACCATGTTGGCCAGGCTGGTCTCAAACTCCCGACCTCAAGTGATCCACCCACCTCGGCCTCCCAAAGTGCTGGGATTACAGGCGTGAGCCACGGCGCCCAGCTGATAACGCTTATACTTCTTATCTTCTCTCTTGGACATTGATATCTTTGCTCCTACAGGTAGAGAAGAATGTGATTTGGGGAAAAAATTGAAGTATTTGAAAAAATCAATAACAACACACCGTAAGTTTACTTCCGTTTGAGAAATACTCCGGAAATAATCTGGCAACACTGAAAACTTCTATAGCAGACTGTACTGTAGTAGTCTTTATAAAGCAAGTTCACAAAGTACAGCTCACTCATAAGGAGTCAGTGTAGACTTTTGGGGAATATTAGAGATCATTGAAAAGTGTATCCTGCCCTTAATAGAATACCTCGCACAGAATATGTATTCAGTAAATATTTGTTCAATAATTGATGGTATCCATCAAGGAGCCTTGATCCATCAACAGATCGTCTTGGTTGAAAACCTCTGTATACTTGGCATAAGGAGCTGTAGAGAAGGGTACAAAGGCTCAATCTGCGGGACATTTTGTTAAGGTATGTGGATCTCCCATGAGGCCAGTTTAGTTCCATTGTGAATAATTATTTAAAATAGTAGTATTAAATAATCATCTGTTTGCCCCTCATATGTTTGATTTTCTGTACCCTAAACTTTGAGGTCCTTGAGGAAAACAACTGCAGTATTAGGAGTTTCTGTTTTAGAACCAAGCATACAATAGTGGCTCAAACATTTTTTCCTTGATGAGCAGATAAATGTTTCTCAATTGAAAAGCCAAGTTTAGGACACCAGACCCTGATGACTGTATCAACCCCAGTGAGAGTCACTGTCCACTTCTTTATCTCTGGTGCCTGACTTGAAATAGCACAAAATGTTTGATGAATGGAAGGAGGGTGGAAGAGAGAGATAAAGAGAGAAATTTAAATAAAGATTCAGAGTTTAAGAATGCTTTTACACACATTCTCATTTAATCCTAATAACAAACCTGTAGGTCAGTTGTCTCATTTTATAAATGAAGAAACAGGTTCCAGATGGTTGAGAGAATCCCTGTGGCCACACAGTTATTGAATATTAGCAGATTAGCCCAGGATCCAGGTCTTCTTACATAGGTCTGGTCCACTCTACCAGCTTGCTTGAGGCCCACATTTGGAGTACTGTCTGTCTCACAGCCACCTCCCCTTCCAGTTGCTCTTTGCCATCATCCATCCTCAAACCCTCTCCACCATCTGTATCCTTCTAGGTTAGTAGCTTCAGCAACCACCGAGTTTTTCAAACTAGAAACCTGGACATTATCCTTAACTCCTCTTCTCATTTCCACATTCATTCAACCACAGGTCCCATCTAATTTGCCTCCTGGACATTTCTGGAACCAGCTTCCCCCTCCCTCCATTCTTTCATCCCATTCAATAACCCACCTAAAAGCAGAGTGATCTGTCCAAAATGAGGATTTCATGATACCACACCTTTGTTCCAAATGTGCTTCTACTAAGAGCCGTCCACAGCCTGCTCTGCACTCCTTCACGAACCCCCTGCCAGTGTCTCCCTGGCCTTTGACCATCGTCTCGCCCCACAGGCTGGCTTCCATTGTCCCACATATCTTGCAGGGTATAATCACCTGTTTCTTGCCCCTCCTCCCATCCCCAGTTCCTTGTTCTGGCTCATTTTAGGAGAATATACTACTCACCAAGTCAGACTTCAAAGCGGGAGACTTGAAATAAAGCCCTCGCTGCTCCCAGAGGGCCATGTGGCTCTTCCTTCAGTCCCTTAGCCCAGTCTGACCTCAGCACTCTCCTGTCTCACCAGCCTCTGGGATCCTGACTGAGGTCGGGGCTGGTTTAAAAAGAGAAAAAGAAGGTAGGGAAACTGGATGTGGATGAAAAGCAATTAGCAAAAGTAAAAAGCAGATTTAAGCAAGTACACAAAACAAATGGATAAACCCGCAGGTTTGGCCAAGCTCTATATGGCTGATTTGGTTGTTGAGGGGCGTAAACCCATAGAAACGGTTCCCTTTTTATTTACCTTTTCTCTGTCCCTATGCCTTTTAAGGATCCCATTATTGATTTCATGCTGCTTTATTTAATGCCAATTCATCCTAGCCTTTACCACCTTTGAAAAAGTACCAATTTGGGGCGGGGGATTGGGATAGGACAGTTGCATCCCACATTTTCCCTGTTCTGTTCTCCTTTTCCCCAAAACACATCCCTCTTGACAGAAGTACTTTCTTAAGTTTCTTGGTTCTTAATGTGACCCCAGATCCTTCCTTCCTTCCAGCCACTGCTGTCCCCCATCCCTCCAACTCGCCTGGGCTGACTAGACTTTGAGGAACCCCTGTTTTAAATCTTCCAGAGCTGATGGCCACCCCACTTCCCCTCTCCTCTTCTCAGGCTCCACCCCAGATGTGCTGTGCTGGCCAGTGTTACCCCAGTACTGGGAGAGCCACTGCTCCCAGAACTCTGGGAATTTCCACAGGCAACTTAGATTTCTGTGAATCTGGGAACACAATGAAGCTACTAATATTTGTTATTTGTCCTTGATTATACAGACTCATACTTAGGAATAATGTTTTTAAACATGTGATATCTGTGTTAAGTCTTTTTAGGTATCTTTGTTTACTTTCAGTTTGCTGATACTAGTGTTCCTGCCCCGACGTATTTAAATAAATGCAAATTAAATGCAAGTTAATCCCTTTTGTAATAATTAAGTTACTGTTCTTTATTACCAGTGGTGTTGAGCTCTACATCTGGATACACGACAGTAAGCATATCCTTTTGCTTTTGTTTACATTCTACTAGGACTTAGGAATCCAAATAATTCTGAGATTGACCCCCCAAAATAATAATAACTACATTCTTTTCGAACTAAGTCTTCCAAAGATATTTAGTTGAATACTTCAGTGAAATTTGGGAAATGTTGGTATTCCTAGAATTTAAAATATGACCTCAAGAAAGATTTCTTTTCTTTTTTTTCTTTTTTTGAGACAGAGTTTCACTCTTGTCGCCCAGGCTGAAGTGCAGTGGCACCATCTTGGCTCACGGCATCCTCTGCCTTCCGGGTTCAAGCGATTCTCCTGCCTCAGCCTCCTGAGTAGCTGGGATTACAGGTGCCTGCCACCACGCCTGACTAATTTTTTTGTATTTTTAGTAGAGACAGGGTTTTGCGATGTTGAGCAGCCTGGTCTCGAACTCCTGACCTCAGATGATCTGCCTGCCTCGGCCTCCCAAAGTGCTGGTATTACAGGCATGAGCCACCATGCCCAGTCAAGAAAGATTTCAATAGTGTTTTGGAAAGAGACCTTTTTCTTATTCTTTTTTCTTTTCTTTTTTTGAGACAGTTTCCCTCTGTCACCAGACTGGAGTGCAGTGGCGTGATCTCGGCTCACTGCAACCTCCGCCTCACGATTCTCCTGCCTCAGCCTCCCAAGTAGCTGGCACTACAGGCATGCACCACCACGCCCAGCTAATTTTGTTGTATTTTTAGTAGAGACAGGGTTTCACCATGTTGGGCTCAATCTTTTGACCTTGTGATCCGCCCGCCTCAGCCTCCCAAAGTGCTGGGGTAAGAGGCATGAACCACCACACTTGGCTGGAAGGAGACATTTTTCAAAGTGGGAGAAGGATGGCATAAGTTTTTTTGACGATATTTCACTTTAGAAATTACATTCTGGTTTGTGCCCATTATCCCAACATAATCATTAACTATACGCATTGTACTCTAAAAATGTCCTGTTTTGCATGACAAATTGTATACTCTCCCTGTCTGTATGCTATTTTAATATTAAACAATTGATCAGGATTTTTCTTTGGCTTGCAGATACATGCCACCAGAAAAGATTTGTTTTTTTAAAAACTCCAATATTGTGCAACATACATATACCCATGATAATTAAACATTTAAAAAATACTCCAGTATGTATGTAGTTTGAGAAGAAAAAAATAATATTCTTCATACTCGTTCTGCTGGAATTTTGCTTGCCACAGGCAAGTTTTTGTTTGTGGCAGTCAGTTAGCTCTTTATCCAGAACCATAAAATTGTCCTGTTCACAATTTTTTTTTTTTTTTTTTTTTTTTTTTTTTTTTTGAGACAGAGTCTTGCTCTGTTGGGCAGGCTGGAGTAGAGTGGCACAATCTCAGTTCACTGCAACCTCTATCTCCCGGACTCTAGCAGTTCTCCTGCCTCAGCCTCCTGTGTAGCTGAGATTACAGGCGCCCACCACCACACCAAGCTAATTTTTGTATTTTTAGTAGAGACAGGGTTTCACCATGTTGGCCAGGCTGGTCTCGAACTCCTGACTTCAGGTGATCCACCCGCCTCGGCCTCCCAAAGTGCTGGGATTACAGGTGTGAGCCATCGCACCCGGCCCCCTGATCACAATTAAACTTTTTAAATGAAATCTGCCAAAACTTGAAAGTAAGCTATGTCTTCATTAGTGCCTAGTGTTTCTGGGCAATAATAAACTATCTTAGCAGTACAGTTTCTTCTACCTTTATACAGTTTTTTTTCTTTTCCTTCTGTGATTTAGGATATTGAAACCACTCTTCAGATAATATTCACATCTCTTCTCCACAATACAAAGTTGATGTTTAGATTTTCTCTGTGCATCTGTCTGCAGGTCTTTTGCCTTGCTTTAGTTCTTCCTTGTCTACTTATTATTGAATCTTCACATCTTGAGTTTTTTTCTTACAGTTAATCATTTCTCATTTCTTCCATTGTTAGTTTTAATTTTTTCTTATTTTTAAGGTCTCTTCCAGAGATGCTGTGTTTTGGTATTCACAGTAGTACTTTGTCACCTGCTTTCAATACATCTGCAACTTTTCTTACCTTCCTTTAGTTCTAATATATTAATAATATATTTTGACTCTGCCTTTTAAAAAATGTTTATTAATATCTTTTACATCCTCGAATTGAGTTTCATTGTCTTTTACACAATCTCTGGTCAGGTTTCCTTCGCTGTCCTAATCATTCCTTTTGTACTATTACCATGTTAGCATATATTCTTTAATTTTCTACTGCACAAACAATGAGATATCTTTGCCTTTTGACTGATTTGAAAATGGGTGGGAGCCAGGCACAGTGGCTCACACCTGTATCTCCAGCACTTTGGGAGACTGAGGCGAGTGGATCACCTGAGGTCAGGAGTTTGAGACCAGCCTGGCCAACTTAGAAACTCTATCTCTACTAAAAATACAAAACTTAGCTGGGTGCAGTGGCACATGCCTATAATCCCAGCTACTTGGGAGGCTGAGGCAGGAGAATCACCTGAACCCAGGAGGCAGAGATTGCAGTGAGCCGAGATCGTGCCACTGCACTCCAGCCTGGGCAGCAGAGCAAAACTCTGTCTCAAAAAAAAAAAAAAAAAAAAAAAAGAAAGAAAAAGAAAAGAAAAAAAAATGGGTGGAACATCATATTTTCACTTATTTTCTTTGAAGTAGCCATAAGATGGGAGTCCAATGACTGACAAATTCTCAGTGTGATTTTTAATTGGGAATACACCTTGCCAGCCTTAGACATAACTTTTCATAGTTAACTGTACACAAATATTTCATGGTTGCTGTATGTAAGCATTGAGTCATTATCATTAAAAATTGACATCTAAAATGGAAAATAAAATACATTTCATGTACACTCTGATTAAGTCTCTGGTGAGGATTTGTAACAGGCATATTAGCCTGTAGTTAAAAACTATTTTGAGCCTTAAAAAATATAATCTTTAAATTTGAACCAAATTAGTTTATAAATTCTTGGACAGAATAAACCTTCATACAGTAAATAACACATTTGAAAACACATATTCATAGAAGATAAATGCCATCAGTAAGCAATTCTATGACTGTTATAAAACTTACAAGTTGAATAGAGTAGAACAAATAGTATTTAAGAGAAAAACTTGGGTGGAGTAATGAGAAAGTTTGGTAGAAGAAAGAAGGTCAGAGATGTGATGGGAAGTGGTTAGAAAGGCCCGTTAGTGAAAAATGCCATTGTCTACTTGCCACTTTTCTATTGTGTTATTTTTAAAAATAGATCTTTCCCTTGCAACACACACAACAAAGGGAAAAGAGAATAAAGGTTATTACTAAATATATAGCCCCTTGTTGGCTCAGTCTCCATCTTGCTGTAGCAGATGACAGTTTATTATTAGTGGTAGACATTTGAAGGGTGTTGGTTTGTTAAAGTCTAACCTCTAAGTCACTTCCCTAACACGATTTTTCTAATATCTTCAAAAGTTTCTGAGGCTTATCTCTTTTTAATCTTGTCTGGAATTGTGACAAATGCCTCAAGGAAGAGGGAAGGATATAACCTGTCCTCAGAGATTTATAGCATTTCAGGCATCACAAATCCTGTAAGACATTTTTGTTCTTTTTGAGGATAGGACTCTATTAATAATTTTTATGTGATTAACCAAAGTTAACAGGGTGATTACTAGTTATCAGAATTCTCAATAGAGCATGTGTTTTTTTTGCATGAAGATGGGCTTTTGACCTGCCAAGCTTAAGGGATGATTTTTTTTTCTAGAATTAGATGCACAGCCATCCTTGTCTAACCGTAGTTGTGAATAGTGATAGACATATGTGAGATAGGTTTGGGGATACTGGTTTCACCCATGACAAAGCACAAAAGTAAATACCTGCCTAGTCCAGAATAAAATATAGAAATAATAAATGCTAGCTCTTAATGGAAAACTGGATCACATATTCTCTCTCTTTCTGTTTCTACCCTAACAAATAGTCCCAGATAATGGAAATGGTATAAGTTTGAATACTCATGTCAGAGAATGTAAATACCCAAATAATTAAAGGAGGCTGGGGACGGTGGCTCATGCCTGTAATCCCAGCACTTTGGGAAGCTGAGGCAGGTGGATCACCTGAGGTCAGGAGTTCGAGACCCCCTGACAAATATGGTGAAACTCCGTCTCTACTAAAAATACAAAAATTAACCAGGCATGGTGGGACTATAAATCTCAGCTACTCAGGAGGCTGAGACAGGAGAATTGCTTGAACCTGAGAGATGGAGGTTGCAGTGAGCCAAGATCTCACCACTGTACTCCAGCCTGGGCAACAGAGTGAGACTCTGCCTCAAAAATAGTAATAATAATAATAATAATAATAATAATAATAATAAAGGAGATTTCCCAATTATCTGTGATATCTAAATATTTAATACTTTACCTTAAGTTTGAAGGGCTGTTTCCTGTTCATTTCTTTTCCAGTATACAGAGAACTATTGGTTAGCACATTAATTTTGTGAAATAACGTTTAGGGAACATGATAGGATTGTTTCATTTTTCTATAATTTGTGTATCATATAAAAAACCCTTCAGCACAGGCTCCAAACTTCGCACCTGGAATGTAAGTTCCCCCATTGTGAGAACTTGATAAAGACATGTTTAATCAATCAAATCACGTAGAATCAATACCAGAGCCAAGGGGTAGGTCAGTTGCCTGTATTTAAGGTAAGAGAGAACAGGCCCCGTGCAGTGGCTCACACCTGTAATCCCAATGCTTTTTGGGAAGACAAGGCAGGAGGTTTGCTTGAGCCCAGGAGTTCCAGATCAGCCTGGGCAATATAATGAAGCCCCCATCTCTACCAAAAAAAAATACACACACACACACACACACACACACACACACACATATACATTTGTGGTTTTTTTTTAATTTGTTGGGCATGGTGGCACATGCCTGTAGTACCAGGTACTTGGGAGACTGAGGTGGGAGGATCGCTTGAGCCCCAAAGTCTGATGCTATAGTGATCTATGATCTCACCACTGCACTCCAGCCTGGGCAACAGAGCAAGACCCTGTCTCTGAAAAAGTTTTTTAAAAAATTAAAAAGAGAAACTAGGATATTGCCATTAGCATGGCAAGTCTTGAGTGGGCTTTACTTTGGTACATGTTAATTAGGAAGGTGCAGTTAAGCATCTTGACATCAAAATAGCTCTTCTGAATTTAAGGTCTCTGACAGTTCAAATGGCTTGTATAGGTTAATGTTGTTTTCTAAAAGCCGCCAGGAAACAGTTTGAAACGAGATATGATGGTAGGGACAAGGAAGAAAAAGTGATTTCTTTGTAGGAATTCTGATGCATGTCTAGCCCTTCACAGAGGCCTGAGCTCATTGTCCTTTGATTTTCTTTTTGGAAGGAGAAGGGCTCCTTTTTCTTTTTTTTTTTTTTTAATTTATTTATTATTATTATACTTTAAGTGGTAGGGTACATGTGCATAACGTGCAGGTTTGTTACATATGTATACTTGTGCCATATTGGTGTGCTGCACCCATCAACTCGTCATTTACATCAGGTATAACTCCCAATGCAATCCCTCCCCCCTCCCCCCTCCCCCCTCCCCATGATAGGCCCCTGTGTGTGATGTTCCCCTTCCTGAGTCCAAGTGATCTCATTGTTCAGTTCTCACCTATGAGTGAGAACATGCGGTGTTAAGGGCTCCTTTTTCAAACTCCTTAGTAAATCCAACTTCCTAATTTTCTGCAGAAATTTACACTCTGTATTGCAGCCTGAAAGCTAGGACTTGTTGCAAATGAAAAATTTATACAGTCATGCAATTTGGTTCACCTGGTTAAATATCAGCTGTGTTTTTCAATCTCCTGCCTGTTTACTATTTGATTGACTAAGGAAAATTAACGAATTCCGTATACTTGCTCTTTGAACAGTGTCATTTACTTTCTCATTGTAGTGCGCCTTTGCTGAGTTTTACACAGTATCAACCATATTTTTCAGCTCTAGCTCCTCTGCAGAAAAATGAAGTTCTTTAAAAGAAAATAAAGTCATTAAAGCCAAGAAATAGCACTTTATT
Organism: Macaca mulatta; assembly: GCF_049350105.2. Lineage (NCBI taxonomy): Eukaryota > Metazoa > Chordata > Mammalia > Primates > Cercopithecidae > Macaca > Macaca mulatta. The sequence goes on along the minus strand of NC_133416.1, from coordinate 49,501,427 downwards.
ACTTTCTCTAGAAGACTTTTAAAAGAAAGTGTTGCTTTGTAGTTTAGTAGCTCAAAAACAGCAAGCTTGTGGTCCAGCGCTCACTCACGGCTGGCATCCACTGGCCCATGGTAAAGCCAGCTGGGGGACCCAGGCAAGCAGGGTCCTGTTGGAGACCTTCACCGCATTTTCCACAACAGCATCGGAATTTTCCTAAGGCAGTTTCACATCTGGAATTTTAAAGAAAGTTTGCCCTTCCATAAAATGGTAGTAAATCTTAGGAAACCTTGTGCCTTTTTTCTTGTTGTTTTAATTAACCTGGCATTTCTCTACCAGACCATTAACAAATGATTGGTTGTTCCCTCCCTTTTACACCCTTCATGGTAATAATGGACAAAGAGAAGGATTATTAAATGCATTTGTGTGTGTTACTTTTGAATTATGGTAGCACAAATATTTCACAGAACATCTTTTACATTTCTTACATGAGAATATGTGTGCATTGATCTAAGGTGTAAGTATTACATTTTATTTCTGTAAAATAGCACCACTTTGTTATGAAGGTACATAGTATGAGTGGTTAAACAATGTTGAAACACATTTCTAGTAGGTGGCTTGTGTGTAGACGTGCCTTTATCCAGTTTTAAAGACAACTAGATAAAGACTATCTTACTCGGAAGCCTGATTTGGAGGCTGTCATCACTCCGATGTGCCAATTACTAAGCATGTGAAGTGTCTCTCTAAAAGCCAATTTTAATGACTCTAGCCTGCTATTAGAATAGTCTAATCAAATTCCGAAAGCGACAGTCTCTTATTTTAAAATGTCAAAGCTGTTCACTTTTTGATTGAAAAGATTGTGATGATTCTGGAATGAGTCACTTAGTGTGTGTTTGAGGAGCCTTTTATATATAGAGAGAGAAAAACTGCATGGTTACATAAAACAGTCATGAAACCTAAAATTTTGATTTGCCAATTTTATGAAAACAAGATGACTCCCATAGAATCCTCAGAATTGTACTCACTCAAGTGTTCCATGCATTGTGCATGACGGATAACATAGGGATAGATCCAGGCCTTTTCTAACTCCTAAAGCAACTTTTAAATGAACAAACATGGACATCTTTTAAAAATAGAGCATTTTCAGAAAGGAAGAGAGGAGCTCTGTTTGCTATTTTGATTATTGATTCCCTCCGCCACAAATTTTAAGGGAAGCATATGTTAATAGGGAAGGAGGATGTAAACTAGAGATGATCTGTTGCTCTTGTACACAGATTGAACTACTTGAGCTGGCAAGTTATTTAGAATGTGAAATGCATTTTCCCAAACAATGTGACCAGATAGAGTTAGCCTGCTTCCTTCGTTTGGCCCTTCTTTCATCTATTTAACAGACACTTATTGAGTTGCTCCTCCGTCCAGGCACTGTCCCCAGGCCAGTCCACAAAAGCTTAAAGGATAATGCATATGTATTGAATAAACTGACTTTATTTTAAAAGCCTTCAACCATTGTTTTAGCTAGGTGCATATCTTTCTGTCATTGAGTAGCACTCACCAGTCACCACTCAGGTAGAAAGTAAAGGCTTTGAGCCAGGCAAGGTGGTAGTTCCAGCCACTTGAGAGGCTGGGGTGGGAGGATCACTTGAGCCCAGGAGTGCTAGACCAGGGCAAGATGGTAAGACCCTGTCTCTCTCTCTCTCTCTTTTTTTTTTTGTAAATAAGGGTTCATTCCTTGGTCTTTGTCCTAAACTAAGCCATAAACTCTGAAGGTAGGGCAGTGTCTCATTCTAGTCTGGGTGCCTGGTACATTCTAGGTGCTCAAAAATAATTGTTGAGCAAAGCATAAAAACTATTTGTGAAGAACATTCAAATTTGCAAAACCCATATCTTTGCATTATCCATTTTAATCCTTCTTTGCACCCCATCAGGCATGTACATATATTGGAAAGTCAAGAAGTTGGGTATTGACTATGTAAACTTCTTGACTAATTATAAACTTGACTATATAAACTTCTTGACTAATTATAAAACCCATTTGTTCAGTCACTTAATGAAGATTCATTAAGGCCCTACTTCGTACTGGATCCTATTTCTGATTAAGGATCTAGATCCAAGAGCACAGACCTGGAACCCGAGAGCCTGTGTTTGACCCCTGGCCATGACACTTAGGTAGCAGCTGCATGATCTCCAGCAAATCAGTGAAGCTCCTTCATAAAGTGAGGATAATAATCCCTCCCTTACAGGGTGGTCATAATGATTAAATGAATTGTATAAAATACTTAAGCCCTGTATAGATATTATTGTGGTGATGGTCATGGTGATGGTTGTTATTAGAAAGAACAAAGATGATCATGTCTTGTGATGGAATGGGGCAGAGGGAAGGAGCCAGGTCTTCCAGGGTCTTGCTGGCCTCACAAACATTTGGGGCTTCATCCTTGGACCTGGGAACCATTGAAACCCTTTATGCAGGGAGAGGGTTGTAATGAAGTCTGTAGCTTTTTGCCTCTCAAAGCCAGAGACGTTCATTCAGCGAATTCAACAATCAATTGCTTAAGGCAACCTAGTAAGTGGCCACTTGCACATAATCAATAGGGCTTTATGCCTGAATTACAGAAAATAATATGGATTGTATTTAGCAACTGAGTGAGGTGGTAAATGTTTGCTTACCTTCAAAGTGGAATTAAGAGATACATAATATTACAGACCTAACCTCAGGCTATTTGTAAAGAAAATCAAATTTGGTGATTAAATAGTGAAAGGCATGATTCTTTTTACTCTCTGGGCCCTTAGAATAATAGAAGGGTTATATGCACTGGGGTTAGGAGTGAGGTTATTGCTAATGCTGAACAACCAAGTGGTATATAAAGAAAATGCTATATAGAAATAATGGCCATTCTAGAAGGATTCTAGGGGGATGCTTTTTTAAAAGCTAATTTTTTTAATGTTACCTTTATTTACTAATTATTAAAATACTTAGAATGTATTTTACCTTACAAATACCCATTTGTTCTATCTCAAAATTTTGTGTTAAGCTATAAAAAGCCATAATGAGAACATTTTCAACTCAGAGCTCTGTGTCATTTGAAACTCAACAAAACATTGAAATAATGATCTTTGTGTTCCCTTGTAAGAAAAAGCTAATTATGAGTGTGTAACATTCAGGTAAATATATGTTGTGAAAGGTTTTAAATTTTAAAGGTGGGAATAAGAAAAGCAATGAAAAGAAACATTGCTACACTGATTTTATACTCTCACATAAAGGTTATTGTTTTTCGCATACACAACCACAATAATACTATTTAACCCCAAAATAGTTGTGCTAAGTCTATTCCATTTTCCTCTATAGTCTAACAGAAATTACTGCTTTTCATTTTGTTTTGTTTTGTTTTTGAGACGAGTTTCACTCTTGTCGCCCACACTGGAGTACAATGGTGTGATCTCTACTCACTGCAACCTCTGCCTCCCAGGATCAAGTGATTCTCCTCTCTCAGCCTCCGGAGTAACTGGGATTACAGGCATGCGCCACCATACCTGGCTAATTTTTTGTATTTTTAGTAGTTACAGGGTTTCACCATGTTGGCCAGTCTGGTCTCGAGCTCCTGACCTCAGGTGATCCGCCCTCCTCGGTCTCCCAAAGTGCTGGGATTATAGGCATGAGCCACTGCGCCCAGCCTGAGAATTTATGTATTTTAAAGGAGTTTGAAGAATTTTTTTGATAGCTACCCACCCAAAGCAACACTTAAATGAACCATCCCATCTAAGTGTCCATATTGCTCTACCTAGTGAGGTACTCATGTAAGGAAAACAAAAAGTTCTAGTCATTTTGTTTTATTTAAACTAGAGGAATTTTCATCTTATTGCCCAGTACCTTAGGGAAAGAGTTGGTGAAGGGAACGTGAGCCTCGATTTTAGTGGGAAGGTTCTGTGTTTTATAACCTTCACCACGAAGAGAACTGGGCTTTGTTGGCATTAGCAAATTCACTCCCTTTATTCTCTTGGGTTTGGTTAAAAGTCCTTTTTTAAACTTGAAACTTCTTTTTATTCTACTAAGAATTTGCCACACCTCTTGTGATGCTTTTCTTTTTTCCTTTTTTTTTTTTGAGACGGAGTTTCACTCTGTTGCCCAGGCTGGAGTGCAGTGGTGCGATCTCGGCTCACTGCAAGCTCTGCCTTCCAGGTTCACGCCATTCTCCTGCCTCAGTCTCCTGAGTAGCTGGGACTACAGGCGCCCGCCACCACGCCCGCCTAATTTTTTGTTTTTTTTTTTTTTTTTTTGGTAGAGACGGGATTTCACCGTGTTAGCCAGGATGGTCTCGATCTCCTGACCTCGTGATCCGCCCGCCTTGGCCTCCCAAAGTGCTGGGATTACAAGCGTGAGCCACCGCGCCCGGCGGATGCTTTTCTTCCTCACAGGTTTTCAGTTTGCCCTTTGAGTAACTTGTAAACTGCAAACTAGTCTAAAAGGGAAATACAAAAGTCACCTCCCACCTTTGGAAGACATCAGTGTCTATTCCGTCTCCTTTTAAAAAGATAACTAGAGAAATCAATGGCCATAGTTATCTTGGAAATATAATTTTTCTCCAACTACCATTTTGGTCATTTGTGTAGGCCTTTACTCAAATCTAAGTTTTCAATGTGAAATTATGGGTTATTTTACTTTTTCCTTTTTTTAGTCATTTGTATTTTGTATTTCCTTTACAATAAGAATGAGGAATAAGAATGAGGAACACTATGTAATGAGCACATAACATATGCAAGACTTACATGCGTTATTTCTTTTAATCTTCACAGCAACAAACAAAATGAATTGTTTTAAGACCCTGTATAGTGTCAGCTTATTTAATATCATCACAGCTTGATGGGTGTTTTGGTCTCCTGTTTTGTTTTGTTGGTGGTGGTGGTGGTGGTTTGTTTTGTTTTGTTTTGTTTGAGACGGAGTCTCGCTCTTGTTTGAGACGGAGTCTTGCTCTTGTCGCCCAGGCTACAGTGCAATGGTGCAGTCTCGGACCACTGCAACCTCTGCCTGCCGGGTTCAAGCGATTCTCCTGCCTCAGCCTCCCGAGTAGCTGGGATTACAGGCGCCGCGACCAAGCCCCACTAATTTTTATATTTTTTAGTAGAGATGGGCTTTCGCCGTGTTGGCCAGGCTGGTCTCTAACTTCAGACCTCAGGTGATCCGCCCACCTCAGCCTCCCAAAGTGCTGGGATTACAGGTGTGAGCCACTGTGCCTGGCCTTTGTCTCCGTTTTTAAAGGAGAGAACTGAGGCAGATGTTCAGTGATCAGCTGCATGTCATCTGGCAGTAGAACCAGACTTGAACCTCGGCAGTCCAACCCTACAAGCCATTGTCTTAACTTGCTAGAGTACCACTCCCTCCATCACATTCAGAGTGCCTGCTATTATCTGTATTTTACAGATGAGGAAACTGAAGCTTAGAGAAGTTAAGTAACTTGCCCAAGGTGACATTACCTTGGGCAATGATGGAGCAAGAGGGACACTCAGACCCCCCTGTCCCCACCCCCCCCCCCCGCCCCCTGATTCTAGAGCCAATCTGCCTTTCAGTAACACAACACAATGGACTTACTGTTTGGAGATTTTTTTTTTTTTTTTTTTTTTTTTTTTTTTTTTGAGACCGAGCCTTGCTCTGTCGTCCCGGCTGGAGTGCAGTGGTGGGATCTCGGCTCACTGCAAACTCCGCCTCCCGGGTACACGTCATTCTCCTGCCTCAGCCTGCCGAGTAGCTGGAACTACAGGCGCCCACCACCACGCCCAGCTAATTTTTTTGTAGTTTTAGTAGAGACAGGGTTTCACCGTGTTAGCCAGGATGGTCTCTATCTCCTGACCTTGTGATCCGCCCGCCTCAGCCTTCTAAAGTGCTGGGATTACAGCATGTGCCACCACGCCCAGCCGAGGGAGGGGGGAGGAAATTAAGAACCTGGGGATGACACATAAATATTCATATTCTAAGACAGGGGTCCCCACCCCTAGGCCAAAGACCAGTACCAGTCCTTGGCCTATTAGGAACCGGGCTGCACAGCAGGAGGTGAGCCGCCGGCAAGCGAGCAATACAGCCCGAGCTCCGCCTCCTGTCGGATCAGCCGCAGCATTACATTCCGAGAGGAGCTCAAACTCTATTGTGAACCGCGCAAGAACGGGATCTAACCTCCCTACATTGAGCACTTCCTATGAGGATCTACTGCCTGATGAAAACATCCTCTCACACTCCACCCCCGTGTCTTCCATGAAACGGGTCCCTGGTACCAAAAAGATTGGGGACCGCCATTCTCAGAGACCACTTCCCTATTTGTCAGAAATGTGATTGTGTTTACTCCAATTTAAAACAGGGTCTTTACGTATGTTCCTAATACAAGTGCTGCTTGCTACTCCTACTCACAGCGGTCTGTGCCCAACTCTTAACTTCCTTCCTCAAGTCCCTCTGGACAGAAGAGAGGAGATGCCTTCCTCCTGACGGTGGGACCCCCATTGGTGATTCTTGAGACTTTATTGCTAATTCTTTGACTTCGGCTGTAATGACAATAAGAATAATAAAGCAAATACAACCACCTTTGTGGAGCACTTGCTCTGTTCCGGATCTGGACTAAGTGCTTCTCATACATTATCTTACTTAGTTTCCTGTTATTAATATTCTCTCCATTTTACAGAAATAGGAAGTAAGGTAGAGTAACATTAAGGAACTTTCTTGGCCTGGCGCGGTAGCTCACACCTGTAATCCCAGCACTTTGGGAGGCCAAGGTAGGAGGATTGCTTGAACCCAGGAGTTCAAGACCAGCCTAGGCAACATGGCAAAACCCTGTCTCTACTAAAAAATACAAAAATTAGCTGGGCGTGGTGGCATGCACCTGTGGTCCCAGCTACTAGGGAGGCTGAGGTGGGAGGTTCACTTGAGCCCAGGAGGCAGAGGTTGTAGTGAACTGAGATTGCATAACTGCACTCCAGTGCAGTGGGGTGGATCAGCTGCAACAGAGTGAGACCCTGTCTCAAAAAAAAAAAAAAAAAAAAAAAAAAAAAAAACTTTCTTGAATGTGTACAGGTTGTGAATGGCTAATGGAGATTTCAGTCAATATTTGTCGTACTTGACAAAATCCATCTTCTTAGCCTCCGTGCCATACTGTAGGTTAAGGACTGTAGTAGTTTTAAACATCATAGAAATATAGTGGGGCTTTTTGTTTTTTGGGTTTTTGGTTGAGGTGGGGTGGATCAGCTGCTTCCCACCTCTTTTAAAAATTCAAAATCCTTTATTAAGTTGCTTCAGAACTATATGGTGTCTGCTTATGAAATTAACTGGACTCTAGCATTGGACCCATTGAAAAACAGACAGCCAACCTTTTGGAAGGGAGGATGTCCAAATAAACATCTCCTCTTCCCTTGGACCACACACAGGGAGAAGAAACCAGCTTCAAGCAATTGGCCCTAATGTGTGTGTTAATCTTTCCTCCACTCTCCTCCTTTATTTATTTGCCATCATACAGAGATGGCACCCTTATTCTTTACAGGTGGATCAATATTTACAGCCATTCAGTGGGGACTTTGTTGGCTCTTCCTGTTCTGCAGGCTGCTGTGTAACAAAAGCTGCCTGTTTTTCTGGGACCCTCCACATCTGCTAGCAGAACTGCAGTGAGTATTACTTGGGGCTTTGACTGATGACCAGTTCAAAGTCAGTTTGTTTGGAGTGCTTACAATAATCTTCCTGTTTGCTAGGAAGTAAAATAACTCTGCTACACACAGGTATCAGACCCAGAAGGCAGATATGTGGTTCACAGTAGACATTTATTTCTCCATCTTTATTTTTTCTCATGATCACCTCAACATTCTGATGTGTGATCACAACCATCTGTACAATTATAGTTATTGAAGCTACTGTAAGTTTAAAATTGAAGGTTGCATAGGTGCACATTAACAAGGGTGGTGCTGATAAATTTTTAAAAAGAGGTAGCTGATCACAACAGCATTTTAAAATTAATGAATGCAATTGGCTTTAATTATAAAAAAAAATACGTATGTCTAGCAGGCTTCCTCAATAAGGCTTTTTTATGCTGACTGTGGCACATTTTTCCTCAAATAATTGCAGAGCTCAGCTTTATCATTAAGCAGATGGTTTCTATTAATTCCCAAAGAAAGTAAATGATTGCAATTAACCAAACACTCAAAACTTGAGGATTTTAGAGTTCAGCCCTAGTACTTCAGGCAGGAATCTGTGTGTTACCCTGTTAGTCAAGGAATGCCAAAAAGGAGACACTCTCTTGACAATTTCATAATGTCTCCTCCCTTATAGATGGGCTTTGAATGTAACTTCGAGCATTCTCAAAGCTAAGTTACTGCTAAAACTCTGTTGACTTGCTAGTTCTAAGTTTTTGTGGTGTTTTCTGTTGATTTGTTGTTTTGTAGTAGGAAGAGAATTGGTAATTTTCTAGATACATCTGAGTATCAGTTGAAAACAGTTCAGAAACTCTGTAAATTCAGGTAGTACTATAGGGGTTATGTCTTTTCAACAGATACCACTGTGTTTCTTTGCTCTATAGTACGACATTTGAGAGACTGTTTTGTTAGTAGTTTCAAAGAAAGGATAAACTGATAGAGAATACCCTTATGCAAGTCACCCCTTCTCTTCCAGTAAATAAACTAATGTTTCCAGTGAATTTCTTCAGACTTGTTGGTTTTAACCAAATGATACTGCTGCTTCTTTTCCTCATTTTAAAATTAAGTCATTTACTCAACAGATTTTTTGTTTCTTTCTTTTAAGATAAGGTCTCGGCCGGGCGCGGTGGCTCAAGCCTGTAATCCCAGCACTTTCGGAGGCCGAGCCGGGTGGATCACGAGGTCAGGAGATCGAGACCATCCTGGCTAACACGGTGAAACCCCATCTCTACTAAGAAATACAAAAAACTAGCCGGGCGCGGTGGCGGGCGCCTGTAGTCCCAGCTACTCGGGAGGCTGAGGCCAGAGAATGGCGTGAACCCGGGAGGCGGAGCTTGCAGTGAGCTGAGATCCGGCCACTGCACTCCAGCCTGGGCTACAGAGCGAGACTCCGTCTCAAAAAAAAAAAAAAAAAAAAAAGATAAGGTCTCACTCTGTTGCCCAGGCTGGAGTGCAGTGGCGCGATCATGGCTCACTGCAGCCTTGACCTCCTAGACTCAAGTGATTCTCCCACCTTGGCCTCTGAGTAGCTGGGACCACAGGCATGTGCCACTATACTCAACAGATTTTTGTTTGGGTGGACTACTGTGTGCCCGGTTGGAGGACAAAAGGAGAAAAATATTTTGTCCCTGATTTCAAGGGGCTTGCAATGTGGGTGCAAAGTCAGACCTTGTGAACAATAGCAATACTGTGAGGTATGTGGACAGCGGAACATTTCAGCACGTGCAAAGGTGTCGAACAAGAATCAGAGCAGAGATGCTACTTGAACTTGGGCTAGAAGGATGAGTGGAAGTTTCCCAAGTTGTCAGTATAGTAAAGAGGGAAGAGTGTGTGCAAGACAGGGAGGCCCCCAAAGCAGGCTAAGCTCAAGGACCTCTTAGGTAATTAGATGTTGCCGGAATGCAAATTTCAAGGGAAGCATGTTGGAAGCTCAGGTCAGACTGGTAGGCTGGGGCCAGATAATGATGCCCTTTGGAGCCTTGCTAAGAAGTTCAGATTGTATCCTGTAGGCGATACTCTATGTGGCAGCAGTGTGGTGTATGGATAGATTAGAGGAGATGGAAGCAGACTGGAGAGATAAGTGAGCCATCTATTACACAAGCTAGGGAAGAGAGGGAAGAGTCTATGGGGACTTGTAGGTTCGGGTTTAGGCAGTTGTTGGGAGGAGGCTTGTGCATTCTAGAGAGAGAGAATGTGTGGTGCCTTTGAGTCATTGAGGTGGAGATGTCAGTGAGGGGTGGGGGTGGGTTCCATGATTTCGGACCCTAAAGGAAAGATGTGGCTTTGAGTCATAGTAAACCCTAACCTGAGAACTCTGCACATGACTCCTGAAAATGTTAACAACAGGTATTTCCACCTTTGTTTTTTTGTTTCTTTAACTTTTTATGTTGTATCGATGCAAATTCCTTAGGATGTGGATTCTGCTGTAGCCAGTTTGAGGTGTGTTCTTACCCCTGACCAAGCTGCATCAGTTTGATACCATGCACATCTGGGAAATGAGGAACGCTGGGCGGGTAGCAAATTGTTCATTAATATTGCCCCTAATGGTTTTATTCTAGCTTTCTATGGAGAGAGGTGACCTTTAACTAGGTGTTTTTTTTTTTGTTTTTGTTTTTGTTTTTTGTTTTTTTAGAGAAAGGGTCTCACTCTGTCGCCCAAGCTGGAGTGCAGTGGCCCGATCTTGGCTCACTGCAACCTCTACCTCCCAGGTTCAAGCGATTCTCCCTCCTCAACCTCCCAAGTAGCTGGGAGTATAGGCACATGCTATCACACCCAGCCAATATTTGTATTTTTAGTAGAGACAGGGTTTCACTATGTTGGCCAGACTGGTCTCAAACTCCTGGCCTCAAGTGATCCACCTGCCTCGGCCTCCCAAAGTGCTGGGATTATAGGCATGAGCCACCACGCCCAGCCTCACCCTTCTTAAACCAAGTGATGGAATCTTCTGAGACTCAGATTTGCATCTTTGTCATCAATTTCAATTGGAGGTGAGGGATGGACAGGATAGCACATTCTCTCCATCTGAAATAATGACCTCCATGCTACTCTCCTCCTCTCCAAATCCCACCTCGAAGACTCAACACAAATCCCACCTCCTCTTCTTTTGATTGTACCTTCTGAAAGTGAGCCTAGCTTTGCTCTTCGGAACTCCTGTAGTGTTTATTATTTTGCACCCTTTATTTACCACTTAGCATTTACTACTTGTGAAGTTAGTCATTCCAGTGTGTGTAGATGCCTTTGACCCCTTCTAGATGGGTATCTTCTCAGCAGTACCCTATGTTATACTCTTTGGGTTCCCCGCTTTTTGTCTTCTATATTGACTTATGCTTAGGAAGCACATAATAAATATTTATGTGTATGGTTTTTTACTACGGCATATACAGGTTGAGCATCCCTAATTCAAAAATCCAAAATCTGAAATCCTCCAAAATCTGAAACGTTTTGAGCACACCAACATGACACCACAAATAGAAAATTCCACACCTCAAGTAACTGGTTGACCTCAAGTGACTGGTTGCAGTTAAAACTTTGTTTCAGCTGAGTGCAGTGGCTCACTCCTGTAATCCTAATGCTTTCAGAGGCTAAGGCAGGAGAATCACATAAGCTCGGGAATTTGAGGCCAGCGTGGGCAACATAGTGAGACCACATCTCTGTTAAAAAACACAAAACAAACAAAATTTAAAAACTTTGTCTCATGCACACAATTATTTAAAATATTGTTAAAAATTACCTTCAGGCTATGTGTGTAAGTTGTATATGAAACATAATTAAATTTCATGTTGAGACTTGGGTTCCATGTTCATGATATCTCATTACATATATGCAAATATCCCAAAATTCAAAAAAGTCAAAAATCCAAAACACTTCTTGTCCCAAGTACTTCAGATAAAGGATACTTAACCTGTACTATGAATGTATAACCTTAATTTTCCTCTCATAAATTATCAGTTACATAGCTGCCTTTATTAGGTATATAACATTGTTAATCTGAGAACCTTGGAAGTGGGTTTATCCAGCTCCTAGCTTTTAATCTGAATTGACCTAATGGTAATAGATCATATTATTTGACCATAGCATACATTATCCCATTCAGTCTTTAAAAATAATATCATGAATTAGGTGTATTTTTTTTCCCATTTTACAGATAGGAAAACTGGGCCTTAGAGAAGATAAGTGACCTGTCCAGAAATACACAGCCTTGAAGAGACAAAGCTGGGACAGGACCCTGCTGGGTTCAGCTCCAACTCTGAGTCCTGGGGTTTATCCATGGCATGGTGCTGCTGGCCCTTGTATATATGTTATATTACATAATCTGCCCAAGGGCCTCATGAATACCTTTTGCTAGCCTCATTTACAGATAAATAAACTGAAATTCAAAAGTTTTAGGTGGCATACCAGGGTTATTAATTAGGTCTGTCTGGCTCCCAAACCTTTGTTCTTTCCACCATACATCACTTCCTCCTAGTAGTGGTTGCTAGGAAGATGCCTCAGTAAAGGTTTGAAGTAGCTCATCGCTAAGACCCTTCCAATTCTAAGTTTCTATGTTAAAGGAGGAAGATTTATCAGGGAAACAACTTTTCAGGGATAGAAATTATTCCAGCTATAGAAAGTAACTTCACACCTCCTGTTGATTGTTCCTATATTAGTGAGAATGCATGAATACTTGGAACTTGCTGCTAATTCAAAACAAAACAAGCGAAAACTTGGGGTGTATTTTGTCAGAACTGTTAACAAGTAATAAGAATGGCTGGTTCAAGTTTCTTTCCTTTCTTTTCTTGTAAAATAGTTGAAATGAAATGAAAGTGAAAGGCCCAAGGACAGACAACAAGAAAACACATATAAAGGTCTCAGAAAAATCCACAAAAACTGCATAATTCAGCCAGTAAATTTAAGAGTTTTATAGCCAGTTTAAGAAATTATCAAGTGCTAAATGGAAGATTCACTATTTTATTTTGTTTTGTTTGAGATGGAGTCTCGCTGTGTCACCCAAGCTGGAGTACGGTGGCATGATCTCGGCTCACTGCAACCACCACCTCCCAGGTTCGAGCAATCCTCCCACCTCAGCCTCCCGAGCAGCTGGGATTACAGGCACATGCCACCATACCTGGCTAATTTTTGTGTTTTTAGTAAAAACAGGGTTTCACCATGTTGGTCAGGCTGATCTCAAACTCCTGATCTGAAGTGATTCTCTCACCTCAGCCTCCCAAAATGAGATTCACTACTTTAGAAGATCTCAAATGAAGAAGAATATTTAATTCTTTACTCAGTTTGCATCAGATATCCCTGAAAGCTGGATAGTATAGACAGTCAGCATTAAGTCAGGTGAAAAGTTCCTTCCATTGTGTGAATCTGTTTTCACTTAATTTTTATATCCACTATTCTCATTTTGTCTCTATATAACATAATTTTGTCTGTGATTGATTACCAGTCCATTTCAAATTTATGTGTACTGTGATTTAATTAACTTTACCCTTAAGCGATGTGTTTTGAGACATATTAATGAGGTGGGAGTCTCTTCAGAGTATTCATAACTTATACATCCTTCTTTCTTTTTTTGACTTGGCATCAGGCTTTGAAATTCTACAAGGCAAAGGTTTCTGAATTCTGAGCCTATGTGACTCCAGGGAAGATCTTCCTATATATTTTCTGGTATGTCTGTTCGTCAGTGTTTATAAAAGATTGCTTTCTTACATCTAAATTCTTTTCTCTATTGCTGATTAAGAAATTACTTGGAAGAAAAATCTTTTGACTGTAGATTTTTTTTTTTACTAAGTCATTCAAATAACTTTCAAGACTCTCCCTCCATATATATATATATATATTTTTTTTTTCCTTCTTTTTTAACACGGAGTCTTGCTCTGTCACCAAGGCTGGAGTGCAATGGCGCAATCTCAGCTCACTGCAACCTTTGCCTCCTAGGTTCAAACAATTCTCCTGCCTCAGCCTCCTTAGTAGCTGGGATTACAGGCACATGCTACCACACCCAGCTAAATTATTTTATTTTTAGTAGAGATAGAGTTTCACCATGTTGGCCAGGCTGGTCTCAAACTTCTGACCTCAAGTGATCTGCCTGCCTTGGCCTCCTCAAGTGTTGGGATTATAGGTGTGAGCCACCGCACCCAGCCCCAAAATGTTTTAATGTGTTGAGTTTTAATGTTTTCAAAGAACATACTAAAACAAGATACAAATAAACAATTTAATGCATGTGACTTTGGGGAATTATGTATTTCTTCTCCATTCTGCCCATTGCATACTTACAATGAGAAACTGCAGAATGCAGTGTAGCTTTGTGCATTTGGATATGTGTGTCATTCATTGAATGACATTCAACAAGTTTTTTTTAGTGCCTGCTAACTATGTGCTAGGTGCTGTTAAAATTCAGTGTGAGGACAGAGATGGTGGCTCACATCTGTAATCCCAGCACTTTGAGGGGAAGAGACTGGGTAGATCACTTGAGCTCAGGAGTTCTAGACTATCCTGGGCAACATGGTGAAACCCTGTCTCTACAAAAAATTTTAAAACTAGCTAGGCGTGGTGGTGTGCACCTGTAGTCTGAGCTACTCAGGAGGCTGAAGCAGGAGGATTGCTGGAGCCCAGGAGGTTGAGGCTGTAGTGGGCCATGATCATGCCACTGCACCGTGATCATGCCACTGCACTTCAGCCTGGGTGACAGAGCAAGACCTCATCTCAAAAAAAAAAAAAAGAAAAAAAAATTCAGTGTGGTAGTCCTATGGGCTCTTTTCCACTTGTCCTCCAAAGCAAGGGGAAGGAAAGCAGCTAATCCTCATCTGTGATAACAGGAGGTCAGACCAGACTCAAGTTGTAAAATCAAGTGTGGTAGTCTCTACATGTTATTTAGAAATATAGAGGTAAATCTCAGAAGAAATAGCTCCAAGAGACAAAAGTGGTTGCCTTCAGCAGCCAGGTAACTACCATTTCTGTTGTAAGACTTTTAACCCTCACTGTTTTGCTCTTAAAAACGTGCATATATAATACTTTGATAAAATAAAACATAAAAATTTTAAAGAGTGTAACTAGTTCTCCCAGAGGTTTAGCATTATCCTTAGAGTTTTGGATAGAGAGTGAACTTCCTGATGGAACTCTCCTGTCCTGCAAAGGGTAATGCTCGCCATCTTTTACTTGGCATATCTTTAGGGGTCTGAAGTTAGGTCCATAAATGTAACATTATGGGAGATGGGAAGATGGGAGTAGGGGAGATTTTGCCTCAGCAGATTCCCAGCCCAAATCCTGAAAGTTGCAGAGGATTTTAATTGATAGTGATGATAGATGACAAATACAACAAAAATTAGTTGCAAAAGTGAGAAGGTCATTGAGGATTAGTGCATTGACACAGTACAAAAAAATATATCTACTATATAATTAGCTGTACATTACATATACTGACAAAGAAAAATACATACCTTTCTAATGGAAAAATCTGGTGCTGACCAACATAATCAAGTGATCACTCGTAAATTTGGTAATAGTGAGGCAGCCTAGTATGTTTCCTGATGTGCAGCAATGAAGTACAGTTGACCCTTGAACAACACAGGTTTGAAATGTGCAGGTCCATTTATATGTGAGTTTTCTTCCACCTCTGCCACCCCCGAGAGAGTAAGGCCAGCCCCTTCTTCTCTTCCTTCTTCTCAACCTACTTGACATAAAGATGACATGGATGAAGACCTTTATGATGATCCACTTCCACTTAATGAATAGTAAATATATTTTCTTTTCCTTATGATTTTCTTAACATTTTTTTCTCTAGCTTACTTTATTATAAAAATACAGTATATAACACTTATACAAAATATGTGTTAATCAACTATGTTATCAGTGAGGCTTCTGGTCAACAGTAGGCTATTAGTATTTAAGTTTTGAGGAGTCAAAAGTCCCACACAGAACCTGGATGCAGTGGCACATACCCATAGTCCCGGCCGTGCGGGAGAATGAGGCAGGAGGATCACTTGAGCCCAGGAGTTTGAGTGCAGCCTAGGCAACATAGTGAGATCCCATCTCAAAAAAAAGAAAGTTATACATGAATTTGTGGCTGCTCAGGAAGTCAGCACCCCTGACACCTATATTGTTCAAGTGTCAACTGTACACAGTGTCACCAGTGAAATCTTCTTTTGAAGAACACTTAGCCTGAATCTTAGCAAGCCTTACACAGTTGATAGGAAATAGAGGGGTATCTTCATTCATTTGAGCTGCTATAACAAAATACCTTAGACTGGGTGGCTTATAAACAACAGAAATGTATTTCTCACAGGGCTGAAGACTCGGAAGCCTGAGATCAGGGCACTGGCAAATTTGGTATTTGGTGAAGGCTTACTTTCTGGTTCATAAATGATGCCTCTCGCAGTGTCCTCATATGGTGGAAGGAGCAAGGCAGCTCCCTGAGGCCTCTCCCATAAGGACAATGAATCCCATTTGTGAGGGCTCTGCCTTCATGACCTATTACCTCCCAATCGCCCA
Organism: Macaca mulatta; assembly: GCF_049350105.2. Lineage (NCBI taxonomy): Eukaryota > Metazoa > Chordata > Mammalia > Primates > Cercopithecidae > Macaca > Macaca mulatta. The sequence continues at coordinate 49,485,326 of NC_133416.1, read as the reverse complement.
CCTCCTAAAACCGTCACACTGGTAATTAGGTTTCACTATATGAATTTGGGGATTTGAGGACCAAACATTCAGACCATAGCAAGGGGCTAGCAGAATATGTTAGAAGTCAATGTAAACAACCAAATCTTGAATGTGGGCCCTTCTGCAAGACAACTGTCCTGCAAAATGCCATGCACAACCTTATTGGAACCTGGTTAGGAGGAAGAAATAGCTACTATTAAAACATTTTGTAATATTAACAACAAAGGCAAAACAAATTATTATTATTATTATTATTATTATTATTATTATTATTATTATTTTGAGACAGAGTCTTGCTCTGTCACCCAGACTGGAGTACAATTGCACAATCTCGGCTCACTGCAACCTCCGCCTCCTGGGTTCGAACAATTCTCCTGCCTCAGCCTCCTGAGTAGCTGGGATAATAGGCATGCACCACCACGCCCAGCTAATTTTTGTATTTTTAGTAGAGACGGAGTTTCACCATGTTGGTCAGGGTGGTCTCGAACTCCTGACCTTAGGTGATCCACCCGTCTTGGCCTCCCAAAATGCTGGGATTACAGGCGTGAGCTACTGTGCCCGGCCGCAAAACAAATTTTTAAAACAAATTGAGAATATTGAATAGAGATTAAATATGTAATAACATTATGAAAAAAAATAATATAAAAGCCCTAGTTTTATTTTCTTTGATAGCATAAAAAAATAAAACCAAAGACCACACAAACCATATCTTGGTGACATCTTACACCATCATATCAAAGTTTTTGGCATTTCTGCCCCCTTGGCTCTCTTCTCACACCCTGTTTGTGGAGTGATGAGGGAGTAGCTTCTAGCTCTGCTCCTTATTAGGCTGCTGAAATTTCCTGGGCAAGCCGTCTTCCTCTCACAGCTTCATTTTCTTGATAAGATAAAATAATTATACTAGCCCCCTGAGGACTGTGTTCGAGTGAGTTCTAGTGTGACTTTGTAAACTTGAAAGGACTACACGAATGAGAAGTTGCAAGCCCGTTTCTCTTCTTGGCTCTGCGCTTCCTGAACCCTATGGCTAGAGGGGAGCATGGATCCCCTTCTTGACTTGCTGTGTCATAAACATGATCTTAAATGTGAACATGCTCACTATTCTACCTTCAAGGAAAGGTCAGCCTAATGTAGGGAACAGGCACTTCTGATCCTTTCTCACCTGACTGTGCTGATACACAAGCTCTTTGGCTAGTGACAGTCACCTAGCCAGCCTTGGGGGATGTTACTGGGACTGCTGTCTCTTGACTTTGATGAGGAAAACAGGTCTGTGCTCAAAAAAAGAAAAGTGGGGGTCCAGGCATGGTGGCTTATGCCTGTAATCCCAGCACTCTGGGAGGCTGAGGTGGGAGAATCGTTTAAGCCCAGGAGTTTGAGACCAGCCTGAGCTACATAGTGAGACCCCATCTCTACAAAAAATGTAAAAATTAGCTGGGTATGGCAGTGTGCACCTGTCCTGACTACTTGGGAGGCTGAGGTGGGAGGATTGCTTGAGCCCAGGAGGTCGAGGCTGCAGTGAGCCGTGACGGCACCACTGCACTCCAGCCTGGGTGACAGAGCAAGACCCTGTCTCAAAAAGAAAAAGAAAAAAAAGAGAAGAGTGGAGTTGGCATGATTCTTGCATAGGAAACAACAACCAAACTAGATAATTGAGGACAAAAACAATCTTCTTTGTAATCTGAGTAATTTTTTCCTTATATAATACAAATTATGCATATAATCATCACCAATTTCTGTTTTGTTCTAAGCTATCTGGACCTCATTTCAGCAAACGATGCCTAAAAGTTTTCCTCTGGAAAAATGCATCTCATGTTACCAACTGTATTTGTATATTAATATATTTCTTGAAATTGTACTTCAGTTCTTTGAATTATTTGTCTTTGAATGGGGGTTATAGAGCAATTCCAAGTGAGCAGCTAACACACTTGTTTAAATGAAAGAAAACCAAATACCTCTCTATGCTACCCATAAATAGATATGTTGTAGAATTTGAAGGAAGATTTCTAAATACAGCCACAAAATGAGAGGATCTTAAGGAGTAAGGAGGTTTGATGGAGGTAGAAGAAAATATTTCGGCCGGGTGCGGTGGCTCACGACTATAATCTCAGCACTTTGGGAGGCTGCGGCGGGCAGATCACCTGAGGTCAGGAGTTTGAGACCAGCCTGACCAACATGGTGAAACCCTATCTCTACTAAAAAATACAACATTAGCTGGTGTGGTGGTGCATACCTGTAATCCCAGCTACCTGGGAGGCTGAGGCAGGAGAATCGCTAGAACCCACGAGGCGGAGGTTACAGTGAGCCAAAATCACACTATCGTACCCCAGCCTGGGCAACAAGAGCAAAACTCCATCTCAAAAAAAGAAAGAAATATTTCATGACCACCGAGCTATGATGAATCTCTTTCAGATATAACAAAAATAATTAGCATTCATTTGAAGCTTACTATATGCTAAATGTTTGTTTACTATAAGTGCCATATGGTCAGTATTGCATTTAATGCTCCCAACAATCCTTGCCTTCCCATTTTACCAATGAAGAAACTGAGTCTTAAAGAGATAATTTTCCTAAGACCAACATGATGAGGAGGCTGAGTAGAGAATTTGTTTTCAGGTAGCAACTCCAGACCCAAACTCTGAACTGTGACACTGCAGCCATCTTTCTATCAGAGCCACTTATCCCCTCCTGGGGGAAAAGTTCTGTCTATCAGTTATCCTCCCCACAGTGAAGTGGGAGTTGGAGGAATCTTAGCACAAACGTTTATTGGCTTATGTTATGTAGCACGAGTAAAGCTATGGATTTAATTCTTGAAATATTTCCATCTTTTAATATGAAAAACACCATCTTAAACAAAACCAGGGAGGTTCATGATGTACACACAATACAATTCCTGATTAACTTGACTAGGTGGAATGAGTCTATGTCGTACTGATCACAGTTGATTTTCTTCTCACACCGCCTAGAATGCCCACTGGGAGAGATAGCAAGTATTCTCTAGGACATTAGATTGTAATTAAAAGGCTCTGTTCCACTGTTTCTTTAACTTTCTCTGAAGTCCAAAATCAAAACCAGAACCCTAGCATACTTGACATTTCTTTCAGTCTTGTGCATTAATAAAACATTTTTTCTTGTTGCTTTGTCAGGAATACATTTAAGAAGGCACAAAGGACTCTTTTTTAAAGAAACAATGCATAAATATGTGACTTTTTGAAATACAAAAATGACTGACCTTATAAATCTAACTCTAAAGCTTTTAATTAATAACTGATTACAAATAGAGATTGCTGAGATTTCTAGAAAAATAGGAAATTTTGGATGGAAAACTATCATAAGATTTGTGTTCATAACAAGACAGCAGCTCTCTTATTCAGACATTGCTCTCTATTTCAGGGTAAAATATAAAGTCTCAGTAATATAAGGACACAGATAAAGTTTCTGATTGTATTACTTTTTTTTTTTTTTTTTTTTTTTTGAGACTCCTCTCGCTCTGTCACCCAGGCTGAAGTGCAGTGGCACGATCTCAGCTCACTGCAAGCTCCACCTCCCAGGTTCATGCCATTCTCCTGCTTCAGCCTCCCGAGTGGCTGGGACTACAGACGCCCGCCACCACACCCGGCTAGTTTTTTGTATTTTTTAGTAGAGACGGGGTTTCACCGTGTTAGCAGGATGGTCTCCATCTCCTGACCTTGTGATCCGCCTGCCTCGGCCTCCCAAAGTGCTGAGATTACAGGCGTGAGCCACTGTGCCTGGCCAGACTGTATTACTTTTGTGAATATTTTAATCATTTTCTAACTTCAAGACAGAACTTTGACATTCAAGTTTTTGTCCTTTCAGGAGACTATTCAGCATTCCTTCAGCTATCAAATTACATTATATTTTTCAGCTAGTTCTTAAATTATTTGATGTATGCTATATTAAAATTTAAAAATCATTTTAAAGTCACTAAACAGAATTACTTCCCATGTTTTTTCTTAAGGTTGAGATAGCATAGCTACTATTCTCTAACTTTTGGGAAATCTAAGGCAATAAATGGTTAGATAAAAGACCTAATGTCTTTAAAAAAGAAATAAGAAACTGTATTTATGTGTCACATTGCAGCAATTTGCAGCAAATTGCATCATATGTAATGCACTTAAAGATAGGAAAAGTTACTTCCCTTGTATCCCTACACTGTGTAGTCCATAATCAGGGATGTGAAGAGCAATAATATGTGGTTCTGTGTCTTAATGAGCTTAAAATCTAATTGAGAAGACAAAAAAGATACACATCAAACTATTAGGGCCTTAAACCATATGGTATTAACTCTAGTAGAAGTTCAGAGAAGGGAAAAACAATGATGAGCTAGAGTCTTGATACTCCATGCTCGGGACATGGAGTGGTCCTCTGACCAGCAGCAGTCCCATTGTTCAGAGTTTATTAGTATTGTAAAATGTCATCACCTCCACCCCCGCACCCCTACCTTCTGTATCAGAATCAGCGGTTTAACAGCATCCCCAGGTGAATGCTATGCACTTTTAAGTTGGAGAAATGCTGAGCCAAAACACTGCAAGCACTGTGTTTTTGACCCCACATCACTATCCAATAGAACTTCTGCACTGATGGAGGCCATCTATTTTTTTGCTGCCTAGTATGAAGCTACTAGTTGATGTGGCTGTTGAGCAACTTGATAAGTAGCTAGTGCAGCTGTGGAACTGAATTCTTATTTCTAAATCTAAATTTAAATAGCCACATGGACCTAGTGGCTACCATATTGGACAATGAAAGAGAAGAAAGAGCACTGGATATATATATTTAGAGACAGGGTCTCCCTGTGTTGCCCAGGTTGGTCTCGAATTCCTGGGCTCAATTGATCCTCTCTCCTCAACCTCGCAAAGTGTTGGGATTACAGATGTGAGCCACCACACCCAGCCAAGAGCACTAGATTAAGAGTCAAGAGATTTAATACTTTTCCTAACACAGACACTCTTTGGAAGACCTTGGGAAAGTGTTTTTAACTCCCCTTTGCCTCAATTTTGTTTCCTATAGATGATAGGTTTCATTGCATTATGTCATTGTTTTATTTCAGTATTACTGTAACGATTGGTTTGGTTGAAAGAATACGTCTTCGAACAAGTGAGTCCTGAGGTGGACATGCCCTTTTGGGAGTGTATCTTGGGCAGAGTCCCCAAAGCACAGGAAGGGATAAAAGTTGAATTTACCAAGTAGTGGCTCCACAAAGGAGGAGAGCGTAGTTTGCTAATCAGCACATATGAAATATTCAGAAAATGTCTTGTTTTCAACTAAATCTCCAAGGCTTCAATCACTAACTGGTACACAGTAAACAGTCATTAAATATTTGTTGAATGATTGAATCAAAGTGATGGTTAAATACTCAGTAAAACAGAGTTGGTATTCAAGCCTGTCTGATATGGTCAATATTACTGGGTTTTGTTTGGTTTGGGTTTTTGTTCCCTGGCAGATTTGTTTAAGAGTAGCCTCAGATGGGGAGACATGGTGACTCATGCCTATAATACCAGCACTTTGGGAGACAGAGGCAGGGTGGTCGCTTGAGCCCAGGAGCTTGAGACCAGCCTGGAAAACATGGCAAGACCCTGTCTCTACAAAAAATTAAAAAAAAAAAAATAGCTGAGCATGGTGGTGCACACCTGTGGTCCCAGCTACTCCAGAGGCTGAGGCAGGAGGAATCACTTGAGCCTAGGAGGTTGAGGCTACATTGATGAACTGTGATGAATCATGAACCATGATTACAGCACTACACTCCAGCCTGGGTGACAGAGCAAGACCCTGTCTCAAAAAAGAAAGAAGTCTCTGCTTAGGCCCCAGGTGAAGCAAAACAGATAATTTATTAGGCATATTTGTGTTGAGTGAGGTGTTTTAATTTAGCAACGCCTCAATGGGATCTTTATGTTGAAATGTTTGTTAATGTAAGAATCAAGAAGAACCAAAACAACTCTATAGGTGGATTACATGTAGTTTTACCAAAGGGTTAATTTAAGAGCATGGAAGATGCTTATTCCCATTCTTCCTGGTGGGCTCTCATCTCTTAGGGCTCATCTTCAGTGGAGATTGTCCATTGTCAATGGAGAGGCCTTTCCTGACCCCTACTGCATCCGGATCTGCTCTTTTCTTTCTTTCTTTCTTCATCTTTTCCTTTATTTCCCTGACCACCATCTGTAATTATCTGTATGTTTTTGTGTGCTTCTATTACTGACCATAAGCCCTACTTTATGCAATAAGTAGGAGTTTTGGTCTTTATTTCTCAATAAAATAAATCTAGGTCAAATATTTCCTGGACCTACTTGAGGGTAATAGGAACCTTGTTGAGGATACAATGAGGAATGTCAGAATAGCTAGACAGTGCAGAGCTAGTGATGGGGGAATATTGAGAGAAAATGTTGAAGAGGAAGGTGGGCTAGTTTTGTCCTTAGGGCCTTTTTTTGTGTGGGAGGGGAATTGTGAGGGCACAAGATGAAGAGTGTCAGCAGAACAAGGCCCTGCTATGTGAAGTGGGTGCCATGCATGTGACATTCCTTTCTGTTTTGTTTTACTATTCAGAGTAAATTTAGTCTATATTTAGCATCTTTGCCAATTTATGTATTTTCTCTCTCTCTTTTTTTTGTGGGGTATGGCAGTACAAGGAGGTGTTGGTCACATTGCTATTTATTATACAATTCCCCCAAGCACTCTGAATGGCAACTTTATAAATAATGACTATTTATGATTGTTGTCTAGACCTAACAAATGGTTATTTAACAGGCAATGAAATAATTTACCCACGGTTCTTATACTATATTTACACACACCACTTTTAAGGGGCAAATGTTAGGGCTTATGCTCAAAATGTAAGTCTTGTTCACAGTAGTGAATTATTCTCTATGGACAATGAAATTAGTACTCACTGGTATGAAACGCGGGACGAAGACAAGTACAGTTATTTTTTAGGGATCAGGTTCTTGGAGTTGAATGTTTAAGTCATCTTAAATCTAATCAGTGCTGATTGGAAAATATTAAATAACATAACCATTACTTAACTTCACAATAATATAGATTTATTGTCAAACAGGTAAAAAATACAGAAAAAAAAGAAGAAGAAAAAAAAATTTATCCCCAGAATAACATGGTAAACATTTTGGTATATACCCTTCTAGGTTTTTTCTCTTATTCATGGATTTTTAAAGCATACAATTAGAAATATACTGTACTTACATCATGATCTATTTTAATATCTCAATGATTTTCTAGATCTAAGCCTTATCTATAGCTACACTATTTAATACTGTAACCACTAGCAACATGGGCTGTTGAGCACTAGAATTGTGGCTAGCCTGAATTGAGATGTGTTCTAAGTGCAAAAAACGCACCAGATTCCAAACACAATTTTTAAAAAGCAAAATATCTCATTACTAATTTTCATATTGATTACATGTTGAAATATTTCAAATATGTTGAGCTAAATAATATATTAACAAAATTAATTTCACTTGTTACTTTTTACTTTTTCTAATGTGCTTACTAGAAAATTTAAAGTTACAAATGTCAGTCATTTTCTATTTCTGTTAGACAACACTGGTCTATAGTTCTATAGCTGCATAGTTTTCTATTATATGAGTAAAATTATTTGACCAGTTCTTAACCACCATCTTGCTGAATCCTCAAGATACTTCTTATTTTTTAGTATTAAAAATTACGCATTGACCACCTGTACAGAGAGATCTTTTTTACATATCTTTGATTGTTTCCTTAGGATTTACTGTTAGAAGTGGAATTGCTAGGAAAATGAAAGTTATTTCTTTCTTTCTTTATATTTTTTGAGGCAGGGTCTTGCTCTGTTGCCCAGACTGGAGTCCAGTGGCACAGTTATGGCTCACTGCAGTCTCAACCTCCGAGGCAATCATTTCCACTTCAGCCTATCAAGTAGCTGGGACTACAGGTGCATGTCACCATGCCTGGCTAATTTATTTATTTATTTATTTTTGGTAGAGATGAAGTCACCCTATGTTGCCCGCACTGGTCTTGAACTCCTGGGCTCAAGCAATCTTCCCACTTCGGCCTCCCAAAGTACTGAGATTATAAGCAAAAGTTACTATACCTAGGCAAAAATGTTTAAATGATAAATAATGTTATAAATAAATGAAGAAAGTAAAAAATAATGCTCTTTCTCTTCATTATTCAATTATATTTCTCTAGAAAGAGAGTAAGTATCATTCTGATCATTAGCAGTTGTTCATTTTACATTGAATCAAAAGCACCATTTCAGCCGTATTCAAATTAATTAATGTTAGCTACCCTTAAGCTGTTTTTGAAAAGTCAGCTCTGAGTTGTCCTGTTTTATGTGAATTACAAAGTATTAAGGATTGGAGCTCAGTGTTATCCTTTCTCCTGAATTAAACTATACACCTTTTAGTTTATTGATTGTACACAATTATGAAATGGAAAAGATTATCAGTAGGTATATTTTTAAGCCTTTCCGAATTATCTTTGTAATACTGTGATGGAGGAAGGGTGTAGGCAAAGAAGTTGTGAGCTTAAAAGATCATTTATCAGATGTCCAGAATATTTGATCTGTTACTTTGTGTGAAGGTATAACCTAACATTTTAATACTATTATTATACAATAAAAACAAAGCCTTAGCATCTTTAGCAACAGGGCAATACCACATGAACAAGGTTGTACTTTTCTTATAAAATTAATCTGATGGCTGAGCATGGTGGCTCATCCCTGTAATCCCAACATTTTGGGAGGCTGAGGCGGGAGGATCACCTGAGGCCAGGAGTTCAAGACCAGCCTGGCCAATATGGTGAAACCCTGTATCTACTAAAAATACAAAAATTAGCCAGGCGTGGTGCTGGGCACCTGTAATCTCAGCTACTCAGGAGGCTGAGGCAGGAGAACTGCTGGAACCCGGGAGGTGGAGGTTGCAGTGAGCTGAGATCATGCCATTGCCCTCCAGCCTGGGCTGACAACAGCAAGACTCTGTCTCAAAAAAAAAAAAAAAATTGATAAAATACACTGAATTTTTGCCTAAAATGGCCAAGAGAGCCTCTGTAAAACCTTCCTTTGTGGCTTTCTTAGAATTTTTGCATTTTGTACTTTTCTCTAATGTCTTTGGGATTCATACAAAAAATGTTGGGAACCTTTAGGAGTTGCTGAACTGTCATATCCCCTGGTTATTAAAGAAAATGCTGATTCAAGAAATCGAGCTTATGTTTGACGAGGCGATATAGTGTTATTGAGGATTTAGTGGACTGAACAGTGACTTGAATATAATTTAAGGAGAATGTTTTATGGCATTTCTAGAGTATAAAATGAAGAGTTTCTAGTTCCCCATTAGTGTTTCATATGAAATAAAGAATTACATTGTCTACTAGTGGAAGAAGAAGAAGAAATAAAAATCTATAATTCAATCCAACTTGAAAATTCTTATAGGCCAGGCGCGTTGGCTCATGCCTGTAATCCCAGCACCTTGGGAGGCCAAGGCGGGCGGATCACTTGAGGTCAGGAATTCAAGACCAACCTGGCCAACATGGTGAAACCCCGTCTCTACTAAAAATACAAAAATTAGCCAGGCATGGTGGCACGTGCCTGTAATCCCAGCTACTCGGGAGGCTCAGGTGGGAGAATTGCTTGAACCTGGGGTCGGAGGTTGCAGTGAGTCAAGATAGTGCCACTGCACTCCAGCCTAGGTGACAGAGTGAGACTCCACCAAGAAAAAAAAAAGAGAGAGAGAGAGAGAGGGAGGGAGGGAGGGAGGGAGGGACGGCTGGAGGAAGGGAGAGAGGGGGGGAGAGAGAGAGAGAGAGAGAAAGAAAATTCTTCCTTTTTTTTTTTTTTGGACAAAGTCTCACTCTGTTGCCCAGGCTGGAGTACAGTGAGTGGAGCGATCTCGGCTCACTGCAACCTCCGCCTCCTGGGTTCAAGCGATTCTCGTGCCTCAGCCTCCCAAATAGCTGGGATTGTAGGCATGCGCCACTACACTTGGCTAATTTTTTGTATTTTTAGTAGAGATGGGGTTTCACCATGTTGGCCAGGCTGGTCTCGAACTCCTGGTCTCAAGTGATCCTCCCACCTTGGCCTCCCAAAGTGCTGGGATTATAGGTGTGAGCCACTGCACCGGCCTTCCTAATTTTTGATCTAAAGAATTTGAAGAATCAACCCTGCCTTCACTAAGCAGAAACTGTAAGCAGGATTGTCTGTAAGAATCACATTTCTATCCTTTGGCATTTTAAACAAGAGAACTAATATTTTATTTTGTTGGCATTTTAAACAAGAGAACTAGTATTTTATTTGGTATAAACAAAAGCAAAGTATAAACTAACTTGACTCTTCTGTCTCCCAAGAAAGTAGACAAACAGCTGCCACTTTGTCAGTTAGAAGTACTAAAATTTATTTTAAAGGCTATTCATTTATATTTCTTTTACCCTGTCTACATAATTAATAGCTTAGTTTAATTCTATTTTAAACTTTTGCCATCTGCAGGATTGCTATACAGTGGTGACATCAAGTCCCATAGGAACATGTTTGAGTAATTAAGACTACAGAAAAGGCTTCCAGAACAACGTTTTGATTACAAATAAAATTCAAAGTAAAATATCCAGTTTTGAAGGAGTAGGTATTTTTCCTAATTAAAAAACAACTAAAAGCCTGTCATTTATTTTAGTATAATTTTGAAAGTGTTTCCATATGTAATGCCACAGAGCTAAAAGTCTAAGTCTGATACATCCATTCATAAAAAAAAATAAAAACAGTAGAGGGACAGGGGCCGTTTTCAAGAGAGCCTTCCCTTAGCCGATGGTGGCTTAGAGCAAAGAGTCATCTTTTGGTTTCCATATGAAGAATTATTTGAGGTGCTACGAGGATTATTTTCTAACTAGTATGATAGAGAAGCTGTGTAGTCTGTTTTAAAAATTACATGTTTGTTGTCTAGCTTACACATACATGTTATGTATGTGATTATTTTTCTTGATTTCATTCAGTCAGTGGATTTTTTTTTGAGCATTTACTATGAGGATATCCAGTGGAGTCTCACTAACTGGCATATTCTGAACATTTCCAATAACATCAACTTCTGCCTGATTGACAGAATATGAGAAATTCTGATGGTTCACATGTTTAATACAAACATTTGACTTCTTTATAACTTACTGAACGTAGCTATTTAATAAGATAATATTTTTAAAGCAATAATGTTATATTATGAAATGACATCTAAAGGCAGATGTAAACCTATGCTATAATTTTTAAGTTCTTTTTATTAAAAGGAAGATTTCTTGCAAATGTTGTTTTTCTGAAAATTAAGAGCCCTCCTTAAACACTATTTTATTTATATATTTATTTATTTTCACTTCAGTAAGTCTTCCATAAAAAGTTTCTCGGGCTGGGTGCAGTGGCTTAAGCCTATTATCCCAGCAGTTTGAAAGGCTGAGGTGGGAGGATCACTTGAGCCCAGAGTTTGAGAGCAGTCTGGGCAACATGATGAAACCTCATGTCTACAAAACAATTAGCCAGATATGATGGTGCACAACTGTAGTCCCAGCTACTCTGGGGGCTGAGGTGGGAGGACCAGTTGAGCCGGGGGGGCAGAGGGTGCAGTGAACTGTGATCCTGCCACTGCCCTCCAGCCTGGGTGACAGAGCAAGACTCTGTCTCAAATAAGTAAATTAAATACATAAATAAATAAATAAGATAAGGTTAACTTTACCATGGTAATTTTATGACGTTTGCGTTTTATTTTATTTGTTTATTTGCCTTATGGCTAAAAGGTAGTATCTAAAACTTTGGAGATATATATAGTATAAAGAGTATATATAAACTCCAGTTGGTAGCCCCTATTTAATAGATTACTTATCATTAGATACAGATCTCAGATAGCTGCCCATTCTTCCCAATATCAGTGCTTCTTGATCGTGTCTTAGTTAAAGAATTTTTTTTCTTTTAATTCCTAACATTGTACTCTCCATTTTATAAATGAAGAAATCAGAGCATAGAGGGATTTAGAAGATGTGTGTAATTCTGAGACCCAGCCCACTACCTTATTCACTTCCTGCTTAACAAATTGAATGGACAAGCATTTGTTAAGTGCCCTCTCTGTGCCAGGCATATGCCGTGTCTTGATGGGCTCCCAGTAAAGTCTGAGTAATTGGCCTTGTCATGAAATGGGACTTCTAGCAGTGTTTCGTCTCATTGCCTGCTAAGTGGGTTTTGAGTTGCATCTTGACTTCCACTCTGGAAGAAGAGAAGGAAGCAGTTTTCCTGTAGAAAACATACCTGTAGGCTGGGCAGGCATGGTAGCTCACACCTGTAATCCCAGCACTTTGGGAGGCCAAGGTAGGCAGATCACTTGAGGTCAGGAGTTCAAGGCCCCCTGGCCAACATGGCAAAACCCCATATCTACTAAAAATACAAAAATTAGCCAGGTATGGTGGAACGCGCCTGTAGTCCTAGCTACTTGGGAGGCGAAGACAGGAGAATTGCTTTGAACCCAGGAGGCGGAGATTGCAGTGAGCCGAGATTGTGCCACTGCACTCCAGCCTGGGCTACAAAGCGAGGCTCCATCTCAAAAACAAAAGAAAAAAAAGAAAAGAAAGGAAACACACTCTTAAATTGTACCCTTTTCCACTAATACCATCTGACTTCTTCACTTCTCCTTTTTTAACTGCTCTAGTCATCTGAACGTGTGGAGATAGTGCTGGTCCACAGTGTGACATTGGGCACATCATCTCGGACAAGCCCCACTCACCGTCACCCCTATATCATTCAGGCAGCGTACACAGTCTCTTGATTCTATCTGGTAACTCTCCCTTGAATCTAAGCCCTTGTCTCCTCCTATTGCCATGCTAGAGACATCATCATCATCGTCATTATTTTACATTTTTCTAACTGATCTTTCCGCCTCAGCCTCTTTCAGCACTCCTGTAAGCCTTTTTTTGTTTGTTGTTTTGCTTAGAGGTGTGTTTTTGGGGGGCAACAGTGGCCATGGTCACTGTTCCAAAAGGCAATTCTGCTCATGACCTGACTGCACTAAAATGTGTACCACTTTTCATCAGTGTTCACATGCAAGGCCCTCTGCAAACTGGTCCAAGTCGGCTCCTCCAGGCTTCTCTATCCAGTTTTCCCACATGCACTCTCAGCCACACACACACAGAACCTCTCACCACTCTCAAGGCAGAAAAGCTGCTGGGTACGTCCTCCCCTCTCCTAAGCGACACTTCCATCACTTTTTTGCACTGTGTATTACTACTCACTGTCCAGCTCCAGATCAGATGTCCTCTGTGAAGTTTCTCTTAATTCCCCCAAACAAACCTCAACCTCCTGCCCCTGCCAACGCCTCAGCATTTTCTTCAAACCTCATATTCTATTCTATACCTCTATTCTGTAACTTATTGCATCAGCATACAAGCATACAGTTGTTCCTCTCGCCTACCAGGTTGTAAAGCTTTTCAAATACAGCATCTTTTAAAAAAATGATTTTTGTTACTCTAAGATCTAGATAAGTGCCAAGAAATACCCATGAATCGTGAATGCACCTCTGGCCTGAGTTTTTGCCTACACATTCTACTGGCTGAGCTTAATCCACTTTGGAGGTTTCATTAAGATACAGCCACTTTAGCTTCACAATGAGTACATTAGCATTTTGTAATCCTAGAGCACTCTGCTGCATGTTTACAAACACAAAAGATCCCTTAATTCTGTTTTCAACAGAAGACAGCTCAAATGCCCTATATTACCTTCTTGGGAAGAGGCATTCATCTCCTCTTTGTCCTTTGTAATGGATTTTGGTCCACTGATCATAATGACATTTAACGTCTATTTCAACACTTGGCATGTGGCAAACATAGTGCTTTGTATGTATTACCACTTTTATTGCCTACATCAACAACATTATGGTGTAGGTGCTTCTGTTCTCTGGCTTTTAGAGAACAGGAAGTGGAGGCACAGAAAGATGACAACTAGTCTGAGGATGTAGGGAAAAAAAATCAAACAAAGCTGCTTTTGCTATTCTCTCACTCACAGCAATCAACACAGAAGACTTCTGGGACCTCTGGTCACCAGGAAGTGTGTGGGAATTTCTCCCTGCCAACCACCAGTCAATCAGTTCTGCAGTGGCCACCAGCTGCAGAATTGTCCTCGAATTCAATTCAATTCTGACACTCCTGCTACCTGGAGATAGCAGCAGATCCCAAAGGTTAAGGGCTCAGTCCCACAGGACTTCTTTCCCCACTTTCAATGCCAATAGCAAGCCCCAAGTTATTTTACTGGTGCTTCTGACTGACCAGCTATATATTGGGGTTCCCTCAATCCCCTCCTTGGGTTTGATTAATTTGTTAGACTGGCTCACAGAACTTAGGGAAAGACTGACTGACTTTTATCAGTGCATTCGTATAAAGGATTATCACAAAGGATCCAGATGAAGAGATGCACAGGGCAAGGCACCTGCAAAGGAGCGTGGAGCTTCGATGTTCTACTGCCCTCCAGGAACCTCATGTGTTCAGCTATCGGAAGCTCTCTGAACCCAGTCCTTTTGACCTTTTATTGTTACGTAGGTATGATTGATTAAATTTACTAAGTTGGTGAAACTCCTGCCCCAGTGGTTGGGGAGTGTGGCTGAAAGTTCTAACTCTCTGATCCTGCCTTGGTCTTTCCAGTGATCAGCCTAGAACCTGAAGCTACCTAGAGGCTGCCAGCAAGCAGTCATCCCATTAGCATACAAAAAAGACTATTACATTGGAAACATGTGACATCACATCAGAGATTCCAAGGATTTGGGGAGTTGTGTGCCAGGAATCCTGGACAAAGACCAACTATACATTTCACGATGTCAGAACTAGTACGTGGCAAAGCTGGCTTATGAACCAAGGCTGGATGACTCCAGAATTCATGTCCTTAACCACTACGCCTCACTATCTTCCAAATAAACATCTATTCTAAAAACAATCATAACTGATACAGAGGGATTTTTAAATAAATGTCAATATTTAAACAGTGATTGGCCGGGCGTAGTGGCTCACACCTGTAATCCCAGCACTTTGGGAGGCCGAGGTGGGTGGTTCATAAGGTCAGGAGTTCAAGACCAGCCTGGCCAAGACGGTGAATCCCCATCTCTACTAAAAATACAAAAATTAGCCGGGCACGGTGGCGGACACCTGTAACCCCAGCTACTTGGGAGACTGAGGCAGGAGAATCGCTTGAACCCAGGGTGGAGGTTGCAGTGAGCCGAGATTGCGCCACTGCACTCCAGCCTGGGTTACAGAGTGAGACTTCATCTCAAAAATAAAATAAAATTAAATTAAAATACAGTGATTATTACCAACAGTTTTTACTCTGTGGTTTAATTTTGGTCCTTTGATTATTTCAGGAAAACTTTAAATCTACCATTGGATTAGTAGGGAAAATACTGAAAAAAACAATCAAGATTACATAGCTAAAATGTAGGTGCTTGGACTTACTGTCCTTTCATTTTTCTGTAGTATGCAGTGCTTCAAGACAGCCTTGATTGTTATAATCAAATATTATATACAAAACAACACTTTGTAGAGCTGCTGGATTGTACATGTGCTTGCTGTTTCAAATTACCTGTATTGCACAGGCCATTTTAATGGAAAGAAAATTAGCTTAAAGATAGGAAGTGCCTTATTAGCTCAGTGAAGCCATGGTCTATTCAATTAAAGTGTTAACAAATATTTCAGAGGAAAGAATGTTTAGGGTCATAAATTAATTCAACACAGTTGTTCCTAAGCACTTACTATTTACCTGGGAATGTGTACCGTGTTTGGTGCTTTGAAGATAAATGTTATTTACAAAATGCCTAGCTAATAAAACCTTGCTTCAGAATGCTGTATTTGACATCAAAGATCTTTATGCTGAACTTTGTGGTTGACAAGGTTTAATTTCATTTAAGTATGGGATAGGAGAGTCTTACTGGATAAGTCTGCATATAGATAAAAGTCACAGGTATCCAAATCACCTGTTCTGACTGTGTTTATAGCTGCATTTCCACCTGTACTGTATAATGTGACCCAGATTTTTTACCCTTTAATGCACCCATATGGCTCTTATTTGTAATTGTGCATCTGTTAAGCCATGTGAAATACTGAGTTTTCATGTCTGTGAAAATTCACTGCTGCTACTAGTCTTCCTTCTTTCCTTTCTTGGTTGTCTGAAGACTCCAAGAGAAGTAGTTAATATCAGTCTATTGTTTCAAACCACAAACTTTGGAAACAGATGCACTAGTGTGGAAAACAGTTTGTCGACATAACTACAAGATTGCCTCTTTGTGAAAAGACCTAGTTCCCTATGTCTTGTTCAGAATTCAAGAGTCGCCCCTATGTAAACTTGGCTGCAGAAAAATTCAGAAAATGAGCATCTTGGTTAACCTTTAAATGCTTATTCCAAGTTCAAAGGGGATTAAAAACCAAAAAATCTCTTAGAATCACCTTTCAACTAACATGAACTGCTTTGGGACATGGGTAGTTTTTATAATTAAAGTGACTAAGGATAAAACGCGTAGCATATAACTTGCTTTCTTCATGAGAGTCCACTAAAAATTCCTAGATCCCTAAAGATCAAATTTATGTAACATATCCACTTTAAAAATAACTGCCAATTTTCTGCTTTAAAAGAGATTCTATTTGCTAATGGAAAAAACAAAACTTAGTCTAGCCAGCAAAGTAATAAAACTTATGTGATGCAATGGTGCTTTTCTCATAGCAAAATGCCGCATAGGATACAAAGGAAAAGTGCATTAATGTGACCAAGGCCCATACACAGCCAATGTACACAGATCTCATTTTCCAATTTTTAGAGTATTTTAAAATTCTTTGTTAAACTTATTGAAGCAAGATATATTTTCATATATATATTTTTTGATACAGTTTAGAAACCAGATTTGATCTGGTTCTCTTGCAAATGGACTACAGTCATTTGCTTCTGCATCACTCTAGTTGCATAAACATGGCAGAAAATAGCCCTAAAACCCCTGATTTCAGACAAGCATGATGTGTGCCTATAGTCCCAGCTACTGAGGAGACTGAGTGGGAGGATTGCTTGAGCCCAGGAGTTTGAGACGAGTGTGGGTAACGTAGATGCTGTCTCTTACAAAAAAGTTAAGGCTGGCCACGATAGCTCACACCTGTAATACCAGCACTTTGGGAGGCCGAGGTGGGTGAATCACCTGAGGTCAAGAGTTCGAGACCAGCCTGGCCAAAATGGTGAAACCCCCGCCTCTACTAAAAATACAAAAATTATCCAGGCATGGTGGCATGTGCCTATAATCCCAGCTACTCAGGAGGTTAAGACAGGAAAATCACATGAACCTGGGAGGTGGAGGTTGCAGTGAGCCGAGATTGTGCCACTGTACTCCAGCCTGGGCGACAAGAGCGAAGCTCTGTCAAAAACACACACACACACACACACACACACACACACACACACACACACACCCCAAAAACAAACGAACTGATTTCACTTGAAACATATAGATAACTAAAACCAAAAGCAAATTAAGTCGTTCTAAGAGTAGTGGTTTCACTCTTCACTATTGCTTTATATAGTCATGGTCTTCACATGAGACGTTCTTAATGGTGGGAGAACTGGGACAGGATAGAAGAAGCTGGCTTGTTCTGGGTTATAACTGGTCAGTTAATTTCTTTCTTTCTTTTTTTTTTTTTTTTTTTTTTTTTTTGAGACAAGGTCTCATTCTGTCACCCAAGCTGGAGTGCAGTGGTGCAATCTCAGCTCACTACAGCCTCCACCTAGCAGGCTTAAGTGATCCCCCTACCTCAACCTCCAGAGTAGCTGGGACTATAGGCACATGCCACCATCCCAGGCTGATTTTTATAATTTTTGTAGAGATGGGGTTTCACCATGTTGCCCAGGCTGGTCTGAAACTCCTAGGCTAGATCCTCCCGCCTCGGCCTCCCAAAGTGCTGGGATTATGGGTATGAGCCACTGCAGTAGGTCTATTAACTGCCTTTAACTGTGTCCTGTTCATAACCATTTTCAAACACAGTTAAAGGTATTTTCCTTTATCTATTAAATATATGATTAGTAAAGAAATACAGTGTTTCTCAAAATAATGTCGTAAAGTTTTTGCCACTATTCTTTAAACTTTCAATTGTATAATCAATATTTCCATTAATAAAATATAAATTGCCTACATAGACTCTAAGGTATGTCTTTATTTATTCATTTATTTTATTTTATTTTTTTTTTTTGAGACTCCTCTCGCTCTGTGCCCCAGGCTGGAGTGCAGTGGCGCAATTTCGGCTCACTGAAAGCTCCGCCTCCCAGGTTCACGCCATTCTCCTGCCTCAGCCTCCTGAGTAGCTGGGACTACAGGCGCCCGCCACCGCGCCCGGCTAATTTTTTGTATTTTTAGTAGAGACGGGGTTTCACCGTGTTAGCCAGGATGGTCTCGATCTCCTGACCTTGTGATCTGCCCGCCTCGGCCTCCCAAAGTGCTGGGATTACAGGCGTGAGCCACCGCGCCCGGCCTATTTTTTTTTTTTTTTTTTTTTTTTTGAGGCAGAGTCTCACTCTGTCGCCCAGGCTGGAGTACAGTGGCCGGATCTCAGCTCACTGCAAGCTCCACCTCCCGGGTTCACGCCATTCTCCTGCCTCAGCCTCCCGAGTAGCTGGAACTACAGGCGCCCGCCACCTCTCCCGGCTAATTTTTTGTATTTTTTAGTAGAGACGGGGTTTCACCGTGTTAGCCAGGATGGTCTCGATCTCCTGACCTCGTGATCCGCCCGTCTCGGCCTCCCAAAGTGCTGGGATTACAGGCTCGAGCCACGGCGCCCGGCCTTTTTTTTTTTTTTTTTTTTTTTTTTTAAGACAGGGCCTTGTGCTATCGCCCAGGCTGGAGTGCAGTGCAGTGGCGCAATCTTGGCTCACTGCAACCTCTGCCTCCCAGGTTCAAGCCATTCTCCTGCCTCAGCTTCCTGAGTAGTTGGGATTCCAGGCGTGCGCCAGCATGCCCAGCTAATTTTTGTATTTTTAGTAGAGATGGGGTTTCCCCACGTTGGCCAGGCCGATCTCAAACTCCTGAGGTCTGCCCGCCTCAGCCTCCCAAAGTACTGGGATTATAGGTGTGAGCCACCGCACGTGGCTAAGGTATATCTTTAACGTATTTATCCCTCTGTCAATAGATGTGAGCACACACTATCACATCATGACATATCTGATTCAAATTAACACATTTGACATTCTTTGAAGCTTGCATTCGGACTGTAGCATTTGCAACACCTCACTGTATTGCTAGCCAACCAAATCTAATCAACAATTTGACGCCCTGACTAAATTAAAGAATATTTTAAAAGTTAAAAAATGTTTTGAAGTGTATTTTGAGGTTAATGTAGATAACACATAAAGTGAAGCCTCAGTCAAATTAAAACAATGTAACAGACTGTTTGGCAATAGGCTGCTTCACAGTAACTCACCACTGTGCAGAGCTTTGTCTATGCAGCATCTCATTTAATTCCCATCACAACTCAGTGTAGTTAATTTTGCATTTCCATTGCATAGTCGAGGAAAATGAGACTAAGGGAGAATGAAATGTCTTGCCCCAAATCACAAAGTTAGTAAATGGGAGAGTCATATTCTGTCTCAGCGCTGTCTGCCTTCAAAATTCACTACCTGTTAATATTCTTTTCATCTGCATTGACCACTATAGTCTTACATCTTTCTTTTCCACATTTTAGGTTATGCTGGAAAAGCACAGAGGAATTTAGTCACAGCGTGTATTAGGGGCTCACCTGTTCTCCAGTGGAGATTACATATAACTATCCCACATCCACCACAGATCTGGTGGCCTGGATAATTTATCATCCAAACCTGGACACTTGAGAGGGTGCTTTTTACCAGAAATAGAGGCACAAACTAGGATTTTCCAGAGCAGAATGAGGACATAAGATGACCCCATATAAAGCAGTAGTCTCAGGGAAGGCATGCCTTATCAGAATTTGGATGGAGGGGGTTGAAATACCCCATCCTGTGCTACTGTTAAAACACTCAAAGCCATCAAGTGCAGTGGCTCGTATCTGTAGTCCCAACTACTCTGGAGGCTGAGGTGGGAGGATGGCTTGAGGCTAGGAGTTCAAGGCTGCGCTGAGCCGTGATCTTACCACTATACTCCAGCCAGGGCTACAGAGTGAGACCCCATCTCTAACAACAACAACAACAACAACAACAAATACTCAAAGCCACAGGTCAGATTTCTGCTTTGCTTTCAAGCTACCCAGCTTCAGCCCACCCCTTTTAGCCACTCCTTCTAGAAGTGTTTCCTCACCTCCTCCATCACTGGTCTAGAATCATGGAGAGCCTCTTGTGTAAGTGTTCAGCCACCTGTGAATTAACCAAAAGAACAGGCCATTTTACTAACCATTTATTAATATTCAGTCTCCAAGATCAGAGAAGGGGTTGGAGTTGATCAAATATGTTGAGGCACAAAAGTCTGGAATATCTCCTGCATCTGGTAAAGTCTAAAGCTGGTGCTGAAAATTCAGTAAAGCCAGGCACGGTGGCTCATGCATATTAATCCCAGCACTTTGGAAGGCCAAGGCGGGTGGATCACCTGAGGCCAGGAGTTCAAGACCAGCCTGGCCAACATGGTGAAACCCCATCTCTACTGAAAACACAAAATTAGCCAGGCATGGTGGCACACATCTATTTTCCCAGCCACTCGGGAGGCCGAGGCAGGAGAATCGCTTGAACCCAGGAGGCAGAGGTTGCAGTGAGAAGAGATTGTGCCATTGCACTCCAGCCTGGGTGACAAGAGCAACACACCATCTCAAAAAAAAAAAAAAAAAAAAAAAAAAAAGGAAAAAAAGGAAATTCAGTAAAGCAATACTGTGGAGGGAACAGGTAGTTCCCTAAATAATACCACCTAAGAATTCTTCATGTTGAACACATTTTTCAGTATTACAGATGGTAAGGATTACTACTTGAGGGTCATGTGCCAAGAGGGAAGTAATGTAACCCTTCTTTGCAACATTTCAGGTCTGACTCTCCTAAATAAAGCTGAGAATTATCAGTTCTCAAGCCATGGTGCATTTCATTTTTACTTCCTCCAATAAACTGGAAAATGTACCTGATATTGGCATTATAACCATGTTATAACATTTATACTTCTTAACTCTAATTAATAAATGTAATTTGCGGTTTATCAGAAGGCTATAGGGATATTATTGCTAGTGTTTTGAGAAATATAAGATGTATTACTCCTGCGTCAATCAGTAGATATTGCCAAATAAATTTCAAGGTCATATAACTGAACATTACTATTGAACACAGTTTAGTTTTAAATAACAATGGGATTAAAATTCATCTTACAACTTCTATATAGATAAATTCAGTAATGTTTCAGGTTTTTTTTGTTGTTGTTGTTTTTTGTTTTTGTTTTTTTTTTCTGAGATGGAGTCTTGCTCTGTCACCCAGGCTGGAGTGCAGTGGCGCAATCTCGGCTCACTGCAAGCTCCGCCTCCCAGGTTCATGCCATTCTCGTGCCTCAGCCTCCCCAGCAGCTGGAACAACAGGCGCACGCTGCCCCGCCCGGCTAATTTTTTTGTATTTTTATTAGAGACGGGGTTTCGCTGTGTTAGCCAGGATGGTCTCAATCTCCTGACCTCGTGATCCGCCTGCCTCCGCCTCCCAAAGTGGTGGGATTACAGGCGTGAGCCACCGCGCCCAGCATAATGTTAGTTTTAGGGTTGGAAGACAGATGCAAGGGAGACAAATATAGGAAAATTAAGGATCAATGAGCTATTTTTAATACTTTCAAATTAGGTTGGCAGCTGTTGTTAGTGTCAGGACTTAAATAACTTTGCTTTGTTAAAAAATAAATTCGCAACATATGGATTTCAGTATGTTGTGAATTTATTGTTTGTGCTTATTAGGGAAAGTCGCTTCAGCTGAAAAAAGTAAGAAATTCTCCAGAGGATTAAAAAACCATCCTTGTTAGTGGACAAGTGATCTTGTCTTATCAAGTCTTATCAAGACATCTATCCTCAGCCGGTTGCTGTGGCTTATGCCTGTAACCCCAGCACTTTGGGAGGCTGAGGCAGAGGATTGCGTGAGTCCAGGAGTTCAAGACCAGCCTGGGCAACATGTTGAGACCCCCCCCCATCTCTACAAAAATTTTAAAAATCAGCTGGGGATGGTGGTGCGTGCCTGTGGTTCCAGCTACCCAGGAGGCTGAGGCAGTAGGATCACCCTGGGTGACAGAGTAAGACCCTGTCTCAAAAAAAAAAAAAAAAAAAAAAAAAAAAAAAATCCTCAGAAACTTCTAATCTTCTAAATTTACCAACTTTTACAGTAAAACCAGTCTTCTTGCTAATTAAATGAAGGAATTGCATTAGACTGGGTCTTAAATTCTTAAATTCTGTTATTTTTGGAATTATAAACCCAGGCCTGGGAGAGACATTCTGAGACCTTTTAATTCCCCCTTCAAACTCAATAAATGCATATGCCTATCTAGTGTGAAGAAAGAAACCCATCTATTATGTAGAAAAAAAACATCTTTCAAACTACCAAAGGAAATACCCCAATTTTCTTGTTAAGTACCCAGTATTTAAAGACACATTTGCTTTTTATCAACTGAAATTCCTCTCCTCTTCCTTTAGACTAGGGGACCTCAAGGGTTTCAGGGTGTCCTTAACACCAGGAGGAGGCAGTAAGGCTGGTACAGTATTTGGGGATGGCCTTAAAGACCAGCCTGTGGAAAAACTGATCTAGGAACCTCTGGTTAAGGATGGCAGATTGAGTACACACAGTTAGTTCTGTCCCCTTGCAAAATTTCATTAAAGTGACAGTAAAAGTATTTTTAAAAAAGAGGTAACCCACAAAGATGAATAAAATGGGAAAGAAGAAAATAACAAAACTTTGGAATCTGAAAACAGGATAATTAGTAGCTGACTTAGGAGACTTAAAGAGGCAGATCCTAATCTGGAAGTACAGATTGAGAAGCAAGTTGAGAAGCAATCTGAGTTATTCCCTAGAACTCCCAAAAGGCTCAAGAGGGTTTATCCTTTGGCAAGGGTGGAACAGAGATTCTGTACACTGTGAGACACAGTTGAGGGAGAGGGTACCTAAACAAAACCAGAAGAATCAGGTAACACACCTCAACTTGGCTGCCACATCATTCAGCCAGGGATCACCCACCCTGTAGGCAGGAGATGGAAAAAGTATTATCTAAAGAATCTGGTTAGCCAAAAGCAAGAGGTGGGGAGAGGGGGCATGGGTGCATGGAGTGAGGACAAAGCTAAGAATTCTGACTTCGGGGGTTTCCCAAGGAAACAGCCCAACCTAGATCATCTTAGTCTAGATGACAGAGTCAAAAACCTCCCTTTCCCTGCCCTCATCCTCCTAAACACAGACAGATGGCTTCCAGCAGCTTTTTAGTATCTTACTATTAAATATGAACAGACGGATGAGGATGAACAGAGAAAGAGAAAGATAATAAGAACAGATAAAACAGATACGAAAGAGAATACTTAAAGTAAACATATCATTGATATTGTCTGAGAAAGAAGATATCCCCTGTAAACAAGAACAGGATGCTACAAAAAAAGGAACCTTCATGGACATGGGAACTCTTGGATATTAAAAATACGAAAGAAGAGGCTGGGCACGGTGGCTCATGCCTGTAATCCCAGCACTTTGAGAGGCCAAGGCAGGTGGAATACGAGATCAGGAGATTGAGACCATCCATCCTGGCTAACGTGGCGAAACCCCCTCTCTACTAAAAAATACAAAAAATTAGCCGGGCATGGTGGTGGGCACCTATAGTATCAGCTACTCAGGAGGCTGAGGCAGGAGAATGGTGTGAACCCAAGAGGTGGAGCTTGCAGTGAGCCAAGATCACACCACTGCACTCCAGCCTGGGTGACAGAGTGAGACTCTGTCTCAAAAAAAACAAAAACCAAAAAACAAAAACCATGAAAGAAGAAATGGAAGGCCATTTGCTAGAAGTCTTGGAAGCTACAGTATAGGAAATTGCCTAGAAAGTAAGAACACCAAAGAAATGCAAAATCGGAGAGAAAAGATGAGAAAATTTGAAGTCCAGTCCAGGGATCCAATATCTAAATAGCAGGAAAAAAATGGAAGAAATAATATCATCAAATAAATAATTATAGAACATTTCCTGAACAGAAGGACATGAATTTCTGGATTTAAAGGCTTACCAAGTACCATGTACAGTGTTTGAAAGTAGATTCATACCAATGTACATCATCAGGTACTTTTAGTATACTGGAACATAAAAGGTTCTACAGCCTTTCAGAGAGGAAGAGAACAAATTCTCATGTGAAGGATGAAAATCATAATGGCAATACTGGAAGCCAGAGGACAGCAGAGCAGCACCCTCAAAGTTATAAAGAGAAATCAGTTTTGGCTTAGAATTCAGGAGTCTACCCAAGTATCATTTGAGGTTAAAGATAGAAAAATAGGATTTCCGGCCTCTCGGCTTTCGGCTCAGAGGGGGCGAAGGTGCAACTTTCTTCGGTCCTCCCGAATCCGGGTTCATCCGACACCAGCCGCCTCCACCATGCCGCCGAAGTTCGACCCCAACGAGATCAAAGTCGTATACCTGAGGTGCACCGGAGGTGAAGTCGGCGCCACTTCTGCGCTGGCCCCCAAGATCGGCCCCCTGGGTCTGTCTCCGAAAAAGGTTGGTGATGACATTGCCAAGGCAACAGGTGACTGGAAGGGCCTGAGGATTACAGTGAAACTGACCATTCAGAACAGACAGGCCCAGATTGAGGTGGTGCCTTCTGCGTCTGCCCTGATCATCAAAGCCCTCAAGGAACCACCGAGAGACAGAAAGAAACAGAAAGACATTAAACACAGTGGGAATATCACTTTTGATGAGATCATCAACATTGCTCGACAGATGCGGCACCGATCCTTAGCCAGAGAACTCTCTGGAACCATTAAAGAGATCCTGGGGACTGCCCAGTCTGTAGGCTGTAATGTTGATGGCCGCCACCCCCATGACATCATATATGACATCAACAGTGGTGCTGTGGAATGCCCAGCTAGTTAAGCACAAAGGAAAGTATTTCAATAAAGGATCATTTGACAACTGGAAAAAAAAAAAAAGATAGAAAAATATATTTTCAGATATGTAAGCTTTCAACAATTTCACCTTCCATAAAAAGGTACATGGGATAGAGTGTGGGTAGAAGTTAACAGATAATGCCTTAAGGGCTGGGTGGGCATAGTGGCCCACGTCTGTAATCCCAGCACTTTGGGAGGCAGGTAGATCACCCGAGGTCAGGAGTTCGAGACCAGCCTGGCCAACATGGTGAAACTCTGTCTCTACTAAATACAAAAATTAGTCGGGTGTGGTGGCAGACACCTGTAATCCCAGCTACTCAGGAGACTGAGGCAGGAGAATTGCTTGAACCTAGGAAGCGAAGGTTGCAGTGAGCCAAGATGGCACCATTGCACTCCAGCCTGGGCAATAATGGTGAAACTCCATCTCAAAAAAAAAAAAAGATAATGCCTTAGAGCCAAGTGTGATGGCTCATGCCTATAATCCCAGCACTTTGGGAGGCCAAGGCGGGCGGATCACTTGAGGGTAGGAGTTTGAGACCAGCCTGGCCAACGTGATGCAAACCCATCTCTACTAAAAAATAGAAAAGTTAGCCAGGCATGGTGGCTTGCGCCTGTAGTCCCAGCTACTCAGGAAGCTAAGGCAGGAGAATCCCTTGAACCTGGGAGGCGGAGGTTGCAGTGATTCAAGATCACGGCCACTGCACTCCTACCTGGGGGACAGAGCGAGACTCCATTTCAAAAAATATAGATAGATAGATAGATAGATAGATAGATAGATAGATAGATAGAGCCTTAAAAAAAGTTAAAGTAGGCCGGGCGCGGTGGCTCAAGCCTGTAATCCCAGCACTTTGGGAGGCCGAGACGGGCGGATCACGAGGTCAGGAGATCGAGACCATCCTGGCTAACACGGTGAAACCCCGTCTCTACTAAAAAAAAAATACAAAAAAACTAGCCGGGCGAGGTGGCGGGTGCCTGTAGTCCCAGCTACTCGGGAGGCTGAGGCAGGAGAATGGCTTGAACCCGGGAGGCGGAGCTTGCAGTGAGCTGAGATCCGGTCACTGCGCTCCAGCCTGGGCGACAGAGCGAGACTCCGTCTCAAAAAAAAAAAAAAAAAAAAAAAGTAGTAAATCAGTGTGTTATCTAGAGAAATGGAGATAAATACTAAAAGAATCAGCTAACAGAGGGGAAGCAGAAAAGGGAAAAAACTGAGAACTGCTGTTTCTCAAAACAAACCTTTTAGGACTGTTTGGTTTTTAAATGATGTGCTTATATAATTGTAAAAAAAATTAAGTTTACAAAAGAAAAGATGGAATAGGTCACGATGGGCATACAAACTTTCTTTTCATTTTTGTTTGATAATATGGATCTTTCAATTTGACAAGTCCTTTGACAGCATATAATAGATAAATTGTTCAGATTTAATTTTAACTCATCAGCCTTTGAGTTTCCCAAGGTGTTTCTGTAGGTCTGCATGCATTAGTAAAATCATTCTTTTGTAGCAGTAATTAAGTTATATTTAGATAACTATTTCTTATGGGGACACTGACAAGAGATCCACAGGAAAAAAAAAAAAAAAAGATGATGATCTTTCTTCTTCCACTGAAGAACCATGAGATAAGAGAACTAGCAGGCGGAGGTTTAATCGTTTTCTGACACACAAGCATACACAGAGGAAAATATGAAATGCAAAAAATAAAAGGTTTTTAAATCCCAGAATAGAAGACATAGTTTCAGTTGCTGCAACCTGAAATGAATTGTTTTTATTAGCTCATTAATGTTTCATGATTTGGGGATATATTTGTATACCATGTTGTTGGACTATTTTATTGCAGTGATGATGCCTCAAAGGATTTTGAAAAGGACCAAATGAATTTTGAGATAGTTATAGTTTTGGGGCTATTGCATGTACTAAACTGAATAGCTTTCTAATATACAGTGAGATTGTATCCATGTTTTATTATACAATATCTTTTTTTTTTTTTTTTTTTTTTTTTTTTGGAGACAAAGTTTCACTCTTGTCGCCCAGCTGGAGTGCAGTGGTACAATCTTGGCTCACTGCAACCTCCGTCTCCCGGGTCCAACTATTCTCCTGCCTCAGCTTCCCAAGTAGCTGGGATTACAAGTATGCACCACCACACCTGGCTAATTTTTTGTATTTTTAGTAGAGACGGGTTTTCTCTATGTTGGCCAGGCTGGTCTCAAACCTCTGGCCTCAAGTAATCTGCCTGCCTTGGCAGGCAGTGCTGGGATTGCAGGTGTGAGCCACTGCACCCAGCCTGTTATATAATGTTTTTTTAAAGGAGACACTAAAACTTTAAAAAGAGAGAGACATAGGGGACAGCATTGAAGATATGTAAATAGAGGGAGTAGATAGTGAATTAATTAAGAGCAAAGAGCAGCTCTTATTCAGTTTTTTTTTCCTGCCCAACAGCATCTTGTTTTGTTGCCCGGGCTGGAATGCAGTGGCTATTCACAGGCATTATGATAGCACGGTGCAGCCTAGAACTCTTGGATTCAAGCACTTCTTCTGCCTCAGCTTCCTGAGTAACTGGGACTATAAGAGTGCCCAGCTGTATTCATTTAACAAATATTGAGTACCTACTATGCACCAATACACAGGTATTGGAGCTACATCAGTGAACAAAATGGACAGAAATCCTTGCCTATGTAGAGCTTACATTCTAGTGGGGTGGGAGGTGAAGAAAGGGACCAAACAAAATGATTACAGGCAGGGCACGGTGGCTCACACCTGTAATCCCAGCACTTTGGGAGGCCGAGGCGGGCAGATCACTTGAAGTCAGGAGTTCGAGACCAGCCTGACCAACGTGGTGAAACCCCGTCTCTATTAAAATACAAAAATTGGCCAGGCATGGTGGCAGATGCCTGTAATCCCACTTACTCAGGAAGTTGAGGCAAGAGAACTGCTTGAACCCAGGAGGCGAAGGCTGCAGTGAGCCAAGATGGTGCTGTTGTTCTCCAGCCTGGGCTAAACTACATATCAATAAATAATAATAATAATGCCTTAGGGCCAAGTGGGCTCTAAGGCATTGGGATGCCATCTTGGATTTTCATAGCTTGAGAAGTCAATGCCTGACTTCCAAGCTTCAAAAGACAGGCTGACTCTCTAGTTAGGACCAAAATTAGCTGAGCATGGTGGCACATGCCTGTAATGCCAGCTACTTGGGAGGCTGAGGCAAGAGAATCACTTGAACCCGGGAGGCAGAGGTTGCAGTGAGCTGAAATCACACCACTGCACTCCAGCCTGGGTAACAGAGTGAGACTCTGTCCCCCACAAAAAAAACAAAATGATTACATACAATACATACTATGTCAGATGGAAATCGGTGCTATGAAGATAAATAACTCAGGAAAGAGAGATGAAGAATGTGGAATAGGGAGAGGGCAGGCAATACAGTTTTAAATAGGGTAGACGCACAATAGGCACACTAAAATGCTTGCTGAAATTATTGATAAAAACACAATGTACAGCTGGGCACGGTGCCTCATGCCTGTAATCCCCGCACTTTGGGAGGCCAAGGCAGGTGGATCACTTTTAAGGTCAGGAGTTCAAGACCAGCCTGTCCAACATGGTGAAACCCTGTCTCTACTAAAAATACAAAAAAATTAGCTGGACATGGTGCTGCACACCTGTAGTCCCAGCTACTCAGGAGGCTGAGGCACAAGAATTGCTTGAACCTGGGAGGCAGGGGTTGCAGTGAACCAAGATCATGCCACTGCACTCTATCCTCGGTGACAGAGCAAGATTCTGTCTCCAAAAAAACCAAAATACATATCTGTCCATATCTGGAAAGCTTGTCTGAACCCTGAATTTTTTTTTTGTAATGTGACCATCCTTTTGGGCATTCAGGCACATCATTGGAGCTAAAGCAAAGACAAGGACCTGGAAAGAACTAGGGAAGGTCGCTTGAATAGCACAACCCCAGCGGGGTAGAATGATGGTATAAGGAGAGTCAGATGCAGATCATGGCCTCACAGACCTCACAGTCCATTAGTCTTTAGCAAAGCCAAGCTCTTGGCAAAATACAAAAGATTCCCTATAATAATGGGAGACGGTTTGCTTGTTTTTTCAAAATTTTTTGCATCCTAGAAATGTACAGAGCACAATATCTAGCTTTGAGAAATAAAGAAAACCTTTCAAGTAAACCTTTGTTCCAGAAGAGATCAAGCTGTTCCGTATTCATCCCCTGCTTCCAGCATTTAGGTGCCTGGGTTTCTTGGAAATAATACTTTTTATGTGTCTCTAATACACATCTCCAAGCAAGGGCTAGGAAAACTCCAGGGTAAGCCTTCAATCATTTTTACAGACATTGGGTTTCCATACCCCCCTCTCCTGTGGAACCTGATTTGGGAAAGTAGGTTTTTGTTTTTAATTCTCAGGGAAGTTAAACAAACAAGGCCAATGGATCAGAGCCCCCATCACAAGGCCAGACCCTCAGAGGAAATTCAGTAAATACTACTTTCTGTTCATCTCATACCTGTAGGCTTTCTCTTTGCATCCTGCAAGCCAGTATAGTCTTTTATTCTTATTTTTATCCACATCTGCAAAATTCATGTGGACACCTGCAGATTACTCTGGGTTATCGTCAGACGTACTTCTTTCTTTCCCTGTCTCTAATTATGTACTAAGGATGCAGCCCCTGAAGCTCAACTTCCATTTCTCCAGCAGTCTCCTCACCCTTGTAGAATAATGAGACCCTGTCTTTTGAGAGTACAGTGCTTAAAGTAAATGGTGTTTAAACTGAAGTCTCCCTCTGGTTTTATTGGTAAAGACAGAATCCTTGACTGCCCTGCAGGCACAGTGCCCTTGACTCTTCTGGCTGGTCTTTGTTGTGGGAGAGCTGTTGGAACCTGTGTGTAAACATCACAGTGAGGGGCACACCCAGGGCATCCTCTGTGCTGGGCCTGCTCCTTTTGAAGTGTCTGGTGATTGTACCATTGTCATGCCAGTTGGAGGAGTCCTTTTGTTTTACAATGGCAAAGCTCTGAAGAGCCAGCTGATAAGACTTGGGACCCTGGTGTGAAACTGACCCTTTGAACTAGGAAGAATCTTTTCAGATAAGCAAGCCCCGGCATTTTTATCACACAACTTTTTATTAGAGCTTTTAACAGAGCAGGTTAGTGTCCTTACTAGGCACATACATAAAGGTTTTTCAGGCTCTTCTACAATAACACACACATAGGACATAGCCTCCATTTTTACGAAGGTGCAAACCTTCCAATTGCCCATCTCAATAAAGACCTTTGGGAAAATAGTATCAATTTTGGGAATTCATTGATAGTTATTCATTAAAAAAGATTAATTATACCAGGAATAAAATACAAATGAAAGCCAATTTAAAACCTTTAAAAAAATAAAGTTATGCTTTCTCCCTTAAAAATGCTCTTCGTTTTTTGTGTTTTTTTTTTCTTTTTTTTCAAAATTTAATCAAGACAGGGTCTTGCTATGTTGCCCAGGTTGGCCTTGAACTCCTGGCCTTAAGCAGTCCTCCCACCTTGGCCTCCCAAAGTGCTGAGATTGCCTACATAAGCCACTGTGCCCAGCCTTTAAAAATTATCCTAATAATCTTTTTTTTTTAAATTTTTTTGAGACAGAGTCTCTCTGTCACCCAGGCTGGAGTGCAGTGGGGCAATCTTGGCTCACTGCAATCTCCACCTTGCAGGTTCAAACAATTCTTCTGCATCAGTCTCCTGATAGCTAGGATTACAGGTGTGCGCCACCATGCCCGGCTAATTTTTGTATTCTTGGTAGAGACAGGGTTTCACCATGTTGGCCAAGCTGGTCTCAAACTCCTGGCCTCATGATCTGCCTGCCTTGGCCTTCCAAAGTGCTGGGATTACAGGTGTGAGCCACCTCACCGGGCCATGATTTTGATAATCTTTTGGACAAAATGGCATGAGATATTTCTTAGTAAAGGCCATTAGTACAGCAGGAAGTAGAAAAATATAATAAGTGGTAGTCATTATTATTATTATTATTATTATTATTATTATTATTAAGGACAAGGATCTTGCTATGTTGCCCAGGCTGGTCATTCAGTCATTCAGTTACTCAACAAACCTTTGTCCAGTTCCTTCTATGTGATGGCCTATGATGCTGCACTGAGCATGGTGCTCTAGTTCTCCATCCTCCCAAGTCGTCCCACCCAGCAGAGACCACAGACATCAAATAGACAACCAAAATAAAGGGTGAGCAGAATAAGGCAGGGAAGTGATGGCACTGTGGGAGCATCCTTTTTGATACGGAAAGATCCTTGGAACTTAATTCTGGAGTGTGCTTTAAAGGAAGAATTTTATTTTCCTTTTTCAATAGTTCTTTGAGAGTTTCCATGTTTTATGTTCAATTTTGCTTTCCAACTTTTCCTTCATGTTAGCCTAAATGCGTCTCTAGGCAGTTTCCCAAAATAGAATTTTCCATTTCAGACTAAGGAACTGCAGATGAGATCGAGAATTTAGGGTAAATGCCTTAGCACTTGCATTTGAAGTTTAATACTGTCTAAACCCCAAGGAGACAAAAAGGCCTTGTGTGGCTGCTCAGACTGTCAGGCCCATCACCGGCTGTGGTCTCCTCTGCGAGCACAGGGCCCAGTAGACTGGCAGGCTGCTGTTCTCAAAGGGAGCGCATGCAATTGTTTCTACTTCATCACTCTGGGGTGGAGCAACAGGTTCTAAAATAGCTTTTGGGTTTAAACTGGCCCCTATATATACAACTGACCTTTATTCCTAGGGTTTATAGACTGAAGGAATTGGAGAATTTAGGATTTCATAGCCAAAAGACGTTAGAGATCATCTGCCGCTGTAGATGAGAAACTGAGGTTCCCAGGGTAAACGTCTTCTAGCCAGTTAGTGGTAGAAGCAGAACTACAGTGACAAGCCCTGTTCTTCTCCATTCCAGAATCAGAATACAGCGCCACAATTTCCAAGCACCCTGAAAGTGCATCCCTATCCCCCGCTTCCTTTCCACTGCTTCTGGTACTTCTCTGCCCACCTGTGTCTAAAGCCAGGCAATTTTGAGATATTTTCTATGTGTTCAACCTACAGCAAATATCTTTTCATATATATATATATGTATTTTTTTATTTTACCTCTAAGAAATAAAGCTATTTATGAAGCAATTCCTTATCAATGAGTCCTGTTGATGAATTTTATATTTCTAATTTGGTGTATGTTATATACCCATGTATAAAACAGTTGAGCCCAGACCAATAAATGTTATCCTGAGAACTGCAGTAGGGATTTACAGATTTATTACCACTTGCCTTCTTTTTTTTCTTTTTTTCCCCAAACAGTAGCTCACTTGTGAGAATTGCTTTGCACATAATGTTCAGGCCTACTTGAATTTTAGACCAAAAAAGTTTAATGGTATAGGATATTCGAATAGGAAGGGATGTTGTGCTGAGGTTACTGCCATATAATAAAGTTCCTAGTGCCCTGAAGCAGTATGAGCTTGGAGGATCCTTTATAAAAAATACTTAATCTAAGGCCAACATTTCACCCCTTTCCCTTTTCCTGTTCCCCCTCCTTCTCAAAGCCATATTCTCTATACTTTCCATTTTCCACTAGAGCTCTTATAAAAGAATTATTATCTTTTCATGAGTTCTTAAAAACATAAAAATGGTATCTCAATCGCCATTGAAATATATTTTCACTGTTGCTTGTTTGTATAGTTAACTTTTATAAAACCCCAAAAAGGGCAAATTGATGGATTAATGCAAATGAGATTGACATCATTGCATTTTATATCCTGATAAAATCACACAGGAACAGGAGCTGTAATCTTATCATACTGTGTATCCTCCAATATGTATTTATCTTATTCTCTGGCTATTGAGGAAAAATTAATACTACCAATACTGCGATTAAAGCCGGAGATAAGCTTATGTCTCGTCTATCACATGACTGACTATAGTCATCTTCTATTTCTCTGCATTAAATCAACACAGATGCTTTGGCTTTATAAATGTCAGTCAACATCATTTAGGCTCTGCCGCCTGCTCAGTGCAATGCAACCTTCATTGACGGTATGATGGGGAATGGAGATTAGTTCCTCCAGAAGAATTCTTCCTTACAATAATATGATCATAACAGCTCAAAAAAAATTCTTCTATATGATGAAACAAATCAGAAGACCGAGCAAGTGAAAAGCTATAGAACTGGTGCAAGGAGAAAGGAATAATGTTACAACAGAGAGGAGCAAGAGATACAATTGTGAACAGATTGAATCATTTGTCAGTGGCCATTTTAGGGCAAATAACAAGTTGCGGTGTCCCAGTGAGTTAGGGTATGTTTAGTTCAAAAGGGTTCAAAACCCTTTCCAGCTTTTGTCTGTAAGAGTCATGTGTTTTAATTGTTTTTCTGCTTTGTCTACACAACTTGATCTGCTTAGTATTTTCAGTAACTATCCCCTATCCCCCAAATGACACGTGATCTGCTGCTATGTGTCCGTCCGTGTGTTGGAACACTAATGAACACTCAGAACGCAGGGAGACAGCAGCTGCCCAGCAGCCTTCAAGTTTCAACAGCCCTACCCAGCAGGACAGCAGTTAATTTACATCCAAGGGAGCAGCACTCACCTCAAAAGCTTCATGAACATACAGCTTTTGCATAAGAAATGTGTTGAAATTGCAGAAACTATGCATAATTAAACTTAAGCCTTGCATGTTCCCCAAATAATGGGTTTAGATATTAGATGATGAAATGGCCTTGATTTCTAAATTTCTCATTTTGTGTTTTTCTAACCCCTCCTACAAACATTTTAGAGAAACCGTAGTATTCAAAGGTTTTGTGGCTCAAAACCAGTACCCCAAGCTATGCCAAAAGAACATGGCCGGGTGCGGTGGCTCACCCCTGTAATCCCAACACTTTGGGAGGTTGAGGCGGGTAGATCACAAGGTCAGAAGTTCAAGACCAGCTTGGCCAAGACGGTGAAACCCCCTCTCTACTAAAAATACAAAAATTAGCTGGGTGTGGTGGT
Organism: Macaca mulatta; assembly: GCF_049350105.2. Classification (NCBI taxonomy): domain Eukaryota; kingdom Metazoa; phylum Chordata; class Mammalia; order Primates; family Cercopithecidae; genus Macaca; species Macaca mulatta. The sequence goes on along the minus strand of NC_133416.1, from coordinate 49,451,268 downwards.
GGGTGCCTGTAATCCCAGCTGCTCAGGACTGAGGTCGAGAGTTGCTTGAACCCAGAAGGCGGAGATTGCAGTGAGCCAAGATCGTGCCACTGCACTCCAGCCTGGGCGACAGAGCAAGAGTCTCTTAAAAAAAAAAAACAGAAAGAACATTATTGGGCTGGGCACGGTGGCTCACGCCTGAAATCCCAACACTTTGGGAGGCCGAGGAGGGTGGATCATCTGGGGTCAGGGGTTCAAGACCAGCCTGGCCAACGTGGTGAAACCTCATCTCTACTAAAAATGCAAAAATTAGCTGGGGGTGGTGGTGGTGGGTGCCTGTAATCCCAGCTACTTGGGAGGCAGAGGAAGGAGAATCGCTTGAACCCAGGAGGCAGAGGTTTCAGTGAGCCCTTATCACGCCTTTGCACTCCAGCCTGAGCAACAGAGTAAGACTCTATCTCAAAAAAAAAGAAAAGAAAAGAAAAGAAAAAAGAACATTTTTGACTTATATAATTAATGAAGTTAACTTTCATTTGAGAAGGACATCTTAACTCAGACGGGTCAAATCCCTAAAATCACACTTCCCCTTTGGAACTTTTCATAAAAGAGTCCTGAGAGTCACTCAGCAACACGGGTGCTTCATACGCAATATTGAAGACTTTGCAATGTCCAGGTAGAATTTCGCCTTAACCAACTAATGAATGAAAACTTAAAGTAACTTTTTGTTCTTATTCCACAAATTTACCACTTTTTTTAGGAGAGCTGGTAACCAAAGTGAATGATATCTGTAGACCGGTAGTTCCTACACCTGGGTACAAATTGCAGTTATCTATGGAGACTACATTAAATGCAAATTTCTGGATCCTAATTCAGAGTTACTAAGTCAAAATCTATAGGGATATGATTGAGGGTTCTGTGTATTTTAAGAGGCTTTCGAGGTGATTCTTACATTGTGCCAACCCACTCAGCATCAATTGCTGTTGGAGCACAACTAACAAAGGCAACCTGGGCCTAGCGCAGTGGCTTACACCTGTAATCCCAGCACTTTGGGAGGCTGAGGCAGGTGTTATCACCTGAGGTCAGGAGTTTGAGACCAGACTGACCAATATAGTGAAACCCTATCTCTACTAAAAATACAAAAATTAGCTGGGTGTTGTGGCACGCGCCTGTAGTTAAACCTCCTCTGGAGGCTGAGACAGGAGAATCACTTGAATCCAGAAAGCGGAGGTTGCAGTGAGCCAAGATCACACCACTGCACTCCAGCCTGGGCAACGGAGTGAGACTCTGTCTCCAAAAACAAAAACAGAAACAAAAAAACAAAGGCAACCTAATTCCCATGCATCATATCTAATAGCAAGTACTGTTGCCTTATTCTACAAATAGAATGTCTTAATCCATTTAAATGACATTTTTAGAATACCTGTGGAGGACAAAACTGTTCTACCTTTGCTGAGTTACTGGCTTCCAGCCCAAACACACACACAAATCCAGATCCATCTACCCACATAGATACATGGCCAAGGGGTGGACCCTTTGCAGTCATAATGGATCCTAACCCCAGAACTGTGAAGTGGCCGTGTTTTTGGGTTTTTTTGTTTTTGTTTTTGTTTTTTTGTTTTTTTGAGATGGAGTCTCACTCTGTCGCCCAGGCTGGAGTGCAGTGGTACAGTCTAGGCTCACTGCAACCTCCACCTCCTGGGTTCAAGCAATTCTCCTGCCTCAGTCTCTGAGTAGCTGGGTCTACAGGTGCCTGCCACCACACCCAGCTAATTTTTGTATTTTTAGTAGAGACCGGGTTTCATCATGTTGGTCAGGCTGGTCTCAAACTCCTGACCTGGTGATCCACCCGCCTCAGCCTCCCAAAGTGCTGGATTACAGGCATAAGCGACTCTGCCCAGCCAAGTGACCATGTTTTAACCTTACAGAACGATGAGCCATAAAGTCCTGTCTGTCTGCAAAGAGAGAAAAATAAAGTGTTAAACCAGAAATTAGCAGAGACAGGAATGGAGAAAGAATGCTGTCTAAATGTCTGGGGGTTTTCCATTTCTGAATTACAGCCATTTTCTGAAGCTCAGCTGCATTCCTGCCCTTGTGTTAGCCTGAGACACCTCTGTATCCTTCCAATGAATTATTGCCCCTCACCCTTTTCCCCATAAGTTACTTTGGTTTCTGTTACTTACAACCACAGAACCCTAATACAAATCTCATTCAGCAGTTTCAACAAAATTCATTTTACATCAACAGTAGCTCCCTCATACACCTACTAAGCTTGGGTGCTGAAAAAGGAGAGAAGCAACACATCTGTAGAGTCAGTTCCAAAAGAACACTAGTTCTGTGCAGAGTTTTCTGCCCGCTAAATGTGCTTTTTGGAGGCAGGTACTCTTTGATTCCCCAGTCGGAGTATTTTCCTTAAAGTCACTTGAATTATAACTAAGCAGTTTCCCTGTACTCTGCCCACCAAATATTCCTGAATAAGAAGTTTCCTTTCTTGGCACCATGCCCAGGACTCACATCCAGGAGTGATGCCTCTGAGCCTTTCCTGGCCTCTATTTTCAGAAATCTGCAATCAGCTGCTAACATCCCCTGCTTGTTACAGGTCCTCACATTTTATGATACAGACTTTTCCTCAGACCTCGCTTTTCTTCCTATCTCATTTTCCTCCTTTTTTAAATAAACCATCCACAGAGTTGATATTCTGGTGTCACATATTTATTATTTATCGTTTAGAACTTCTAAAATCCACATATGATTTTTGTGAAGAAGTGGGTTTTTGATTCTGTTTTTTTTGCCACAGACCTAGAATTTAAGCTAAAGTTGGTCTCAAACCTCTTTTTCCCAAGAATTCCCTTTGTTACTTAATTAAATCATCAGAACCCGCTTTTTGAATTACAGGCAGATTCATGATGGGAGGACCCTGGGAGGAATTTGGGAGGTTACAGGAACCTCAGGTATGACCTAGCACTCATCCCTTTATTAAGTGAGTTGGAAAAGGTATAAAGAAGGTGAGGAGGTAAATCAGATTCCTAGAGCTGAGAATTACCCCAACGGCTAGGGATATTCGTATGTGAATTATTTTTGTGCGTTCACCCTTCTATGACTATAAGACTCAGAAGAGAAATCAGCTTTCTTAATTGTTACTTTCCTTAGAACAAGTATTTCCTTAGAACAAGTATTGAACAAGTATTCCTTGAACAAGTATTGAAGTCAGTGGCTCTTAATTGTTTGTTTTGTGTGTGTATGTTATGCTGAAGAGCTCAAATATTCCATCTCTCATAATCATTCTGTAAGGTCTGTGTCTTTTTCTCTAGTTACTTTAGTTAAGATTTGTATTGTGATAGTCTATTTTGGGAAAATTCCAGGGATTTAGTGGTAGTTTCTTTACTACCCAGCACTGCAAAGAATCTATCCCCTTGTGTAAAATGAGTGTGAGGGAAGTCTGAACATGCTCATCCCAGGTGGGAGTAACTAAGCCCAGGACTTTACTAGATAAGTAACAGGTGTGAAGTGTTGTCAAAAGGCTCTTCTCTTTGACAGCTGAATTGAGCCATAAAATTTTTAAATAATTTATGCAAGTCTGCCGGAGAGCAGATATAGATTGTTAATCCAAGGCTCAGAATGCATGAGTGTTGATTTCACAGTGAAATGCTTAAAAGTTAATTTTTGTATTGTGTCTCTTATCTTTGGCCTAGGTGAAAATATGCAGATTGCCCCACAAGTCCAAATTAATTTAGTAAACTGTTGCCCATGGACTTAACATGTTCTGTTTGCTCTTAAGTAGAATCAGAGTTTATCGTAATCATATGTTTCTGTTTACATTTTAAAATATTATGAGATGGCCAAAACCAGGGTTAAGAAACCTTTAAAACATCTTTAATTTCAGCTTAACTGCAAGTTTGTGTACTCTTCTTGTAAGCTGGATTTTTCCTCCTCAAAAAGAGAAGCAAAGCAACATGTGGTTTGTTACATTCATTGCTCTTCTTAGCCTGTTTTGCATTAGGAGGTTATGGAAACCTAAAACTGAAACCTCCATAAAGAAAAACCATACAGGGAAGGAAAGAAATAGAGAAAAAAGACATCTGAGACTCGGCCCTTTTCCCGCATCTGCCCTGAAAATACATTCCAGTGTAAAATGTGCATCCTTGGTAGTTGAAAGTAGAGAGGAGAAGAGAATAAATATATATATTTTTAAATCACACAAGCCAGACATGGTGGTTCATGCTTGTAATCCCAACACTTTGAGAGGCCAAGGCAGGAAGATTGCTTGAGCCTACAAGTTCAAGATCAGCCTGGGCAAGACAGTGAGACCCCTGTCTCTACAAAAAAATACAAAAATTAGCCGGGCATAGTGGTGTGTGCTTGTGGTCTCAGCCACTTGGGAGGCTGAGGTGGGAAGATTGCTTGAGCCCAGGAGTTTGTGGCTGCAGTGAGCTTTGATCATGCCACTGCACTCCAGCTTGGACAACAGAACGAGACCCTGTCTCAAAAAAAATAAAAAACAAATATATATATATAGGTATATATATATATATATATACCTATAAAGTACTTTAGTTAAGTAGGCCTTGTATTTCCCCTTTAAGAACTATCTAAAACATAAAACCATCAGAGAAAAAACACAAACAGAAAACTATAAATGTCCATTCATTCCAGGCCATTCTGTAAATTAACCGTCACACCTGTTGGCAGGCTTCTAGCAGTAGCATGGCAAAAGTCCCAGCCCACCTTCTTCGAACTGCTCCTAGCAATGTTGATGGCAACAGTGAGTATTTTCCTCACAAGCACAGAAAATTTGCAGTACAGATAATGCACTAGCAGTTGTCTTGAATTATTTTTCCCCTTATAATTCCACTATTAATTAAATTTGTTATTATATAGCATGAGCATCATAATGCCTGGATGTTTCTGTTATAGGCTTTCAAGGATCCCAGATATTTATGTGTGTGATCATCATGTTTATTCTCCCTAAGAAATCTCTTAATTAGGCATGAGAAATAGAATGACAAGCATTTTTCTGTAGTAGATTTTAATTTGCCTGACTGTATGGGGGAAAAAAAGCCACTTCATGAAAGATCTTCGTAGGAATCAGTTGCATGGTAGAGAAAGTCATTTTAAAGGTTACTGGAAAGGCAAGAAGATGATCATAAATGTTGCTTGGGTAGGAATTTGCTCTCCTCTTTTTTTTTTTTTTTTTTTGAGACGGAGTCTCACTCTGTCACCAGGTTGGAGTGCAGTGGCATGATCTTGGCCCACTGCAACCTCCCCTTCCCGGGTTCAAGCGATTCTCCTGCCTCAGCCTCCTGAGTGGCTGAGACTACAGGCACCTGCCTCCGTGTCCAGCTAATTTTTGTATTATTAGTAGAGATGGGGTTTCACCATGTTGGCCAGGATGGTCTCAATCTCTTGACCTCATGATCCGCCTGCCTTATCCTCCCAAAGTGCTAGGATTACAAGCATGAGCCACCGTGCCCAGCCTTGCTCTCCTCTTTTATCGTTTGAGCGGCAGCTCCATTTGCAGAGATTGTCTAGCCATATCATTGGATTTTTCAAAAACCCTTTAGGCTGTTCAGATCCTAAAAATGTGATATCATAAAATGATATCCTAAGTCATACTTATAGTTTTCACTAAATTGCTCCCACCAAACACACTTTTCCAATAGGTAGAAGCATTTCAGAGATTTCTGGAATCTTGTTAGAATTTCTTGAAAGAAAAGCTGATAAGTTCAGAAATGGTTGACCGTGGAAATGTGATCTAGTCTATTATAAATGTAACAACGTACTCAGCAGTCTTCAATTGGAACTAGAGTTTGTGTTAAGTAAAAATGTTTGGTCTTCAGCAGGAAGTAGATTGTCTTTACAAGCCCAAGTGATACGAGTTCCAATAGTCTCCTATTATTTGAGCTCATCTGCAATAAATTTTTGTTCAGGGACATATTGTTAGAATTGCCCAGATATGCTGCCAGACAGAATATTAATTCTATTGCTTTTTTTTTTTTTTTTTTTTTTGCATTTGTTGAAACTGAAAGATTTTAGTTAAAAAAAAAAAGAAGAGAAAAATAATGGAAAATGTATTATAGTCCTGTGAGTTGAGCTATAATCAATTTTGTCTGAAAAGTTTATTAATGGCTGCATTACTTCATTGCCTTCAGGATATCATGTGAGATACATTCAGTAGAATGCATTACACACAAACTAACAACTGAACCATGTTCATGGTCTCTTGTTCAGCACAATCTGCATTGAAATGGAAGAGGTGATGGTTGGGTTGCTGAACTCATCCAAGAGTGCTGTCTTTGACTAAGTGCTTAGTACATACTGATACTGGTAATGCCTGATAGGCAACAGAGCAACTATTACATAAATATCTTCAAATACAGGCTAGTTTTGTTGTATTTAGACAATAAAACGATTTTGTATCTGTAGAAATTAAGATGGTACAATGAACTGCTTCAGAAAGCTCAGGGTGTCATTTGTCTGATTATCTCCAGGGTTGGTGTGTGTTGGAGGGTCCATGTTTTTGCCTTTGTGCTGTATAACTCTTTGGTCCTAAAGGCCAGCAAAGCCAAAATATTGTCATTGAGCTCCCCTAAATGAGACTGACAATCACTGCTTCATTTCTGGCTCAAATAATATGGTATTAAAAATTTCTAGGCCATGGCTGGGCACCGTGGCTCGTGCCTGTAATCCCAGCCCTTTGGGAGGCCAAGGCAGGTGGATCACTTGAGGTCAGGAGTCCAAGACCAGCCTGGCCAACATGGTGAAACCTCATCTCTACTAAAAAAAAAAAAAAGACTACAAAAATTAGCCAGGCATCGTGGCAGGCACCTGTAATTCCAGCTAGTTGGGAGACTGAAGCAGGAGAATCGCTTGAACCCGGGAGGCAGAGGTTGCAGTGAGCTGAGATCAGACCGCTGCACTCCAGCTTGGGCAACAGAGCAATACCCTGTCTCAAATAAATAAATTTCTAGGCCAGGCATGGTGGCTCATACCTATAATCCCAGCACTTTGGGAGGCTGTGGCAGATGGATCACCTGAGGTCAGTAGTTCAAGACCAGCCTGGCCAACATGGTGAAACCTCGTCTCTACTAAAAATACAAAAATTAGCCGGGTGTGGTGACATGTGCCTATAGTCCCAGCTACTCAGGAGGCTGAGGTGGGAGAATCGCTTGAACCTGGGAGGCGGAGGCTAAGGTCAGCCGAGATTGCACCACTGCACTCCAGCCTGGGCAACAGAACAAGACTCTGTCAAAAAAAAAAGAAAATCTAGATTTATTCTACTTACATTCTGGTGATGCTGCCAAGAGAAAAGCCAGGAAAAGCAAAGCATATTATTTTGCTACTTATAGGAAGCTCTGCTTTAGCGCATTGGCTTTGATGTTAGACCAGGGTTTGAATACAGGCTCCTTCCCAAATTACCTGATAACTTTATACAATTTATCTTACTTTTCTCTTTTGTAAAATGGGAAAATAAGATCCACCTTATTCGTTATAATGATTTTTTTAAAAAATGTACAGGATTTAGTACAATGCCTAGCATACTAGTACTCCGCAAGTTATAGCTGGTATAATAATGAGAGAGGTTCATTTGGCACTATTGTGTTCTTACTCGATCTATCACCAAAGATAAAGTGGTGACATCACACTGATTGTGAAAAATGACTCAGAATTCTAATACATACTCGAGTCCTCATTCTGTTAGTTTTGGGACAAATGGAGAGTTCTGGAGCAGTGAGAGCTCAGTGTAGAAGCCCTTGGTCTAATGGGGCTTCAGGGAACATTTCCTGGACCCATCCTGAACAAAGTCTTGAAGTAAGAGTTAGGCTAACAAAAACGAGCAGTTAGATGGCTCCAAGTAGAAGAAACAGCAGAATGAAACATATGGTTGGAAACTACCAGTTCTACAGCCTGGAAGTGAGGTATGACCAATGATGGAGACAGAGCTGGAGGATCAGTAGGGACTGGAAATGGAGGGACTTCTTTGCGAAGAGTCTTAATTTTATCTCATGAAGGTTTTGGAAAAACTGAAGAAGGGATTTTTTTTGAAATTTAAATAGAGATAAGGTTTCATCCTGTTGCCCAGGCTGGTCTCGATCTCCTGGGCTCAAACAATCCTCCCACCTTGGCCTCCGAAAGCACTGGAATTACAGGCGTGAGCCACCATGCCCGGCCCACAGAAGGGATTTTAAAAGAAAATGAGACCAAGCACAGTGGCTCATGCCTGTAATCAATCGCAACACTTTGGGGTACCAAGGTGGGAGGATGGCTTGAGGCTAGGAATTCGATACCAGGCTAGGCAACATGGCGAAACCCCATCTCCACTAAAAACACAAAAAATTAGCCAGGGTGGTGACACACACCTATAGTCCCAGCTACTCAGCAGAGCTGGGATGGGAGGATCACTTTAGCTTGGGAGGTCGAGGCTGCAGTGAGCCATGATCGCACCACTGCATTCTAGCTTGGGTGAGAGAGCAAGACCCTGTCTCAAAAAAAAAGAGAGAGGGAGAGAGAGAGAAAAAAAAAAAAAAGAAAGTGAGACTAGGCATAGAGGCTCACACCCGTAATCCCAACACTTTGGGAGGCTGATGTGAGAGGATTGCTTGAGGCTAAGAGTTAAGAGTTCAAGACAAGCCTGAACAACATAGTGAGACCCATCTCTATTAGAAATAAATAAGTAATAATTTTTTAAAAGAGAATGGCATCATTAGATTTGTGGTGGCCAGTGAAGAATGAACATAGGGATGGGCAGACCTGAGAGAGTGAGTTAGGCTATGGTCGTATCCAGACTGGGGAAATGGGCAGGCAGCAGCCATAGGGGTAGGGAGGAAAGATACCAGCATGCTTCGTTTTACTGCACACCACTGTATCATGCTTCACAGATACTGTGTTGTGGCAATCCCGTGTCAAGCAAGTCTACCAGCACCATTATTCCAACACTGTGTGCTCACTTCGTGTCTCTGTGTCACATTTTGGTAATTCTAGCAATATTTCAGGCTGCTTCATTATTTTTATATCTGTGATAGTGATCTGTGATCAGTGATCTTTGATGTTACTATTTTAATTGTTTTGGGGCACCATGAACTGTGCCCATATGTGATAGGTACATTTAATTGATAATTTTTTTTTTTTTTGAGACAGAGTCTTGCTCTGATGCCCAGCCTGGAGTGCAGTGGCCGGATCTCAGCTCACTGCAAGCTCCGTCTCCCGGGTTCACACCATTCTCCTGCCTCAGCCTCCCAAGTAGCTGGGACTACGGGCTCCCGCCACACGCCCGGCTAATTTTGTTTTTGTATTTTTAGTAGAGATGGGGTTTCACCATGTTAACCAGGATGGTCTTGATCTCCTGACCTTGTGATCTGCCTGCCTCAGCCTCCTAAAGTGCTGGGATTACAGGTGTGAGCCACCGCGCCCGGCCATCGATAAATGTTTTGTGTCTGACTACTCTCCCAGATGGACTTTCCCTCATCTTTCTTCTCCTCCTTGGCTTTCCCTATCCCCTGAGATACAGCAATATTGCAGTTAGACCAATTAATATCCCCACAGTGGCCTGTGTGTTCAGGTGAAAGGAAGAGGCACACATCTCTCACTTTCAATCAAAAGCTGGATATGATTAAGCTTAGTGAGTAAGGCATGTTAAAGGCTGAGAGAGGCCAAAAGCTAGGCCTCTTGTGCCAAACCAGCTAGCCAAGTTGTGACTGCAAAGGAATAGTTACTGAAGGTAATTAAAAGTGCTAATCCAGTGAACATGAATTATAAGAAAGTGAAACAGACTTATTGCTGATAGAAAGTTTTAATGGTCTGGATAGAAGATCAAACCAGCCACAACATTCCCCTAAGTGAAAGCCTAATCCAGAGCAACGCCCTCTCTTCCATTCTATGAAGGCTGAGAGAGGTGAGGAAGCTACAGGAGAAAAGTTTGAAGCTAGCAGAGGTTGGTTCTTGAGGTTTCAGGAAAGAAGCCATCTCTCTAACATAAAAGTGCAAGGTGAAGTAGCAAGTGCCGATGGAGAAGCTGCAGCAAGTTATCTGGAAGATCCAGCTAAGATCACTGATGAAGGTGGCTACACTAAACAACAGACTTTCAGTGCAGTTGAATTCCTATATTGGAAGACGATGCCATCTAGGATTTTCATAGTGTGAGAGAAGTCAATGCCTCACTTCCAAGCTTTGACAGACAGGCTGACTCTCTAGTTAGGAGCTGATGCAGCTGGTGACTTGAAGTTAAAGCCATTGCTCACTGACCATTCAAAAAACTCTAGGGCGCTTAAGAATTATGCTAAATCTACTCTGTGCTCTGTAAATGGAGCAACATCCATATGGCTTCTGGACAACAGCACATCTGTTTATAGCATGGTTTACTATTTTAAGCTCAATGTTGAGAACTACTATTCAGAAAAAAAAGATTTCTTTAAAAATATCACTGCTCATTGACGAGGCACCTGGTCACCCAGGAGCTCTGCTGGAGATGCACAAGATTAATGTTACTTTCATGCTTGCAAACACAACATCCATTCTGCAGCTCGTGAATCATGGAGTAGTTTCATCTTTCAAGTCTTATTTTAAAAATACGTTTCTTAAGGCTATAACTGCCATAGATAATGATTCCTCTGGTGATCTGGGCAAAGTAAATTGAAAACTTTCTGCAAAAGGACTTACCATTCCAGATGCCATTAAGAACATTCATGATTCGCAGGAGGATGTGGAAATATCAACATTTTGAAGAAGTTTATTTCAACCTTCATGGAAGACTTTGAGCAGTTCAAGACTTCAGTGGCGCTGGGCACGGTGGCTCACGGCTGTAATTCCAGCACTTTCGGAGGCTGAGGCGGGTGGACTACCTGAGCTCAGGAGTTCGTGACCAATCTGGGCAACATGGTGAAACCCCGTCTCTACTAAAATACAAAAAAAAATTAGCTGGGCCTGGTGGCACGTGCCTGTAGTCTAGCTACTCAGGAGGCTAAGGCAGGAGAATCACTTGAACCTGGGAGGCGGAGGTTGCAGTGAGCCAAGATTACACCACTGCACCCAGCCTGGTGACAGAGCAAGACTCTAAAAAACCAAAAAATCTTCAGTGCAGGATGTAACTGCAGAAATATCAAGAGAACTGGAATTAGAAGTAGAAGCCAGGTAAGGTGACTTTACACCTGTAATTTCAGCTGCTTGTGAGGCTGAGGTGAGAGGCTTAGGCCAGGAGTTTGAGACCAGCCTGGGCAACATAGTGAGGTGACATCTCTCTCTCTCGCTCGCTCTCTTTTTTTCTTTCTTTCTTTCTTTTTTTTTTTTTTTTTGAGACAAGGTCTGGCTTTATCACCCAAGCTGAAGTATGTGGTGGCTCAATCTCAGTGACCTCTGTCTCCCAGGCTCAAGTGATCCTCCTGTCTCAGCCTCCCAAGTAGCTGGGACTGTAGATGCGCACAACCACTCCTGGCTAATTTTTGTTTTGTTTGTTTTCTTTTTTTGTTTTGTTTTGTTTTTTGTAGAGATGGGGTTTCACTGTGTTGCCCAGGCTGGTCTCGAACTCCTGAACTCAAGTAATCCACCCACCTTAACTTCCCAAAGTGCTGGGATTACAGATATGAGTGACCACGCCAAGGCCCCATCTCTTAAAAAATATTTTTAAATTAGCCAGGCATGGAGCACATGCCTATAGTCCTAGCTACTCGGGAGGCTGATGCAGGAAGATTGCTTGAGCTCACGAGTTCAAGGTTGCCCTGAGTTATGGTGGCACTACTGCACTCTAGCCATGGTGAGAGCAAAATCCTATCTTAAAAATAAATAAATAAATAAATAAATAAATAAATAAATAAAGTAAACCTGAAGATGTGACTGAATTGCTGCAATCTCACAATCACATTTTATCAGATGAGCAATTGCTTTTTTTTTTTTTTTTAGAGACACAGTCTCACTCTGTCGCCCAGGCTGGAGTGCAGTGGCATGATCTCTGCTCACTGCAACATATGCCTCCCAGGTTCAAGAGATTCTCCTGCCTCAGCCTCCCAAGTAGCTGGGACTACAGGTGGGCGCTACCATGCCTGGCTAATTTTTGTATTTTTAGTAGAGACAGGGTTTCACCATGTTGGCCAGGCTAGTCTCAAACTCCTGACTTCAAGTGATCCACCCATCTTGGCCTCCCAAAGTGCTGGGATTACAGGTGTCAGTCACTGCACCGGGCCTGAGGAATTGCTTCTTAAAAATGAGCAAAGAAGGCGGTTTCTTGATGGAATCTATTCCTGGTGAAGATGCTGTGAACATTGTTGAAATGACAACAGAGGATTTAGAATATTACATAAAGTTAGTTGATAAAGCAGCAACAGAGTTTGAGAGGATTGACTCCAATTTTGAAAGAAATTCTACTGTGGGTAAAATGCTACCAAACAGCATCACATGCTACAGAGAAATCTTTTGTGAAAGGAAGAGTCAATTGATGCAGCAAACTTCATTGTTTCCTTATTATAAGAAATTGTTGTAGGGACATGGACGCAGCTGGAAACCATCATTCTCAGCAAACTATCGCAAGAACAGAAAACCGAACACCGCATGTTCTCACTCATAGGTGGGAATTGAACAATGAGAACACTTGGACACAGGAAGGGGAACATCACACACCAGGGCCTGTTGTGGGGTGGGGGGAGTGCAGAAGAATAGCATTAGGAGATATACCTAATGTAAATGACGAGTTAATGGGTGCAGTACACCAACATGGCACATGTATACATATGTAACAAACCTGCACGTTGTGCACATGTACCCTAGAACATAAAGTATAATTTTAAAAAATTTTAAAAAAGAAATTGTCACAGTCATCCCAACCTTTACCAACTACCATCCTGATCACTCAACAGCCACCAACATTGAGATAAAACCCTCCACCAGCAAAAAGATTACTGAAGGCTCAGATGATCGTTAGCATTTTTTAGCAATAAGGTATTTTTAATTAAGGTAGGTACTTTTTTTTAGACATTGTGCTATTGCACACTCGGTAGACTATAGTGTAGTGTAAACATAACTTTTATATGCATTGGAAAATTAAAATACTTACTTTATTGCAGTGGCCTGGAAGTGAACTCACAATATCTCTGAAGTATGCCTGTACAGAGTCAATAGATAATTTATTTTTCTCTTCTCTTCTCTTCTCTTCTCTTCTCGTCTCTTCTTTCTTTTCTTTCTGACACAGTCTTGCTCTGTTGCCCAGGCTGGAGTACAGTGGTGCAATCAGAGCTCACAGCAGCCTCTAACTCCTGGGCTCACATGATTCTCCCACCTCAGCCTCCTGGGTAGCTGGGACTATAGGTGCATGCCACAGTGCCTAATGGGAAAAAATTTAAAAGACAGAAAGATCTAACATATAACTGAATGAAGATAGGCAAGAAGGAGAGTATCCTGAGTAAAGGAGGCACCTGTGATGACTGGGTTTCTAGGTTACTCAGAGTATTAGTGGTCTCATAAACACACTGGGAATAGAAGAGGAAGGAGGATATTTGTTTGGAGGGAGGTGGATCATGTGATTTAGAAATTCAGGCTTTCTAAAGAGATTTCAAGTGAGCCAATTAGTTTGAATTTCTATCAGATCTTTTTTTTCTGGTTACCCATTGTCATATCAGATCTTATAAGCCAAAAAGAGCAAATGACCTAAACAATAAATTTGATTTTTTTATTTTGAATTTTTATGGGTACATAGAAGGGGTATATATTTATGGGGTACATGAGATATTTTGATACAGGTTTGCAATGCATAGTAATCATATCATGAAGAGTGGGGTGTCCATCACCTCAAGCATTTATCCTTTGTGTTACAAAAAATTCAGTTACACTCTTTTAGTTATTTTTAAATGTACAAGTATTATTGACTATAGTTACCCTGTTGTGCTATCAAATAGTAGGTCTCATTCATTCTTCCTAACTATTGAGAGTTCTTTAAATATTCAAACTGGAACATTGAAACTCTAATGAGTTGACCCATTTTTTAAAATCCAAATAAAATTAAAAAAAAGAAACAGAATAAATGGACTGATAATTAAGACTTAGTATGCGCAAGATTCTGAGTCAAGTTCTGTGGAGGATAAAATATGAACAAGACAGTCATTTACCACTCCACAAATATCTATTGAGAATCCCCTGGATGCCAGGCAAAGTATCTGCTGTATCTAATGTACCAGGCCAGAGTATCTCGGCACTTTGGATATATCATTAAACAAAACAGACAAGATTCTCTTCCCTAGTCCCTCTATAATCCAGTGCAAACTCAAAGTTGAAGAGAGTAAAGCTCTCCAAACATAAAGGAGAAAATAAATATTAAAAGTAACTTGGACCAAAAGACAGTTACTTACTAGAGCTATGTGTGATTCAAGATCAGCAGAACAATTTGAATTCCAAATCTTGGCCCTGGTGCAGTCTAATTAAAGCTTGTAAACCAGTCTTCACTACAAAATCACCTCCTTTTAATCCGTACAGTTGCAGAAAGGGTCTTGGGATCTCAGATAAGATAAAGAAATGTTATGGAAAGCTTTGCTGGCTGTTTTCTTCTTCCAGGAGGCTTCTGGCTGCTCAAAATAATTCTTTACTGACACCTCTCTAAGAACACCTTGGTTAGTTATAGCACATGGTAACAGTGTTAAAAGCTGGCATACCCAGATTTTCCCTTGTGGAGAACCAACCATCCTAGTTGGTGGAGAGTTTAAATATCAAAAGAAAATACCTGGTGAGCAAAATAGTTTTGAGCACGTAGTTCATGAAACAAAGCAGCAAATATTCTATAGTTTTAAAATTTAGCTGGCTGTAGTGGATCACGCCTGTAATCACAGCTACTTGAGAGGCTGAGATGCGAGGATCACTTGAGCCTGGGAGGCAGAGTCTTCTGTGAGCTATGATTGTACCACTGCACTCCAGCCTAGGTGACAGAGCAAGACCCTGTCTCTAAATAATTTTTTTTTTTTTAAATTTAAGATGGAACAGGCAGGGTGCAGTGGCTCATGCCTGTAATCCCAGCATTTTGGGAGGCGGAGGCAGGCAGATCATGAGGTCAGGAGTTTGAGACCAGCCTGACCAACATGGTGAAACACCGTCTCTACTAAAAAATACAAAAAATTAGCCAGGCGTGGTGGTGGGCACCTGTAATCCCAGCTGCTCAAGAGGCTGAGGCAGGAGAATCGCTTGAACCTGGGAAGGGGAGGTTGCAGTGAGCCAAGATCACGCCATTGCACTCCAGCCTGGGTAATAAGATTGAAACTCCGGCTCAAAAAAAAAAAAAAAGATGGAGCAGTATCTATTATTTCAAAGTTGTGTATAAAACCCTAACTACTAGATTGCACACCCCCATTTAACATACTGCTTTCCAATGGCATTTTGATCTCTGCAGTGGGTGTTAGTTGGGTAGTTCTTCCACATGGATTACATTTCAACCTAAAAATCATGTGCCTACTTCTTTTATAATGATAGGCCCCTGAGCTCTTTTAATTTTTTTATTTTTTAATTTTTTGAGACAGAGTTTCTCTCTTGTCACCCAGACTGGAGTGCAATGTTGTGATCTTGGCTCACTGCAACCTCCGCCTCCCGGGTTCAAGCGACTCTCCTGACTCAGCCTCCTGAGCAGCTGGGATTACAGGCACCCGCCACCATGCCCAGCTAGTTTTTGTATTTTTAGTAGAAATGGGGTTTCACCATGTTGGCCAGGCTGGTCTTGAACTCCTGACCTCAGGTGATCCGCCCACCTCAGCCTCCCAAAGTGCTGGGATTACAGGCGTGAGCTCCCGCGCCCAGCCACTGAGCTTTTCAATATTATATGTGAATAGTGTAATATTTTAAAATACTCTATTTTAATGGTGAATATCAACAGGAAGATAAAGTTTGAGCTTAGAAGCCCGGCACAATGGCTCATGCCTATAATCCCAGCACTTTGGGAGGCCGAGGCGGGCAGATCACCTGAGGTCAGGAGTTTGAGACCAAAGTAGCCTGGCCAACATGGTGAAACCCTGTCTTTCCCAAAAATTAGCCAGACATGGTGGTGCATACCTGTAATCCCAGCTACTTAGGAGGCTGAGACAAGAGCATTGCCTGAACCTGCAGGTGGAGGTTGTAGTGAGGCGCGATCACACCATTGCACTCCAGCCTAAGTGACAGAGTAAGACTATGTCTTAAAAAAATAAAAATAAAAAAATAAGTTTGAGCTTAGAAATATGAGTCTTTCAGGTTACTGTGTCTTCCATGGGCAGCGAAAAAAATGGCAATTCCAAGTGAGAGCTTACATTGGGGCTAAACTGTTGGTTGTCTTTCAAGTAAACCATGGAAATACTGACTCATTTACGAATGTCTGGGTCGCTCCGGCTACCCCTTCCACTGCCCCTACGCATGCTGTACACACCGAGCAGCCACAAGTCCAGTTTATCCACCCTGAGAAATCACGCCCTCCGACACACTATCTTCTCTCCCCTTGACCAGTGGGGCAGCTTCAAGACTCTTCCCATCTGGTTTCTCTGCAGTTTTCTCCACCCTTCCTCTAATTAGGGCATAAATACAATCATGTCACTCTTCTCTGCTTAAGCTTCTGTGGCTCCCCACTACTCCTAGAATAACTTGGCATCCTTCTGCTGGCTTACGCAGCCATTCACAGCCTGGGCCTGCTGCCTTTGGGCAGTCTCCAGCCTCTCCCTCCTGTGTTCCAGCTCTTTTGGTCCTCAAATTTTGACCGGCTCAGCCTGTACTAGGCCCCCTTCCCTATCCCAAACCCATTCCGTTCACCACTCTGATCAACTACTTTTAGTCCTTAAAAATGCAGCTCAAATGTCACCCCAACTTCATGGTTCCTGAATCTTCACTTCTTACCAGAATCAATGTATCAATACTTCCTCTTATTCCTATGTTAGAATTTAACCACACCTCAAATATTCCTATAATCACCATGTATCATGGTTTGTTCTGTAGGTCAGAAAATTAGACCAGTCATTTATTTTCCTCACTTTTTTGTGTATTTTTCTCTCTTCTTTTTGGAATAAATCAAGATATAGAATATGGATTTAGAATGCAAAGTCTCTAGGTCAAGGGAAAGGTCTAGGTCGAACAGTGGTGCCCTTCAACAAGTAATACCCTGCATCTCAACCAAAGAGTCTACCAGTGAATCCATAGATGGATGCATGAGGGATCAGATAGCCCCTGCCCTACTATGTCTGGCTCTGTGGAAATGTGGGACTGGTGACACCCTCCTTCTCACAGTATCATAAGTAAATGCAGCAGAGAGTCCACTCTTGAAGCTTGTGACTGGAAGGAAGAAAGCATAGAGAGGAAGTATGCATTCATGTATCTTCTCATACCAACTAATACTTAAATTTGGATTTTTTTTTTTTTTTTTTTGAGAGAAGTCTCACTCTTAAACCCTAGGTTTGAGTGCAATGGCTCGATCTCGGCTCACTGCAACCTCTGCCTCCCGGGTTCAAACCATTCTCCTGCCTCTGCCTCCCAAGTAGCTGGGATTAAGTCACCTGCCACCATGCCCAGCTAATTTTTATATATTTTAGTACAAATGGGGTTTCACCATGTTGGCCAGGCTGGTTTTGAACTCCTGACCTCAAGTGATCTGCCCACCTCGGCCTCCGAAAGTGCTGGGATTACAGGTGTGAGCCACTGCACCCAGCCTTAAATTCGGAATGTTAGTTTCTGCTTTCAAACTTTTCTTCCATATATTAATATTGTAGTATATTTTCTTTGTTTCTTCAACAATTTACAAAATTTTACATGAACATTATAAAATGAGGCTGGGCGTGGTGGCTCATGCCTATAATCTTAGTACTTTGGGAGGCTGAGGCAGGTGGATTGCTTGAGCTCAGGAGTTCGAGACCAACCTGGGCAACATGATGAAACCCCATCTCTACAAAAAAAAAATGCAAAACTTAGCTTGGGGTGGTGGTGTGCACCTATAATCCCAGCTACCAAGGAGGTTGAGGTTGCAGTGGGCCGAGATCGTGCCCTTGCACTCTAGCGTGGGTGACAGAGCCAGACCCTGTCTCAAATAAATAAATATTTATAGGGTCTGGTGATAGCTCCAGACCCTATCTCAAATAGACAGATACAGCCAGGCACAGTGGCTCACGCCTGTAATCCCAACACTTTGGGAGGCCGAGGCAGGCAGATCACCTGAGGTCAGGAGTTCGAGACCAGCCTGAACAACGTGGAGAAACCCCATCTCTACTAAAAATACAAAATTAGCCGGGTGTGGTTGCGCACGCCTGTAATCCTAGCTACTCAGGAGGCTGAGGCAGGAGAATCACTTGACCCTGGGAGGCGGAGGTTGTGGTGTGCCAAGATTGTGCCATTGCACTCCAGCCTGGGCAACAAGAGAGAAAGTCTTGTCAAAAAAAAAAAAAAAAAAAAGATAAGTTGATAGAGAAAAGGTTTATATATAATGTGAAAATATAAAAATTCATTTATTTTATCAATATAATTTTTAAATGATAATTTCCTATAACCTGCCCTCCCCTGGAAACCATACTACTGGTGTGATATTTATAGTATCTAAATAATTTTGTAATGTATATGTCAGCTTACCAAATATTACTTACAACAATATGATCACACTGTATACTGGGGTTTGCAATTTAATAAATGTTAGATATGTTGCCATGGTACGGCACTCTCAATATTTATTGGAAGATTTTGTCTCAGTTTCTTAACTTTTTGATAGTTTTTCAGTAGTGAAATTTAAGAGTGTATCAAACCACAGACAGGCAGGAGAGGAGTTGAGAGGGTTGCAGAGCCTAAGGTCAGAACCTGAAGTTACTTATTCAGTTAAGCTGAATGCCAGTTTAATTATCTGTTCATGAAAAGTAACAAACATTTCCTGGGGTAGGGGAAGGAGTATTTCAGAATAGTTAGTAAGGGGTAGGGTGGGCAAAGATGGCAGTATGTCTTCAGTAGTAGATAACAACCCTGAACAAGGTCAATGAATGGACCTGGTCCTATATACTCCCTCACAACTTGGGCTGTGGACTCCAGACAGCACAGCTGTAAACACCTATCTGGTATTAGTGTCATAACCAGCTATTGAGTCTTTAGAGACCCACAAAATACTAGAACTGGTGGAGCTTCTGGGAGCATCTAGTTAGAGAGGGAGGTGCCCTGGGGGCTGCCTTGGAAGAACAGGGGTGAGGAGAGTTGTAGGAGGGTGTCAGGAGGAAGCCAGTCCAGAACTTCAATAAAGCAGTGACACTTCCGTCTGTTTCTCTATCGAGATGTTCATTTCATTTTATTTATTTATTTTTTGGAGACAGGGTATCACTCTGTCACCCTAGGCTGGAGTACAGTGGCATGATCTCACTGCAACCTCTGCCTCCTGGGTTCAAGCAATTCTTATGCCTCAGCCTCCCAAGTAGCTGGGACTACAGGCACCCGCCACCATGCCCAGCTAAGTTTTGTATAGTAGAGATGGGGCTTCATCATGCTGGCCAGGCTGGTCTTGAAGTCCTGACCTCAAGTGATCTACCAGCCTTGGCCTCCCAAAGTGCTGGGATTATAGGTGTGGGCCACTACACCTGGCTGATTTTTTATTTTAGTTGGAAAATGGATTGTGTTCTGTCCTCAAAAGTTCTAAACATTGACCTAATCCAAACTCCAGCATTTTTAGAGATGAAAAAAACAATACCTTAGAGAAGTGATTCCTCCCATTGTCACAGATTTAGTAATTGACAGATAATAGACATTTAAGTCTCCTAACTTCAAACCCAGTGCATCAGGGTACTGTGAAGGGGGAGTTTACCTCCCTCACAAAGGAGGGTCAGGGAGGGGATGGGTACCTCGGATTATTGGAGTAGTAAACCTAAAGAGGGATTGGGTGTAGAAAACGTTAAAGAACCAGTGCTCTCTAATCACATTGCTTTAAATATAATCAAAGGGGAAAGAGTAATTGGAGACCTTGGGAAACTGCAACCTATTATAAAACTTTATAATGCCTGTTAGCCCTAAGAAGAGCTTGGCATCTGCCTTGGGGCCCTTCCCTAGGGATGCTACAGACCCAGGTAATGGTAAGTAGAATTTGCAAATGTTCAGTGACCCACCAGGGTTTAATGACCAATCCGGGATACAACAGAAATGTTTAAAATTGACAAGAAAGTAACACATTTGGCATAAACTTTCAGTGGCAACAAATTTGGAAAGAAACAAAGAATCGTTACAGTGATTCCTTTGGATATCAGTTTCTTCATCTGGGTAAGATGGAGGATCCCAAGGGTTTTGTGAACTCTACATTCATATGAGTGATTTTGTGATTCTTTTAGGTGCCTATCTACATAGTCAGAACAACCAAACTGATGTTCTGGAATATGCTCGCATTGAAAACTAGAACTGTCACCCTATTTAATACTACATCTGCCAACTGCCCCTCAAATTTAGGTCAGATGTCATTTGTGATTATCAGAGCTTTTGATCTCTCTTTTCTATTAAGAAACCTGAAAGACATCTAATCATTTAAATACATTCTTCCTAGATTGCTGGCACTTACAGTAGTTACAAATCCTTTCAAATGTCTGAGACCAAGAGCAACTAACTCTTACCCTTAAAACTAAAAAGGAGGTCTGTTTACAAGGGAAAAAATGAAGGCAAGGAGCAGACAAGACCTCAAGGTCACTATATACACAACACGGAAGAACCAAGGATTAGCGCCAAAGTTGACTTATACTGTGTCCTTTATCTCTTTCTACCAGACCCAACGCAGCTGGCTGACATTTGACAAACAAAATGCTGCCTCTTTCTCTGCCCTTGGCATATTTCTGATTTTCTATTATCTTCTCCTCCATTAGGACATTGTAGTTCAGCTTGACTTTAGATTAGAAACAGAGTTACTTGTACAGGTATAGTATACTTTTGAGGGCCTGAGAAGAATATGTCTAAGTATCATTCATCCACTTAACTTATGTTTATGAAATTTGTCTGCTATGTGCCAGGCATCATTCTAGGTGCTGAGAATACAGTAGTGAGTCCCCAAAGTCCCCAACTTCTAGGAAAGGAGAAAGACAACGAACAATAAACAGACATGTAAATACCTGGCAATGCTAAGTGCTCTGCAGACAAATATTGCAAAGGGAGGGAGGGTGATATTTTAGTTAGGGAGTTGAAGGCCTCTCTGTAGAGATGACCTTAGAGCAAAGACCAGGATGGAGCGAGGGAACCAAGCCCTGTGAATTTTTGGGCTTCCTTTCTCAACTGGCCCCTAAAGTGTGATCTGCAAGCATGAATATTCCACCTGGCTGAAACAAAAGGATGCTGGTTGGGGGCCTTGCTCTCCATTCTGCATAAGTTCACCCTTGACAAAAACAACCTCTTTCAGACCAGACTGAAGTCTGTTTCATTCAGATTGAACTCTTCGTAGAAAGCTTGCAACTGTCTGCACACTGCTTCATCACTAAAAAACACTTACAGTGGGTAACTGTGACAGTACCTGTTGAAAACATAACAAAACGTATTTACAAGTAACTGCCCTAGAGGAAGCACGTTTACAACGGCTGACATTTGATAGTGATAAGTGCCGCTGTAGCTTGTAGTTGGAAGTGTTTTGTGGCCTAATGGGTAGCTGTCCTTTAAAAGCTATTCCAAAAAGGGTCTGCCTGGCTTAATGCATTCACCTGCTGATACTCCCTTTATCATAATGACATGATATTTCAGGGTTTCATTTAAATCAGTAATTGATTGCACATTTCTCCTATAGGTAAGTAGTTGAAATCTTCCCTGAGGAAGCCCAGAGTGAAGCAGGGAAAAGGAAATCTGACCTAGGTATTCATGGTTAATTTTACAGATCCACAGAGGAATATGGTAACCTTTGAAGTCTTCCCACAAATCCCTAAACCCTAAGGCCAGAAGAGTTCTATATCAGAACGTTTTGGGAATCGTCTTCAAAACCGGAATCCATTTGGCCAATAAAGAGTCTTATTTGAATTACAGATTGTGTTGTCTGAATCAGTGTTTCCAAACTAGTCTACCAGCGGAGCCACAACTTTTCTGTTTCTGCCCCTTTAAAAGAGTAACAAAAAAAAAAAAAAAAAAAAAAAAAAGAAGTCTTAGCTGCCTTACTTTGTAGCTGAGATAACAGAATTTGGTCACAGAGTGATTTACTTGACTGATCTATTTATGGCAACTTGTTTATGTATTTTTAAATCACGGTTACAATGAGCTATTGTTCACTTGTATGCTGTAGAACCATATAGGTTGCAAATCACTCCCAAGGAATCCTGATGGCACAGGATTATTTTTTAGCTTAAAAAAAAAAAGATACCAAAGGAACTGGTGACCACTTTAAATTGCTTTTATTTACTGACATTTTACAAATTGATGAAGCTCTTAAATATTGCATTTTCCCCTTCATTCTCTTGGTATTTCTCTCACCTTGTGATAAGGAGGCTATGGTAGAAACTAAAATTTGTAGTTCAGAAGAGATTAGACCTCTACTGATGATTACTAATCTATCATTTTTTTTTTCTGGGCTTGCTTTGAGGGTATGTTTTGCTTCTCTTGATCCTTTCTGTAGACAACTGAAGCCCAGCTCCACTTTCTCTCAGTGTACCTACAAATAGCTCAGAAACAAGATTAGCTTCAGTATGGGACACTTCCTTGTGTTTGAATAATGATATTCACTTAACCTATTTGTAAAAACTCTCAATAGTGTACTTGAGTTAGTACTTCGCGTGACCTTGGCTCCTATTCTTTGCTGTTATTTACTGATAAAAATAAATCTCCTGCGCTATGCGGTAGGAATCACTACGAAATTCAGGGAAAGTCCTAAGAGGATTCATATGCTAATGAGCCCTTCCAAGTGAGAACTTGCTTAAATGTGCCATTTGCTGACATCATTGTTATGGGCAGAGTGGAGATGATTTCTTTAAGAGGTGGCCTTTCATATTCTCCCAGCGTTTCGTGGCCCGCGCGTGCACCTGCGGGAGGGGGAAGTTTACATAAGCGTCCTAAGGTATTTGCATCTTAGCGGCTTCACTCACTGGGCTCCGGAGAATGGAGCGGGCGGGCGGCGGTAGGTGCTCGAGCGGCGAGGCTGGCCAAGTGGGTGGGTAACTTTTCGAGGAATTGTGCGCGCAGGACCTCGTGGAGACCTGCCAGGGGCACGGTCAGCAGTGACAGTTCCTGGAAAGCGGGCGGCGGCGGGAGCAGGCTGGGCAGGCGCCGCCCGCGGGCGGGAGCGGGGAGCCGGGCCGGGCTGGGATCTCCAGTCGGGAGGCGGGAGGAGGGCGGGATCGGCAGGAAACGAAATGGTTACTTTTTTTTTTTTTTTTTTTTTTTTTTTCCCCCTACTGCGGGGTCTGATTACTTTTGAAGATCGCCGGCCCCAGGCGGGCTCCCGGCGCTGAGCGGAGACGAGTTTTTCTCCCCGCAGAGAAGGATCCTGGAAGGACGCAGAGCTAGGGCCTGGGGGATGCAGTGGCCTGGACGAGGCGACTCCAACCCGGGGGATCAGAGTCCGTCACGCCGGCAGGGACCGAAGGTCTCTGCGGAGCTGGAGGACGTTTTGTGGGATGCCTCACGGCTGCTGAGGGGCTGCCGCGGGTGAGGATCCCCGCGCTGCGCCGCCAGGGAGCTCGGCGGGGACCAGCCGGGGGGAAAGTGCGTCACGGTGGGGCGGGGGCGACCCCTCGCCCACCAGGTGGGGCCAGCGCCGGGACGCGACCCGGGGGCACGGCCCGCTGCGAAGTAGTGGGGAACCGGTGCTCGCTGCCCCGCCCTGCTGGGGTCTCCTCCGGAAATGGATGGGCGCGGGTGAGCCGTAGGACACCCAGCCTTCTTTTCCTTTGGGAGCCCTCCGCGCCCGCTCCGGGCCGCCAGCCTCCGCCAGACGCAGAGCGGGTGGGCGGCTAGTGCGCGCCGAGGGCTCTGGGGCCGGCGCCGCGAGGGGCTGCAGGCCGCGCTCGGCCGCTGTCCAGGCCGCAGGTGGGAGCCGCTGTCTGGGTCTCAGGGCTGGATGGCAGCCGGCGGCGGGGGCTGAACGCGGGAGGGCTGCAGGGTGCGCGCCGGCTAGGGCCTTCTCGTCGGAAGCTGAGGGACAGAAGTGGGGACCCGTGGCTGCTCGGCCCCACCGTCCAGCCGCAGGGCAAGTGCCGCTCGGTGGAGGTGACGCGGCGCCAAGAGCGGCGCGAGGCTTTCTGCTGGAGGAGGGTGACGGGGAGTTCGAAGGCGACTGTTCTGTGCTGGGGGACAAGGGGGAATGCTCTCTCGGGGCTTCGCGTCGGCGCCGAGGATGGGTTCCCTCGCAGCCTCTGGGTCTTGAGGTCGGCCTCTGGCTCCTTGGGCCGGGGACGCAGAGAGGGACTGGTGCCCGTCGACCCACGGCCCAGGGCGCCCCCTCGCGGCCCAAGCAGCCGCCACCGTGCGGAGCGCAGGGTTTGCGGGACCCAGGGGGCGCCGACGCCCGCTCTGAGGCGTCTCTGCTGCTGCGGCGGCGGGGATGGGGACGACCCAGGGGACCCCCTGCACCATCACTGGCAGCCCCATCAAGAATTGGCCGGCTGAGTTTTCCCGAAGTAGGGTGACATCCTTTCCTTCCCGCTTCCTCCAGCCCCGTTTTTAAAAGCTTGGGCGGTCCCGTTAGTCTATGTCCTTATAAGCCAGGCTATGTGTGGAATTTGTTTTTACAACTCGAGTCTTGTGATTTCTCAAACACTTTCTTGAAGTGTTTTCTCTGGAAACTTGTTTCAAATGAGTGCTGTAAGTTTCACAAAGAGGAGTGTTGTTCAGGAGCCAACAGGTGACGGGGCGAAACCTGAGTCTGTGTGTACATTGGAGTCAAGTCGGGCTGCTGTTTCCTCGGGCCACTGTTGAAAATAGAAATCCAAAAAATCAATAGAAGACTAAGGGGAACACGATTTTGAGAAAATACCTGCATCCCCCATTATGGAAAATAATGGGCTCATTAGAGCAGCGCCTTGTGTAGTGCCCCTCGTTCCACGGCGTGCATTTTGGATTTTGTCTTTACATACCCGTGTGTGGATAACCTGACTCTAGAAGCGCCGGCTGGCGAAGGACCAGGCTTTGTCGTCATGTTTCCTCCTTTTGTTTCTTACTGTCATGGAATGTATTTGTGCATGAAATTAGAATGCTTTGAAAGAGTTCCACATTTCCTCTTGGAAAAATGGATAATTTCTTGACCATTGGGTGGTGCGTGACAGCCCACTCAGCTGTTGGGAAATGTACAAACTGGATGGAGGTTCACGTGGAAAATACGGAAAATACCAAAGGGCATATGGCCTAATGCCACTAATTGTATGGAGAACTTTTAGTAAAGGAATGTTTCATAAACAATATCTTCTGATAACTTCATTATGTTTTTACTTTTCAAATAAGTGAAATTGAATTGGGCTTTGTTGGCAGTGACTTTGTCTTTAGTAGACGGTAAGCACTGAATGCTCTTTGAGTGTGTGAAACCTTTAAAGAAATGACAGTTTAGTGTCTCTTTTACTATAACATTCACATCTCAATTGAAGTTAAGGACATCATAAACAAGGAAATGTGTATATCCAAAACGGTGGTATATTTTGTATTTTGAAAAGAATGGATGTGTGATATGTTTCTGTACTGCTAAATTAGTCTGTAGTTAAATTTAATTCACCTGCATATGTAGCCGGGGAGAATTGGAGTAGCTTTTGAATGGAGAACCCGTGATATGCATCTTCCATGCACTAAGGCCTTGTTAACAAGCAGTTTAACAAAGAAGCTGTTAAACAGTTTGTAGCCCACGGATGGCACTTAGCAGTGAGGGACACCTAGGGAATGTTGGCCTAACTGACTTCACAAATCAATATCTGTTCTGGCTTTTGGTGATCAAAGGATTTCTAACTTCCCTGGGCATGTTCACACAAGAAATACCTTTTCATAGGGATCTTACAATGCCATGGTAGTCTTCATATAGGAACTACAGTGGGATTGCACTGGAGAAAAAATTGTAATTAGGGATATGACCTTAGACTTCATTTTCAATGGCAGGCCCTGACAATTACTGTTTTCTGTTTGCATGATTTTGATTTGGTGACTTGGTTCAAGAAAATTATGAATACTAGGAATCATACCAGACTTGATATACAGTTACAGCCTCAATATGTATCTGATTAAACTCATTCTCCTCAAATCCCTCAAATCCTCATTCCCCTTCTGAGTTGCCCTGAGGTACTTATGTATTGGTATGTCAATCACCTAATACTCAAAACTGTCTTTGGCCCAATTTCTTCCTTTCCTATTAGTTCCTTTTACTTTTCCTCCCAAGTCACCATGTGTAGGCTTGTTTAGGGACAGTGTACTAATTGGCCCCTCTTGGGTTCTTTATCTTTTTCCTGACCATCACTACCATATTAATATTTAAGACCCAGAAGTATCTTGTGGCAGTCTCCATTCATGTCTTTTGCAGTTTCCCGTTGCCTGTAGTGATAAACCCACAGTTTTCTGCCTGAAATGTATAATTCTTGAAAATAGGATTCAGACACCATTGCCATCTGTTGTTGCTTCTTTGGAAGAATCTATCTTCTGGCAAAACTGTCCACTCTTCACTGCCTCTGGACCTTCATATACTGTGCTGACTTATTAAGCTCTTTATAGAAACATAGTAATGGCTCGTTTATGTATATGTCAAGGTCAATCAAGATAATAATCCTTAGCTATCCTGGAAGCAGCGTACAGACCAGTAGAAAATGAAATGATCCCCAAGTGGCCAAAATAGCATAACAAAATAATAAACTTTCTCTTTGGTTTGAATAACACCTTCTCACACTGTATGCTATCTTATTTCACTAGTGGTTACTGTGCTTATAGGAGAAGTGCTTAAGCCCTCGTCCATGCCGTAATTACTACATATACTTTTTTTTTTTTTTGAGGCAGGGTCTTGCTGTATTGCCCAGGCTGGTCTCAGATTCCTGGTCTCAAGCAGTCCTCCCACTTCAGTCCCCAGGTAGCTGAGAGTATAGGCACATGCCCAGCTTCTATGTACTTTTAGACAAACTTTTTCAAAGAATAGTTGCCTAATACTGGAAGCAACACATTTTAAAAGGTTTGGAGGTTGTTGGTTGTGGGCAAAAGGGAAAGGCAGGGAGAGACAAGTAGCAGGGATGAAAACATGAGGGCAGGGAGAAAAACCTCCAAAAAGTTTGCTAGTTGTCATACATTTATGGGTCAGGGGCCATTCTGTTTCTTGAATCCTGAAGCCAGTGTTTTCTACTGTGCCCAAAATGAAAACAAATGGTTAATTTTTATATGTGCCACCATGGAAGAAAGCAAGGAGATGAATAATGGAATTTTCTTTTTCTTTCTTTTTTTTTTTTAGGTGGAGTTTTGCTCTTGTTGCCCAGGCTGGAGTGCAGTGGCGCGATCTTGGTTCACTGCAACCTCTGCCTCCCGGGTTCAAGCAATTCTCCTGCCTTAGCCTCCCAAATAGTGGGATTACAGGCATGCATCACCATGCCCAGCTAATTTTGTATTTTTAGTAGAGATGGGGTTTCACCACGTTGATCAGGTTGGTCTCGAACTCCTGACCTCAAGGCCACCTCGGCCTCCTTTAGTGCCGGGATTACAGGCGTGAGCCACTGCACCTGGCCATTACATTTCTTTTTAAGATCTGGCTTTTAATGGAATAAATGTCAGTTGGCTTCTTTTGACATTCCCCAAACGATTCAATAACAACTGTAAATATAAGGATGAATTAATGAATGCAGTGAATGAATCTAGAAAGTAAATTTCACAAAGGAACCCCTCATTATATCACTATGTTATATGAATGAGGCCATACTCGAATTTGGGGAACAAGCTTTACCTAAGGCAACTAGAAAAACTGCCATGCTCCAAGACCACTACACATGCTGTGTGCGAATGTGTGCACGCACACATGCTACGTGTATGTGTTGGCGGTTTTATGCGGGGACTGGTTAGAAGCTGCTTCCAAAGCAGCTGGAAATGTTGGCCAATAACTTGGCAAATATGTCTGCTGTTCAGAAGGCTAAAGCCCTCCCAAGCTCAAAAAGAAGATGAAACTCAGGTTTTGTTATTAACATACTGTTTCAATTCCATTTGTCACTGGTTAGCTTCAAGAAAGTCTGTTTGGTCCCAGTGGAAGCAGCAATGCCAATTGGTACGTTGCAATAGGAGCTTTAATTCTTTATGGTCATGAAATTCTTTTCTGTTTTCTGTCTTTTCTATTTTTAAAAAATCAGGTCTCAAGATGTTTGTTGACTTGTCAAAGCTTTGAAGACATCAGGACCAAGTTTACTGAATGCTGAGAGCGTCAGATTCCATTTCCTAAGTCTAGCCCTTATCCTTTGGGTCAGATATTCTCTTGACAATGATGATTGAGAAGTCGTACATCTGCTAGCTGCTTGACTTTGTTACTAATGGTGAGAAATAGCTATTTAATTATTTTGAAGGAAGAGGCAAGAGAAAGGACAAAGGAGGGAAATGGACTGTTCCATTTTCTATTGCATGGAATAGCCTCATGATAATCCTTGCCTTTCTAAAAAAAAAGTATTCCAGCTCTCTCTATGTGACCTTGGGCTTCTTTCTCACCTCCTTTGTGACCATACCCTTCTTTTCTGTTTGACATTTGTTTCTCTACTGGACTCTGATAGTAGGCTTTTAGTCTTCAAAATAGTGTCTGCGAAGAACTCATGAACCTGCTAGATAATTAAGTTTTAACAGCTGTTCCTTGTGCTTGACCACGCCCTCCCATTGCCATCTTTGATGGTGGTGGTAGCTGTTAAAAGGTTCTGTGCCCTCCACATACCTCCTTAATGGTCAGACTGTTTGGAACCTGAACAAACCCATCTCTGAAAACTGTTTTGCTTTTTTTTCTCCTGCATTATGAGGTTTAATTACATTCAAAATTATAGAGAGACACTGGAGAAATAGGATGCCTACTGATTTATTTCCAAACTTCACACAGGATTGGTTAATGCATAGTTGACATTCATTTATGATTAGGGTCGCTACAACATTTTAAGACCAAGACAATAAGCCTGCCTTAGAATAGTCAAGAATACTGATGTTTTGAGCTGTGGCTTGGTAAAAGAATGTAAAAAATACACTCTCAAATGGATCCCACAGAAGTGTGTATACATGTGAGACAGAGAGAGGAAGAGGGAGGGAGGAGGATGATGCAAAAGCAAATGGAGCAAAATGTAAACCATTGGTGGGTCTGGGTAAGGGATCTATCAGAGTTCTTTTACTATTGCAACTTTTTGGAAGTTTAAAGTAATGCCCAAATAAAATTTTACCAAAAAAAAAAAAGTATAGGGCAGGGCCACTGTTAGTTCATCTAAGCATGGTTCTACAAAAGAAAGAAGCAGCATCATTAAAAAAAAGTTTTACTCTCTCATAACCCCAACTTTGAATAGTTCTATTTCCATTATAACGCAGACTAGTTTTAAACCTGATTCTGCCCGTTTCATGTCATCAACCTTAAGAGACAATACCTGAAAATAAAGTTATTAGAATTTTTCTATTAGGTCTAATTTACCTGTGGTCTCATGTGCTTGGCTTAAAACATGATGTTTTGGCAGACTACATACAGTCATGGTTAGGTATCCTCAGGAAGAACCTCAGCCATGACCCGGAGCAGAAGGAATGGCCAGGCTCCCTTCTTCCTTCTGTGCTGCCAAAGTAAATACCATATAGTGATTTAAATGCCTAAGGAAGGGATATTGTGAGGTCACATATACATATATATGTATGTGTGTGTGTGTGTGTGTGTATGGTTTTTTTTGTTTGTTTGTTTGTTTGCTTTGTTTTGTTTTGAGATGGAGTTTTGCTTTTCTTGCCCAGGCTGGAGTGCAATGGCATGATCTCAGCTCACTGCAACCTCCACCTCCTGGCTTCAAGCGATTCTTCTTCCTCAGCCTCCCAAGTAGCTGGGATTACAGGTGTGCACCATGCCTGGATAATTTTGTATTTTTAGTAGAGACAGGGTTTCTCCATGTTGGTCAGGCTGGTCTCAAACTCCTGACCTCAGGTGATCCACCCGCCTCAGCCTCCCAAAGTGCTGGGATTATTACATGCATGAGCCACCATGCCCAGCCACATTTTCATAATTTTTAGTGTAACTTTTTACAAGCGTAAGAACTATGTTTAGCTGCCACTGCTTTCACCCAACTGATATACTTAAGAATAGACTCTCAGGATCTCTTGGCAAGTACAAGCAATCTTTAAAAATAAAGTCAGATGCCATGGCTCACACCTTTAATGCCAGCATTTGGGGAGGCCGAGGCAGGAGGATATTTTGAGTCCAGGAGTTTGAGACCAGCCTGGGCAACATAGGGAGACCCCATCTCTACAAAAATCAAAAACAAAAAACTTCGGTGTAGTGGCACATGCCCGTGGTCCCAGCTACTTGGGAGGCTGAGGTAGGAGGATTGCTTGGACCTGGGAGGTAAATAGGCTGCAGTGAGCCACTGCACTCCAGCCTGGGTGACAGATAAATAGGAAAAAGAAAAATCTAAATTGAAGTTTTTGTGTTATCAGGTAAACAAGTTGCTAGAAGCCAGGTACCATGGCTCACGCCTGTAATCGCAGCACTTTGGGGGGCCGAAGTGGGCAGATCACCTGAGGTCAGAAGTTCAAGACCAGCCTGACAAACATGGAGAAACCCCGTCTCTACTAAAAATACGAAATTAGCTGGGCATGGTGGCGCATGCCTGTAATCCTAGCTGCTTGGGAGGGTGAGGCAGGAGAATTGCTTGAACCCAGGAGGCGGAGGTTGCAGTAAGATAAGATCGCGCCCAGCCTTGGCAACAAGAGCAAAACTCAAAAAAAGAAAGGAAAATTAAAAGAAGTTGCTAGTGATGATGTCGCGACTCTTAGCACAGCCTGGTCCCAGTGGAGGCCATGCCATACAACTTTTGTTTTTTTTTTTTTTTGAGACGAAGTTTTGCTCTTGTCACCTAGGCTGGAGTGCAATGGTGTGATCTGGGCTCACTGCAACTTCCGGTTCAAGCAATTCTCCTGCCTCAGCCTCCTGAGTAGCTGAGATTACAGACACATACCACCACGCCCAGCTAATTTTTATATTTTTAGTAGATAGGGGGTTTCAGTACGTTGGCCAGGCTGGTCTTGAACTCCTGACCTCAGGTGGTCTGCCTGCCTCAGCCTCCCAAAATGCTGGGATTACAGGTGTGAGCCACTGCGCCCAGCCAACATTTTTTTAATGTTTGTGTTTTGATGAGCTCTGAGAACTTGCCAGTGAATGTAATGTTTTGTCATTTTAAATATTCTCTGATATAAAGGAAAAAGAAAAACTTACCTCAGTGAATAAACTCTGAACCAAGTGCTCATGAGACCATTGCATTTTTACAATCCTTTTTGACTGTATATCCTTAAAATGCCTTCTGTGGGTGAAGTGGGCTCCCCTCCAGTTGTGTCATTTTGTGTGTCTGCAGCGCAGTAGCTTGGCTGATTCACTCAAGAAAAGGGAACTGGCTCCATCAGCACTCCCCACAGGAGGCAGCTTGGGGTTGCAGGGGTTTAGGATCACAGCCAAGACCGATCCTAAGACCACTTACTGACCTTGGACAGTTTACCCTGAGGCACATTGCTCTGAGGCTCAGTTTCCCCATCTGTTAAATGAGACACCACTTACAGTGGGTTGCTTGATAGAGTGATTAAATGCCGTAACACTAATGGTACCAGCCAGGCATGGAGAAGTAAGTTAACTGTCTACTAACAAATGAAACACAAAGCCATGCCTATAATGGAAAGGATATTGTCACTCATGGTTCTTCAGTTGGACTCTTTACTTTGTGCATGAATGAGAGTCAGTCCTCAATGTACTTTGTTGAAAGGCTGGAATGAACTTGTGGGAATTGTAAGTTTGAGATGTGGCCAGAACTTCCAGGTGATTGGGAGGAGGGGATGGTGGGATTGTGGCATGTCGTGCTAACGTTGATTTACCTTGATTAGGATAGTAATTTACTGTACGTTTTTCACAAAAGGCTAATCAGGGAGTACAGCTAGCTGTAAAAGTAATTCAAATCTTCGGCAATCGGTATCTTTGTGCTAGCTTGGAAAATCCATGGCTTGTCTTAATTTGTGATGTTTTCTCTTGTTTTATAATCCAGTGGCATTTAATTTTTAGGTTCTATTGAATATTTATGTTCTTTGTAAGTCTGCAGAGCGAATACCTTAGTGTCTCCCCACTTAGCCTGATTTAGCAGGGGGCAGATGTTCATCTTTCATGATTTGGGTTAAATTGCATTGAAGGCACTCATTCTCCTGGTAGGAGTTTTAGAGTTACTAATTAAATTCTTAACCTCTGGTTCCCTTCCTTTGACATGTGGGAGTAGTTTTTTCAAAATATCCAAGACATTTTCTGACTCATTAACACATCCTTTTTTATTGAGGAGTCAGAGGAATACGCCTATGTTTAGAAAGCCTTTCCTTAGTCAAGACATGAATGAGTTGCACCTGTGTGAAATAATGCCTTGTTTAAAAGGTCATAACCTCCCAATGGTAGTGTAGGAAATGAGGTCATCTTCACTTTTTGTTCAGGGTGAATGCAAGTTAAATTTATTAGTTGGAATAATATATGTGTGGCATTGCTCCTACTGCTAATATAGATTGTAGCTATGAGGCGCTTGCCCTTCATTTGTTACAATGTTAATTTTCTCAATGTCCTATCATTTATAAAAGAGAAGCCAAATATTTTAATCAGGTTTTATTTTATTTTATTTTTTTCGAGACGGAGTCTCGCTCTGTCGCCCAGACTGGAGTCCAGGGGTAAAATCTCAGCTCACTGCAACCTCTGCCTCCTGGTTTCAAGCAATTCTCCTGCCTCAGCCTCCTGAGTAGCTGGGATTACAGGCACCCACCACCACGCCTGGCTAATTTTTGTGTTTTTAGTAGAGACAGGGCTTCACTATATTGGCCAGGCTGGGCTCAAACTCCTGACCTTGTGATCCATCCGCCTCAGCCTCCCAAAGTGCTGGGATTACAGGCGTGAGCTACCTCACCCGGCTAATAATCAAAGGTTTTAATAGGTAGTATTTTTCAACACTCTTAGCATTTAGAGTTGAATTGAGATAGTTGCTGAAAAATGACTTAGTCTCAGGCTGAAAGTGTATGGGTTTTCACTGCCTTTCCTACTTGTTCAAGCAAATGAAAACTTTTTTTTTTGTTTTTGACATCCTTCCTGAGATGGAAGAACGTTTATTAAGGCAGAAGAATTTTTGGAAGTCTGACATGTCAGTGTGTATGTGTGACTAGACTCTGGCTTTTAGCCATATGACCTTGGACAAGTCTCTTGACTTTCCTGAACCTTGTTTTCTCTAAAATGATTGAGTTGGGATAATTATATGTAATTTTCTTTTTTTACACCATTTTTTTGTGGGTGAAAGGGCCAGGTATAAAAAAGCTCCATCTCTCCATCTGGTTCTGAAAGTTCTGATACTAGTATTTTTTTCTTTGTGCCCTGGGATGAGGGATGATTTTTAAGAATCAGAAGAGACAAAGAGCATAAATGGTAATAGCAAAGGTCCTGGGTGGTAGGGCAGGGAATGTTGTCTTGACACTTTTATAGCCCTTCATCCAAGGAGGCTTTTTATTCAGAGGAGGATTTACATCTTTCTCTGCCCATAGCAGGCTGATGACATTTCACACATAGTAGGCACTGACTGCATAACTTTTCAGTGAATGCCTGCTTATGATGCAATTAAACATTAACAGTCACCAAGCTGGATTTTATTTTCACATAGTGCTGTATTCAGACTGTTTGTTGAAGGAGCTCATTGATGAATGTCTGGCTGACTTTAGCCCTTAGTAAAGGCTTGAGGATTTAATGTGCAGTATAAGGATTTAATTGTGCTATTTCTATTTTGTGTGTAAACTCAGTTTAGCGTCTTACAAAACATAATTAGAAACCTGAAACCTAAGCAGTTTGGCTGAGAGGACCCACTCTCAGAAGGCAGCACTGCCTCAGTTGGAAAAATTGCTTAGGAAATACGGGGGACTGAGTGGGGGTCTTGAGCCATTTTTCATGGGGCATAGTAGTGGGCAAGGCAGATGGCCTGATCCCTGACACTTCCTTCTACAACTTATAGGATGTCACAAGGATTTGCGGGCAAGTTGGAAAGTCAACACATCAACTTTCTTGAGAACTTTTCTAAGGAATTGGCTATAGAGAGGCACCTTTTAAAGGCTCCTGGAAATAAACTAGCTTTGGTGGCATGTTCTGAAATTCTGAGCTGGCAAAGGGACTACTACCAAATTATATAGCTCTAAATTTTGAATTTCAGGGGGCCTGGGGGCTGGGGGTTGGTGACAGTAGTAATTTGGTTACTTTCTCTGGGCCCAGCTGTGTGTTAACAGCATTCAGTAAAAGCTCTGGGTCAGAGTAAGAGACATGCATTCAGGTTTTAGATGTCTTTGTTTTTTCTTATATTGTCCACAGCAGCCATTGTTTGATGTCCTGTGCCTGAGAAACCAGGCTTTAAACTCTATGCCTTTGGAGATGGAGCCCAAAATGAGCAAGCTGGCCTTTGGCTGTCAGAGAAGTTCCACATCAGATGATGACTCTGGCTGTGCGTTGGAGGAGTATGCCTGGGTTCCCCCGGGCCTGAGACCAGAGCAGGTAGGAACGTCATCATCCTATATTTACTCTTTGTTTTTCAGTGTGAGTTCAGACTTCAGAACATTATTTTGCAAATGGATAGAACATCACTGAGATGCTGGAATACCACCCTCCTCAGTCCTTATTCTTCTTTGTATGGCTTTGAAGTTTTACTTTTGAAGGTCATATTTAGTTTCTCAATGGAAGTTTCCAGTCTCGTCGTACCCCATGGTTCCAGAAGCCTCATAAGGATCCCATTTTTGCTCTAATGAATGAAATCCGGAGTACTACATATGCATTGGTTATATGTATTTCGGATGAATCCCTCTTGAGAGTGAGAAGAATTTACCTTTTGAAAAACTTCTGTGACAACAAAAAGGCAATAAAAGAAAAAAGTTTCCATGCCAGTTCTCAGCAATGCTTTTGCTTTGGAAGCGAGATGGCAAGCTATCAGAAACCCTCTGAAGTGTTACTGCTTAGACATTTGACCTTTGATAACTTTGCATATAAAAGAGCCTGTCACTTACACCAGAGATTGGGAAAAAAAATTAGAGAGTTAATTTTATGCTTTGTTTGTGTTGTTATTTTAAGGAAGATGAGAACATTCCATATGCCTATTTAATTTTCCCAATATCTTTACAATGATTAACTTGTTGAAAATCACGTGATATTATTAAAAGAGCAAAGGCATCATTTGAAAATAAAGTTGACAGTGGGGTGTGTGGTTGCTTTGCTCTGAGTTAGGGTTCTGTTTCCTGTAGGGGGGGACATTTTTTGAGAATAGGGTATCCTTATTTATCCATGGCATAGCACAGTACCTGGCACGCATGTAGCTGATATTCAGTAAGTGTTTATAACTGTAAAAAGCTTCTAGAGCTGATAGAATGGGGAGAGGGTGGAGTACTGGTGAAGCAGTTAGAAAAGCAGTATTTGGACAAACTACTTAGAGAGAATCCCTTCTTACATCTAGGGTGGGTAGGTTTTGTGTGGTACTAAGGTATTGAAGTAGACAGGCCCTAAATTCCTGTCTCATGTCTTTTTTTTTTTTCATTTATTCCTTCTCAGCTCTGCAGTATCCTTTGCAGTACTCATTAAGGGATGTTCCTTTAAAGATATCAGAACACAAACAGGCAGAAATTAAGTTTTCCTTTCAGAATGAGCAAAGTACAGCTCAATATGGCTTCTCTCCAATTTCCCTGGGGAGACTGACTTCAGGTATTCAGAAAATAGCATACATGGAAGCAAAGAAAGCTGATGTTTGAGAGCACCTGATAAAGAAGAGTTTACAACATTTAGCTAAACAGCTTTTGTCTTTGTGATGTGTAAAATTCAGAGAGCAAATTCAGTGTGTTTGTGTACTGGGTGGATTTGGGGCCATGTCACATAATGTGGTATGGTAATTTGCACAATTCACCCAGGACTCTCTCTCTTGCTGATCTCTTAGCTGACCCGTTGGAAGATTGGCTGAGGAAGAGTAGTCTTTTTTTTTTTTTTTTTTTTTTTTGAGATGGAGTCTTCCTCTGTCCCCCAGGCTGGAGTGCAGTGGCGCGATCTCGGCTCACTGCCACCTCCGCCTCCTGGGTTCAAGCGATTCTCCTGCCTCAGCCTCCCGAGTAGCTAGGATTACAGGTGTGCACCACCACACCCAGCTAATTTTTGTAGTTTTAGTAGAGACAGGGTTTCACCACGTTGGCCAGGCTGGTCTCAAACTCCTGACCTCAGGTGATCCACCTGCCTCGGCCTCCCGGAGTGCTGGGATGACAGGCGTGAGCCACAGCACCAGGAAGAGTAGTCTTAAATGTGCATATTTTATGGTGCATAATTTATGATGTCCCTAATTTTCACTACAAATTACATTCCTGAAGAGCAATTTAGCAGCTGGGTGCTAGTTATCTGAAGGTTTGCAGTTCTGCTGAGTTGGCTCAGCTGGTCTTCTCATTAGCTACAAGAGGCCAAACCCTGTACCTAGGGAAAGGTAACTTTTAAAGATTAAGTGAGCTGAAATGCTCAGTTCTGTATACTGATGCCATTCTCACTGTCTCTTATGCAGATCCAGCTCTATTTTGCTTGCTTACCAGAGGAAAAGGTTCCTTACGTTAACAGCCCTGGAGAGAAGCATCGGATTAAACAGCTTTTGTACCAGTTACCACCACATGATAATGAGGTAAAATAGCCGGAAGAAGGCTAATTAGAAAAAAGAAAAAAATGCATGAGAAGCATTGAGATGCTGCTCATAAACCCCATATCCTCACTGGTGAGGGCTCTCTTTTGCCTTTCTTTAGTTAAAATTTGGCCAGAGAATACAGCTTTCCATTCTTTGAGAGAAGAGAGAAAAGAGTATCAGTGTAATCAACTTAACACAAGTTGGTTTTTATAGTGTTTGCAGCCACCCACCAATGATCAGGAACCTACAAATGCCGGAGATTTCCCTGCCCCTGCATCCAGAGTGAATGCTTTATGGTCATTCAGGCCTGCAGTTGAGTTGAGTGCATGTAGAATGGAGAGTAAAAGTGGCAGTTAACAAGTTTAAACCTTTTGTGGAAAGGTTAATGTCCTATTTTTTTTTTAATGTCTGTGCTGATAAGGGTTTTCAATTAAACATTTCTTATTTAAAAAAAAAAAAAAAAGACTATTCCTTCACGCTGCATTTCCCTTTTTCTAGAGAGGCTGTAAAATTCGGATATGGTGTCATTTTAAAATCGTGGAGGTGTGACACAGGCGAGCTAAACTTACTATTTTATTTCCTGAAACCCTAACTCTGGAAGTAGAGAACTGGTGAGAAAGACTGTGCACTCAGTGTGGTGTTTCTGTTTTGCTTTCTGTGAAGGTGCGGTATTGCCAGTCTTTGAGTGAAGAGGAGAAAAAAGAATTGCAGGTGTTCAGTGCTCAGCGGAAGAAAGAAGCACTGGGAAGAGGAACAATTAAGCTTCTGTCCAGAGCAGTCATGCATGCTGTGTGTGAGCAGGTGGGCAGCCCCTTCTCCGATGTGTAGCTTGTGGCAGTGATGCGGATGGGGTGGATAGTTAGGGGTTATCCACTAACTATCTAGCAGAGGTGTGGGCCCTGAAAGCCTCCAAAAAGTGAGAGGAAGACAGCCTGGCTTTTTATTAAATAGCAATTCATGTTTCATATTTGTAACTAGCTACACTGCTGTGTATGACAGCAGGAGTCAGTCACCCTTGTGCAAACATTGGGTGAAATCCTGCCTTTGGTAGGATCCTGGCATGGAGGTAGGTGCTAGGATACATCTCGTATTCAAAAGAGGCAGAAACATAATGAAGACATTCAGATCTTTGCTGGCAGTTCTCAGAGCAGGAAATGTATCCAGCAGGAGACTGGCACAGGAAAACCACTATTTGTGTGAATCACATTACACCGTCCTTAGAAACAGTCGTAGTATGTCTGAGACACATGCCTTACAGTGGAGAATCACCAGTAATCCAGCATTAAAGAGCTATTTAATCACTAACAGAGGTGGCAAAAATAAACACATTCCTGACAAATTCGAGATTTATCCTAAAGTAGGAAAGCCTGAGAATCCCGTCTTTAAAAAATGATCCTTTTACATTCAAACCCATTTGTTTGTAGTGTGGGTTGAAGATAAACGGAGGTGAAGTTGCAGTGTTCGCCTCCCGCGCGGGCCCTGGCGTGTGCTGGCACCCATCCTGTTTTGTCTGCTTCACGTGCAATGAGCTGCTGGTCGACCTCATCTATTTTTATCAGGATGGAAAAATTCACTGTGGCAGGCACCATGCAGAACTGCTCAAACCACGGTGCTCGGCATGTGACGAGGTAAAAAAAGTTCATCCTTTCACACTGGGAAAAATAAGCTTAGATTAAGCCAATATTCCACTGTTTACATCTAAGCAAAATATTAAAATTTCCTGGATTTTGTTCTGTGTGCATGTTTTAAACATAATCCTGTACATTCATACAATGAAGTAATCTATATTTGGTTGGTGCAAAAGTAATTGCGGTTTTTTGCCATAATGGTCAAAACCGCAATTACTTTTGCACCTACCTAATAGAAAGGGAAGCAGATGTCTTTGTACTTTGATAAGCATTATATCTTCAGTGCGTTGTGAGAAAATACAAGTTGCAGAAGAACATGTAGTAGATGGTCTTTTTTTGTTAAGGATTTAAAAAACAGTATGATACATGTATTTGTTTATACTCAGAAAAGGTATGGAAAGACAAATACCAAATTAGTAGTAGTTACCTTGGGGGAAGGTGGGAATGGATGATGGCTTGAAAGGAAAAATTTTTTCCCTTTAGCTTTTTAAAATAATTTTAGATTTACAGAAGAATTGCAAAGCTATTACAGAGAGGTCCTGCATGCCCTTCTCCCAGCTTCCCCTGATGCTAACATCTTACATAACCATAATATATGTATCAAAACTAGGAAATTATCATCAGTATAATACCATTAACTAAACCATAGTCTTTGTTTAGATTTTCCTAGTTTTGTAACAAATGTTCCTTTTCTTATCCAAGATCAATCCAGGGTGCCTCATTGCATTTACTCGTTGTATCTTAGTCTCCTTCCATGTGTGACAATAAACTTTGTTTTTATTTGTATACATTCATTTATTTGATCCTTTTTTTCAACAGTGTTCTATTTGAACATATTTTGGTTTTGGTCTTGGTTTTGTTTTGTTTTTTAAATTTTTTTGAGATGGAGTTGCTCTCGGTTGCCCAGGCTGGAGTGCCGTGGTGCAGTCTCGGCTCATGGCAACCTCCGCTTCCCGTGTTCAAGTGATTCTTGCACCTCAGCCTCCCGAGTAGCTGGGATTACAGGTGCCTGCTACCACGCCCAGCTAATTTTTTTTGTATTTTTAGCAGAGGCGGGCTTCACCATGTTGGCCAGGCTGGTCTCGAATTCCTGACCCGAAGAGATTCGACTGCCTCGGCCTCCCAAAATGCTGGGAATACCGGGGTGAGCCACCGTGCTCCACTGAACATATTTTGGACACCAAAAATAGAAGAACCTGCCGGGCTCGGTGGCTCATGCCTGTAATCCCAGCACTTTGGGAGGCCAAGGCGGGCGGATCATGAGATCAAGAGATAGAGACCATCCTGGCCAACATGGTGAAACCCCATCTCTACTAAAAACGCAAAAATTAGCTGGGCATGGTGGCGGGTGCCTGTAGTCCCAGCTACTCAGGAAGCTGAGGCAGGAGAATTGCTTGAACCCAGGAGGCGGAGGTTGCAGTGAGCTGAGGTCATGCCACTGCACTCCAGTGTGGTGACAGAGCGAGACTCCATCTCAAAAAAATAAAAATAAAAATAAATAAGTAAAAATAAAAGAACCAGCCTGGACCCCATGGTGAGACCCCATTTCTGTCCCAAAATGTTTTTCAAATTAGCTGGGCATGGTGGTTGTGCCCTCGTGGTCCCAGCTACTCAGGAGGCGGAGGTGGGAGGATCACTCAAGCCCAGGAGTCTGAGGCTGCAGTGAGCTATGATTGTGCCACTGTGCTCCAGCCTGGGCTACAAGTGAGACCCTGTCTCAAAAAAATAAAGAGTCCTTAATCTGGAGATGGCCACCAGGTCAAATAAAGCATTATCAACACAAATGCTGTTCACTCAATTCCAGCATCTGTGTAGCTATAACTGTGTTGAGTCCACAGACATTTTTATGACTTTTCTTTCTACTGAAACACCAAATTATTTCACTAAAGTATTTCCGTGTTAATGTGTTCTTTGCCAGATTATGCCAAGGAAATGTTATTGGGGAGCAAAAATAAGACCCAGTGAATTACTTCTAACGTAGAATTCTGTTTTGTCAGGTTGAAGCAAGTATTTATTATTTAGTTTCTTTTTTCAGTACTGTCAATTTATGCTCTAGTTTGTAGCTAAATCAAGTTAGATTTAAGCTTGTGACTCTAAGAAACAAGGTTAGCTATTTGATTTTTTTAAGAGCCAGTGTCTGTCCATTGCCCAAAAAACATGCAGTTACTTGGCCTTTAAAATAGTTCCTAATGATTTTCTTTCATTCTCTGGTTTCACGTTTCTTTTTGAAGATAATTTTTGCTGATGAGTGCACAGAAGCTGAGGGTCGCCATTGGCACATGAAGCACTTCTGCTGCCTTGAGTGTGAAACGGTCCTGGGAGGACAGAGGTATATCATGAAGGATGGCCGCCCCTTCTGCTGTGGCTGTTTTGAGTCTCTCTATGCGGAGTACTGTGAAACCTGTGGGGAACATATTGGTAAGTCCACAGCCAGCCCGTCTGCCCTGTCACCTAGCCATTAGTCTGTCTAGAATTATCCACAGTCTTATTTTTTCTTTTCTGTTTTTTAAAGTTGAGATATAATTTACATACAGTGAAATGTACAGATCTTAAATGTTCCAGCTGATGAAATTTGACAAATGAACAGAGAGTCGATTCTTGTTTTTCATAGTAGTTGTGTTCTGTGAAGTTACTGCGAACGCTGGATTAGTGAACACTGAACCGTTGCTCGTGGGGGAATACAGGGTTAGGTTCCTATGAGCCTCTGGGCACTGCCGTTTCATCAACTCATCAATGCATAATCTTGTTTCATGTGTGTTTTTGCTTAAAGCCACTGCTTTATTGAATGTACATTGTTGATGCATTAATATTGAATTCACAGCCAGTAGTACCATACTCAAGATTAGGAGCTTATGTAATACGTCTTTTCTCCATAAGGCACATCACAGCCTTCTTGCCCTTAGGAACATGACAGCATTTCAGCACTGTCAGCATTACACTTGGGGTCATTTTAAACAGCAAACTCACCAACAAAAAGCACAAAAACGCAGAAAACATGGCAGTAGATAGATCAGGAATGCGACACTTGTCTACAGTATGAGAGCTGAAACAAAAGGCTGGAGCATCTCCTGGATCAGTGCGTGTTGGTTCAATTCATATTTTTACCACTTTGCACATCTGCGAATGGCCATGAAAGGGTTGCCAATATTAGTTTGGGGGTTGTGAATAAATTTTTATGAGTAGGCAAATTCACAAATACAGAATCCACAAAGAATGGGGATTAATTGTATCTGTGTCACCCACACGGCTCCCCATACCCATAATCTTTATTTTCTTCATTTCTTCCTTATACCTTGTTTCAGGCATTAAACCATAACTTATTTATTCTGTCCTTTTCAAAACAGGTGTGGACCATGCGCAGATGACCTATGACGGGCAGCACTGGCACGCCACAGAAGCATGTTTTTCTTGTGCCCAGTGTAAAGCCTCTTTGTTGGGATGTCCCTTCCTTCCCAAACAGGGTCAGATTTACTGCTCAAAAACGTGCAGTCTCGGTGAAGACGTCCATGCCTCTGATTCTTCCGACTCTGCATTTCAGTCAGCTCGATCAAGAGACTCCCGAAGAAGTGTCCGAATGGGCAAGAGCAGCCGGTCAGCAGATCAGTGTAGACAGTCTCTCCTCTTATCGCCCGCTCTGAACTACAAGTTTCCTGGCCTCTCAGGCAATGCCGATGACACCCTCTCTCGAAAATTGGATGATCTGAGTCTCTCCAGGCAAGGAACGAGTTTTGCCAGTGAAGAATTTTGGAAAGGCAGAGTAGAGCAGGAAACTCCAGAAGACCCTGAAGAATGGGCTGATCATGAAGATTATATGACGCAGCTCCTCCTCAAGTTTGGTGATAAAAGCCT
Source organism: Macaca mulatta (assembly GCF_049350105.2). Taxonomy (NCBI): domain Eukaryota; kingdom Metazoa; phylum Chordata; class Mammalia; order Primates; family Cercopithecidae; genus Macaca; species Macaca mulatta. The sequence continues at coordinate 49,409,108 of NC_133416.1, read as the reverse complement.
CTTTCAGCCACAGCCCAATGAGATGGATATTCGAGCCAGTGAGCACTGGATATCTGATAACATGGTTAAAAATAAGACCGAGTTAAAGCAAAATAATCAGAGCCTTGCAAGTAAAAAATACCAGTCTGATATGTACTGGGCACAGTCACAAGATGGCCTGGGTGATTCTGCTTATGGCAGCCACCCAGGCCCTGCAAGCAGTAGAAGGCTCCAGGAATTGGATCTGGACCATGGGGCTTCAGGGTATAATCATGATGAAACACAGTGGTATGAAGATTCCCTGGAGTGTCTGTCAGACCTGAAACCAGAGCAAAGTGTTCGGGATTCGATGGATTCTTTGGCATTGTCCAATATCACAGGTACGTAATCTAGGGATTATGGGGTATTTGAAAAAAAGAGCTGCTAATTATTGTTGAATATTAGGATGATTGAGAAACACATCTTGTTTTGGTCTCTCTTCTAGGGGCTTCAGTGGATGGAGAAACCAAGCCAAGGCCATCATTATATTCGCTGCAAAATTTTGAGGAGATGGAAACAGAAGATTGTGAGAAGATGAGCAATATGGGAACTTTGAACTCTTCCATGCTGCACAGGAGTGCAGAGTCCTTAAAGAGTCTAAGTTCAGAGTTGTGTCCAGAGAAAATCCTGCCTGAAGAGAAACCAGTACATCTGCCAGTGCTCAGAAGGTCCAAGTCTCAGTCCAGACCACAGCAGGTCAAGTTTTCCGATGATGTCATCGACAATGGGAACTATGACATTGAAATCCGGCAGCCTCCGATGAGTGAAAGGACTCGGAGACGCGTCTACCATTTTGAAGAGAGGGGATCCAGGTCTCATCACCACCGCCGCAGGAGAAGTAGAAAGTCGCGCTCCGACAATGCCCTGAATCTTGTTACAGAAAGAAAATACTCTCCCAAGGACAGACTGAGGCTGTACACCCCTGATAACTATGAGAAATTTATACAGAATAAAAGTGCCCGGGAGATCCAAGCATACATCCAGAATGCTGATCTTTATGGACAGTACGCCCATGCCACTTCCGATTACGGCCTGCAGAACCCAGGAATGAATCGGTTTCTGGGACTCTATGGCGAGGATGATGATTCCTGGTGTTCTTCCTCTTCCTCCTCTTCCGACTCGGAAGAAGAAGGATATTTTCTTGGACAACCAATCCCTCAACCCCGGCCACAGAGATTTGCCTACTATACAGATGACCTTTCTAGTCCACCGTCTGCACTTCCCACCCCTCAGTTTGGTCAGAGGACAACAAAATCCAAGAAGAAAAAGGGACACAAGGGCAAAAATTGTATTATTTCTTAACCAAGTAGTGATGGAGAGCATTTGTTTAAAACTTAGCCATTAATCATCTGAATCGTATCCTTTTCTTCCATAGGAAAGTTGTGAAAATAGTTTAAAGTGCTTCCTTTGCCCATGTAAATGAGAACCCAACTGCTGTTTACGTGTCAGATTAACATTTGAAAGGTGTGATTTCTCCAATTTACCCTCCTTGGATGGTGCCAGGTGGACGTGACATCTTGTGCCTATCGGGTGCGTTACAGATCGATACAGCTGCTTTGGTTTCCAATCCTCAAGGGAATACTCAAGATGCTGTCTCAAGGGGATTGGATGTGGGTGTTGATTTTAGAAGATGGAGAACTCCAGCCACCTTTGTAAAGCAATAGTGTTTGTCATTTATGTAAGTCAGGTCGGTTCAGGTCTTGGTAGTCCGTCTTGGTGTGAGGCATGCCAGTCACGATGACCTAGCTAACACTGTGCATCTTATTGTGAGGCCAACTTGTCCCTTCCAACCCTCTTTGGCCAGGTAAACATTGTATTGTATCAGCGCCAGCTACAGATTGAAAAAAAAAAAACAAAAAACATTGCTATTTATAACTTAGTATTTCATAGACTTAAGTGTATTCCTAATTTAACGGTGCAAATATTAATGTATATACTGTATAGTTCAGATTTTAAAACTGATATTTTTATATCCCTGAATTGTAAGCTGTTTGTTACGCTGCAGTGCTAGATTTGCTAGGGAACCAGAATTTATGGATGAACTGATTGCTTGTATTTTAGTCAGGGTTTATAAATGTAGATGGTCAAATTTATATTGCTTAGTGATGGAAAATTCAATTTTTTTGATTTTTTTTTCCAAATATTAAAAAAGGCTCTGTATGCATGGTGGGGCTATGTAAATACTCTACAAGTATGGCCCTGTTAATCTTCCAAGTGTTATTTATGGGTCAAGCAATGTAAACTGTATAAATGTAAAAACAGCCCCCCACACATAACCCCTGGAATATATGGTAAAAACAAGCAGAAGCTGTTTCAGTGAGTGGGTTTTTTCCCCCTGCCTGCGGAGGGTGCCTTTCTCATTTTCAGCAAGGTGATGATTATCTCATGGGAAATGACAAAGATCTGCTTTTGTGGCAGAGGACTTTGTAGATTTGTTATTTTAAGAGAGGTTATTCCTTTTTATTCCTTCCCTCCCGCTAATTTGTTGGCCTTTAACAGCAATTTTGGAAACTGGGTCTTCTGGTTATGTTTTTGTTTTAAAATCTTTAAATTAGAGGATGCTGTGCCATTGGGTGCTTTAAGTTAATATGAGTTTCTGGTTCAAGGAAAACTTATATTGGATCTGAACTAATGAGCAGATATTTTGATATGTGCCATTCTTGCATATACATCTCAGTCCTAACTAAAGGTTCTAGTGGCATCCAGGACCTTTGGGGAGGCATTTAAAATAAACACTTAATAAATAACAAAACTACCTTTCTGAATATAAATATTTGCAGATGTATCCAGATAACTTCCATTTTGTGCCTGTGTTCAGGCATGATTTATTTGGCAGTTGTTCTACCATTAACAGACCTCCATTTGTCTCGTGTGTCCACACGCCCCACTTGTAGGCCAGAAATAGGGCTTCAGACACAGAGGCATTATTTTTTCCATATAGACTGGAGTGGGGAAAATTTGGCCTTAGGGAGGACAGACACAAGTCCAACGGGTAAACCAGCAGTAGGTGGACAGCCTTCCCACGCAAGGGTTTGTATCTGGACTACACAGATCCCCTTCAGAAAAGCACCAACGGTGAGCGAGTTCTTTACTCAGTAACTTAACAGTCCCTGGTCTGGTGCCTTTAAAAAACCATCAGCAATGAAAAGGAAGTGCATACACAGCTCAAAAAAATTCAAATAGGGCAAAAGTCAGAGACAGCATCTCCTTTCCATTCTTCATCGCAGATCCCCAGTTCCTCTCCCTAGAAATAACCACTCTTACCCAGTTCTAGTGTCTCCTTCAGACATTCAAAGCACATTTGTATAAATGTCTCTCTTAAAAGTGGTAGTGACCTATATGTGCTGTAACTTGCTTTTTTTCCCTTTACATGTGGACATTTCACACTAGTGCATATAGGTCTACCCATTCTTTCAGTAACTGCTTAATAAATAGCCTGCTTTTGGAATATCTTTAACCAATCTCTTAATGATGGGGTTGACTTTCCTCATACATTATGCTACACTGGCACATGTGCACATAAATTGGGAGCAGTGTAGTTACTGGGACAAGGTTATGTATTTAAGACTGATGGATATTGCCAATTTTTCTCCAAAAGAAATTCTCCTGATTTACATTAATATAAATGAGAGTGTTCCATCACAACTTCTCAGTGTATTAGCAGATTTCTTGATTTTGAAGAAATTTTCAGAACCTGTGCTGCCATGAGTGGGCATCCTTTTAGAAAAGACTGTTGCAATATGTTGCTTATAAAGGATGGATAATAAATAGTAAACAGGTGATACTTAGCCTGGAGAAATGCAGGTATAAGGTGAAGGTACTGCCCTCACTTTTCAGATACATTCTCAAAACATAAGGGTTACATAGCCTGCAAAAGGCTTAAGGAAGTGCAGAGATACTTATTCACAACAGTAATGTAACTTTTTTTTTTTTTTTGAGATGGAGTTTCACTCCTATTGCCCAGGCTGGAGTGCATCGGCACGATCTCAGCTCACAGTAACCTCCGCCACCCGGGTTCAAGCAATTCTCCTGTCTCAGCCTCACGAGTAGCTGGGATTGCAGTTGCCTGCCACCATGCCCGGCTAATTTGTTATATTTTTAGTAGAGACGGGGGTTTCACCAAGTTGGCCAGGCTGGTCTCGAACTCCGGACCTTCAGGTGATCCACCCGCCTCAGCCTCCCAAAATGCTGGAGATTTACAGGCATGAGCCACTGCGTCCAGCAATAATGTAACTTTCAAGCTTAAAAATTGATCCCAGTTTGTAGCAATAACAGAAGACTATCTACAAAGGAAGAAGGAAGCAACTGCCTTACAGTTCTGTAAAGAATTGGCAAGAAAATAAAGCCTATAGTTGCTTAGTCTGTTCTCACGTTACTACAAATAACTGCCAAGACTGGGTAATTTATAAAGGAAAGAGGTCTAACCCAGTTCCGCACGGCTGGGGAGGCCTTAGGAAACGCAATCATGGCAGAAGGTAAAGCAAACGTCTTACATGGCAGCAGATGGAGAGACCATGTGAAGGAAGCGAAGGGGGAAGAGACCCGTTATAAAACCATCAGATCTCATGAGAATTCACTATCATGAGAACAGAATGGGGGAACTGGCCCCATAATCCTATCATTTCCTTCCCTCCACAGGTGGGGATGACAGAGATGAGATCTGGATGGGGACACAGAGCCAAACCATATCATTCCGCCCGTGGCCCATTCCATTTGCTCTAAAAGTTGTTACTAGATCTACTTAACAAGAGTTCAAAGTATCTGGTCAGTCACTAAACTCCAAAATTGGATCTTGAGATAATTTTTTTTTTTTTTTTTGAGACAGTTTCGCTCTTGTTGCCCAGTCTGGAGTGCAGTGGCGAGATCTCGGCTTACTGCAACCTCTGCCTCTCAGGTTCCAGCGATTCTCCTGCCTCAACCTCCCAAGTAGCTGGGACTACCACCCCAGCTAATTTTGTACAAAATTACAAATTACTGGTAATCCCAGCTACTTGGGAGGTTGAGGCAGGAGATTTAGTAGATGGGGTTTCTCCATCATTGTCAGACTGGTCTTGAACTCCCGACCTCAGGTAATCTGCCCACCTGGGCCTCCCAAAATGCTGGGATTACAGGTGTGAGCCACCGTGCTTAGCCTGATAAATATCAAATGTTAAAACGCTGCAACTGGCCGGGCACGGTGACTCACGCCTGTAATCCCAGCAATTTGGGAGGCAGAGGCGGGCGAATTACTTAAGTCAGGAGTTCGAGACCAACCTGGTCAACATGGTGAAACGCCATCTCTAATAAAAATACAAAAAAATTAGCTGGGTGTAGTGGCAGGTGCCTGTTAATCTGAGCTACTCGGGAGGCTGAGGCAGGAGAATCTCTTGAACCCAGGAGGTGAAGGTTGTGGTGAGCTGAGATCACGCTGTTGCACTCCAGCCAGGGTGACAGAGTGAGACTCCATCTCAAAAAGAAAAAAAAAAAGAAAAAAACGCATCTAATCTCTACGCAGGTGAAGCAGAACTTTAACGGCTGCATTTTCCTCACTTCTCAGCAGTCACTGGAGAACACTTGCGGAAGTCCTATGGAAGAATACTGGCAAGAAGTCAGTGGGAACTCCTTTCAGCTCTGGTTAAAAAGATTCCAAAAAAAAGGGGGGGGGGATTAATTTCGTGTGTGCATTTGTTGTTGCTCTGTATACTCTGCTTTATTTTCTTTTTCTTTTTTTTTCTCCCATTATCGTCTGGGCTGGAGTGCAGTACCGCAAACTTGGCTCACTGCAACCTCCATCTCCCAGGTTCAAGCGATTCTCCTGCCTCAGCCTCCCGAGTAGATGGGATTACAGGCGCCCGCCACCACATCCGGCTAATTTTTCGTATGTATAGTAGAGACAGGGTTTCACTATATTGGCCAGGCTGGTCTCAAACACTTGACCTCGTGATCCACCCGCCTCAGCCTCCCAAAGTTCTGGGATTACAGGTGTGAGCCACCGCATCCAGCCTATACTCTGCTTTCTATTAAATAGTTCCTGAGTTACAAAAGTACCAGAAGAGAAAGGAGATGTCATTTGCTGTCTAACCCTCTCACTTTAGACACAAATCATGTGTCTTATGAAACGGGTAGTGAAATTGGAATGGGTACCCGAGACTGCTAGATCTGCATGTATGGCATGGGTCCCTTTCAGTTTGGGTGATGGGACCCAGGGCTTTACATTGTGCTGGAAGTATTGGGTGGACATATTTCAGCAGTGCCCAGAGGATTTCAGAACCATTTATGATGATGATGATGATGATTTTTAAGAAGGCTAGTCAAGTGAAGCAGTGGGAGTGGAGAAGGAACAAAGAAATCTGTAACTGGTTGTGACCAACTAGTTGTAAACACCACTGCACTTGAAGCAGCCGATTTCACAACCTTTTTTTTTTTTGAGATGGAGTCTCACTCTGTTGCCCAGGCTGGAGTGCAGTGGTGCAATCTCGGCTCACTGCAGCCTCTGTCTCCTGGGTTCAAGCGATTCTCCTGCCTCAGCCTCCCAAGTAGCTGGGATTACAGGTGTGTGCCACCACGCCTAATTTTTGTATTTTTAGTAGAGAAGGGGTTTCACCATGTGCCAGGCTGGTCTCGAACTCCTGACCACAGGTGATTGACCTGCCTCAGCCTCCCAAACTGCTGGGATTACAGGCGTGAGCCACCGCGCCCAGCCTCAGAACAGTTTTTAACAGTGTAGGCACACTTTGTTTCTTGGGCTGCTGTTTTCTAATAAACTCCCGACTACTGCCATGGAAAAACAATATTGCTTGACCATCAGATTTTTCAAAAGATACCAGAAATCTGAATTTTTGTAGGCATCTCCCAGCTTTTAAATGCTAGCAACAAATTTAAATGTTTCTGAAACACTGTTGAACAAAATGAGCCTGTCATTAGCCAGTCTCCAACCCCTGAGTTGTAATTTCAGTAGTCTAGAGCTGATTCCCTTATCTCTTAGAACTGTTGAGGGGAGGCACAACTAATTCTTGTTTATAGAAATATATGTGTCCTTTATTCAGGTGCAGTGGCTCATGCCTGTAATTCCCGCACTTGGGAGGCTGAAGCAGGTGGATCACCTGAGGTCAGGAGTTCGAGACCAGCCTGGCCAACATGGTGAAACCCTGTCTCTACTGAAAATACAAAAATTAGCCGGCCGTGGTGGCCTGTGCCTGTAGTCTCAGCTACTCAGGAGGTTGAGGCAGGAGAATCGCTTGAACCTGGGAAGCAGAGGTTACAGTGAGTCAAGATTGTGCCACTGCACTTCAGCCCGGGCAACAGAGTAAGACTCCAGCATAAATAAAATAAAATAAATAATAAAAAGAATAAAAAATAAAATAAAATATAAAATAAAATAAAAGTGACCTTTTGGGATGCATGAAGAAGAAAATCTATTGGGATCCAAGAAAATTCCATAAAAGTCTCATCAATTCAATCTTAGTAACGCAATTATGATAAAATCATTTTTAATTCAGTCAAATGAGAAAATTGCTAATTGCCTGGTTAGATTCTCCAGCCATTCACCAGAACAGTCTAAAAACAGAAGGCATAGGAGCATGGGTTTTCTGTAAACACACACCATTAGAAAGGCTTCCAGGTAAACTGGGCCACGGAGAAATGTGCAGAAATAACTGAATTTTGCATCTCTGAGCTCACATTTTGCCGAGGTTATAGAATCATAAACTTTACTGGGGGAATAAGGCTTAAGGATGGCCTTTTCTTTTTTTAAAGAGATGAGGTCTCACCCTGCCAACTAGGCTGCAGTGCAGTGTTGGGATCACTGCAGCCTCAAATTCCTGAGCTTAGACGATCCTCCTACCTCAGCCTGGCAAGTAGCTGGGACTACAGAGGTACGCCACCATGCCAGGCTAAGCATGGCTTTCAAAATGGTTTGGGTAGAGAATATGGAGGAAAAGAAAGACACTGAGTGTATAAATAGACTTGGCCACAGGATTAGAGCCAATTCATTCTGTTTGAACAGACCCAAGTAGCTGGTCAAACATTACCATTTAAGGGATCAGCTTCAGCCTCAACTTTTTAGAAAAGAAATTTCACATCTCTATTACCATATGCACAAGGTGCTGTTATGCCAGCTTTCAAAACAACTTGGGACATACTGTCAAATCATTAGATTCCAGACAATGGTAATAGTACAATTAGGAATACGAACCTTAAGCCAGGTGTGGTTGCTCATGCCTGTAATCCCAGCACTTTGAGAGGCTGAGGCGAGTGGATAGCTTGAGGCCAGGAGTTTGAGGCTGCAGTGAGCTATGATCACACCACTACACTCCAGCCTGGGTGACAGACCCCATCTCTTAAAAAAAAAAAAGGATGAATTTTTTTTTTTTTTTTTTCTGGAGACAGAGTTCCACTCTTGTTGCCCAGGCTGGAGTACAATGGCGTGGTCTCAGTTCACTGCAACCTCTGCCTCCCAGGTTCAAGTGATTCTCCTGCCTCAGCCTCCCAAGTAGCTGAGATTACAGACACTCACCACCACACCTAATTTTTGTATTTTTAGTAGACACAGGGTTTCACCATGTTGGCCAGGCTGGTCTCAAACATCCTGACCTCAAGTGATCCACCCGCCTCATCCTCCCAAAGTGTTGGGATTACAGGTGTGAGCCACCGTGACCAGCCGATAATGTTAGTAATTGTTTTAGCATTTTTCAAAAACTGAACCAAGCAATTGCCATTGGGAAAGCCGATTCCTAGTCTGATAGAAATCCACCACTAAGTTGATCTTGCATTGTGGCTGGCGCAAAGCACACCTGGACTCCAGGATTCAAATGTGGGTTAGGAGACCCTCCTCTCTCATTAGCTCATGCAGGTTAAGTGCTCTGACCGTTTCCACTCTGTAAAATGAGAGTGCTAGACCAGCTCAAAGGCTTCCTTCCAGCCTCAGTCTTCTGTGGTGACTGGACTGAATTTATTAGGTCAGCAGGAGTCTTCCTACTCAGTATAAAGTGTCGTTTCTCTTTTCCCTTTCACTTACCAACATATTTGCCTGGCAAGGATTCCTTAAAGGATGGAACCCTACCCCCACCCTCAAAGACCATGGATTATGGGAGTTGGGAACTTTAAAGAGGGTCTTTTAAAAATATATATTAATGTTTGGGACTTGGGGTGGGGAAGAGGTTAAACTAAATAAAGAAGCAGGCTGGGCAGGGTGGCTCAAGCCTATAATCCTGGCACTTTGGGAGGCTAAGGTGGGCGGATCACTTGAGGTCAGGAGTTTGAGACCAGCCTGGCCAACATGGTGAAACCCCATTTCTACCAAAAATTCAAAAATCAGCCAGGCGTGGTGGCACATGCATGTAGTCCCAGCTACTCGGAAGGCTGAGGCAGGAGAACCGCTTAAACCTGGAAGGCAGAGGTTGCAGTGAGCCAGGATAGCACCATCGCACTCCAGACTGGGTGACAGAACAAGACTGTCTCAAAAAAAAAAAAAGAGAAAGAAAAAAGAAGCTTGGGGATGGTTATTTCCCTATCAGTGCATATGCTTCAAGTTGGCTTTATTGCCATTAAGTAGACAGTTTGGAGACAATTACAGAGTATGTGGAGAGCAAGATATTTTACTCCACATTATTTCTCCCCAGTTACCAGGAGGAAAAGTAAGATTTTTTCCCCTACCTCAGAGTGCTATCAGCAGCAATCTTAGTCTTGAATCTCTGAATACGTTGTAAGCAAAGCTGAAAAGGTGCTACATTTAATTAATGTTGGTTCCTAAATAGGAGAGTTGAATTACCAGGTTCATTCTACTTAAATGGCTCTTCTCAAACTCCGTGTGTTCTGGTGGAGCAGCCAAAGAGACTGAGTCCCCGGCTGTGCTGTGGCTTTGGGAGCTGGAAGTCCCTGTTCTACTTACCCCCCAGCAGCTCCTCCTTACCAATCACAATGGTGTTTTCTAAAACAGCTCCAGCCCAGGCATGGTAGCTCACGCCTGTAATCCCAGCGCTTTGGGAGCCCCTCTCTGGGAGGCCAAGGCAGGAAGATCGCTTGAGCCCAGGAGTTTGAAACCAGCCTAGGTAACATAGCAAGATTCAGATAGTCAAATAATGGAATAATTTGGTGCTTCTCAGAATTCTATAAAATATTTAGTATATTAAACCTAAAATTAAATTATTTTAAAAGACATCCAGTATAGTATACAAAAGTAGCAGATTAGCAGAATATAAGGATGTTTGTTTTTGTTTTGAGACAGTCTCTCTTGCCCATGCTAGGCACGATCTTGGCTCACTGCAACCTCCATCCCCTGGGCTGAAGTGATCCTCTCATCTCAGCCACCATGCCTGGATGCCTGGCCAATGGTATTCTAATGCTACAGCCTTATCACTAAAAATGTCTAAGGTTTTAAAGTTTTTTCCCCATTAAAAAAAAAAACAAACACTTGGTTGGGTGTGGTCACACCTGTAATCCCAGCACTTTGGGAGGCCGAGGCGGGCGGATCACTTGAGATCAGGAGTTCGAGACCAGCCTTGTCAACATGGCAAAACCCCATCTCTACAAAAAATACAAAAATTAGCTGGGTATGGTGGTACACGTGCCTGTGGTCTCAACTACACAGAATGCTGAGGTGGGAGGACTGCTTGAGTCTGGCGGAGGTTCCAGTGAGCTGAGATTGTGCCAGTGCTCTCCAGCCTGAACAGAGTGAGACCCTGCCTCAAAAAAATTCACACACACAAAAAATCAATCTGTGGGAACAGAGCTGAAAAAACAACATGCTATATAATGAGGCTGTGTCTGCTGCTATACAAATGTTCACAAGGCTGTAACAATACTTATGAAGATTTAAAAGACAGCTTAAAACTTTTAATTCAAAGCTTTTTTAGAATCAGTCCCTTACCCCAAGATTTCCATTATAATGGAAAAGCAGGAGTGGTGCGGTCTGCTTAGGGCCTACACCAGTGAAGTGAATGCTTAGATGTTATTTGACAAAAATAATCAAGTTTGAGCAAAAAGTAAGCTGCTATAAAAAGACACCAAACAAAAACGTGGCTTAAAGAATAAAGACATTTATTCTGCTCTCACATAACAGTGCACTATTCCATGTGGTTATGCAGGTTCCTTCCATCTTGTGGCTCTGCAAAAAAAAAAAAAATCAAGGCTGCATTGCTATTGCTACTTTTGGGAGGGGATAAAAGAGCACAGAGGAGGTACAGTCACTGTCATCAGGTTCCTAACCTGGAATTAGCAGCATTTCCACTCAAATTCCATAAAACTTAGTTGCTTCATCACACCTAAAACTACAAGGAAAACAGCAAATATAGTCCCAGTTAGGCAGACATGTTATTCAATGTCAACCCCTATTACCATGGAAAACAATGGGAGAACAGATTGTGGTAACTACCTCAGTTACTGGTCCGCCTCTACCTTTTTTTTTTTTTCACTGAATTGGGTAACAGTTCTCTCAAAGAGAACTGGCAGGAAGGAAGTGACAAATACACCACGCACAACCCACAAGCCTTGACCTGGCAAGCAGAGAGTTGCTCTCAGGAACTCCACGAGCCAGCCTGAGCAGTGTTACAGCTAGAAAGCAATCTGGGTGGCTGGCTGCTGGCAGCACTGAATGTTGTCTAGAATGAATACTTCAGAGATGATCAGATCACCATCTCCAAAACTGTTGCCAAAGAACTGTCAGAGACTTCCCTGGAGCTCAGGATCCATTACAGGAAACTCTGAAGTGAAGCTGAAACCAAAATATATTTTGGCAGTATAGCCGAGTCTTTCCTTAAGGAGATCTGGCCTCGTCCTCCTTCGAGAGGTTCTAGATCTGTGAAGTTGCTGAGGGCTATGAGAAATCCACGTCTCTTGTAAGAACACTACATAGGTATGTTTCCAAATTTCATTCTTAAGTAGGACAGAAAGGTTAAATAAGCTATAAACATTTAACATCCTTCGCATTCTGCTCTCAACTTACCTTTTCCCACCTTCATCCCGTCATCTTCAGCACACAGCTTTAGGACACAGGACCCCTTTCCCTCCTCCTGGATTTCTAACAAATAGAAATCTCTGCCTTATAAACTTATTCTCTGCCTGAATAAGTCATATTCCTCCAAGACCTAGGGGTCAAATATAATTTCCTTTGTGAAGCCACCTTTAAGTTAACAAATATGAGTGTCTCCTACGTTCCAAACTATGCTAAGAACTAGAGTCCCAAAGACAAGTTTTCTGCCCTCCAGGAGTTACTACAAAGATAGAGGATCTTAATCCTACAATTCTTTGAAATTCAGATTCGTAATTACACAACTATTGAGTACTACTGTATCATGCGCTACCTTTCTTAACTGCTTCTCAGAAGTCAAGACGCCCTAAGTCACCAAAGTGAATACAGTAGTGCCCCCTATGTGTGGAGAATATGCTCAAAGGCCCCCAGTGGATGCCTTAAACCATGGATAATACCAAACCCTATATATACCAGGTTTTTCCTACGCATATACACCTAGGGTAAAGGTTAATTTATAAATTAGGCACAATAAGAGATTAACAACAATAAAATAGGACAATTTTAACAATATACTGTAATCAACTCTTCCTCTGATGATGGGATGTGAGATGGTAAAATGCCTGCATGGTGAGATGAAGTGAGGTGGGTGACGCAGGCATTGTGACACAGCGTGAGGCTACTATTGACTTTCATTTTTTAAGACAGGGTCTGGCTCTGTCACCCAGGCTGGAGTGATCTTGGCTTACTGCAGCCTCAGCCTCCCGGGTTAAAGCGATTCTCATGGCTCAGCCTCCCAAGTAGCTGGGATTACAGGCGCCCACCACCAAGCCCGGCTAATTTTGGTATGTTTAGTAGAGACGGGGCTTTCACTATGTTGGCCAAGCTGGGCTTGAACTCCTGACCTCAAGTGATTCACCCGCCTTGGCCTCCCAAAGTGCTGGGATTACAGGCATGAGCACTACTATGACCTTCTGACAACACATCGGAAGGAGGATCATCTGCTTTGGGTGATCCTGGATCATGGAACCATGACATAGTCAATGGCTGGATGTCAGGAGTAAATGGCACAGATGACTAACAGGTGGGTAGTGTGTACAGTGTGGATACACTAGAGAAAGGGATGATTCATGTGCCAGGTGAGACAAAGCATGGTGCTGCAAGATTTCATTCAGAACGGCACACAGTTGAAAACTTAAAAGTTGTTCTGAAATTTTCCATCGAATATGTTTGGCCAATAGTAGCCATGGTTTACTTATACCATGGAAAGCAAAGTCAGATGAGGGGGGCACTGCTGTAGTTTCTCAGTTCTTACACTTCCTCTATCCTGCTGCTGAGTAAGTAAACTGAAGACTAAGAAGTAATCTTGCAGTAGAGAGTAATAAAGCCCACATTTTAGCAAAATGCGTTAAGCCTGTTAAGAAAAAAGACAATCTACTTAAACGTGGTTGCTTTATTTTGCACTTTTAAAATTCACAAAAAGCTTTACAATATCTACATTCTGCCTGTTGGTAACCAAGGCTTTATGGTAAGACAATGAAAATTTTATCACACCAACTGGGCATATGCAAAAAAAATGAATAATTTACAAACAAGTCTTTCTAATCAAGAACATTATGTAAAATATACACTCTGGTAAACATCTGAATTCATCCATCCTAAAATTAGACTTTAAGAGGCAAAAAAAAAAAAAAAAAAAAACCCAAACAGATTTTAGCACTAACAAGCCTACCAGAATAATGCTGATGGCAAGCCATAAACAGCTTTAAATGCTGACTGTAATTTGGGGAAAGGGGAGAAAAAGAAATTATCTGTTGTATCTATATTTAAATACATCTGTTAGTGAGACTTCTCTAATTTAATGAATTTCAACAAAGTGAACAACTCCTGCGCCTTTGGTAGTTTCTCAAGTTTTGTTTTTAAACTTGTAAGGAAAAACCCCAGGGAAGCGGGGAGAAGGAAAAACAAGACTAGAACTTTCTTAGTCTTGAACACTAGAACACTGCTGCCCTCCTTGGCGGGGAGCAGTCTTGCGCTGGATGATCAAAGGTTGGGATCCGGAGGACATCCGTAAACAAACTTATCCAGATACATTTCTAAGGTGGGTAACAAATAAAATCACTGCTCATATAAGGGAAGAATACCAGAGTTGTCATGTGGGATTTGGCTTGGCTTATGTTTTATTAAAGTTAAATAAATATAAACATCTAAATGGCAAAAATAAAAATCCAAGGTGGTCTCATTTAGAAAATTAAAAAAAAATAATTAGTGTCCTCAATTAGTTTTTAAATTTGTGGAATGGCACAATACATATTTTGAGGCACCCGTTATAGAATCTGTTAAAATTATGCATACTACTACTTCCTCTTTTAATATAATTTTTATGTACTCTAGGGTAGGTATTATCAGTAGAGTCCACTAAAAATAATGCCAGAATTCAAGTGAGAGAGAATAGAAATGGAAAGAGGAAGGGAGGATAATGAAATTGGGTGGTAAGTAATAACAAACATGAGTTTTAAAGTTTCCTCACTAATAACACAGAATTGTGTATTTTGGCTCAATGCCACTAGGCTGCTGAAGTGACCAGGAAGTGAGTGGAATATCGTAATTGTCCCAGTTAGATTCTTAACTAACCCGTGATTTGGGTGAGGGGTCATTTCCACAGACTGCTCGGTAAGGGGTAGCTGTGCTGTGCTAACTGCCTATTTGCTTTGTTTCTTTCAAGAACACTTTTGAAAGGACAAGAACCTATAAAAGGCAGCAGAACAGAACAAAGAACTCATTAGACTACAGAGATTAACACAGCAATAATCTGCCAATAGTTTAATCAAGGACATGTTACAATCATCTTGTTTCTTGAGATGGAGAGTATGGGCCTACAAAAAATAGAATAAATAAAATTCCACTATTCTTGGCATATTCCAAAATTTTCCTCTTTTGATCAGCATTTTTTTGGACAAGTCCCATGCCAAGTCTGTCCTGAAGACGCTGGCTGAGTGATGGATGAAAGGAGTATTCTGACACAGGTATTTTGTGTGAGAATGGCTAGGCGACTGCTGACTTTAGTGCAGCCGAAAACAGAGTGCAGTCCTGATAAGCTGGAGCCGTTTGTATTTATTCAGTACAGACACAATACCAAAGGCCTGAAGCCAACACAATTTGTGAGTAATGAACACTGTCGCCTCCCCTTTGCAGGGAGCAGTCTTGCACGGTTTCTGGAGGACATAAGTAAACAAACTTACCTAGATAAATCCCTTTACACACCCTTGTTACCTACTGTTCGCCCTCAGCCTCAGGGTACGAGAATTAGCTGCCTTCAGCTTTATTATCTCCCGAAGTTTTGGAAAACCTCCCTGCCTTCCAATTGCATCTTTCCTTATAGCGTCTCCTACCACCCTGACCGATCTCCTACATCACCCCTTTTCTGTTTTTTGCATCAGGTTTTGTTGATTGACGACTACAGATGTGTGCAGCAACAGTTTTGTCAGGCATAGCAGTTACTGCTTGTTTTCCGGCTTTAGATCCTAGAATTAGTAAACAACAAGAGACAAACATGAGTGTGATTAGTAATATTCTTTTCTAATTAAGAAGTGACCCCCAGGAGTGGGGGTCTATCTAGGAGAGATGTTTTTGCATATCCTTCTATATGGCTGTTACTGAGGAACCCCACTGGGGGTATGTTAATCCCTCCTAGCTAAAAAGTCACAGTTAGAAGCTGGGAAGGGGATGTCTGCCTAAGTAATAGGGCTGAAAAAAAGGCAGATTTAGAAAATGGGCTTAACAGGGTATAGCAGGTACAGGTAACAGGCAAAGTGAGAGAATAAAAAGGATTAATACCTTACGCGAGTTGCAATGTACAACAGAGAGCATAGCAAGGAACAAATTTTCCTGAGTGAATGGTGTCTGTGTTCGAAGCAGGATTCGCTCAGCCTCCTGAGTTGTCTTCTTCAGCATCCCCCAGGTAATGTCCGGGGCTCCTGTCGTCCGACGAAACTGTGTCATCCGACGAACCCGTTTCTTCCGGGCCTGTGGGGGCTGCGGGGGCTGCAGGGGCTGTGGGGCCTGCGGGGTCGTTTCCTTCATTTCTGGTACCAGGTTGGGTCCTAGCCCCACTATGGTATGGTTTGATGCATCGTGCTGGAATCCAAAGAGGGCCTGAGGGAGTGTGAACACAAGCATATCCTCTTCCCCATGTTAGCAAAACATTTGGACCATGCCATATATTACTATTTACATCTTTCCATAAAACTGTGGTTTTATGTCTTGAGAAGTTTTAGCAAAGTGCTTTTCTGTAACTGATTGAAATTTATCATCTAAATTTCAGAAATTAAGGGTAAATAAGGCTTGTGCTAGTAGTGTTTCAGTGTCTTTACTCATAGTCTCCCTTTTTTGTTTTCTGAGCATATTTTTAAGGGTGAAGTGGGCACGTTCTACTATGGCCTGTCCTTGGGGGTTATACGGGATGCCTGTGGAGTGTTGGACACTCCAAGTGTGACAAAATTGTTGAAACTGTGAGCTGGCATAAGCCAGACCCTTATTAGTTTTAATTTTTGTGGGCCGCCCCATAAACATAAAAGTTAAAAGAAGATGTTTAATGACAGATCGGGTGGACTTTCCAGGAAGAGCATATGTGCTAATTAGGTGAGAACAGGTATCAACGGATACATGTACATATCTTTGTTTTCCAAATTCAGGGACATGTATAACATCTCTTTGTTACAACTGATTAGGTTCTAGTCCTCTAGGGTTAACACCTGTTGAAGGAGGGGACATGCCTGTGAGGCAGCAATCTGGGCATTTACAGGAGAATTTGTTTAGCTAGTCTTTGCATAAGTTGAAATTGTGTAGTTAAGTCTCTCTAATTTTGGTGGAAAAACTGATGTGATTGGATGGCTTAGTTAAGCAGTGACATCATAACTTGCAGGTCTGCTTGATCATTGTCATAATCCAGTGGGACAAGCAGTGAGCTGTGGGCTCAAATACGTGTGATAAAAATAGAATGTGTACATTGATCTAACAATTGCTGAAGTCAAAGAAAAAAGGCACACAGGGTGGGCTCGAGAATAGACTTAATGAGGGCTGTTTCAAGGTTCTGCAATAAATAAGCAGAGTAAGCAGAGTAACTAACAATACTGATGGGCTGAACGGAAAAAGGTTCTAGGGCCAATATTAGGGCTCCAATCTCAGCTCTCTGAGTACTAGTAAACCTAGATGGAGTGAGGGAGTTAGGTGGTTTCCACCAGATAGCCGCTTTTCCATTTTTATGAGAGTCATCAGTAAAAAGCATTACAAAGTTAGGTATGGGGGAGGGAACTACTTTTGTAGGCATAACTACAGGAGTACTAGATAAGAACTGAAATAGTTTGTCAGCAGGAAGAGCATGTTTTATATGGCCTGCATAATCAGAGAGTGCTTTCTGAAGGTCTAGAGATAGGGGCAAGACTGCTTCAAATTGTTTTTTACTCAAGGGAATTCTTATGACATCAGGGTCATGACCTAGCAACTGACTGCATCATCTGCTGACTGTATAGATGACTTTACTAACTAGCTGGAAATAGGGAGATAGTGTTTTAGTCCCAGTATGTGAGCAAAAAACCTATTCTAGGAAGTGCAGCCCCAGGGCCATTTGTCCTATTAATCCCGTAGAGGAAATATTTAATAGGAAAAACAAACAATTGGACTGAGTATTGTGGGTCTATGCAATCTAGTTGCCTCTGAGAAATAGCTTGATTTCCTCAATTTCTCTTTTTGCCATGGGGATTAAATACCTGGGAGAGTCTAGGGCTATATTGCCTTTTAGGATAGAAAACAAGTTTTGTAATTTATCAGTAGTTATGCCCAAGGTGGTGTGAAGACAGTTAATATTGCCTAGCAATTTTTGATAATGATTTAAGGTATGTTAGTTGCTAGTATTTAATTTAACCTTTTGAGGTCTTATTGACCAGGAAGTTAGTATGTATCCAAGATACTTCTAAGGTGAGGACATCTGTACTTTTTACTTTTTCAGGCGCTATGATTAAATCTCTTAACTGTGTATTCCTTACAACAGAGACATATAAACTCAAAAGTACTGGCTCCATTGGGGCTGCTAGTAAAATATCATCCATAAAAATGAATAATCTTGCAGCTAGGAAATTTTTTTCTACTGGGGAGCAAAGCCTGATTTACATAATATTGACACATGGTAGGACTGTTCAGCATTCCTTGAGAAAGTACTTTCTAATGAAATAGGTCAGCTGGCCTTTCATTATTGATAGCTGGTATTGTAAACACAAATTTTTCTCTGTCCTGTTCTGCAAGGGGAATAGTATAAAAGCAGTTTTTTAAGTCAGTAACAACTATAGGCCAATCTTGAGGAATTGCTGCAGAGGAATGGAGCCCATTGAAGGGGCCCCATAGATTGCAAATTAGCACTGATAGCTTGTAAGTCATGCAAAAGTCTCCATTTGCCAGACCTTTTGGGAATGATGAAAATGGGCAAATTCCAAAGGCTGTTTGCTGGTTCTGTATGGCCGGCTTTTAATTGCTCCTCAACTAATTCATTGGCTCGGCTTTTAATTACTCCTCAACTAATTCATTGGCTCGTTGTAATTTCTCTCCCTTTAAAGGCCACTGTTCTACCCAAATAGGATTTTAAGACAGCCACGTCAGGGATAGGGGAGGAATTGTAACAGTAGCTATTACTAAAAAGAGGTTTGCTGTTTATATAATTCATCAAATTCTGTCCTCCAGGGGAGGTACTGACTGGTCTCTAAAATTGTTTTTAGCTAGCACTGACCAGTCATATAGGGTTATATGGAAGTTGTCTGCTATGGCCTCAATTAATCCTTTCATAAATGGGCTAGCAGCTCCGTTTTCTCTAATGCTTTTTCTTCTCTCTTTATAAGCATAAAAAGTAATGGTTCCTACACTTGATTGCCTTGTCAATTTTGTATCACTGGGCAGGCCAAGAGGTCCCCTTCTAATGCCGCTTGCCTAAGACAGGGTCCCATAGCTGTAGCGTACCCCTTGTCTTTTTTCCAATTTATTGGGGGAGGGAGCTCAGGGAAAACCTCCGATTCCTCTTCGGTATCTTTATCCAGTAAAGGGGGTAAAAGGGGACTGAGGGAGGAAGAGGAGGCGATAAGGTGATGGTTCCTCCTCCCTTCCCTTCTTAGGCTCTTCTGTGTACAGCTGGACCAAAGCAGCCTTAACTAAGGCCCATAACGTTAAAGATGTTACCAGAACCCATTGCCCTTGTGCATGATATCGTTTAAGATTTCTCCCCACTTGTTCCCAAAGCTCTAGGTCCAGCGTGCCTTCTTCTGGGAACCATGGGTTTTGGGAAACAACAGTTTGCATTAGGTCCCTTAACTGAGCCTGCGAAACTGAGGCTCCACTGGCTTTAGGCAGTTGTTTCAATACTTTTATATACTGTTTCTGTTGTGCAGATAGCTGTTGTACCATGATGAAACCCTAGCTTGAGTACTCCCCTGAACTTGGAAATCCCGAGCGAGCACCAATGACTTACTGACTGCGCAGTCTCTTCACCTTCGTTTTCGGGGGTTCCGTCGTGATCCATTGCGGCGTTCCTCACAGGGGGCACCTGCTGCCAAGTCTGTCCCGCAGACTCTGGCCGAGTGACGGATGAAAGGAGTATTCAGACGCAGGTATTTTGCGTGAGAATGGCTAGGGGACTGCTGGCTTTAGCGCAGCCGAAAAGAGAGTGCAGTCCTGATAAACTGGAGCCGCTGCTTGTATTTATTCTGTATTTATTCGGTACAGATAGAATGCCAAAGGCCTGAAGCCAACACGATTTGTGGGTCATTAACACTGCCGCCCTCCTTGGCCGGGAGCAGTCTTGCGCTGGATGATCAAAGGCTGGGTTCCGGAGGACATCCGTAAACAAACTTATCCAGATACATTTCTTTACACTACCTTGTTACCTACTCTTCGCCCTCAGCCTCAGGGGAAGAGAATTAGCTGCCTTCAGCTTTATTCTCTGAAGCTTTGCAAAACCTCCCAGTCTTCCAAGAAGGTTTGCGTCTTTCCTTAAAGCTTCTCCTACCACCCTGATGGATCTCCTACAGTCCCAAACTTAAAATATCCCTCATCTTCCACCTCAAATTGCCTCTTCTATTTGTTAGTCTTGTATATGATACTATTTAAGTCTCATACATCAGTGAGAGAGTCAGGAGTTTCAGGATTATTGTAATAGAAGACATTGAGTTCATTACTTGGAAAAATGGATTTTTTTCTGAGGTATCTCTCAGAGATTTAAGTGCTCTATTTTATCATTGAATGATAATTATTCTCAAAGCAAATATTCTCTAAGTTACCAAAGTATTCAGTTTAT
This sequence comes from Macaca mulatta, assembly GCF_049350105.2. Lineage (NCBI taxonomy): Eukaryota > Metazoa > Chordata > Mammalia > Primates > Cercopithecidae > Macaca > Macaca mulatta. Next base: position 49,388,811 of record NC_133416.1, on the reverse strand, counting down.
TAGGATAGTACACTTTAACATATTACAAGTTACAAAGCCTAAGAAAAAGCAAGCAACAAGTCAATAAAATCACAACTTAGAATTCTAACATTTTCAGATGGTATCATGTGTCGGCTGGGAGCGGTGGCTCACGCCTGTAATCTCAACACTTTGGGAGGCTGAGGCAGGCAGATCACTTGAGGCCAGGAGTTAGAGACTAGCCTGGCCAACATGGTGAAACCCCATTTCTAAAAAAAAAAAAAAATACAAAAATTCTAATTAAACATTTTAAACAGACTATTTTAGATGTTTATTTAATATTGAAATGTGGTCAACTATCATAAAGTATTTCACTGCATCACAAAAATTCCATATATTAAGGATTTACACAATCCAGGAAAAAAATTTTTTAGAAGCTGTTTTTTTTTTCTGGTCTGAGCAAAAAAATCTAAAAAGGCTCTCCAAAATCTTGAGTGGAAGTATCATACTCTGCAATGAAATGCTTGAGTTCTTCAACACACCGCTCACCTATTTCATGTAAATTTTGCCTCAATGCAAACTGTATAGACTTTTCTAATGAAGGATCTTTTTCAATCAGCATTTTCACCACCATCCCGAAAGTTTCACAGTCTTGTCGGTAAACCTAAAAGGTAAAACACATTCTGGTTAGCTGAGAATGAAAATAACTAGCCAAATACTTAGCTGACTGAGTTGGCAGAATTATGACACTAACATCTAAAAGAGAGACACAATATTACAGCAGAACCTTTCTCGGCCTTGCATTGTCACTATTACCAGAGGCCACTTAAACTTCTATCCTTGAGATCTGCTGACAACTTGAATGAGAAGGAAAACATTAACATACCACATTACTGAATGCAGAAGTGTAAGGCAGTCTATTCAAAGGACATCAGACTAGAGATGAGAATAAGAACAAAGGCTAGGGAAGACATATCAATGACTTTGTTCATTTATTTGTTTGGAAGAAAAAAGTTTCTGAGCCCCTAACTTTAGATTGTTTGAATCATGATCAGATAACAAATTCTGTTTAGTGGCCAGGTGTGGTGTCTCACACCTGTTATCTTAGCAATTTGGGAGGTAGAAGCGGGTGGATCACTTGAGGTTAGGAGTTCCAGATTAGCCTGGCCAACATGGCAAAACCCCATGTCTACTAAAAATACAAAAAATTGGCTGGGCGTGGTGGCGCGCATCTGTAATCCCAGCTATTTGGGAAGGTGGCGGCCTCTATAAACTGGGAAACGCAAGGGAATATATTTTCCCTAGAGCCTCCAGAGGAAATGCAGCCCTGCACTGGACATTCTGATTCGGGTCCAGTGAAACCTGTTTTGAACTTTATATATTATTCTCAGGTTCTCATGGACTATTAACCAAGTTAGACAACACTCTGGGCCATAAAATAAACCCTAAATTTGAAATAATAGGTATCATATAAAGTATGCTTTCAGATCACAATGGAATTAAATTAGAACTCAACAACAGAAAGCTAGCTGAAAAATCTCAGAATATGTAGAGATTAAACAACACACTTCTAAATAACACACAAAATCCACTGGAACTAATAAGTGATTATAGCATGGTTGCAGGACACAGGATCTTTTAATATACAAAAGTCAATTAATTGCTTTCCTACATACCAGTAATGAGCAAATGGAATTTGAAATTAAAACACAACACCATTTATATTAGCACTGACAAAACCCCTTAAGTTTGAGTCTAACAAAATACATACAAGATTTATATGAGGAAAACTATAAAATGTTCATGAAAGAAGATACAAATAAATAGAACATAAATAAAAGATAAACTATATATTTTAATATAAATATATGTAACATATAAATAAGATATAGAGAGATAGTCCAAGAATTGACAGGAAGAGACAATACTGTTAAAATACAAGTGCTTCCCAACTTGACCTACATAAATTTCAGTCTCAATGAAAATCCCAGTAATTAATTTTGTGAATATTGACAAACTGATTTTAAAGTTCATACACAAAGGCAGAAAACCCATAATACTGAATATAATATTGAAGAAAAAAAGGAAAAAAGTCAAAAGACTGACACTATCCAATTTCAAAACTTACTGTAAAGGTGGCTCACACCTGTAATCCCAGCACTTTGGGAGACTGAGGCGGGCAGATGACCTAAAGTCAGGAGTTTGAGACCAGCCTGGCCAACATGGTAAAACCCTATCACTACTGAAAATAAAAAATTAGCTGCGCATGGTGGCGTTGTCTGTAGTCCCAGCTACTCAGGAGGTGGAGGCAGAAGAATTGCTTGACCCTGGGAGGCAGAGGTCGCAGTGAGCTGAGATCGTGCAACTGTACTCCAGTCTGGGTGACAGAGTGAGATCTTGTCTCAAAACAAAAAACAAAACACCTTACTGTAAAGTTACAGTAATCAAGACTGTATGCCATTGGCAGAAGAACAGACAAATCAAGGACAGGACAGTCCAGATACCGACCAATACAAATACAGTGAACTGAACTTTAAAAACAGAGCACAGAAGTAATTCAATGGAGAAAAGACAGTCTTCAACTTGACAGTTAAGTTCAAGACTTCATTGAACTTCAATGAGTTGAGCGGTGCTTGAACAACTGGATATCTATCTACATGCAAAATAAATAATCTAGACACAGATCTTACACCTTTCAAAAATATGTTAACTCAAAATGGATCATAGACCTAAATATAAATGCAAACCTGTAGTATTTATAGAAGGTAACAGAGGAAAAAATCTAGGTGATCTTGAGTTTGGTGATGACTTTTAAATATAACATCAAAGACAATCCAAGAAAAAACCCAATATATTGGATTTCATTAAAATTTAAAAACCTGTGCTTTGTGAAAGACATTGTTAAGGGCATGAACAAACTAGCTACAGACTGGGAAAAAATCTTTGCAAAACATGTATGTGATAAACTGGTATCCAAAATATACAAAGAACTGATAACTCAACAATAAGAAGGCCGGGTGAGGTGGCTCATGCCTGTAATCCCAGCACTTCGGGAGGCTGAGGCAGGCAGATCACGAGGTCAGGAGTTTGAGACCAGCCTGACCAATATGGTGAAACCCCCATCTCTACTAAAAATACAAAAAATTAGCCAGGCACGGTGATGCATGCCTGTAATCCCAGCTACTCGGGAGGCTGAGGCAGGAGAATTGCTTGAACCTGGGAGGCAGGGGTTGCAGTGAGCCAAGATCGTGCCACTCCACTCCAGCCTGGGCTACAGAGTGAGACTCTGTCTCAAAAAAACCAAAACAAAACAAAAAAATAAAAAACAAACAAAAAAATAAGAAACCCAAATTATTTGCCCAATTATATAACGGGCAAAAAACTGAATGAACACCTCACCAAAGCAGACATTCAGATGGCAAATGAACATACGAGAAAATGCTCAACATCGTTTGTTATTAGGAAATTGACAATTAAAATGATGATAAGTAGTGAGATACCACTACACATCTATTAGAACGCTTAAAATCCATAACTTAAATTTAAATTTAATTTAAATTTAAATCCACAAAAAAATTTGACACCACCAATTTCTGTCAAAAATGTAGAGCCACAGAACTCTCCTTCATTGTTGGTGGGAATGCAAAATGGTACAACCACTTTGGCAGACAGTCCAGCAGTTTCTTACAAAGCAAAACATTGTCTTACCATACAATCCAACAATCCCACTGCTAGGTATTTATCCAAATAAGTTGAAAACTTATGTCTATACAAAAACCTGCATACAAATCTTTATATCAACTTTATTTATAACTGCCAAAAATTGGAAGCATCCAAGATGTTCTTTAATGGATAAATGGACAAACTGCAGTATACTCATACAATGGAATGTTTTTCATAAAAAAAATTAGCTATCAAGCCACAAAATGACACAAAAGAATCTTAAGTGAAAGAAGCCAGTCTGAAAAGGTTATACACTATGATACCAACTATATGACATTCTGATTATTAAAAAAACAAAAACCCATAGACACTAAAGAGATCATTAGTTGCCAGGGGGAAGGGGAAAGGACAAACAAGTGGAACATAGGACATTTCTTAGGGAGATGAAATTATGCTGTATGGGACTGTATGGTATGATACTGAATGATACATTATGCATTGGCCAAAATTCACAGAACTGTAGGAGACAAAGAGTGAATCCTAATGTAAACTATGGACTTTATTTAATATTAATATATCAATATTAGTTCATCAATCATAACAAGTGTATCACAGTAATGCAAAATGTTAATAATAGGGGAAACTGTGTAAGGAGAAGGGGCATGTAAGAACTCTCTATGCTCCTGCAGGTTTTCTATAAATTTAAAACAGCTCCAAAAAATAAAATCTATTAAACATTTTTTTTCAAAAATAATCACACAAAAGTGAAAGAAGAAAAAAAGTTTTCTTAACTTTTGTGCCTGAGTTTCAGTACCTATACCAGACTGTGCTGTTTAACAATTAAATAAGATAATACAGAACACTCAGAATAGTGCCTGCTACATAGGAAGTATTTAATCTAAGGCAGCTAAAGTGATGATGATGGAAAGAGGAGAAACAACTATTCTGACTTTGTCTATAGAAGGGAGTACTAGAAAATGATGTTAGAGCTGATAAGTTCTCTCTAGGAAAACAAAGAAAAGGAAAAGGAAATGGTGTTTGGGGGAAATGCTAGTGGCTTAGTACAGCAGATAAATTAATAAAGAGGGAAAGAGCTACAAGTAGAAATTGGAACCTTTGGATGTATCAGGAAGAGAAAAATGAGAAAGAATCTATGCTTTGGGTTCCTGCTACTGAGAGCCAGGACAATAAATATGAGAAGATGTGTGAAAGAAAGATGAGATTAGAGGCTTTACAAGTACAGTAGTCCCCACTTTATCTGAGATTTCAGTTACCTGCTATAAACTGCAGTCCAAAAATATTAAATGGAAAACTCCAGAAACAAACAATTCTTAAGTTTTAAACTGCATGCTGTTCTGAGTAGTGTGATAAGATCTTGCGCCATCCTGCTTCATCCTGCCCCAGACATAAATCCTCCCTTTGTCCCATATTCAATTTTTATCTACCACCCACCTGTTAGTCACTTAGTAGCCCTCTCAGTTGTTGGATTGGTAAAACATAGTATATACAGGGTTCAGTACTATCTGAGTTTCAGGGATCCACTGAGGATCTTGGAATGTATCCCCTAAGGATAAGGGGGGGTACTATAATGAAGAAGCAGTAGATATATGATAATGTGAAGAGTGATAGGTGGAAGGTTTTTTACTTTTATATATTTCAATGGGGAAGGTACTAGGAGGAGATAAGTTCAGTACTAAGTAGTCACTTGAGTCACTCATGAGACAGCCAGAACCAACTACCAACAGGAAGTTAAGTACATGAGTCTGGACTTCTGAAGAAATAAACAGAAGTGAGGAAGGGATCGATTTTATAATCTTTAGCAGTAATGTCAGCTGAGGCCAGGGGAATTTCTTGAAGGAGGGAGAGTTCTTCCTAGCACCACAAAACTGATACTCAGTAAATGTTCAATGAATAGCTAACGTGTGCTTTAAGAGAATGTAAGAGCCAAAGAGAGCCAAGTGCAGACATCTAAAACCATCAATGTCATCCACAGAAAAGACCACAGAAAAGTTAAGAATCAGGAGACAGTGAAGGCACAGATGCCAAAGAAAGAGTTTATAAAATAAGGACATAGTCAATCAAATGCCAGAGAAAGATCAAAGAAACATACTGACTAGATTTGGCAGTTAGGAGGTAAACCACAAGAGCAGCTTGTTGGGATGGTGGAGACTGGAGAGCTGTGCTGTCCAATACAGTAGCCACTAACCACACGTGACTATATTTTATTTTTCATTAGTGAAACAGAAATAATTCTGTTTCTCAGTCACACTAGTTCTATTTCAAATGCTAGTGGCTGCCATACTGGACATGAGGATATAAAACATTTTCATCACTGCAGAGAATTCTATTTAGCAGAGTTGTCATGGAGGACTGAGGAGTGAAAAGAAGGGAAAGCTGTCATGGTAAGTGGTGATCTAGTAAATTAAATACACATTTGCAACTATTTTACCATTAAAGTGGAAAATAAAAGCTTACAACTTTTATAGGAGCATTGTGAAATAAAATTAGCATCTGTAAAATGTTCTACAACCTTTTAATGAAAGGTACATAAAAATAAGTTAAAAAAAAGAAACTCCAATTGGGGCGTAATATACAAGGAACCATTCATAATGTCTAATGTGTTGATGAGGTCAGGAAAAAAGTGATAGTACATTTATATTAAATACTGGAGATAAATTTAAACCCTTTAATTTGGGCCTCTGCAATGCAGAAGGTGCCAAAACTATTGTGATCTATGTTGCTGTTTGTGCTGTATTAATAGAAAAAGATATCTTTGAGTCCTCCTCAAAGCTGCAGTCCCACTGCCTCTTAAAAACACAGCTTCTAAAAAGAACACTGGTGGTTGCTAAGAAATGCATTACGAACACATGGATCAGAGCTATAGTGCCTGCATTCAATATGTGTGAAATTATTACAACCCAAAAGGAAGCAACTGCAAAATCAATGATAAATTAAGTACAACTTGCAGCAGCTTTTCATGAGGAATTTGTTGTGAGAGAAGATTTAATGGAGGTGGCAATAGGAACACATGGTAGTAACATTCAGCAAGCTAGGAAGGTTCCTGGAGTTACCGCCATTGAGCTAGATGAAGACACTGAAACATTAAGAATCTATAGAGAGAGTGCTGATGCTGTAAAAACGGCTAGAGGTTTCTTGGAATTTGTGCAGGATTTTATTCAGGCTTCTAAGAACCTCACTGGAAAAGTAATTGGAAAAAAATGGCAAAGTTATTCAAGAAATAGTAGACAAATCTGATACAGTTCAGGTGAGAATTGAAGGGGATAGTGAAAATAAACTACCCAGAGAAGACGGTATGATTCCATTTGTATCTGTTGGCACTAAAGAAACCATTGGAAATGTGCAAGTTCTTTTAGAGTACCATATTGCTTATCTAAAGGAAGTAAAACAGCTAAGAATGGAACGCCTACAGATTGATGAGCAGTTACAAGAGATTGGTTCTAGGTCTTATAGTGGAAGAGGCAGAGGTTGTCGGGGCCCTAATTACACCTCCAGTTATAGTACAAATTCTGAGCTGTCTAAACCCTCTGAAATAGAATCTGAGGGTAAAGACAAGCTGAGTGATTGGTCATTGGCAGGAGATGATGATCGAGACAGCCGACATCAGCGTGACAGCAGGAGACACCCAGGAGGAAGATGCAAAGTGTTTCAGGGGGTCAAGGTCGTGGTGGACCACATGGTGGCAAATCCTCCATCATTTCTGTGCTCAAAGATCCAGACAGCAATCCATACAGCTTACTTGATAATACAGAATCAGATCAGACTGCAGACACTGATGCCAGCGAATCTCATCACAGTACTAATCGTCATATGAGGTCTCGTAGATGAAGGACTGACGAAGATGCTGTTCTGATGGATGGAATGACTGAATCTGATACAGCTTCAATTACTGAAAATGGGCTAGGCAAAAGATGTGATTGAAGAGCATGGTCCTTCAGAAAAGGCAATAAATAGCCCAACTAGTGCTTCTGGCAATGACATTGCTATAGCATACTCTGGGAGAAGACAAGATTAATACCTTAAAAGAAGAAAACAGTCAAGAAGCAGCAGTCCTCAATGGTGTTTCATAAACCAAAGAAGTCCTAGTTTACAGTTCTTTTATATTACATTACAATAATGCTTGTACCAGCTTGCCAAAGATAGAATATGGATTGCCAATCTTTACATTGCACTTTCAGTTCCACCATTTGGAATTCAAAAGGGGAGGGATCCTGAATAAATCATATGTTAAACATACTTTGACACCTACTGTGTTATAAAATATATCATCAGATATGCCTTGAGAATAGTATATGTAAATTTTTAAAAAGTTGCTGGCTATAGGAAATGTTATTTTGTTTTCAAAATATGGCAGAGATGGGGGGTGGTGGGTGGGGTGGGATCCCTAACGTAATATTCTTTATAAAAGCACTGGCTGCTTTTGTAACATTTTTAATATGCAACCACTTCTTCATCTGAGGAAAACTAGAATAAAACGCAGTCTAAAATATTGTGCACTGAATTGTAATTTCTTCATTAGTTTAGTCTAGGAACTGGTCTGTTTTAACGTGTTTTTTAAAAGCTGTATGTAGTGGAAAATCTGCAGACCAATGGAAAACATTTGTTAAACTCTCATCTGCAGGGACACTGTGTGATATTTGGCAGTGACTGTTCTACCTTGAGGTTTTGTTTGGTTTATTTATTAAAGTGCACAGTATTTAAACATCAAACATAGCTTTAGTTAAAACACTAAGCTGAATCAGTCATGTCCATTCAGACATAACCGGAACTACTGAAAAGATTAATTTCCAGAAGGTTTATTCTATATAAACTACACACTAGTCTTCAGTAGAGTATCTATTTTTTTCTTGTTTCGGTTGTTTGATGTGCAATATGTTTTTGTATGCAGATAGTAAATAAACTTTGATCTTCCAAAAAAAGAGAGAGAATACAGCGTATTGGCCAGGCATAGTGGCTCACGCTCATAATCCCAGCACTTTGGGAAGCCAAGGTGGGTAGATCACCTGAGGTCAGGAGTTTGAGACCAGACTGGCCAACATGGTGAAACCCCATCTCTACTAAAAATACAAAATTTAGCTGGGCGTGGTGGTGGTGGGCGCCTGTAATCCCAGCTACTCAGGAGGCTGGGGCAGGAGAATTGCTTGAACTGGGCAGGTGGAGGTTGCAGTGAGCTGAGATCACACCATTGCACTCTACACTCCAGCCTGGTTACTCCGTCTCAAAAAAACAAAAAACGAAACAAAACAAAATGAATATAATATATATAATACGTATAGCATACAAAATATGTGTTAACTGACTATATTATTGATAGGGCTTTTGGTCAACAGCAGACTATCTGTAGTTAAGTTCTGGGGAAGTCAAAAGTTATACCTGAATATTCAAATGTTGCGGCGGGGGGACAGGCAGGGAGAGACAGCATCACAAATCCCTGAGTTGTTCAAGTGTCAACTGTAGAGGGGTGTGTGTGTGTGTGTGTGTGTGTGTGTGTGTGTGTGTGTGTGTTTATGAGACAGAGACAGAAGAGCAGTTAAATCGAAGACCCATCACAAAAACACAACTGATGAGATCACTGGCCTTCAGAGAACAGCTCAACCTTCAGTCCCTCTCCACCCCTTTAGAGGTTAAGGGGGTAGGCTGAAAGTTCCAACTCTACAAACACATGATTGGTTACCCTGGGCTATCAGCCCCTAAACAGAGGCTATCCAGGAGCTCCCCCAGCCATTAGTTCCCTCATTCACATACAAAAAGACACTTATCACTTTAAGATTCTAGAAGCTGTGTGCCAAGAAATGGGGGCAGAGGCCAAATATATATTTCTTATTATATCCAGAAATGGAAAGATAAGTGACAAAATAAATAGAGCAAAAGCTTAATTATAGAATCTAGGTGATATGTAGATGAGTGTGCGCCAGACAATTTCTTCAACTTTTCTTCATGTTTGAAAATTTTCAAAATAAAATGAAGATGGATCTGTTCTGCTTTGACCCTGGAGGATGAGCTTTGCATCTTCTCGATATGGGTTAGATATTAATAAATCTGCAAATGCTGACACAAGTGTGAATGACAGATAAATGTGCCTGCCACACAACTAGAGCTCACCTTCTATGTTAAAGCACTGGAACTGGTCAGAGTACAACATGCTCTGTTCAAGGACTTTACATTCTAGTAAAAGACCAATAGATTAAAAATTACCAAACAACAAGGTAGAATATGGTAAATGCCATAAGATAAATACAAAGTGTTGTAATTATTCCAAATAAAAGATCATGGGGGGCGCACTAAGACAGTGTGAACTGTTCTAAGCACCCTGAAAGCAAAAAAGCATAGTGTGTTTAAAGAGTAATGAATCTTGGAATATAGGGAAGTTTTGGGAAAAATAGTAGACTGGAATCAAAATGCAGCTAGACATGAGCAGGTAAGGCAAAGACCAAACTCTCAGACTTAAAATAACTTACGGTAGAAACACTGTAGACATTTTTTTCTCTAATTCAACAGACAATAAACAAACAACTAAAGACTGTTGATTAGGGAAAAAACCAACGTATTCATTGCTCACTGAATTTTGAGAAAAGTAATTTTGTATTCAATGTCAATTACTGGCTTGGGAAAAGAATTTCTAAGATGCAAAACATATAGAAAGGCTAAACCTAAAGAAAAATATTCATGAACACAGGATGAAAGGCAATTAAATACATAATAAAATAGGCTTTAAAATTCTAACTGCTGAGAAAATGAGCACAAATATTTTGCAATATGATATAATTTCACTTGGCTTTTGATACTGTCGTGTCTGAGAATAAAAATTCTTTAACAAAAGCAAGGAGGAGTAGGCTTAATTTGCACATTTCCCAAGTCATGTCCAAAACATCCATCATAATGAAACAGACCACAGTTTAAGATGGCAATTCAGCTCCCTAAAAGATATCTGTAACTTAGAAAGTCCCTTAAGTTTTTTTTTTTTTTTTTAAAAGAAGTTAAAGTGGCAAAATTCTTTTTTTTTTTTAATTAAATTTTAAAAAATTTCCATTGGTTATTGGGGAACAGGTGATGTTTGGTTACATGAGTAAGTTCTATGGTGGTGATCTGTGAGATTTTGGTGCACCCATCACCTGAGCAGGCAGTATACACTGCACCCAATTTGTGGTCGTTTTTATCCCTCACCCCCTATCCACCCTTTTCCCCTGAGTCCCCAAAGTCCACTGTGTCTTTCTTAGGCCTCTGCATCCCGCACAGCTTAGCTCCCACATATGAGTGAGAACATACGATGTTTGGATTTCCATTCCTGAGTTAGTTACTTCACTTAGAATAATAGTCTCCAATCTCACCTGGGTCGCTGCAAATGCCACTAATACACTCCTTTTTATAGCTAAGTGGTATTCTATTTATATATATATAATATATATATTCTATATTATATATATTATATATATATTCTATTTTATATATATATATCACAGTTTCTTTATCCACCCGTTGACTGATGGACATTTGGGTTGGTCCCACGATTTTGCAATTGCAAGTTGCGCTGCTACAAACATATGTGTGCAAGTATCTTTTTCATATAATGACTTCTTTTCCTCTGGGTAGATACCCAGTAGTAGGACTGCTGGATCAAATGGTAGTTCTACTTTCAGTTCTGTAAAGAATCTCCACACTGTTTTCCATAGTGGCTGTACTAGTTTACATTCTCACCAGCAGTGTAGAAGTCTTCCCTCTTCTTCACATCCATGCCAACATCTACTGTTTTTTCATTTTCTTGATTATGGCCATTCTTGCAGGAGTGAGATGGGATTGCATTATGGTTTTGATTTGCATTTCTCTGATCATTAGTGATGCTGAGCATTTTTTCATATGTTTATTGGCCATTTGTGTATCTTCTTTTGAGAATTGTCTATTCATGTCCTTAGCCCACTTTTTGATGGGATTGTTTTTTTTTTCTTGCTGATTGGAGTTTAGTGTAGATTCTGGATATTAGTCCTTTGTCAGATGTACAGATTGTGAAGATCTTCTCCCACTCTGTGGGTTGTCTGTTCACTTTGCTGACTGTTCCTTTTTCTGTGCAAAAGCTCTTCAGTTTAATTAAGTCTCAGCTATTTATCTTTGTTTTTATTGCATTTACTTTTGGGTTCTTGGTCATGAAATCCTTGCCTAAGCCAATGTCTAGAAAGGTTTTTCCAAAGTTTGTCTTCTAGAATTTTTATAGTTTCAGGTCTTAGATGTAAGTCCTTAATCCATCTTGAGTTGATTTTTGTATAAAGTGGGAGATGAGGATCCAGTTTCATTCTCCTACATGTAGCAGCACCATTTGTTGAACAGGGTGTCCCTTCCCCACTTCATGTTTTTGTTTGCTTTGTCGAAGATCAGTTGGCAGTAAGTATTTGAGTTCATTTCTGGGTTCTCTATTCTGTTCCACTGATCTATGTGCCTGTTTTTATGCCAGTACCATGATATTTTTGGTGACTATTGCCTTACAGTCTAGTTTGAAATTAGGTAACGTGATGCCTCCAGATTTGTTCTTTTTGCTTCAAACAGCAAAATTCTTATGTAAACACTGAATTGATTTTTATATACAGCTTACAAAAGAAATATTTGAGAACTATCCAAAGAAAATTTACTTTAAACACAATAAATTCAAATAAATAATTTTACAATTTCACAGATGAGGCAGTCTAGTCTTCATGAAATGATTTAATATTATCCATCAGAAAAGTGTAATATCCTGACTGTACAAAAGGTCACATTTTAGATCTGACTAAGGCTAAAAGAAAGTAATTAACTGGCAACAGCCAGTTCTCAAAGTGAAAAAAAGTCTTACATTGGTTTGAGAAACCTGTAAGGCACAAGATCCACCCAGTTACTCTCCAACAGGAGAGAAATTTGTCAGCAGGAGTGACTAAGCAGGAAACAGCTTAGCTATTTCAAGACCCACCCCCTCCACTTCCTTCCCAGCTCATCTACCACAAAAGAGGTTGGAGACAATTCAATATATAGGTCTCCTTATCTTCTGAAGATATGGAAGTTACATCTCAGAACCTAGAAGTTTTAACTGTTACAGGGTCCAATGAGTTGAGCTCTCAACTCAGGGAGGCCTCACCACACAAGAATAATTTTTGGAGAAAAGGGAGGAATCCTAGCAAAGGTCTCCATGTCTAAGGATGGCTGTGGGTTACAATTCTAAAGGTCTTTTTATTGGCTTATTCAAATATAATGGCATTTTAAAATTCCTGGCAAATGAGAAGTATTTTTACTAACTTAACATTTTCATATAGACCTTCGTATTTTATGTACCAGAATCCTCAAAAGCACTCTGGAGTTACTGGCCTTATTTTATAAAAATAGTGAAGCAGAGAGATTAAAGGAGTTAATTGTAAGAAATACAATGAACATTCACAGCCTAAATTTCAAATTCACTCCTTATCATACTGCTGCTACCAGGCAAGATAATTATTTAAATCCAAAACAGAAATGAAGCCATGACTGAACTAAATCCTTAGCAAAGATAAATGAGCCTGCTTGGTTTTGAAGAGTGGTGTAAAGGAACTGGCTTGGAGGAGTCTGGAAGCAGGTCATCTGATTATGATTCCTAACTGCCATGAGACAATACATGAGGGGTGTGTGTGTGTGTGTGTTTCCTGTCTAATACTGTACTTTAAGGTACTCAAGTCATTCCCCTAGTGAAATTTGAAACGTGGGTTATTTTTCCATATAGCTTCAAGGAAGCCACTAAGATAAACAGAAATAAATAGGTCAGATCACCCATCTGCCCCATGCTGGGAAAAGCATTATTGTTCTGTAAGCTACTTAACGCTGTGGTTGGTTAAAGAGCATTTTATGGTTGAAATGGGACATTTTCAACGTATCCTGCAGAAGAGGCAAGTTCCCCTTAGTTTCTTTTGACAGATGATCCAGTGGACCAGGCACATTCACTCTACTATCCCACTTCTTTCATTATTAAAATCCTATATCGTGTATACACACACAGGACCTAGAAGGACCATCAAACTGTAAACTACTTGTAAGTATGGATGACTTTGTTCCTTGCTTCCTTGTTTTTCAGTTATCTATGATGCACATGTTAACTTTTAAAAAATAACAGTCATCTTAAAAACCTGAGGAGGCCTGGCACGGTGGCTCACATCTGTAATTCCAGCACTGTGGGAGGCCAAGGCAGGCGGATCACAAGGTCAGGAGTTCGAGACCAGCCTGGCCAACATGGTGAAACCCCAACTCTACTAAAAAAATACAAAAATTTTCCGAGCATGGTGGCGTGCGCTTGTAATCCCAGCTACTCAGGAGGCTGAGGGAGGAGAATTGCTTGAACTTGGGAGGTGGAGGTTGCAGTGAGCCAAGATTATCGCCACTGCACTACAGCCTGGGCGACAGAGCAAGACTCTTGTCTCAAAAAAATAAAATAAAATAAAATAGGTCAGGCGCGATGGCTCACGCCTGTAATCCCAGCACTCTGGGAGACCAAGGTGGGCCGATCACCTGAGGTCAGGAGTTGAAGACTAGCCTGGCCATGGTGAAACCCCGTCTCTACTGAAAAAAAAAAAAAAAAAAATTAGCCAGGTGTGGTGGTGCACACCTATTATCCCAGCTACTCGGGAGGCTGAGGCAGGAGAATTGCTTAAACCTGGGAGGCAGAGGTTGCAATGAGCCGAGATCACACCATTGCACTTCAGCCTGGGCAACAAGAGCGAAACTCCATCTCAAAAATACATACATACATACATACATAAATACATAAAATAAAATAAAAACCTCAAGAAAAAATCTGTATTGGAAAGCTGACTTTAGTAGAAGTTACTTTTGCTACTATGAAATTCCTCCATGTCTTATACTGAAAAACCATGTAGTATCAGTACATGTGTTATTATGCTTTTTTCTTTTTCTGTTTTCTGTGACATTAAAGTTTAAATATTCTGTATGTTTAGAAAAGCTTTCTTTTTTTTATAGTATCAAGGTATTGTGACTTTTCAGCTCAAGAAAAATTAGTGTTTGTTCATGCAGTATTTCTGGGAGACTTTCAAAATGTATGCCATAATCTCTCTTTTTGTCGCTGAAGCGAGTGGGGGTAGCTAGAAGGTAACAGGATCAGAAAGTGCTAGTGCAGGGTGGTCAGGATTACCTACAGCTCCAGTAAACAGGCAGTTTCTGTTTAGCTGCTCCCTTTCCAGCCTCCTAAGATAGGCCCCCGAAGCTGTATTTACACTACATGCCAACCAAAAAATATGCATTTATAGAAGATACGATTTAAGAGTTTTGGTAATAAAGATGAATCCTAGAGTTCACTAGTTTACAAAAAAATTGGGCTTATGATGTTGACATTACCAAGGAATACGTAGGAAACAGGGATGGCAGGAAGGTGGCGGAAGGAGGCAAGGGAAGAAAGAGGGAAATTATGGAAGAAAGTAAGTTGCCTCATGCTCTTCTAGTTCCAGGTTCTAAACTTCGTTTCAGTCCTGTTACATAAGAAACCCCGCAATTTTTCAATACTTTGCCTTTACTTGCTGAAGGTAGTTTGAGTGGGTTTTATAATGTTTTTAAACTTTTAAAATGCAAGATACCTACCCTGATAGACTGCTTCATGGAATAGATGTTACCTGGCCTTCTGGGAGCAGTGCAGGCCTGTATACTTGCACTGATAGGCTTATCTGCCTATCAGCAGTGCTTTAACATTGGCAGAAATGCCATCATAATGTTATAAATCTATTTTCTCATCAATGTAATTGCAAAACCCATCAAAGGTGCTTCACAAGCCTCTATTCAATGTAGTTAAAGATTGGCTATAATTTTCCATGGTCGGCCGGGTGCGGTGGCTCACGTCTATAATCCCAGCACTTTGGGACAGTGAGGTGGGAGGATCACCTGAGGTCAGGAGTTCGAGACCAGCCCGGCCAACATGGTAAAACCCCGTCTCTACTAAAAATGGAAAAATTAGCTGGGCATGGTGGTTCACGCCTGTAGCCCCAGCTACTCAGGAAGCTGAGGCAGAAGAATCACTTGAACCAGGAGGCAGAGGTTGCAGTGAGTTGAGATCATGCCACTGTACTCCAGCCTGGGCAACAGAGTGAGACTCAGTCTCAAAAAAAAAAAAAAAAAAAAATTTCCACGTTAAAAGCTAAACAATTACTAATCCTTAAAGTTTCCATTGAAAATATAGCTATCGCTACTCCTACTGGAAAAAAAGAATAATGTATCTGCTTTCAGCTCATCACACACAAATGTAGGATAATAGAATATTATCAGTTTACTTAATCATACTTCTCCCAGAGAGGGACTTTTCAATTAGGTAACATACAATACCACTCTGAATACTTCCAAGATGTGTTTTTTCTTTCCAGAAGAAAGGAATTATTCATAACTAATATAAATACCACAGCTTTATTTTAAAAATAGGAACTGTTGTATCAGGTAGATTAAAAGTAGGTTAAAGTTAATTAATATTTAAAATAATTCATTATTTTACTTTTATTTCTGAAGGCATTATGTACAGTGGGGAAAATCCATAAATACTATTATATATAAATGGAAGTCCATATTTTCAAGATGTCTGTATATATTTCCTAATCCATACTTTTATAGCAAAATTCATAGAGTAACTGGTATATGAATTATAATTAATATTGATTTGTCCAGCTAGCAATACAAATATAAACTGCTACTGGCTTCTCAAATGTTACTAAGTTCCTTCCAAGAATCAGAGAAATACTTAGAATAATACTGTGCACAAAAATGAACAGACTAATGTTAGAATCATGTTGTCATTATTACATCAACTAGTCACATTGCTACTTCCACTTTATGCTCAAGGTAAATACCAGGTGTCAGTTACTAAGAACAGTGCTATTAAGTTTTAGTAAATGAAGATATTAATCTTATTTTCAAGCAGTTTTTTTGAAAATAGAATTTACCTACAGCCAAGGATTCAAGGTAGGAATCCAGTCAAATTAAATTAATGTATTGTTTGCAGATAATTTGGGGTAAGTATTAAGGAACACATCTCAGTATTTCTATTTATTAGAAATTACAAGGGCAAAAATGGTAGTATTATAACTAACAAATTCTACTGAAATCCTTAAAAATCAAATGAACCTTGCTATACATATTTTCAGTATGTAGCATTTTTTTAAAACTGATTTTTTAAACTTGAACTATTAGTTTACAACATTGTAACTTTTTTGGTTAGTAAAATCACTAAAATGGGAATGACTAGTCAATTTTAGGAAAGAATAACAGGGAAAGCCAGGAATAAAAATCTTTGTTTTAGCAGTACTGAACATTTGATTGGTTCAGATAAGAGTCAGAAGGCTGACCACCTTAGTACAAGAGCCAAAAGAAACAGCAGGCTGTCATTTCCCCTTTAACCTTACTTCGTGGAAGACTACCATGTGCTCATGTAGATACAACATAAACAGAAATTTTTCATGTAAACACATCCTGGAAAAAGGCATTAAACCATTCTTCTCCTCATACACATTTTCAGTGTCCTATCACAATAAAAAGCATAAACATCAAAATGTGGCTTTGCTGAGGGTTTAGTGCTATTTGTGTTACAGTATTTAAAAGTTCAGAAATTATTACTTATGGTTTGACTTATTTTCTGAAAAACACTAAGTCATTTGTAAAAATTAACTGCTAAATTATTGTAGTATTTTTAAAAGGACTGATTACATGCCTTTAGAGGTACCATTAATGCTGAAATCTGACTCTGTGCACTCTTACTTCTGGTTTCAGTATTTCTACACTTGTAACACTAGCATGGACCTAACCAATACAGCACTGTTACATCACAGCACAGTAGCTTTCTTTCTAGCAGTTTTGCTTCTAGCCTATTTTTATTCTAAACTTTCTTATTCACAGGTGCCATCTTTCTTAAAATAAAATTAAAATAAAAACAAAATAACAAAAATCCTACATCAAAAAAACCCTCCAACCTTCCCAGTATACTGCTCCTCTGGTTTCTGAAGATCTGATCTACTTAAATTCAACAAAATCTTAGCTACTAAAACTTTCTCATCACCCATTAAAATACTATGTACCATACGTTTTAAAGCATTTTAACTTCTCTCATATGCCATCTGCATTCCCCTGGCTGCTTCTCTAATTTCTTCAAAATTTTGTTTAAGATATTTGTCACAGCTCAGCATAATGGCTCATGCCTGTAATCCCAGCACTTTGGAAGGCCGAGGCGGGTGGATTGCCTAAGGTCAGGAGTTTGAGAGCAGCCTGAACAACATGGTGAAACCCCATTGCTACTAAAAACACAAAAATCAGCCAGGCCTGGTGGTGCATGCCTGTCATCCCAGCTACTCGAGAGGCTGAGACAGGAGAATCGCTTGAACCTGGGAAGTGGGAGGTTGCAGTGAGCCAAGATCAAACCACTGCACTCCAGCCTAGGCAACAGAGCGAAACTCCATCTCAATAAATAAATAAAATAAAGATAGTTTTCACAAAGTCTTTCTAGATCAATTTTTCTAGGTTACTCTAAATATTTAAGAAATGTAAGTATCTTTCTGTCCTCCTACCTCCTCCATTATCTTGAGGACAGAACCACTTCTTTTGCTTCCTTTGTAACTACCTCAGAGCCTCCCAGTGTAAGGCTGAGAAAAAGTTGATTTTTAATTATCTCTGATTTATCTAAAACTCTAAAATCAAATGTTCTGGCCTTGGCTCAAATTTTAATTAGACATTTTGATCATCCTAACCAACTGATCCACATGCAAAGTAACTGATATTAGTGAATAAATCTGTTCAAAGGGAGGTGGTCAATAAAAATTATTCCTTGGTTAAGATTACAACTAAAACCATAATAGATTTAGAATTACAAGGAAGGTGAATTATAACAAATAAGTTCTGAAATCAACCAGGGAAGAAAGTTTACACTATAATGTCATTTCAAAATAGTGAAAAGCATAAAACACAGTATCCTGAAAGCTAATAATAATGTTATAACTTTTAAATGTAAACACTTTGTTGTAAATACTTGTTTTTGACAAATAAAACTCAGTATTTAGTATCAATTATTCATATATAAAAAATACACACAGAATCTTGCTGATAGTTGGCTTAGCAAAATGTTTTGTATGCAAATTGTGTAAAGTGATCATCAATCAAATGCACAAACCATACTCTAGTTAAAATACCCAATTCCTGTACTGGATTAACAACATTTTATTATTTTGTGAGAATCAAATCCTGACCACAATCAAGATAAGATTTGGACTAAAATTGTTTTCCCTGTAAGAGAATTCCTACACTGTGGGAAGAGAATAAAATTCAATCAGAGGCCAGATGCGGTAGCTCACACGTGTAATCCCAGCACTTTGGGAGTCTTGAGGTCAGGAGTTTGAGACCAGCCTGTCTGACATGGCAAAACCTCGTCTCTACAAAAAAAAAAAAAAAAAAAAAAAAGAGAGAGAGAGAGAGAGGAAGGAAGGAAGGGAGGAAGGGAGGGAGGGAGGGAGGGAGGGAGGGAGGGGGAATATGTAGCTGGGCATGGTGGCACACGCTTGTAATCTCAGGTACTCAGGAGTCTGAGGCAAGAGAATCACTTGAACCTGGGAAACGGAGGCTGCAGTAAGCTGAGATGGCACCACTGCACTCCCCAGCCTGGGCAACAAAGTGAGACTCCATCTCAGAAGAAAAAAAAAAAATCACTTAGAAATACCCTGCCTCACTGCACATACAATTTTCGCCACAAAACCATGAACACCAAAGGAGAAAAATATACACACACACAAAGAGACAAGTTTCAAAATGTCTAAAAACCTATTTATATTGTCTTTTTCAAAAAAAAAAGTATGCACACACTCTCAAACAAAACTAGTCCAAAAGTTGTACCATTCAAGATGACATTTATTTAAAATGTATATTACTAAGATGAAGCAATAATTAAAAGGTAAACATATATAAAAACAAAAGGGAAAATTTTCAGTCCATTGTGTAGGTGTGACAGGAAAGCTCTAAAATTTTTCCTCTAACACTGAATCCTGTCCAGTGATTCAAGCCAGTATTTATCCCATATAGTTCAATTGTGTAGCAGCTGCATTCTGTACTCTATTTTTTGACGGCAAAGAAGTCATGTTAATTAAATTGGAACAACCTAAATATAACTTTAAAAGTCAATTTTGACTATGATATCCTATATTTCTGTTAGAAGCAGCAGAAGCAGCAACAATCGTTCTCCTCAAATACTGAACACACTCTCAACTATCCATATAGAAATCATCAGGTTAAATTGCTTTCTTAGCCTTCAAGTCATCATATACAGATATAATTACACAGTGAAAGTTTCAAATTCAACTACTTTGTACAATAAGAATCAACTTGTTATAATCTTGGGAAATTAGCCACTCATATCCACAAATATGCCACATGGAAAGGAAAAAATGTAAAAATATTACCACAGGTATAATTTATTTTCTTTCTATTTAGGCCAAACATAACCAACACAAGTAACTTCTTATTTGTAGTAAACAACACAGATATAATTTAAATACGATTCAATCTTCAAAAGTGAAACTAAAAACCACCCTACTCTTCAATTTTTAATTTCCATAGATGTAACTACTATATAGAAAGTACAAAGGCCAGGCCCAGTGGCTCACGCCTGTAATCCCAGCACTCTGGGAAGCCGAGACAGGCAGATCACCTGAGGTCAGGAGTTCGAGACCAGCTTGGCCAACATGATGAAACCCTGTCTCTACTAAAAATACAAAAAGTAGCCAGGTGTGGTGGTGGGTGCCTGTAATACCAGTCACTCAGGAGGCTGAGGCAGGAGAATCGCTTGAACCCAGGAGGCAGAGGTTGCAGTGAGCCGAGATCATACCACTTCACTCCAGCCTGGGCAACAGAGCGAGACTCCATCTCAAAAAAAAAAAAAAAAAAAGGCAAGAAAAGCATGCTCTAAGCATTTAAAATGTCATTCTCTCTTACTTCAAAACACACGTATGAAAGAATTTAAGCTATTAATGAGATGACAGGGAAATGTGGTAGAGGGATGAAGATTTTATGGTCATGGAGCCCTAAGTTTGGGGTGCTAGGTAACCCTACTCTAAGTCCCAATTTATTTGTTTTTATTTTAAATTTTATTTTTAACTGACAAATAATGATTGTATATATTTGTGGGGTACAGTTTCCTTATTTGTAATGCAGGAATTATAATAATATCTTACCTTTTGTGAGGATTAAATCAGAGAATGTACATAAAGCACTTATTACTTAGAAACCATTAATTCATTCAACAAACATTTGAGGAGTTATTAAGTGAAGCCTCAGTACAAGTGGTGAAAAAAACATGTAGTGCCTATCCTCAGGAAACTCTCTTTTTAGCTGGAAAGATATTTTTAAAATGTATAAAAACAAAAAAATGTATAATTGTGGTAAGTTATTATAAAGGAAATAAAGTAGGTTCAATGATGGAGAATTACTTAGACTGGTTAGGGAGATAAAGAAAAATTTTCGGGAAAGGGTAACATTTAGCAGAGGCCAGAGAGAGAATACTTAGAAGACAGAATCAAGAATGGCTCTAAAGAAGGGGAAAATGCATGCCCAGTAGAGCGGAGGCCAGTATGACTGCAGAACAGTGAGCCACGAGGGTAACATGAAAGTAATTTGGAGGGTGAGGTAGTATACAGAGTTAGCAGGTCTCTATAGCCATGGTGAAGACTTTGGACTTTTATTCTAAGTATAATGGGAAACCACTGGAGGGTTTCAAATAGGGAAGCCATTGCATTTAACACGTTTACACATCAGGAAAAAAAAAAATATTGCAATACTCCATTTGGCTAGGGAGACTGAGTTTCAAAATACTCTGCAGTGCTCATCTTTGTTTTAAAATAGTATTGTTCATTCCATTTAGGTGGAAAATTTTAAATACGTTCCCCATTTCCTGACTTGATTTAAAAAAAAAAAATAATGGCTTTTTTCTTTTTTCCCTCTTTAGAAGCATTATGATCAACAGTTCAGCTGAGTTAAGGATATAAGTTTAATTTTTATCACTTGTCTTTTTAATTTTGAACTGTCCCAATAATCTAGTTACTCACAGAACTGGTCAAACTTCTTGGCAAATAAACAACTGAGTTAAAAACTAAAAGAGACTAAGTTTGTGTCGTTATTTTTTTTTTTTTCTATAAAATCATCATCTTCACCACCTTATCGGGGGCAACTTTTATTTAGTAACATTTGAAGTGTTCTTACTTTGTCAATTATGGATAAACAATCCGGTTTGCCTTTCTACCCTTACTCAAAGGATGCTGTGAATTGCTGGAAAAAGTCCAAAACTGCAATTATTTGATCCATCATGAACTCCTTACTTAGTCTCTCTTGTTGACCTCTATATCAACATGTTACATATGGGGTATTCTAAGCCCTTTGCACACCCAATTCAGGAACTCCAACTGCTGATAGGACTCCTCCTCCTCCCTATCCCATTTCCCCCTACTCTTGGCAAAACTGCCTCTTTCCCAAACTTATCTCCTGTCCACCTCAAAAATGTTGTCCTTTATTTTCCTTTCCTCCTATCTCAGAAAACGGTTTCTCTGAATTTTCAAGATTAGTTACTGTATCTGTGCTACTGATAACCCCTCTTGCTTTATCAGTTATTAAATCTGTTTTTCCTCTTCAGTCTCTCATACTACCCTTCTTCTTTCACAAGTGCTGAAAAGTAAACAGATCAACAGACAGACAAATCGGTCGCTGAGTTTTACTTACGTGCCTGCCACACACTCTTATGCAGTTATTCTTCTGTATTTCAGACTCGACCAATTTAACCTAGGCTCTCATTATCCCTCCCTCAAAAAGTAGCCAAACATTTCTGTATAGCCAATCTAATCTTTCAACAAACATTTTAATCATAATACTCATGTATTCAAAATTCTTCCACAAGCCCATCAATATAATTCAAACACTTTTTTTCTGGCTTTCAAATTTTTCAACAATCTGGCTCTGATCCACCTATCCTCATACAATGATACTGGGTTGTTATCTATTATCTTTATTCTACCTACAAAATTCAGTAAAATACAAATCTACAATTTTCAGTAAAATACAGTCTATAAATTCACATCCTATTCCATACTACTTTAATTTCTCAGTTATTATTTGAAGACAGTGTCTTTTAACTTGTAAGGTCTGTACTAACTCTGAGTGGTTAGTGCCAGAATTGAGTTGCAGTAGACTAGTTAAGGTTGAAACAGAATACTTCCTTCCTGATTTGTACCCTTTATAATAAAACTGTAATCATAAGTATAACACTCTCCTGAATTCTGTGAGTTGTTCTAGCATATTCTTGAACCTTACAGGGTCATGGAAAACCCTGGATTTGTAGCCAGTTGACAGAAGTGCAGGTGATCTGGGGATACTCAAAGTGAGGCTGAAGTCTGAAGTAAAGGCAGTACTGTTGGACACTGTAAATTGTGGGGTATGCACTGACTCCAGGTGGTTAATGCCAGACTTCAATTGCACTACACCTGTTGGGGTTGAAACAGAACACTTCCTTCCAATTTCTACCAAGTCAAGACAAAGTTTCTGTGATCATTATTCAAGACTACTCAAGCTCCTTCTAATTTACCACAGTAAATAAAAATTTGTACTCTGTGAATTCAATGCCATTAAATGCTGTGACTGGGAAGTAGAATGGGAGAATGAAGGGTACAGGAGGCAAGATTTTAAAAATTCACATGTAAGATGATTTTACCCACACTAAACTACTTACAATTGTTGATTATTCCCTATAGCTCCCTATTTTCCTACTTACATGCATGTCATTCACCTTTTTGTAAAACCTTTTACCTCCTCTCTCTACCAATGAGAATCCTACCTGAATTTTAAGAGTCTGATCAAATGTCACTTCCACAGAGAGGCCTTCTTTGGTTCTAACTGGAAATAATTTTAAATCTCAGATTAAGGCAAATAAGCATATTAGAAAGCAATAAATAAGAAGTGTTCACAGTTCTACCATTTCTAGTATGAACTTGAACAAGTCACTTGAGCTTTTCAAATATGTAAAATGAAGATAGGACCAAACAACATACTACATTTCTCAGAAAATTCTTCTGCCTCAAAAAATTTAGAAACACATTCTTTTAAACTGTCAGGAGCTGTCGATGAAGAGAAAGCAAAAAATCAGAGTGATACACTAATACAGTGGTAAAGCCATGGCTGCCCCCAAAAGAACCACAAATCAGCCTGGGAGGGATGACAGATATTACCTTGAGCCCATGTAAGAGTGAGCTGGATCTGAGGTATCTACATAAAGCTAGGATCTCTGTGAAAAGATGAATGAGAAAACAAAAACTGCCTGCTGGTCAAAGAAAATGACAGGTTTTGGCCAGGCGTAGTGGCTCACGCCTGTAATCCCAGCACTTTGAGAGGCCAAGGCAAGTGGATCATGAGGTCAGGAGTTCCAAGACCAGCCTGGCCAAGATGGTGAAACCTTGTCTCTACTAAAAATACAAAAATTAGCTGGGTGTGGCGGCATGCACCTGTAGGCCTAGCTACTCGGGAGGCTGAGGCAGAAGAATTTCTTGAACCTAAGAGGTGGAATTTGCAGTGAGCCAAGATCACGCCACTGCACTCCAGCCTGGGTGACAGAGCAAGATTACGTCTCAAAAAATAAAAATAAAAAATAAAATAAAATAAAAATGACAGATTTTGGCCTGTGGTCTTAAGTAAAGACATGCAGTTGCCCTTGAGTATTTGTAAGGATAGGTCTACGTTCACACATACTTTAAATTCTGAATATAAGCTCATAACCACAAAATGTAATACACGCAAGGGAAACTGCTACCACGAGTAAGAGTCAGCAGAAACAACGCTGAATTAAAACCCTGACACTTCAATATTAAAATTATCAGTTACAGATTATAAAATGTTTAAATACATAAGAGAGAATAACACGAGCTATAAACAATCTAATTCTAGGCAAATTTGCAAAGAAAACCAAATTGAACTTCTAGAAATGAAGAATATAACTAACGTTAAGAATTCAATGGAGTAGGCCTAGCCAGAACAATCAGGCAAGATAAAGAAATAACGGGCATTCAAATAGAAAAAGAGTAAGTCAAACTATTGCTGCTTGTCAATGATGACTATATACCTAGAAAACGTTAAAGACTCCTCCAAAAGACTCCCAGGTTTGAGAAACAAATTCAGTAAAGTCTCAGGTTACAAAATCAGTGTATGTGAATCAGTAGCACTGCTATACACCAACAACGACTAAGCTAAGAATCAAATCAAGAACTCAATCCCTTTTACAATAGCTGCAAAAAAATATAAATAAAATAAAATACCTAGGAATATTCTTAACCAGAGTGATGAAAGATTTCTACAAGGAGAACTACAAGAAGCTGCTGAAAAAGAAACACATCCCATACTCATGGATTGGAAGAATCAATATCATGAAAAGGACCATACTGCCAAAAGCAATCTACAGATTCAAAGCAATTCCTATTAAAATACCAACATCGCCGGGAGCAGTGGCTCATGCCTGTAATCCCAGCACTTTGGGAGGCCGCGGCTGGTGGATCACCTGAGGTCAGGAGTTCGGGACCAGCCTGGCCAACGTGGTAAAATCCCGTCTCTACTAAAAATACAAAAATAAGTTGGGCGTGGTGGCAGGTGCCTGTAATCCCAGCTACTCGGGAGACAGGCAGGAGAATCACTTGAACCAGGGAGGTGGAGGTTGCAGTGAGCCGAGATGGTGACACTGCATTCCAGCCTAGGCGACAAGAGCAAAACACCGTCTCAAAAAATAATAAATAATAATAATAATAAAACACCAACATCATTTTTCACAGAATTAGAAAAAAATTCCTAAAATTCATAAGGAACCAAAAAAGAGCCCAAATAGCCAAAGCAATCCTAAACCAAAAACAAATCTGGAGGCATCACGTTATCTGGCTTCAAATTACACCACAAAACTGTAGTTATCAGCTAGGCGCAGTGGCTCACACCTGTAATCCCAGCACTTTGGGAGGCTGAGGTGGGCAGATCACTTGTGGTCAGTAGTTTGAGGCCAGCCTGGACAACATGGCTGAAACCTCATCTCTACTAAAAATACAAAAATTAGCTGGGTGTGGTGGCAGGCACCTGTAATCCCAGCTACTTGGGAGATTGAGACAGGAGAATATTGCTTAAACCCAGGAGGTGGAGGTTGCAGTGAGTCGAGATGGCGCCACTGCACTCCAGCCCGGGTGAGAAAGTGACGCTTCATCTCAAAAGAACATATATATACATATACATATACATAGTTATCAAAACAGCATGGTACTGGTATAAAATAAGGCACACAGACCAATGGAACAGAATAGAGAACCCAGAAATAAAGCCAAATACTTACAATTAACTGATCTTCAACAAAGCATACAAAAACACAAATTCATGAAAGGACACCCTATTTAATAAATGGTGCTGGAAAAACTGGATAGCCACATGTAGAAGAATGAAACTGAATCTCGATCTCTCACCTTTATACAAAAATCAACAACTCAAGATGGAACAAAGACTTAAATCTAAGATCTGAAACCATAAAAATTCTAGAAGATAACCTGGGAAAAACTCTTCTGGACATTGGCCTAGGCAAAGAATTTATGACTGCAATCCCAGAAGCAAATGCAACAGAAACAAAAATAGGACCCAATTAAATGAAAAAGCTTCTGTACAGCAAAAGAAATAATCAGCAGAGGAAACAACTCACAGAATGGGAGAAAATATTTGCAAACTATGCATCTGAAAAAGGACTAATATCTAGAATCTACGAGGAACTCAAATCAGCAAGAAAAAATAATCATCTCATCAAAAAGTAGGCAAATGACAAGAATAGACAATTCTCAAAAGAAGATACACAAAAGACCAACAAACATATGAAAAAATGTTCAACATAACTAATCATCAGAGAAATGCAAATTAAGACAACAATGAGATACATTACCCTAGCCAGAAGGGCGATTGTTAAAAAGTCAAAAAACAACAATGTTGGTGTGGATGCAGTGAAAAGGGAATACTTTTACTCAGCTGGTGGGAATGTAAATTACTACAACCTCTATGGAAAACAGTATGGAGATTTAAAGAATTAAAAGTAGATCTACCATCCAATCCAGCAATCCCACTACTGCATATCTATCCAAAGGAAAAGGAGTCATTGTATCAAAAAGACATGTGTTTATATAATATGGAGGGAAAAAAATTAAAAAGACACCTGCCTGTATACGTTTATTGTAGCACAATTCACAATTGCAAAGATAAGGAACCAACCTAAGTATCTATCAACCAATGAGCGAATTAAAAACAATATGGTATATATACACCAAGGAATACTACTCAGCTGTAAAAATAATGAAATAATACCTTTTGGAGCAATTTTGATAGAGTTGGAAGCCATTACTCTAAGTGAAGTAACTCAAGAAAGTGAAACCAAATACCGTATGTTCTCACAAGTGAGAGCTAACCTACTGGGTAGGCAAAGGCAGACAGAGTGGTATAATGGACCATGGAGACTCACAAGCAGGAGGGTGAGGTGGGTGAGAGATAAAAAACTACTTTTTCTTTTTTGAGACAGAGTTTCGCTCTGTCACCCAGGCTGGAGTGCAGTGGTGTGATCTTGGCTCACTGCAACCTCTGCCTCCTGGTTGTTCAAGCAATTCTTCTGCCTCAGCCTCCCGAGTAGCTGGCACTACCACGCCCAGCTAATTTTTGTATTTTTAGTAGAGACTGGGTTTCACCATATTCACCAGGTTGGTCTGGAACTATTGACCTTGTGATCCGCCCATCTCGGCCTCCCAAAGTGCTGGGATTACAGGCGTGAGCCACAGCACCCAGCCTATTTTTTTTTTTTTTTTTTTGAGACTAATTCTCACTCTACCCCCCAGACTGGAGTACAAGGGCATGATCTCCACTCACTGAAAACCTACACCTCCCGGGTTCAAGTGATTCTCGTGCCTCAGCCTCCCGAGTAGCTGAGACTATAGGCATGCACCACCACGCCCAGCTAATTTTTGTCTTTTTAGTAGAGACAGGGTTTTACCACGTTGGCCAGGCTGGTATTGAACTCCTGACCTCAGGTGATCCACCTGCCTTGGCCTCCCGAAGTGCTGGGATTACAGGCATGAGCCACCGCGCCTGGCCTAAAAAACCTATTTATTGAGTACAATACACTACTTGGTGGCGGGTATACTAATCTCAGACTTCTTCTCCACATGTTGCCTTTCCTTAAAACAGTTTGTTTTTTTATCATTTCTATGTTAGTCCCTTCATTTAGTCTCGTAATGATGGTCTCAGGCAGTAATAGTAGTGACTGCTGTAATGACAGTCTCAAGCTGTAACAGTAGTAACTGCTGTAGTGACCATCTCAAGTAGTAACTGTGGCAGTCAGCCACAAGTGTGGCACAAGTGTGGCTATACAATTCATCCAAATAACTAAAAGCCACTTGTACTCTAAAAGTTATTGAAAAAAAAATATATATATATATAAAATATATTCAATGGATCAATTACATGGCATATTAAATACAATTAAAGACTTAAGAGATAGTCTTTAACAAGATATGAAAGAAACAAAAAAGTGTAAGGAAAATAAGTCAGGATAAAAAAAAATCGACCTAATTTCAACTGGAGGACATAAAAATAGAAAATAGAGGATATTAAATATTCAAAGGGATAACACTATGATTTTCCAGCTCTAATGAAAAACATAAACTCTCGGATAGAGAAGGCATAATTTAACATAAATTACCTTAAACAGAATAAATTTCAAAAACAATCCATACCTAGATATATTATGGTGAAACAGCATATCAAAAGTAAATACATTTTAAAATAAAAATAGGCCGGGTGCGGTGGCTCACGCCTGTAATCCCAGCACTTTGGGAGGCCGAGATGGGCAGATCACGAGGTCAGGAGATCGAGACCATTCTGGCTAACACGATTAAAACCCATCTCTACTAAAAATACAAAAAATTAGCCGGGCATGTTGGCAGATGCCTGTAGTCCCAGCTACTTGGGAGGCTGAGGCAGGAGAATGGTGTGAACCCAGGAGACAGAGCTTGCAGTGAGCCAGATTGTGGAGCTTGCAGTGAGCCAAGATCGTGCCACTGCACTCTAGCCTAGGCGAGAGAGCGAGACTCCGTCTCAAAAAATAAAAATAAAAATAATAATAATAATAATAATTTCTTCCTCTCCCAAATCAAGTTGTTGTAAAGATCTAATGAGAATATATAATTTACATACATCTCAATAAATATTTTAGTCATATGTACTAACTTTATGAGAAATCCTCTCAGTCTTGTGTGTTTTGAAAACCATTACAGCCTGGCTGGCTGTGTTTTTGCAACCAAATGAATGAAATAGTTTTGCTGCTTCTTTTACTTTCTAATTGCTTAAAAGCAAAGGTTCTTGAAGACTCACTGTAATATTTATCTTCATTGGCTGGAATTAGCAAATGATAGAGCCAAGCTACATGAGACCGAAGCACCCTTTCCAGTTCCATTCATAACTGTTAAACAAACATTTACGGCAAGCCTGCAACAGGCAAGGAACTTCAAATGATGCAAAGATTATTAATTAGGTAATTTTCCTTTCAGCCTGTTAATAAGGTAGGCAGTATCGTATCTGAACACATGCTAGCTATTGGTAGGAAGAAAAGATATTAAACTTCTGGCTGTGCACAGCTGGCTATGCAACTGATGAATTCAGTGAAGAATATATTTTTAGTATAAATAAAACAAAGTTTAAAAAATTAAACATGCTTCAAACTACCCTCCCTTAATGCCAGATTCAAGTAAAAAGTCAATTTAACATTATTTACTCTTTTGCTTTACATGGGGCCATTAGAGTTTTAACAATCACAATAGAGAATGTACTGCAGAAAAAAACATGGAATGAAAACATATTTGTATGTAAGAAAGCCCTCTACTGAGAGAATCGTATGTGTTTCTTCAAGCTTTTCCAAAGCTACAAAGAATTACTGAAACAGATAATTAGAGATTTATAATGAGTACTATTTAAACCCTCTAGATTTAAAAAATGTTTATTATTATTAGGACTTCATATGATCTGTAACTTCTGGAGAACAATATAAAACTGTCAGAACTCTGGGGCAAGAATTATAATAGAGACTCCCAATTTAAGACAATGAAACTAATGAAAATAGACACATAATAGACAAATAATCTTCAATTATCTTAAAGATAGAAATAAGCAACACAATTCAATATAGTCTCTTTAACAGCAAAAGACAATGGAGTGGATACGTTCAGGACAATGTTCAGGGAAAAAAAAAATCTTAAAGCAGTTTTTCATGGGAGGAAAGTACACTATCTGTATTTGCCGGCAAGGAATTTACATACCATAAATGATTATTTCAAAGGTACCATGAAAGAAAACATTCCTTACCAATCTAACAAGGAGATTGTATGATTAAAATAATAAATGAAAGACAAAAATCCCTATCCCTAAATAACATTGCTGTTACATATTTTAAAGACTGTTTCCCAGGCACATTAACCTTTAAAAGACATCTGCACAAAAATCAGGTCTCATTATCCTCAATACAATCACTACCATCATAGGTAAATTATGGAGATGACAATATAACAGCATATTATCACCAACCTGCACATTTCAGTTCTCCAGTATCTGCACTGCCCTTTTCTTTGACTTCTACTAAGAAAGAATCACTAGATAAAAGTGACAGGAGTTGTCATGTTTTCTTTGGGTTTAATGAAGTAAATTTTAATCCATTCACAAAGACTACACAGTAGTCCCCCCACCTCTAATCAGCAGTTTCACTTTCCATAGTTTCAGTAATCCAAGGTCAACCATGGTCCAAAAATAGGTGATAGGTGTCCAAAATATCTCATAAAATAAGATATTTTGAGAGAAAGAGAAGGTAGAACACATTCACACAACTTTTACATTGTTTTAATTCTTCTATTTTATTTTACTTACTGTTAATCTCTTACTGTGCCTAATTTGTAAATTAAACTTCATCTTAAATATGTATGTATAGGAAAAATATAGTGCCTATAGGGTTCAGTATTATCTGTGGTTTCAGAAAACCATTGGGTGTCTTAGAACCCAGTTAAGTGGGAAAACTACGGTAATTTACAATACAAGGAATTACCAAAGGAATAGCTTTTTCTCAGTGTGACTTACCAGTTACTTAATTGAAATTTGGGCCTTATTTCAAGATCCCAGGCTAATCCACAAAACAATAACAGCAGATATTTTGATTACTGACAATGTCATAGGCCACATAAATATATATATTCACTTCATTCTAACATTACTATGAAGTGGGTAATATCAGCAATCCCATTACAATGATGAGCAAAGCAAGGCTCAGAAAAGTTAAGTGACTTTCCCAAAGACACATATTAAGCAGTTGAACTGAGATTCAAGCCAGATCCCCTAACACCAAAGTTCCTATGCTACTTACCTAACTACTAGAGTAATACACCATTATGTACTATGGTAATTCTGTTAATCCTTTTACTGCCTATATACAATTCCATAGCGTGGCTGCACTAGAATTTACTGGGCTGGTGCAAAAGTAGTTGCGGTTTTGGCCATTAAAAGTAATGTTTGGAAAAAAAAAAAAAAAGCCACCATGCTTGGCTAATTTTTGTATTTTTTTTAGTACAGACAGGGTTTTGCCACGTTGGTCAGGTTGGTCTCAAACTCCTGACCTCAAGAGATCCACCTGCCTCAGCCTCCCTAAGTGCTGGGATTACATATGTGAGCCACCACACCTGGCCAAGAGTCAGAATTTAAAAGAATGTTAAAAGAAAAGCTGCAGATCAATAAGCATCTAGCTCAGGAATTTTTTTTAAATAGTAAATTAAGCCCCCCCCAAAATAGAAATAAAATTATTAATAAAGTTAGAAATTAGCAAAGTATACTAAAGAAGAAAGAGATAAATAAAAGCAAAAGTTAGTTATTTGAAAATAGTAATAAACCTGCTAACTTCAGTAACACTGATCATGGGAGGATATGATGGCTAACTCCCCAAATAGCCCCGAGTGACCCCTGCCCTCTGGTACAGTTGGCTCTGAGTATCCACGGCTTTCACATCCATGGATTGCCCAACCACAGATCAAAAATATTTGGGGGAGAAAAATGAACGGGTATGGGTGCATTTGTACTGAACATGTACTGAATTTTTTCCTTGTCATCATTCCCTAAACAATATAGTGCAATTATTTACACAGCAATGATTTGCAAACAATTATTTACATAGCATTACATTGCATTAGGTATTATAAGTAATCTAGAGATGATTTAAAGTATACAGGAGGATGTGTGTAGGTTATATGCAAATACAAGGCCATTTTACATAAGGGATTTGAGCATCCGTGGATTTTGGTGTCTTTGAGGTGTCCTGAAACCAATCCCCCATGGATACTGAGGAATGACTACATTTACCTCCTTGCCAAATTCCTTCCTGTTGATTTTGGGCTGGGCTTAGTGACTCACTTCTAATGGATAGAACAAGGCAGAAATGATGGTATGTGACTTGGAGACTAAACCAACGAAAGCATTAAGGTGTCGCTCTTTTAGGGGAGGCCATGTCATAAGCAAGTGCTGTGAAGAGGCCCATTTGGCAAGGAAAGGAACCAAAATCTTCTGCCAACAGCATGTGAATGACTATGGAAGTCAATCTACCAGCTCCAGTCACGTCTGTAGCCCTGTAGCCCTGGCTGCTAGCTGAACTACAACTTCTTGAGATATCTTGAGCCAGGATCTCAACAGGCTTTGTTTAATGTCTCTGAGAGCTTGAAAAACTGACTCTAAAATTTCTACAGAATTCAAACCTCCAAGTACAGGCACACTCTTAAAAAAAGAAAAACAAGGTAGGAAGACTAGCTCTATGGATATCAAGACTTATAAAAGTTATAATAATGAAGGTGGGGTAGTATTGTTGCAGGATCAACGACCAATGGAGTCCAGAAACAGATTCATACAGACCTATATGGATACCTTATAACACAGGTGTCAATGCAGAGTACGGAGAAACGCATGGTCTTTCCAACAAACGGTATGGGGTCAAATTGATGTCCAAGTGGAAAAAAATTTTGATCCCTGCTATATTTAATACAAACTACACATAAAATCATTTTCAGATGATTATAACTCCATGTAAAATACAAAATAAGAAAGCTTCCAGAAATTTTAAATAGTAAGACAAATAATAGGAAAGAATGAAAAGTATAGATTACAACAAAATTAAGAACTTTTATTCCTCCAAAGATATCAAAAGAATGCCACAAAATGGGAAAGAAAATCTACAACACATATAACCAACTTGTATTCAGAATATATAAAGAACTTCTACTAATCAACTTAAAAAAAAGACAACTCATTAGAAAAATGGGCAAGAATTTCATAAGCATTTTACAAAAAAGGATACTCATGTGCCAATAACCACAGGAAAAGGTCCTCAGCATCACTAATCAGGGAAATGCAAATTAAAACCATAAGCAGATATACAACATGTAACAACATCAACAAATCTCATAAACACAATGTTGAACGAAAGACGCTAGACACAAATACTATATTCCATGAGATTCTATTTGTATAAAGTTCAAAA
The DNA here is from genome assembly GCF_049350105.2 of Macaca mulatta. Taxonomy (NCBI): domain Eukaryota; kingdom Metazoa; phylum Chordata; class Mammalia; order Primates; family Cercopithecidae; genus Macaca; species Macaca mulatta. The sequence continues at coordinate 49,355,579 of NC_133416.1, read as the reverse complement.
ACAGAGGCCGGGCACGGTGGCTCATGCCTGTAATGCCAGCACTTAAGGAAGCTGAGGCGGGTGGATCACGAGGTCAGGGGATCAAGACCATCCCGGCTAACACGGTGAAACCTCGTCTCTACTAAAAATTAGCTGGGCGTGGTGGCGGGCGCCTGTAGTCCCAGCTACTTGGGAGGCTGAGGCAGGAGCATGGCGTGAACCTGGAAGGCGGAGCTTGCAGTGAGCCAAGATGGCGCCACTGCACTCCAGCCTGGGGGACAGAGCGAGACTCCACTACAGGGCGGGGGGCGGGGGGGAACAGACAAAACTAAAATACAATGTTAAGAATCAATTCCCGGCGACAGAGCCAGACTCCGTCTCAAAAAAAAAAAAAAAAAAAAAAAAGAATCAATTTAGTAGTTACCTTGAAGGGGGTAAAGGTTACGAGGGGAGATGAAGGGATTATTGGATGCTGGTAATATTCTATTTCTTGCCTTGAACGGTAGTTCTCACGAGTATTTGCTTTGTGGAAAAAGCACTCAGATTAACAACTAGGTTTTGAACACTCTTCTTTCTGTATTACATACATCACTAAAAGTGATTTTTTTAAAAAAGCAAAACATAATAACAAACATAGCAGAGTTTAGCATGGCTAACTTCAGCCAACCGGAAAATTAAATTATGCTGAACTGCTCATTTTACCCCCAAGTTCTAATAACTAAGGGATTAAAAATCTTACATTTGACTTTGAGGCAGACCAAAAAACTCCTACAAATATTCCCCCAGCTAATTCATGTAAATCAGTATTCAAAACAGAAATGACATATATTGCATTGTCTGATGTCCTATAATGGTTTTCTTTTTAAAACCCAAGAAATAAAAAATACAAAAAGAAAGAAGAGTAAGGAAAGAAAAACAACGAAATGTAACATAATTAGCTCCCAATAAACCACACATTAGACAATCATCAATTCACTTCTAGTGTTTACTTTCAAGTTACTGTTAACTAAAACACGAGATTTTCTTAGTGCAGCTTTTAAAATGTTTCTTATAAATGGACTGAAAATATCAATTAACTCACATTGTAATTACAAGCACCACTCAAGTGCATATAAAACATGCAAGTTTATTCTCTCCTGGCCCAATACCTGAATTAAACAACAGTTAAGAGAGGACAGCAGATGCTTCAAGACAGATCACATCTTAAAAATGAGAGATGACAGATGAAGGTGAAAATATGAGAACTTATGCTTTAGGAAGAGAGGGATGGTAGAGAATTCTAAGGAGGAAACATTAATCGTTTTATGCTACTTCTTATATCTAGCAAACAGATAAGAAACACTGAGATAAAAAGAGCAAGCCAAATGAAAAATGTAAAAGCAAAATCACAAAGTCCCCCAAAATAAGCAAAACCAATTTATTTTATTTTTATTTCTTTAGACGGAGTCTCACTCTGTCACTCAGGCTGGAGCGCAATGGCGCGATCTCGGCTCACTGCAACCTCCGCCTCCCAGGTTCAAGTGATTCTCCTGCCTTACTCAGCCTCCCGAGTAGCTGGGATTACAGGCACACGCCACCATGCCTGGCTAATTTTGTATTTTTAGTAGAGACAGGGTTTCACCATGTTGGTGAGGCTGGTCTCAAACTCCTGACCTCGTGATCCGCCCGCCTCGGCCTCCCAAAAGGCTGGGATTACAGGCATGAGCCACCGCGCCTGGCTGCAAAACAAATTACTTTTTAATAGCATTTTTACATTTCATTTTTAACAAATTAGGAAGGAGGTGGGGGAAAGGATAAAAACAACAAACCAAAGAAGTGAAGAGGTAAGAGTCAAATAGCCCAAATCTTGACGCTGACCTTTCAGAGATAAACCTATATCACAAACTTGCTATAAAATATTCCTGTTGTTGTTGTTGTTGTTGAGATGGAGTTTTGCTCTTGTTGCCCAGGCTGGAGTGCAATGGTGCGATCTCAGCTCACTGCAACCTCCGCCTCCCAGGTTCAAGTGATTCTCTTGCCTCAGCCTCCTGAGTAGCTGGGATTATATGCACCCACCACTATACTGGGCTAATTTTTGTATCTTTAATAGAGATGGAGTTTCACTATGTTGGCCAGCCTGGTCTCAAACTCCTGGCCTCAAGTGATCCACCCACCTCGGTCCCCCAAAGTGCTGGGATTACAGGCGTGAGCCACCATGCCCGGCCTAAAATATTCTTAAGAAATAATTTGAAAGTAATCAATATTGCAAAGCTGCAAAGAAACAGGCAGAAAGTATTATTTAACACTACCATAACCACCTGTATGGTGATCTTCATACAGAAGGGGCTTTCACATATAATAGGTTGTCAATTCTGTGAGAGAACTTATAATTAATTCCATTTAACAAGGGAGGAGCCCTGTGGTTTGTGCCTATAATCCCAGCTACTTGGAAGGCCGAGGTAGGAGGATCCCTTGAGTCCAGGGGTCCTACACTAGCCTGGAGAATGTAGCGAGACCTTGTTTCAAAAAAAGAAAGAAAAAAAAAAAGAGGAAAAGGTCTCTAAGATGTAAAAACACTAAGTGCAAGCATCCAGTGTCCATTATACCATGCCATTTATAAATGTCCTTACCATGAAATACTCAGAGACTAAAAAAAAATTGTTGACTTAAGAAAACAAAATTGAGCAGCATGGAACAGTAATTTGGAACCACTAGGTAAAATGCTTACCTAACACTGGTAGACAGTGGATGAGGAGAAGAGGTGAGAAAATGAAGCTTATACTTGGGTTTATGCCATGGGGAAAACCTTTACTGAAACTGCTTTATAACTGGGTATTTTTTGTTTCAGTGGTAACATCCCCAAGGATAAGGTCCAAGATGGTCTCATCCCTTAAGGTACTCATACCATTTTAAGCATGGTTCTCATAAGACTTGGTATCTGTACTGTCTATATTTTATACTTGATGTAAATATAACATCTTAACAGATTCAGCAAACTTCCTACTTAAAGAGATATCAGGTACAAAATAACTAAATTACCTTTAGAGATGCTTGCTTTTAAATATGATACTAATTATCTTATAGAGATAGCTTTAGATTTTCTTAAAATAAAAACTTTATACTTTTACTTCAACAAGCTTCTGGAGTAACAACATGACCAGAATCTTGTAAACTGTAACTTTCAAACTCTTTGAAATTCGGTCAGAATAAATCATTTCTTTTCAAGTTGTTTTGGGAATCCAGACTTTCAGAAGTAAATCTTATGTGAGTATATTTTACTAACCGTATATATATAAAATCTGAACAAGTGGTTGGTAATAATGGATTGTTAAATACAGTAGGGTAGACTTGATGTCTAGACAAGATAATGGTGAGAGCTGCACTTTTAAGAACATTGGTTACTTGCTCTGATAAAAAGGAAAAACAAAGAATGTTTCTATTATGTAAGGTTACTATGAAATGCTTACATCTTGAAACGACAATAGATACAGCTGCCACTACTTTGAAAACAATTTCATTGGAATCCATCACATGCTAAAAGCTGATTATTTTCCATGTCCACAACTCTAGTTAACATTTTCAAGACTGTACATTTGACTAATCTTTACTTCCAGCCTCTTTAAACGTAAAACAAAAACAGATTATAAAAGAGCAAGAGCTAGTGAGTGTTGGGAATCATCCAGCAATGAGTAGTAGCTGAAACGATATACTGTAAGAAGGGAAGAGGGCCACAGCTACAACACTTACAATTAAATGTAACACCCCATTTACGGAAGAAAACCTCCTCTGCACAATTCATTAACTCAACAAATACTAATTACTGACTGACACACAACAGTGGTATATTCGAAGGTTACTTAATTTATTTTAACTTAAATTATTTAAGAGCCCTGTGTCCTTAAAACGGTTTTATTTAAAAAAAAAAAAACTTTATAGTTAAATATGAAATTAGCTACACACAATTGTGTACAGAAAAAGTAATATTTAACTTTTAATTTTCAGTATGATTTAGATCAGGAAGGGACCTAAGATTATTCAGCCCAACCTTTTTATTTGGAGGGAAAAGCAAAGAAAAGCTAGTAAGTAGACCATATGGTCACACCAATGGTGATAGTACGGAATTCAAAATAAAAAATATATTAATAGACTCTTAATAAAGCTAATAACTAAACAATCAACAAAATAAATTCTGAATTAACTCAATTTTCTTAGCTAATTGTAATAATGAACGAGGTTCCTAAATGGCTACGAAATAAAATTTCTTTTGCATAACAAGGTTGGCATAGCTATGACTATAATAAAAATTGTCTTTACAGAAACAAATAAATATTCAGGATAAGTGTTTTGAAGTTAAAAGAAAGAAAAGTACATCAAAATAATCAATCCCTTTCCCCAAGTGTCCCTGATTACTCTATCTCTTTATGTTTAAGAAACTCAGAATGGGCCGGGAACAGTGGCTTATGCCTGTAATCCCAGCATTTTGGGAGGCCAAGGTGGCTAGATCTCTTGAACCCAGGAGTAGGAGACCAACATGGGTAACAAGGTGAAATCCCATCTCTACAAAAAATACAAAAAAAGTTTAGCTGGGATTGGTGGCACACGCTTGTAGTCCCAGCTACTAGGGAGGCTGAGGTGGGAGGATTGCTTGAGCCTGGGAGGTGGAGGCTGCAGTGAGGTGTGATCGTGCCACTGCACTCCAGCCCGGACGACAGAGTGAGACTCTGTCTCAAAAAACAAACAAACAACAACAACAAAAAACACCTCAAAATGGTACTGTGCCTGTATCTAAAATGATTCCTATCTATATTTTAACTATAAATTACCTGATGAATATATAATCAGCCCTTTTTTCAATAGATAGCATACTTATAGGCAGCAGACACCAACCTTTTTGGCAACAGGGACCAGTTTCGAGGAAGACAATTTTTCCACGGAAGGAGTGAGGGGGCACACAACCTAGATCCCTCGTGTCTGCAGTTCACAATAGGGTCTGCGCTTCTGTGATAATATAATGCTGCCGCTGATCTGACAAGCAATAGAGCTCAGGCAGTAATGCACACTTGCCCGCCCTCCCTCTCCCCTCCCCCTGGCCACTCACCTCCTGCTGTGACACCCGGTTCCTAACAGGCCACAGACCAGTAGTGGTCCGCAGGCCCAGGGGTTGGGGACCCCAGCTCATAGGTAGAAAAATAAACATTTTCATAAAACAGCATTATATTAGGAGAGTACTCTGAAAGAGCCAAAGAGGTTTAAAAATGAATTCATGGTACTTGTTCTTTTTTCAGTTATTATCTACCAAATAAAAACAAAGATAGACATGTCCTTCTACAGACGGCAAGTTTTTGTAATTTGAAGCGTATAATGTATTTAAAAAATATTTTCAGGCACATCCCTGCAATTGTTTTGGTTTAGGTTTTATTAATTGTATTTACAAATACAATTTTTAAGAAAGATTGACAGTGACTAGTACAAGCAAGAAATTAAGATTCTTTGCAAACTCATATTCTGATTATTCTCAAATCTGGCATGTGACATCTACAGTATTAAACCCAAAACGTCCCAAAATTATTCATTTTAAATTCAATGCTTTACTTATTAAAAAATACATGCATATCTTTTTAAATATATGGAGAAATCGGGGACTGTATTTAAAAACGTGGTTCATAACAGATGTAAATATCTATTAATAATGGGCTAATATGGAATGACTTCTAACAATACTGAACAGAATACAGAGTATAGTCACTTGTGCGCGCTGTGTGTGTGTGTGTGTGTGTGTGAGAGAGAGAGAGAGACAGAGAGACAGAGAGAGAGAGATACACAGAATTTCCATATGACTCAGGGCCTCTTGCAGACAGACCCTAGCAGAAAAGCAACTATGCCCAGCACCATTTGTATTTAAAGAAAAAGAACGGAGAGATACACACATCAACTCTTATCTCTATTCATCAGGATCAACTATGATCCAGGTATATGCACGTGTATGTATGTGTTTATACATACATATGCATACTGTATGTGAATTGTGTGCATACACATACATACGCAGGTCATATCAGTATGTCTATTTGCTAAGAAAAGAAACTGGGCAGCTGAGAGTTATGGGTGAGAAGAAAACTCTTTACTGCAGGATCTCTTGTGTCTTAAATTTTATGTTTTGGTATGGTATCACCTAAAATGCAGTCCTTACTGGATGGGTTGGAGGATACTCAATAGCAAATCAGAACACAGGCTTTTGAGATATGAACATAACTTTAGTTCCTAACTATATCCTTATTATAGTCAATAAAATCAACTATTCGTATCTGAAAGGACTTTCATATGTATTTGTTCTGAATGATGTTTACAGTGTGTTAACTGTCAAAACTCATCCAACTAGTTGGGTGTGGTGGCTCCCACCTGTAATCCCAACACTTTGGGAGGCCAAGGCAGGCAGATCACCTGAGGTCAGGAGTTCAAGACCAGCCTGACCAACACAGTGAAACCCCGTCTCTACTAAAATATAAAAAATTAGCCAGGAGTGGTGGCGCATGCCTGTAATACCAGCTACTCGGGAGGCTGAGGCAGGAGAATCGCTTGAACCTGGAAAGCGAGGTTGCAGTGAGCCGACACTGCACCACTGGGCGCCAGCCTTGGCGACGGAGTGAGACTCCATTTCAAACAACAACAACAACAACAACAAACTCATCCAACTGAATACTTAAGATTTAAGCATTTTATTGTATATTAATTATACTTCTGTTAAAAAATATATAGGATGGAACGTCTCTAATCCTCATAATACTAAGGTGGTAATCATTCTCAATCTTTTAGCACATTAGAAACAGCAGAATTAAAGAGAACAGTCACTTCCTTCCAATTTCTTGTTATTCCAAATACGGATCATAGACTAACAGAATCAACATTAAATGGGAGCATGTGAGAAATTCAAAATCTAAACCTCCCATCCCATATCTACTGAGTCAGAAACTGTATTTTAACAAAATCCCCAAGTCACTTATGTACATATTCAAGTTTGAAGAGTTCTGATAATTTTTTTACTGGATTTTACTTTTTAAAATATTTTTATTTTATTTTTCATTTTTTAATTTATCAGAATATTTATGGTTGAAATCCAAGAAGCTTTACTTTTGAAAAGCTCCAAATATGTACAACAAAGACAGAGAATCGCAATATAAGCACTGTAGCTTGAGCATGAAGATACAGAAGGTGCTCATTTTTTCAAGACTAGTTTGCATAGTAAAATATTCCAATAAAATGTAGCTACTTACTATTCTTAGTTATTTCATTAAGTAACTGTTTCTCGCTACTTGTCAAGCCTTTAAAAGATTTTGGCTACCTTAACACTCTTAGTCATAAGATTTGCATACACACACACACACACACACACACACACACACACACACACACACACACACACACACCCAGGTTTACTGAGATTATCTGATTCCGTCTGAAGAAAAAAGAATTTATCTATTTATTTATTTTTGATATGGAGTCTTGCTCTGTCATCCAGGCTGGAGTGCAGTGGCGCAATCTCAGCTCATTGCAACCTCCATCTCCCAGGTTCAAGTGATTCTCCTGCGTAAGCCTCTAGTAGCTGGGATTACAGGCACGCGCCACCACGCCCGGCTAATTTTTGTATTTTTAGTAGAGACAGGCTTTCACCACATTGGCCAGGCTGGTCACGAACTCCTGACCTCAGGAGATCTGCCCACCTCAGCCTCCCAAAGTGCTGGGATTACAGGCATGAGCCACCAAGTCTAGTCAGTAAAAAGAATTTAATCTAGACTTTTCAAGTAGGAAATTACAAAACGACTTTTTAAAAAATGTTTTAGATCCCAGGAAAACAAAGGATCTCACTGCCCTACTAAGCATACTTTAATCAAATTATAAGGGATCTTGCAAATATTAAATACTAAAAGGAGTTAAAGTAAACATTGTTTTATCTCTAGAGGTGCAATAGAGGGAAGTTGGGTATGCGATAATGAAGGATTTCAATCTGTGTGGTTCAAAGTCGCAATGTGGTAAAAAAAGATTTCTCAATGGTAAGATAGCAAATAGTGGCATAGACTTTCAAGTCAAATAGTAGGTATAGGAGGGCTTGCAGGATTATCATTGTCAAGGGATTAATGCCACACATGTGAACCAGAGTACATATCACACAAAAATTTGTAGGTTGGGTCTCTCTAGGAATTAGTATACTGACAGGAGACATTCTGAAATTTGTTTAAGCTCCGAAGCCAGAAAGCCTGCGAAAATAGCCCAATAATTGAGCGTTAAAGGCAGCCCAATAGAAGTAAGAGAAGATAATCTGAGAAAATGAGAAGAAAAGAAGATACACCTTAGGATCCAAAGCATAAGGAGGTGAGTTGTGCTGTAATAGAGTGGATCATATCCAAAGGACATTCAAATAAAAGTGGAATGATTAAAAATGACTCATCTCTAGCAATACAATATTTCAGAGATACAACTTGGTGTTTTCTGGATTAAGGATTTTAGACTAGGGGTTCTCAGTTATATCTGATTATAATCTAGGCGGCTTTTTCAAAAGTCATCTGCACCCCTAATTCTAAAACAATTCTTACATGCCCAGGGATGAGACGGTGATACATTTGCCCCCTTCGTTGAGGTGACTTTGATACAATCCACTTCCATAAACATGCCTTTGAACATCAAGAACTGGGGCATCTGTGGGCATTTGGGTTAAAACAAATTTTGGCCTGGAGACTCAGTTTATGTTACAATATGTCCTCAAGTTAATGACTTTCTTGGGATTCAATAGACTGGACGGACCCAATTTATAGAAATCCCCACAAAATTATGTATTGTAATTTATCTTTACAAAATACTTGAACATATTGCACTCGAAACAGGAAGAAAAGGCAGCTTGGGTATTACAATAATATTTACATTTCTATATTATCCTAGTTTGATTTCCTGGTCACATCCATACTGGGCTTTTTTTGTGTTATTATTTTTATAAAAAAGTATAAAATATTTTAAGCATATTAAAAAAAGAATAATTACTGGATAATTGGCTTTATCAAATCTTTAAATTTTTCTTACCTAGTTGGTATTTAATCCATAAAAAAAAAATGTTTAAAAGTGCACATCAAAATTACATACACACAAATTGTAAAACTTTTTCATTTTCAAAAATTACAAGTTCTAGATATAAATTTATAAAATAATTATGTATCATTTACTAGTTTTCTAACATTTTACAGGGATTTGTTTTGATTTCTTGTCAACATATGAAAAGCGAAGTACCCTAGCAAAACCAGAGTCATTATACTCCAATGTTTAACATCATTAAGTCTCTATTTTATAGCACTTCAAATAACTGTTTTACTTTTCTAGTAACATCAGAATATAATAATTTCCCTTTATTTTTCTTTCTTTAGGTTTTTTGTCTTTGCCATAATAACATGTGTCAGATTTTTCATGTACTTGAACAACAGACAGATGAAAACAGAGATATAACTAAACTTGCAGATGAAACAGATACAAGATTTGTATAAAGTATCACAAAAACTGACTTCATGCTAAATAATTTTATGTGTGTACTGCTAAGGTAGGCTGTATACCCGACTAGTAACCCATTTTCTCAAGATTGAATAGATCATCTATGAATAACAATAGGAGATAGCAGAAATATTAATACATGGTAATCCAGGCTGGGCGCCGTGGCTCACGCCTGTAATCCCAGCACTTTGAGAGGCTGAGGCGGGTGGATCACTTGAGGTCAGGAGTTCGAGACTAGCCTGGCCAACGTGGTGAAACCCCGTCTCTACTAAAGATACAAAAATTAGCTGGGTGTGGTGGTGTGTGTGCCTGTAATCCCAGCTACTCAGGAGGCTGAAAAAGGAGAATCTCTTGAACCTGAGAGGAGGAGGTTGCATTCAGCCGAGATCGCACCACTGCATTCCAGCCTGGGCAACAGTGAGACTCCATCGAATGAATGAATGAATAAATGGTAACCCAATATAATCCCTCTCCCCTGTTATTTCAGTCAAGTTTTTCTACCAGTTATATTCTTAAGAGAACCTCTCCTTTAAAGAACTGCAACTTAGCACAGTGGCTCACACCTATAATTCCAGCACTTTGGGATGCTGACATAGGAGGATCACTGGAGGCTAGGAGTTTGAGATCAGCCTGAGCAACAGGCTGTGAGATTCTATATAGTACTTAGGGACTACTCAAAGGTCATTTGCAGGTTTATGACTCCACCCATCATCCATCCAACAAGTATTTCTTATAAGCCTACTACACATACTGTTCTAGGTGATGGCAGATGTAGCAGTAAATAAAACAACACAAAACAAAGCCCTTGTTTTCACAGAGCATCCATTGTGGTAAGGGGAGAAAAGGAAATAAAAACATATGTCAAGTAATTATTAACAAAAAAAAGGAAAAAAAGGATAGTAATTTTATATAAAATAAGGACATTCATCTTTGTGTTAAAGATACATCTACTGAGCAAACCTTTTACTTACGCTTTCATTTAATTGGTATCTTGAAAGATACCAACTGCCTCCCAATAACCAAATTAAACAGATTTTTCTCAGTTTCCATTTTGCTTATATTCCTCTAAGCATCTGATACTGCTGACCACCTTCATTTTGAAACTCCAATAGTTTGCATGACAAATTTCCTATTCTGGTTCTTATCTTTTCACATTAGTGTGACATTAACATAAGCTACACAGTCACATCTAGGATTTGAGACCATTCCCTATCCAACAAAAGAAAACAGATTTAATTGATGTGGAAATTGGACAGCACCTAGAAAAAAGTTTTCACTTTGTTTTTAATTTCCAATAGTTTTTAGCAGATTATTAGCAATGTAATTACATTTATTCAACTCACTAGAGAGTAACAACTACATCAATAAGCACCTGTACAAAATGTTACATTTTGCATTTACTTCATTTAATCCTCATAAAATAATAACCCTGTAATAGTTGCATATTAAAAACAAAGTCTTGCTTTTCAGAATGACTTCACTAAAAAACTTGACTTAAATAGTATCCTTTATTTTTTCTTTAATATTTGGAAAATACTTTAAAGTATAATGAAAAACATAAGAAACATCTGTAATCCCAATATTCAAAAATAATATTTGCTAACATTTTGCTGTATTGAACATTTCTTCCATCCCATCCCTATTGTTTAATAATTTTTAGTTGCTTCATACTAACTAGAATATTAATATTCTACAAAAAAGAAGTTTGTTTTGTATTCAAAAATAAACAATCCAGGTGGGGGACCATGCTGATCAAACTGACTGTGAAGTCAACTCAAATAATTTTTATAATTTTTTAAGTTGTAGTTTTAGAGTTACAGGTGGAAAAAGAAATAAAGCATATTTATTCAATAAATGTTTACATGTGCAAAGCAACACAAACAAAAATTATGTACATGTAGACAACTAGATTCTCACCTGTTCAATCTCTTTGGTTTTTGATGCTATTGCTTTAGAGCGAGTGGTTAGCTGACTATCTTCAAATAATTCTATCCCATGCGTTGTGTTTGACTCAGGTTCCTCTGGCTGATCAGTAAACAATGGTGCTGTGGATCCCGCCTTGAAAAGGAATTAGAAATCTTTAATATTTTCTTAAAAAACAGAGCATTTCAGATGGTTGTGTATAGGCACTAACTGGCAAATTATATTAAGTGCTAGGTTTAACATGTTTTAAGAAGAGAAAACTCTTTCGATTTCACTATGCATAATGAGCATATGTGAAATGGATTAACCAGGAAATAACTGCTAATTTTTTTTTTTTTAATGTGGAACACTTCATGAATTTGCGTGCCATCCTTGCACAGGGGCCATGCTGATCTTCTGTTTCATTCCAATTTTTAGTGTATATGCTGCTGAAGCAAGTGAGACTGTTACTTTTTAAATTTTAGGTAAGACAAAGCCTCTAGGCTTATTCGATTCCAAAATATTATTTCATATTATATTAAGATATGTATAAAAAAATTCTCGTCCCATGACTATTCCTTAAGCGATCAGTTTATGAAATACTGAGGAGAAAAAGTCCAAATGGAAGTGAGAGGTGTTGTATATGCATAAAGAAATATATTTAAAGAGAATATGAGAAGAGGCTATACCTTTAGAAGTTAAACCACCTTTCTCCTGTGGCCTAACAATTCATTGAAATCATTAAAAAGAAAATCCCATAAATCAATAATGATCACTTCAGTTTTAGACCAATAATTGAAAAATGAATAAATATACTGTGAATTACATCTAAAACAGTCAGGTGGGGGATTAAGTATTGGAATACATATATATAAGCATAGACTATCTCTGGAAGGACACTATCTACAGAAAAAAATGATCAAAGGAGTTGTCTCAATAGTAACAACTTACAAGAAGTAGCAAAGAAGAGCCACATTGTAAATACTTTGGTGCCATTTGAATTTCTGACACATACATGTATGATCTACCAAAAAAAAAAAAAAAAAAAAAACCCTGAGGCAGGCAGATCATGAGGTCAAGAGATCAAAACCATCCTGGCCAACATGGTGAAACCCCATCCCTACTAAAAATACAAAAAATAGCTGGGTGTGCTGGCGGGTGCCTGTAATCCCAGCTGCTCAGGAGGCTGAGGCAAGAGAATAGCTTGAACCCGGAAGGCGGAGGTTGCAGTGAGCCAAAATCATGCCAGCGCCACTGCATTCCAGCCTGGTGACAGAGCAAGACCCCGTCTCAAAAAACAAATAAACAAACAAACAAAAATTCCTAGTTTTTTTACAAGTTTGAGTTACATATGTTAAGGGACTTATACCAAAAGCATAAAAGTCATTTAAGAAAAGATTTCCACTAGCAACATTCTTTGTAAACTGCCTAGTCCCTGGTGTTCTGTTACTGCAACACAAAACTAAGACATAGGCCTACACACAATACGTAAACTGGTGAGCACAGAAAATACATCAGAGAAGACAGGAGCTTTCAGAAACAAAAAGCAAGTGAAAAAGGGGAAAAAAAACTGACAATTAATTTAAAAGAGCTCATCAGTAATGAAATTTATTTTAATTAGATACATATGTCCTAGGGAAAACAAGGCAAGTGTTTGAGATACATTCAACATATATTGCTAGACATAAAAATTAAGGTCATCAATGAAATACAAAGTGGCATAAAATTTTACAGTAGGTAGAAAAGTAGAATCAAGAAAGATCTTGAGTTGTATTATCTCCAACACTAGTGATTCCAATGAATGAGTATAAATCTGAAAGGGAGCCATGGAAGATGGTCATTCTAGACTAGGGACAGAATTAGCACAGATATTGAAGCCGAAAATAACATCCTGTATGTGAAAACAACCTAAGTCATAAATTTAAAATTTTTTCCTCCATAGCAGGAAGTAACCTATTCTATTGAGACTTTATTTTTATTTTTATTTTTGTTTTTTTGAGACAAGGTCTTGCTCTGCCACCCAGGCTGGAGTGCAGTGACGCAATCACAGCTCACTGCGGCCTCAATCATCCAGAAGCAAGATTCTCTCACCTCAGCCTCCTGAACAGCTAGAACTACAGGCACATGCCACCATGCCCAGCTAATTTTTTGTGGGGTTTTTTTTGTACAGACGGGGTCCCACTGTTTTTGCAGGTGTGAGCCAGTGCACCTGCCCCCCCATTCCCCCCCCCCTTTTTTTTGAGACAGAGTCTTGCTGTCACCCAGCCTGGAGGGCCATGGTGTGATCACGGCTCACTGCAAACTTCAATTCCTGGGCTCAAGTGATCCTCCCACCTTAGCCTCCTGAGTAGCTGGGACTAAGGGGCCACCACACACAGGTTTTTTGTTTTTTTGTTTGTTTGTTTTTTGTTTTTTTTTTTTGTAGTGACAAGACCACACAACACTGCCCAGGCTGGTCTCCAATTCCTGGCCTCAAATAATCTTCCTGCCTAGGTCTCATCTACCAGGACATTCTAATATCCTTCAAATAATTTTCTTTTCATTCTGATAACCAAAAGAAAACTCTCACAGCTATTTGTTTAAGGACAACAAATTGTATCTCTACAAAACTTGACTGCACCCTTCTTGATGGCTAGGATGGCACCTCAAAAGCAATATATGACACAAGTAGATATACAATGCATAGTTACTGAACTTAAATAAACTATATAAACTATAAGAAAACTAGTACAGTATTTTTTAAGTGTACCTTAAAACACTAATCCTGAAATATATGCTGTGAAAAAAATTACAGAGTCAAAAGTTTGGTAAATTATGCAAATTCTTTTATTCATCCTCTTACTGAACACCGATGAGCATATTAATAATACATTAAAATCTCTAAAAAGTGTTGAAATATCAAAACCAACCTAACTCTTTTAAACTTGGCATCTCCCAAATAAACTGGCTATTAGAATCTTTTTTTTTCTTCCTCAGACCATTAAGACCCTTCAGACTATGCTGTCAAATACTTTGGGAAATGCTGTAGCAGAGCTCAAAAGATGAAAGTACAAAACTGAAAAGTGGCAGGAACCACAACATGCCTGAGTATTTAAGTATATTATTGAATTTACCTTCAATTTTACTGGACTTTCTATAAACCACACATTTTCCCAAACTGCTTAGAACTGTAATGATGGAAGCAAGTGAAGATAAGGTGGAAACTTAAGCATTCTATCTATCTCAGCTCATAATAATGAAATTTACACAATGTTCCTGAAGTACATGAACCATTACTTAAAAGGCTCATATAAAATAAAATATTGCCACAATTAGATTTAAACAGACATGCACATGCACACACACACACAGTTCTTTGCCAAACTCTTGCTTGGCATCAAAGGCCTTTCTTCTTTCCAGGTTATTCTGTCAAATTAGATATCAGTTTACAGGACCAAGGCCAAAATTACATTTCTCAAAAAGCATGGACCACAGAAATGAGTAACTATTCAACAACAGCCCGAGAACAAATTAGCAAAATATTAATATGCAAAAATATTAATAAGAGAAAAATATTAATACGATATGGGACTAAGTCTACAAAAACTATCACAAAGATTTCCCAAATGCTTTATTTCCAGTATGAAAAAGTATTGGCCGGGCGCGGTGGCTCAAGCCTGTAATCCCAGCACTTTGGGAGGCCGAGACGGGCGGATCACTAGGTCAGGAGATCGAGACCATCCTGGCTAACACGGTGAAACCCCGTCTCTACTAAAAAATACAAAAAACTAGCCGGGCGAGGTGGCGGGCGCCTGTAGTCCCAGCTACTCAGGAGGCTGAGACAGGAGAATGGCCCGAACCCGGGAGGCGGAGCTTGCAGTGAGCTGAGATCCGGCCACTGCACTCCAGCCTGGGCGACAGAGCGAGACTCCGTCTCAAAAAAAAAAAAAAAAAAAAGAAAAAGTATCAATCTAAGTAGAAAAACATTTTAGAGAATGGGATGAAATTGATGCTGCCGTTCAACAATAATGATATACACAAATAAACATATTATGGTTATCAGTGCTACTCTCACATATCTTGCCTTTGATCCAGCAAAAGAACATGTCTGACCTATGACTCAACTTACAGATTTTTTTAGGGTTATTTACTTTTCATTAATTCGAAATCTAGCAAATCCTGATATTTTAGAGGAAAAAAAAAAGATGTTTAAAAAGTATTTCTAGATCCATAGTCACTCATGGATTATTCAGTGTCAAGATGCATTCAATAAATGAGAGAACCCAAGTAGAATATTTAAAATTTGAGAACAGTAGTGAGCTTTTATAAAAATCTGAGATAAAAAAATGATGGGAGAAGGGAGGATAAATATACTATTAATGTTCATATATTAATAAAGTCTTGCTAACTGAAGATAAAGTATTAAGTAAAGAAATTATTCTTTTTGGAAGTTTTCGGTTCTATAAAACAAACTACCAATATTCCAAAGCAGCAATTTTGAAGCATAAATATCAATGATTAATATAGAAACATTATTCTAAATTATTAGAGAAAATAACCAAAATAATCCAATTAAATGTATTACCGAAAAGTATGGTTCATGCTTTTAAATAGTGCTGGAAAAGTACCAAGGAGGAACAGCTTGGTGTTTTTGATACATTTACTGGAGAATATGCATAAGTATCTATTATTATAGCTACAATGAGGAGGAAACCTTGACCCACTTAAGAACAATTGATATCTAAAAGACAGATCAGCATTTTTAAAAAGAAAGGCTCTGTTTGCGTAAGTTCTGATAGGGGTTGTACTTTTTATGAGCAGTGTACATTAGTTACTTTGGAAAGGATTTTTTCACTGTATAAAGATGTAGTTAAGTATTATTTTTACATACAATATTAATGCTTGATCCCTTTTATCAAATAACATTCTATAAAAGTCATTCCAAAAGTAAACAAAAAAGCCAGAATGCTCCTTCAAATAAAATAATTTGTCACAGGACAGATTTTTATATTCTCTACGTGTCATGTCAAAGAACTCCTATAGTATCAAATTCTGAACCTAAAAGCTTAATTGTGCCCATAAAATTTCTATATTTCCCTTTTAGAGATGTTATAGGTTATACAGAAATTTTTCAGTTCATTTCAAAATACATTAATACAAACATGTCATAAACCTTTTCCTACGGTCCCAAAAATGTTCCCATCTTTCGGTATTCAGGACTCATCAAGGTCTCAAGTTGCCAAGACAATGAATAATTTTATTTCTTGGGATATTTATGAGATAATCTGCATGAAGTATAACAAGCAATATAAATATGGTCCACAATCCAAGGTCAAATTAGATTTCTGTTCTGAATTCACTGGCTTATAACTAGTGGCTCAGCATGATTTCCTGAGATACTTTTAACAGCAAATGCCATTTAAAGAAGTACATAAATAACACATTTTTCTTATCCATATTTATACTATTCTTACACTCCAAAACTACTGTAAACATTCAGACAAAGTGTGATTACTGAATTCAGAGTCATTCATATTCAGACTATCATTCTGTGTGGTAATTTTAATACCTGTAATCCATGAGGATATATTTTAAAGCACGGGAATAAACCAAATATTTTCCACCCATAATTTAAAATCCAGACAAAACTTTCAGATGTGAAACATAAAGGAGACATGCCTTACCTCATACTCAGAAATTTCAGGCAAGTTATTTTCATCTGATTTCTCTAGCTTTTCAGCAGCCCACTTGCTTGCAGCCTCAGCAAGCTCCTTTTCAGTTAGCCTACTGGGTTTGTCTAACACCTAATAAAAATAGAAGAACATTTCTGTTACAATTCTCAAGGGCTTTTAAACTTCAAATACACCAAGAAGTACACTGCACTTACATTTAAAATCACATAAGCCTTCGAATTTATACGGAGAACAGGTATATTCTTTATTTCTTCCTTCTAAAATATTCAACATGGAATTACTTTAAGTAGCAATTCCTTTGGGACATACAGACCAGATCTAATTCTTAATTTCATTTACATAAGACTCTAGAAATTCATCTAAGTAACAAAGCAAAAGGCACTGACAATTAACTCATACACTAATTATATTTAGAATATAAAAGACATCATACTGATTTCAATTTTGTGCCTTTAAGCATATTTAATGAAATAAGTAATGTCTAAATTTCAGTAAGGCAAACTCCTAATACAACAGAAACGTATAGATATGCTGTTTTTACAGTGCATAGTGAGTTACATAAATCCTATGCCTTACACAAAATTTTAAAACTCAAATTTCATTTTGTGATCCTAGTACTAGTTCCTTTATCTAACTGCATACAATACTAAACAAGGTATGAACTTTGCAGTTATATGCAGACCTGGCTTTGAATCGCAGTTTAATGACTTGCTAGGTAGATGACTTTATATGCATAACTTATGACACCATGAGCCTTGCTTTCTTCATTTACAAAATAGGGATTAACAATGTTCATTTTACAAAGCAGTTGTGAGAATTGAAGGAGGTAACAGATCTGGAAGTATCCACAATAATGGTTGGTGCCTCAGGATTTCTTTCTTTTCCATATTCGCTGATGTGAATCTACTATACTAAAACATATCTGAAAATCAATCAGCCCATGGGCTCAATATAAAAATAAAGAAAGTAAAATGTCTTTTCCGGATCAGATATAATTCCCCCAGTATTGTTTAAAGGCTTATTTTTGTAAATAAGATATGACTTGTAAAGCACACGTTTAAAAATTATTTCCTTAGGGCCGTTATGGTAATTCTCTGATTCCATTCTACTTCCTTGGCATACATTTTCAACCACTTTGCCCTGCCATGCCTAGTGGCATAACCATCTCTTACGTAAAAATCCTTCTATTACTAAGGTTTACTTTTCTAAAGTCTCATCACTGATTTCAAATATACCTCTCGGGGATGACAGTGCTGCGCGCTGAACTTATGGGGCACTAACATTTATAAAGTGCTTTATCTACGAACGAAAAAAAGTACTTTAATTAAATAGAATTCCATGAAGGTGATTAGAGAGGCTTTATTATCCCAACTTATAAACTAAAAAACTGAATGATGGTGACTTGCTCAAAGTCACTAATAAATGCTGAGCTGGGACTTAA
The DNA here is from genome assembly GCF_049350105.2 of Macaca mulatta. Classification (NCBI taxonomy): domain Eukaryota; kingdom Metazoa; phylum Chordata; class Mammalia; order Primates; family Cercopithecidae; genus Macaca; species Macaca mulatta. The sequence goes on along the minus strand of NC_133416.1, from coordinate 49,337,078 downwards.
ATCTAGGCTTTTTTGAGAGGGGCCGGGGGGAACGGAGTCTCACTCTGTCGCCCAGGCTGAAGTGCAATGCCGTGACCTTGGCTCACTGCAACCTCCACCTCCTGGGTTCAAGCGATTCTCCAACCTCAGCCTCCCAAGTAGCTGGGAGTACAAGTGTGCACCACCACACCCGGATACTTTTTGTATTTTTACAGAGACAGGGTTTCACCACATTGGTCAGGCTGGTCTCAAACTCCTGAGCTCAGGTGATCTGCCTGCTTTGGCCTCCCAAAGTGCTGGGATTACAAGCATGAGCCACCATGCCTGGCTTAGACATTTTTTTAATGAAAAGGTCATTTGATGTTTTTCCACATCTTGTTAAATTCATCAAACTACTGGCTAGCCATCTATAACATTTACTGGAATATCATAGCAATATATCTATATGAAGTATATTCTACAGCCATCGAGGAACCTTAAACAGCTCATTCCAAAGCCCTGCCCATATATAAGGTTAAAAAGGTATTATAAGTAATACTTTTATTATTACTTAGTAATAGAAGGTTTTTTAAAAAGCTAGTCAGAAGAAGAAAACACATATACAAACACAAATATATCCAAGAAAGCTGGTTTTTTTCCGGGGGGTGAGGGGGCATACCTATTTAAGAGAAAGTTAAAGACCAAAAACAATTATACGACTTCTCTCTAGCAAAGAATGAAGCGGCTGGGAGCAGTGGCTCATACCTATAATCCCAGCACTTTGGGAGGCTGAGGCGGGTGGATCATCTGAGGTCAGGAGTGCAAGACCAGACCAGCCTGGCCAACATGGTGAAACCCCATCTCTACAACAAATACAAAAATTAGCCAGGTGTGGTGGCAGGCGCCTGTAATCCCAGCTACTTGGGAGGTTGAGGCAGCAGAATTGCTTGAACCTGGGAGGTGGAGGTTGCAGTGAGCCCAGATTATGCCACTACACTCCAGCCTGGACGACAGAGTGAAACCCCGTTCCCCCGGTCCTTCAAAAAGAATGAAGCAAAAGCCTACTATAACTTATCATCATTCTGTCCGCACATTTGAAAACCTATCATTTGAAACTAACAAACTCTGAAAAAGTATCCCAACATATGGGCAGCCATAATGTTACATCAAAGAGTTCACCAAATCAGGAAATCTAGGCTCATAAAGCTCCCCACAGCTACCATGTGACCTTGGGCAAATCAAAGAAGGCACTACCTTCTGAATACATAAAATAGCTATGGATCTAAAATTGTGATATTTTGATTCCATTTTAAGATTTTATAGTCTGGCTAGGCAGAGCGGCTCATGCCTGTAATCCCAGCACTTTAGGATGCCAAGGTGGGACGATCATTTGAGACCAGGAGTTTGAAACCAGGCTGGGCAACATAGCAAGCAAGACCCCATCTCTATTTTCATATACAAAAAAAAAAAAAGACTTTACTGTCTGTGAAACAAAAATGCAAACATTTACATGAGGGGTGTCCAATCTTTGGCTTCCCTTGGCCACATGAGAAGAATTGTCTTGGGCAACACATCAAATACACTAAGAATAGCTGATGAGCTTAAAAAAAAAAAAAAGGAAAAAAAAATCACATAATGTTTTAAGAAAGTTTAGAAATTTGTGTTGGGCTGCATTTAAAGCCATCCTGGGCCACAGGTGCATGTAGATCAAGCTCGATCTACATGAAACTATCAGACAAAAGTAGTTAAAAATCCAACACGGGTTTTCCACTAAACATTTTAACGTAGCACAAAACTCTATGTTGTAACTTATATTCAGATAGCAGTATATTTCAGAGAAAATATTTCATATATAATAATTTGAATTTTTGTAGTGACTTTGGTAGGCAGGTACTATTTACTCTTCTTTCATCTATTACCTGACATGAAAACCAAGGCAGTCTTCCAGGTGGGTAAAGTACCCTTGATATGATTAAGACAGAACCATAATCCAGTTGGTCTTTGCTATTCAAAATCCAGAATCCCAGAACCCTCAGACTTCTGGGAAAGTTCCAAAGATACAAGTTGTCACAAAGAAGCTTGTTTTTTTCCTTCTGAGGCAGGGAAGCAGCTGCCCCCCGAACACCCAGTATAGACTGCTAGATGATATCTACTCTTCCTGAAAAGCCAAAAAGTATGTAAGGCAGAATGAAAAGAAGTGAAGCAGATAACGGATGTAACAACCGTTATGGCTAAGAGAAAGGGTATGATATCTGTGAAGAGAACTTCTAACCGGAGAAAACAGATGGAAACAGCAACTTGTCAAGCTTGTAATTTCTGAGGATTTATGTTTTGAGATGCTAGGAAGGTAGGAATGAGAAGAATGACATAGTGAGGGGTAGCTGTGTCCGTAAGAAATTAATTTAACTCCTGAGTCCTCACTCTACTATAGAATAGAGATATGTACCTACTAACATAAGATTTCTGCATGAATTAATAAGAGAAAAAATACACCATACATGTTAGGTCTCTGCCTACACTCTCAACGCCCCAAATAAAAGCACAATCCACCAGATATAACCCATCCAACCTGGTTATGGTCAAGATGAGAACATGGGTTGCAACAATAACTACTAAATTTGGCATAGACTGTGTTAAAAATTCAATGAGAAAACTGCCCATTTTTCTCATAGAAAATAGCAAACTCGGGCTGCTATTTTCAAGCTGTGGTTACTTAAAATGTAAGGGGTTTTGGTTTTTGTTTTTTTGAGACACAGTCTCACTCTGTCACCCAGGCTGGAGTGCAACGGCACGATCTCAGCTCAGCACAACCTCCACCTCCCGGATTCAAGCAATTTTCCTGCCTTGGCCTCCCAAGTATCTGGGACTACAGGCGCCCACCACCACACCCGGGTAATTCTTCATTTTTTGCTTTTCCTTTTTTTTTTTCTTTTGAGATGGAGTCTCACTCTGTTACCAAGCTGGAGTGCAGTGGCGTGATCTCAGCTCACTGCAAGTTCTGCCTCCTAAGTTCACGCCATTCTCCTGCCTCAGCCTCCCAAGTAGCTGGGACTACACGCACCCACCACCATGCCTGGCTAATTTTTTTGTATTTTTAGTATAGACAGGGTTTCACCATGTTGGCCAGGATGGTCTCGATCTCTTGACCTCATGGTCCGCCTGCCTCGGCCTCCCAAAGTGCTAGGATTACAGGCGTGAGCCACCACGTGCGGCCAATTCTTTGTACTTTTAGTAGAGACAGGGTTTCACTGTGTTAGCCAGGATGGTCTCGACCTCCTGACCTCATGAACCACCCTCCTCGGCCTCACAAGGTGTTGGGATTACAGGTGTGAGCCACTGTGCCCGGCCTATTTTTATTTTTTAGAGACAGCATCTTGCTCTGTCACCCAGGCTAGAGTGCAGTGGCGCAATCACAGCTCACTGCTGGCTCAACCTCCTGGGCTCAAGTAATCCTCTCACCTCAGCCTCCTGAATAGCTAGGACTACAGGTGCATGCCACCACATCTAGCTAATTTTTAATTTTTAAAATAAAGTCTTGCTATGTTACCCAGGCTAGTTGTGAACTCCTGGCCTCAAGCAACTCTCACATCTCAGTCTCTCAAAGCCCTGGGATTACAGGCATGAGCCACCACACCTAGCCAAAAACTGAAGTTTTTAAATGCAGCAAATTAGCTCCCTTGGTGTAACAGTAAAGAATAAAAGCATCTATACTAGTCAGTCCATCTCAATTTGTAATTCTTCTTTAAACTGATTTTAGAAATATAACAAACCTTTGATGAAGAAACTGCTGAACCACTTGAGGGTGAAGTATCTCTTGATGTTTTCAAAGACTGGACAGGCCTCTCTTTATCTATATAAGAAAATATAAGATGTAATTTTTTTCTAGCTAATTTGTTTTTGATAAAGTAATTTTGTAATGGAATTAATGAGGGGGTCATACACTTTATTTTACTACTAAAAACTTTAAATAGGTTACTATCTAAAACTACCTCTGAGAGGCTGATCACCATCAACAATCTGAAATAACCTGGAACCAAAGGATATCATAGAAGCCAGTCTAGGCCACAGCACTGCCAGTAAGTAAACATGGAGCCACAGAGACTTCAAGAAAGTTTTTTAAAACCATGAATGCTACTTCTTTCATGCTCCTAAATACTAATGTTTGATATATCACAATAAAAATACAAAGATAGTTATTATATATAAAGATACCAAGGAGGACTAGTTAATTAAGGGGTAGCTCAAGGAGGATCTATATAGGAACTTTAACAGATATTCCTGAAATGTTTAGATAGTTTTAAACATAAAGTTAGAAAGCTGTAATTCAGAACACTAATCCAGTGCCTGGCATTAATGAATGCCCAAATATTTGTTAAATGGTTAACAATAAACCTGTTATGAGATAAAGTCACTAATCTTTACCTTTAGTCACTTTACTCACATAATGCTGTACGTATATCATTTTTTATAGAAACTTGAGCCAGAAAATACATTTAAACAATATTACTTTAGCAGGTTCAACAACTCCCTAAAAGATAGGTTTAGTTAAATATACTCTTAAAAATGAATAACAGTGAGCTGTTACAGAAAAACATTTCATTAAATTGTCTATATGTGTCAAATATATAATCCTCTGCCCTTTGTTGCTAGAAAAACTAACAAAATTAATAACATGAGAAGAGAAAGTGGCATCAAATTTGGAGTCACACAGAAGCTGGTCGAGACTGGACAGTGGATTAACAGGAAAGCAGTCAGGAGCAAAAGCAGAGATAAAGCGACTTTGAAACTGAGGCAAAGCCAGCTTCAGTCAAAAAGCCTCTTACGCTCTTCCTGACACAGCCAAGATAGATAAGAAGGTCCTGGAGGCTCAAAGACTTCCAACCACCTAGGACAGTGGTGAATAACACCTTTCTAATGTCCTACAGACCCAAAACGCTTTCTCTAGCCCAGTGGTTCTTAACTAAGGACAATTTCACACCTCCCCTCTGCAGACATTTGGCAGTATGTGCAGATATTTTCGACTGTCACAAGTGGGAGATGGCTACTCTAGCACATATTTAGTAGAAAACAGGGATGCTGGTAAATATCCTGCTATGGGGGACACCCCCAACAACAAAGAACTAACTGGCCTTACATGTCAATTGTGCAGAGGTTGAGGACTCCTCCCCTAGGCTGAATATTCCAATTTTTAAGCTCTAACAGCACTAGAAAGATACAGCCCTAGAGTCTTTTAACAGGTGATACCACAAGAGGCTTTCACCCTAAGCAACTTTAAAAGTTCTTGTAGACCTTAAAACTCAAAAGAACCACTGCTGTATCCCAAATGGCCAAGAACATGATTTATTTAGTCATTCCTTATTGTATTTCCATTGCATGTGGCAAATTTCACATTGTAGTGTGATAGTGTCAGTGTATCCCACTACAACAAAAGCTCTCGGAGGAACAAGTGTCATAGCTTATTCATTTCCAAATATCCGTGGCCTACTTAGCTCAAGCCCTTCAAGAAAAGGGTAGGCACTCGAAAATCAGATAAAAAGATGAACCTCACTTTTCTTTCCCTAAGATGCAATGACCTCCCAATCCTATTCAGATAAGCAATCCCTTCAAAGGAGACGAGGCACTGGACCAACCAGCACAGCACATCATGCTTATTAAAGGCATAATTACAGGCTCAATTCTTTAGCACATATCAGCTAGACACAGAGGGGGAAAAAAACCTGTCACAAGCAGCTGTTGATCTTTTGCTTAGTGTTTCCGTTACAAACATATGATCCCAAAGTATAGTCTTAGACCTTTCCTGATTTTAGCTGCCCGAAGGCTAATTTAAGTCGTTATCAACCAATTTCATGCACAGAAGCAAAGGAACACTGAACGGTGGTGCAGGAGGTTTATCATATATCCACATATATTCATATATCCCTGTTGCAACAATGGAAGCAGAAAGCAAGTAGCAAAGGATAAAGAAAACAATGATACAAATAGCAAAAGAAAGAGCACAAAAAAAGTAAATAGAAATCACTTGATCCTATTGTTGTCAGGTCCTATCTTCCAATGGCCTGTCTATTCTACAGATCTTCTATGGAGTGGCTATTCCCAACCAGGAATGGTTAGCCCAGATACCAGCCCACAAATGCCCCCTAAATCCTAGTACCTAGGTCTACTGTTAACTCTGGTTCTGACAACAGACTAATGGAGCAGTTATATACTTTCCCCATTTCCATAACCGCTATCAATTCAAGTCTCCCACCCCTTCACAATCCCAAATCAGAGTCTAGCTCAAAACTCACCTCTTTCAGGATTTCCTTCATTCTGCCGTTTGTAGGAGGCACCAGGACGCACGGACTCTATGGAAAGGTGGGCAGGGAGGAATTAACAGCAGCACCTCTGTGCCCAAGAGGAACAAGAGAAGAACTCAAAAGTAAGAGTGATGAGAACAGGGCCTTCTGAGCATTTTCTGGTGACCCTAAACTCTTTCCTACCCTACTTTCAAGTTGGGCTGCCTAAGCAATCACCACTGAAGGGGAATAAAGAATGGGAGGAAAAAATCTCCACTTAAGGCGCGAAGCCAGTGGGAACTGTCAGGATAAGACCAGTCAAGGATAACAAGGGCAGAAAGGAATGAGAAAAGGGTCATAGCAAGACAAGACATTGAAACCTGAAGACAAAGATCACATCTTATTCATCACTGAAAGTACCTAGTCGAATTCTCTCCATCCATAAAGCTGACACTGGAAGGCCTGGGAAAGGAGCACACCTGCATACACAGTCAAAAATGAAAGATGGATCACTCCTACCAGTTAAAAAAGGATACTAGTTGAGCCCCTAATTATCCCACATTCAGAATCTTGAAATATTTTGTTAGCTTCCTTGTCTGCAAACTTTTAATGATATGGATGGAATCATCTTACTAAACAGCCTAAATATACCAGTAGTCAGGGCTCCCAGGTATTTTTTCAGTAAGATACAAACTCCATAACAATGACTTCAAATCCTTCTCTACAGATCCCAAGTTGCCAATTTTACATTTTTTTCTGAGAAAATAACATTTTTTCTGAATTGTTTTGGCACTATCAGCATCTTGCCTTAAAACGTTTCAAGAAACATCATGCAAATATTGCCATTTTACTTTTGCAATAATGTTGAGGATGCAGTATCCTTTTATTATTCACTGATCTCTCTCTAGCATCCCAGCAAGTTTTGTTTCTCCTGATAAGCTGACTTGTTTTTATTTGCTGACTGTCAACACTCTTCTTGATTCTTGTTTTTTTTTTTTTGAGACAGAGTCTCACTCTGTTGCCCAGGCTGGAGTGCAGTGGCATGATCTCGGCTCACTGCAACCTCCGCTCGCCCTGCCCCCTGCCGGTTCAAGCAATTCTCCTGCCTCAGCCTCCCGAGTAGCTAAGATTACAGGCACTTGCCACCACGTCCGGCTAATTTTTTTTTTTTTTTTTTAGTAGAGACGAGGTTTCACCATCTTGACCAGGCTGGTCTTGAACTCCTAACCTCGTGATCCACCCGCCTCGGCCTCCAAAAGTGCTGGGATTACAGGCGTGAGTCACCACGCCCAGCCAAACCCTTAGTTCAGCTACAGCAATTGCTCAGAGTCTCACAATGGACAATCACTTCATACACTACTAACTTTATTCTTGATTCTTTTAGCTTTGTTTTGGCCAAACTCTTAGTTCACCTATAGCAACTGTTCAGAGCCTTATGATGGGCATTTATTTCATATACTACCAACTTTATTCTTACTTTTACTTTCCTATCCTTATTTTCCTTTTACATAAAATTCCTGCTCCACTTATTTAATCCTATTTTATTAAGTGTTTATTTCATTAAGCTGCCTCAAATTCTTTCTTGAATGAAGAGATAATGGTGATATTTCAGAGAAAAGTACTGGAGCCTTAAGCCAATTCATATTAGCTCCTGATAGTGGATTGCATGCATCCCTTTAACTTTGTCTTCAGTTACTCCATGTTGGAAGCTGAACTATGATGAGAGATACACTCCATAGGTATCAGCAAATGCTACAAATCTTATCTTTTTAAGCTTGGAGAGTCAGTTTACCAACACACCACTGTGGATGTGTTTGATTTTGATTCCAAACTTCAGAGACACTGTAGGCATTACCACATATAATTATAAATTCCCGTTAGTATTGTCTTAGGTAGGCTTGGACTATTTAACAATCTTCTAACAGACCAGTAAAACTACCCAGCTAAATTGCAGTCATGAACAAGTAAGTAGTTATTGTTTTAATTCTCTAAGTTTTGGGTTTTGTTTTTTTTTTGTAATGCAATAAGAGACAATAGAAACACCACCACTGTACTTAAACTCTTCATCCCAAAGTTTCCACTGATGTGCTCATATTAAAACTAAAAGGTCTCGTTCTTCTTATCCTCTTATAGCACTTTAATGATTTATAAACAAGTTTTTCTTAATATTTTGCTATTTGTTTTTCATATCTTTTTACTTCTGTTTGCCCCCTTACATCTTCACGGCTACCGCTTTCTCTTTCATTTTTGTTGGTTATTGTTCCTTAAATGTGAGTGTTCCTCCTAACCTTAATCTTTTTTTCTATTTTTATTTGGCTCCAACCAATACAATGAATATAAAAGTCTCTAAAATCTGCCTCTTTCACTCATTGTTCTACCTTCTAACTAACAGACTGCTACTCATTAGCTATTGAGCTATTACCTCAAATTCATCTCACTCATGATCTTTGTAAGCAGACACTACCTCTGTGCTTGACAGCAAGCTAAAAAGGTTGAAAACATTCCTGCCTTTGTTGTGACTTGCTAAAGAAAATGAGTTCCAAATTAGGATGGAGAAAAGAAACCAGAAAAAAAAAATTCTGAAAGTGGCAGTACAGAAACCAAAATCCCTGTCTCTATATTAATAAGTGAAAGAATAAATGGGGAAAAAAGGAAATAAAAAGGAATTTCAAATACTGGTTCCATATAATGTTTTTCCCATTGAAGTGAAATCAAAAGCCGGAGAAGCAGCTTAACATTCCACAACACACTCAGGAAGTTCTGCAAGAGTTTCAGAGTATTTGGTGACTCCTTGAATGCAATGGCTGAATGCAATCTAATAGGATCTTTTAGAAATACACTTTCTTGCTGTTGTGTTTTCCTGCTAAAAGAAATGATAAATCTAACCAGATTCATCCAATCCTACATCAAGTGAACCCAGGTAGGAAAAAAGGACACTGCAGGGGAAAAAAATAACATAATCATAAGAGATGATAAAGTTAGGGGCTATGTCTTGCAAACTATCAGATTCTCAGTGCAGTGCTTGGCAAACAGGGACAAACCAGGTATTTTTGAGTGCAAGTCCCATCAAGAAACAAACTTCACCAACACAGGTAGTACATTCATTTCTTCTTCAACAGCTGAATATTTGAAGAGAAATTAAGATATAAATAAATGAAGATGTGGCTACACAGATGATGAGAAAATTCTTTTACTGGATCATGGATGAAGATGTGGGTATTTGGGACTCTTGGTTAGAAAAAACATGTTTCTCAGAGATCTACTGATTTACTCAAGAACATATGAATTAGAAAATGGAGAGACACAAGAAAAATGTTCTCATGTTAAAGACACCAAAAAATACCAGAGAAAAGAAACAGGTAGAGGGGTAGAGAAAGCATTGCATCACCTCTGCTTCCCTCAAGATCTGTCTTTTGGAGGTCAGAGTTGCAACAAGTTAAAGCAAAGGCCAACTGACTGAATACTTGGAAGCACACTTCTGAGTAGAGATCTCCTTTAATACATAAGCTAAAACCATGTGGGCACACTTTTAAATATATAAGGAAAACATCATCTGCACACATTATGAACGTTTGCTACTGACAGAATATACTAAGTGCTAAAACGGGGATACAATAAAATTCCTATGCATATGGCATTAATTGATTTGTTTTAGAACCTTGATCATTAAGATGCCAGAAAAGCTATAGCTATAATCTTAGGATTTAGCTACAAAACTCATAGCCAAAGCTCTCCTGTGAGTAAACAATGGATCCTCAAACAAGAAGAATATGTTATAGAATCTAACTCAACAGCGCATTAATAGTCTAGATCAAGTGACAGCCTAAAATGTTTCAGGGAACTATTAAATTATACTTTAGGGACTCCACATGATGTAACTCATCCCCATAAACCTCCACTAGCATCCTTCACCTTCTACTAACCCTTCAGATGTCACCTAAAATGTTTACTCCTATTTAATTTCTTGTTTGTCTTCCTGACTAGATCATAAACTCAGAGGGCAGAGATTGAATCTGTCTTGCTTGGCAAACAATTTATGTTCAATACATGTGTGTTGATTAAGAGATGTACGTATTGAACACAACATAGTGGGCTTCAAACCAAGAAATGCTACGATATTTCACTGCTAAGAGAATGACTTTATCCTCTCTTCCTGTTGCCTAATATACATGATCTGAAGATAAAGCCTTATTTCTATATTGATATTACTTCTTCAAATCTGCACAGAAAAGCCTTCACCTAAAAGCAAAATTAAAGTTCAAAATTTTATCAGAATTTCGGCTATATTACCAATAAGTCTAGAATAGTTTTTTTTTAAAAAAAGAATTTCAGCTATAATCAAAAAATTCATGGAGACTTCAAATTTTATAGCCAACCAGTCTTAAGACATATGTCTTCTTCTATTAGATTGACATTCAAAAATGAACTCTATCTTCCAAATATACTTGTCTCAAAACAGTACTTTTAATTCTTGTACACTTTCAGTTCTCTTAGAAGATGTATTTTTAAAAACAATTAAACACTAATGACTAATAGTATGTTTTTTAAAAATACCTTCTATTCTTAATAATAGTCGTTGACATAAGAAAAATAAGGGAAGCTAGGCCCAAAGTTACAGCTACAGAAAAAACAGAGGCCAAGCAAAATAAACAATAAACTTGCAAATTTTGCAAAGTAAAAGTATTTTAAAATTCAACCAAAATGTCACAGAATCTAAATATGTAAGTATCTCTGATAAATGTGGGATTAATCCCTAGCAAATGTTTAAAATGAATTAACAGAGGGGTAGTTTCATCTCTAGGAGCCACAGTGGATTTACAACAACAAAGCAAGATAATCTCTATGTTACTGTTTTGATAGAAGAAATATTTGTAACTTAAGAGTTTCAAGAAACACCTGAAGGGTCTTCCTTGAGATTCTCAAGTGGAAATGAAAATAAGATAACAGTAAAGATAAGGGATCATAATTGTTGAATAGCAACAAACAATGCCGATAAAAGGTTCAGGTTAACAGATCTCTAGAGGTTTCCACAGTTGGCCTTATGCTCCTCAACATAAATTATTAACAAATAATACAAAACATATCCAGCATACTTAATTTGCAGATAATACAAGCTGTTCTTATCAGGTACTAATATACAGAATCGCTAAGTGAGATTTTGAGAATTCTATAAAACAAAATAAGCTAAAGTTAATTAGATAAAATGTAGCATTTCTAGTTTGTTTTTTTTTTCAGTGCATTAACTACACACAAACAATTGCACCTGAAAAAGTACAGCCTGAGAGGCATTTGTTCACGTATTTTGTTTACGTGAAAATAGCTTAGGTTTCAGTTGCCTACAATCCAGTAATGAAATGTGGTTGCTAAAATAAAAATTCACTTCTGGTATTATAAATTACAAGAAACAGAAGAAAAAATAGGGAAAGCAAAAGGTCTGGAAACCATGACAAATAAAAGGAACAGCAAAATAAACCAAATATATTTAAACCTGGAAAAAAAATCATGAAGAATATGATAGTACTCCTCCAATATATAACAGGTTACAACATAAAAGGAAGAAATATCTTTATATATGGCTCTAAAAAGAATAACTAGTATTAAGTAGATGTTACTGAAGAAGATTTTAATTCTTTCATAAAGAATGAGCTATACAGAAGGAGTAGATTGTGATTTAGTAAATTTATCACAAGAAGTACTAATACTTTAACAAAAAATAGGTGTGGGAGACCAAACTTAGTGATTTTTTCATCACTTTTAATGTTATAGCTTAAATAAAAGGCAAATGATAAAAGTGTAGGATAGGAAAACATGGGATCATTTCAAAGAGGGAAAAAAAGAAAATAAGTATTAGAATTGACAAATGTGGAGATATTTAGATTAATTACGATAAAAATAAACTTCGAGTATACGAGGTAAATATAAAAAAAATTTACTTGGGAAAGCATCATAATACACAGGGAGAAAGGAAATGAGGTTAACTAGGACAATCTGCACTGCTAGCATGTGAACATGGACAACAAAAAGGAACTAAAAATAATATTGCATATCCAGGTCAGCCCAACTAAGTTATAGTAAGAATATTCTTGCAAGTAAAGTACAGGATGAAAACAAGTTTGATTTAGAAGGATAATTAGTTTGAAGAAGTACAAAGTTCCAGAAGATTAATTCAAAAGGCTAAGTAGAAGAGATTTAATTAAATGTGTGTGTATGTGTGTAAGCACAAAATGGGAAATAAGCAGTTGAATTTAAAAATGAGGTAAAATCACTATAGCCAAACCAATAGTGATCATTAAAATAGGAAAAATTAATCTAAAAGTACAAACAGAAAGGAAAATATTGTTAATTTTTTAAAATGAGGGCATAATTATTTTAATCTGTTATTTATACTTATAATAATATTTTAAGTCTTTGTCAAAATTTCAATTTATACCAGAAAACTTAATTTTAACACGTGGGTAATTATCCCAGCTTAAGTGACTGATAAGTGAAGAACCCCATGTCTTAGTTCTCTTTTGAAGAAAAGCCAGGTGCTGCAATATTTGTGACATTTAGATTTAATGCAAAAACCGGTATCTGAAATAGGTCAAATAATAACTTTTCCCATGTATTATTTAAAATACGACCTCCATTAACTTTTTTGCAAGATTTCTTATGTAATGATTCTGAAAACAGGAAAGGAAAATAGAAAAAATTTTCGTAGTTCAGCCCAAGTAGTTAAGGAATACTTGAAAATAGAGTTTTCCCAGAATAAACTTTTTCTTGATTAAAGAACTTTACTTTCAAAGCTAAATAACTTGAAAGAAAGAAAGAAAGAAAGAAAGAAAGAAAGAAAGAAAGAAAGAAAGAAAGAAAGAAAGAAAGAAAGAGAGAGAAAGAAAGAAAGAGAGAAAGAAAAAGAAAAGAAAGAAAGAGAAAGAAAGAAAGAAAGAAAGAAAGAAAGAAAGAAAGAAAGAAAGAAAGAAAGAAAGAAAGAAAGAAAGAAAGAAAGAAAGAAAGAAAGAAAGAGGAGAGAGAGAAAGAAAGATAGATGCAGGCATTAACAAAGTCATATGCTCTGTTTCATTCAATTTACCCCATATTTTAGTCTACCAACTTAATCTTTAAATCACTCCAAATACTAAAGGTATGAGCCCTCAAAGGATGAGTGAAGGATATTGGAGACCCTAAGACAGGAGCATCACATTATGGCTCATCCACATTTCATCCCAAGACCTTAAGAGTTTTGGCCACTAAGAGGCCCAAAGCAGGTCAACAGAGAGAAGATGCTTTCCCCGCAAATTTCTGTTTTTGAGGATAAAATAAAAGCTAATTCACCAATAACTACCCTTAATAATTTCATTATAAGCTGTCAAGTAAGAATCTCTTTTAAGCTTCTTTTATTCATGTTTTGTTAAAAAGTTTTCATAATCAGTTTCCAAAGATACTTTCTTCGTTAATGAAAATCATTATTGGATATGGATTTAAGTCATACACATCCCAAAAAAAGATCCTAAGGGCAGGGCACAGTGGCTCATGCCCATAATCCCAGCACTTTGGGAGGCCGAGGCAGGTGGATCACTTGAGGTCAGCAGTTCGAGACCAGCTTGGCCTATATGGTGCAACCCCATCTTTACTAAAATACAAAATTTGCTGGGCCTGGTGGTGCATGCTTGTAATCCCAGCTACTAGCGAGACTGAGGCAGGAAAATTGCTTGACCCGGGAAGCATAGGTTGCAGTGAGTGAGATCACATCACTGCACTCCAGCCTGGGTGACAGAAAAAGACTCTGTCTCAGAAAAAAAAATAATAATAAAATAAATAAATAAATAAATAAATAATTTTTTAGGGTCTTAGATGGTATCTGGCTAATTTTGGATATGTCTGTGCATGTGAGCATTCATAAGAGCTTAGGGCAGGGGTGTCCAATCTTTTGGCTTCCCTGGGGTGCACTGGAAGAAGAATCGTCTTGGGCCACACATAAAAGACAAACAGTAACAGTAGCTTGTGAGCTTTAAAAAAAAAAAAATTTCACAGAAAAGCCTCATGTTTTAAGAAAGTTTACTAATCTGTGTTGGGTTGCATCCAAACCCATCCTGGGCTGCATGTGGCCTGCAGGACGGGGGTTGGACAAGCTTGGCTTACGGATTATCTTCTTAAGGTTTTTTTTTTTTTTTGTGGTAGGGGTGGGGTACATAGAAGCAAAAGAGAAAATACTTGTATACTTGTTAACATTAGTCTCCACAATAAAACCTTCAGTTACCTAGAACTGTCCCAAGCACATTTTGGACAATCAGGCATATATATGTAAGTGGCTTATTTATTTACTTATTTATTTATTTTTAGAGACATAGTCTCGTTCTGCTGCCCAGGCTAGAGTGCAGTGGCATGATCACAGTTTACTGTAGGCTCAAACTCCTGGGCTCAAGTGATCCTCCTGCCTCAGCCTTCCGAGTAGCTGAAAATACAGGCATACATCACCATACCCAGCTAATTGTTTAATTCTTTTTTTTAGATACACGGGTCTCACTATGTTTGCCCAGGCTGCTCTCAAACTCCTGGGCTCGAGTAATCCTTCCACCTTGGCTTTCCCAAAGTGCAAGGATTACAGGCATGAGCTGCTGTGCCCAGCCTGTGTTTGTTTTAAATCCTTAAAATAACCTTCTGATCTCTTGCATAATCATGAATATGCCTGTATCCAAAAATATGTTTTTTGGGAAGCCCCACTCTATCTATCTCTGCAAACAGTAGACAATAAATGTTTGCTAAACTCAACAATCTTGCAACAGCTTCAAGGGAAGACAATCTGATGACTCCAAGTGGTTTTCCATCACCTTCATCATGTAAGAGGCAAAGGCTGTTAAATTAAAACTCTTATTATTTGAAAAAAGACAGTTAATGAGAAGGACATTCAAAAGGAAATATCCTGAACTTTTCTGATTTCTGCACCTTGGCCCGTAATTCCTTCTAACTAGAAGACACTTCTTTACTTGTAGAAATCTGAAATAAGGCTGAGCCCAATGTCATCTCCTTTATGACATGTTCTTACATCCCCAGAGTGTAAATTAATTTTTCTCACCTTGACATGCTCATGTCAACTCATTTATGACATACCAATTATTGTATCAGTTATATTTTATATATATTAACATATTGATAAAGTTGACATTAGCTGGTGAGAAATATACACATATATTCTAGTTCTTTAGTGACAGGGACGTCATTATTTAACACTAACACAGTGCCTTGCATACAGAAGGCACAAGAAAATGTTTTGTGAACAAGTTCCACCGCAGGCTGCAAAGATAAGAATGTTTTCTCTAGAAAAGTAGTTTTGTCATTGATTTATTCAAACACATACTAACAACTCAGCCAGCATGACAAGCTAAGATTGTACAGAATACCATGTAGGTTCAGGCATGCCAAATTAAAAATAAAAATAAAAATAAAATAAAATTGGGGGTTGGAAAAGAGTAAGGGAGGTTTTCATTCTAAATTTTACAAGGCTGGCCGGGAGCAGTGGCTCCCGCCTGTAATCCCAGCACTTTGGGAGGCAGAGGTGGGCAGATCACGAGGTCAGGAGTTCGAGACCAGCCTGACCAACATGGTAAAACCCCATCTCTACTAAAAACACAAAAATTAGCCGGGCGTGGTGGCGCACGCCTGTAATCCCAGCTACTCAGGAGGCTGGGGCAGGAGAATCACTTGAACCCGGGAGGCGGAGGCTGCAGTGAGACAAGATAATGCCACTGCACTCCAGCATGGGAGATAGAGCAAGACTCCGGGGAAAAAAAAAAAAAAAAAAAAAAAGTCCTCTTTTACATGCTGAAGAAATTAAAGGCAAAGTGTCATACAGAATGCCACTTCAAATAGTTTGAAAAAAATGTGTGTGTATGGTGTTTGTTATACTATTCTATCATCTTTTCTGTAAGTCTGAAATTTTTCAAAATAAAAAGTTTAAAAAATAAATCTCTTACACCTATAAGGAAATCTGACTCAGTACATTCTCATCAGAGGAGACTGTGAGAGAAAAAAATGAAGTCTTAAAATACATACTTCTATGTTGAGACTGATGGAAAGAGTATGATTTGCTCCTTTCTGGAGAGTAGCTTCTGCTACTGACACTGGAACCAGATCTGCTGTGTGGAGAATCCTTTCGGCCAACAGGTGATTCTCTGAAAAAAGTATTGTCCCTTTTATGAGGAGACCGCTCTCTCGCATAATGGGAAGAGTAGAAACTTTTTCTTCTAAAGCCATCTCTCATTTCCCTTTGGGGAAAAAAAAAAAAAAAAAAACGTAGAATAAGTTAATTACACTCTATACCCTATATATATATAAAAGCACAATGGCAAAAGCTCTGATTATAAGCTACTCTTTAAATTGTACTCTTGGTTCTCTTTTTCTATCACTACCTAACTGCTGAAGTGAGCTAACAAAATGAAACAGTATCAGTGAAATATGATTTAGAATGTACCCTTTTTCAGTTTGGAATAGAACCAGGTGGCTAAGTGCAAAAGTTACTTTATTTTAGGCAAGCACAAATTCTAAAATGTAAAAAAAAACCTATCATATAGTTTCCATTTCTCTTTGCCATTAACAATATACCACACAGCTACCATATTCTCAAAAACGCTTAGAAACGCCAACGATTTCCCAAGTAAGACACTTCATGGCCAGTTACCCCCTTCTAAGTATAGAAACTACTGGTTTTCAAGGGATATGCAATTTTGCCCACCCACCCCCAGGACAATGTGGCATTGTCTACAGGTATCTTTGATTATCATAATGGGTGAGGGGAGTTCCATTGATGGGTAGGGACCAGGACTGCTGCTAATTTCCTACAGTGCCCAGGACACGCCCCTGACACTACACACCAAAAAACTCTTCAGTCCAAAATGTGAATAATGCCAACACCGAGAAACCCTGCTATATACCTATTAAATTCTCGTTCTCTGAGTTTGCATCCTCAGTACATAGATTGTTGCCCATCTCTAAATAACTACTTTTTATAAATCACCTCTACTTTTATAAATTAAATTTTTTTTATTGAGAAATACCATCAACTCAAAGCACCAAGGAAGCCCTAGTAGTAAAACCTTATAAAGCAAAACCATTTTAAAATGTCAAACCAAAATTACTAAATGAAACCATCATCAACTGAGCCTCTATTAAAAGAACACTTAAGAGTCAAACAGGTTTTAATCCATGATTTAACAAATGTACTGCAACATTAAAGATATTAAATTTCAGACAGAAGAGTGCTAAGAGACAAACCAATAGCATGCAATTTCAAGTGCTTGGAAAATCATTTCAGCATCTTGATTGGCATTCTATAGGATATAAATAGGCTGTTGTCCTAAAGTTCATTTGAACACTAGCTGATTAATACCCCAAATATATTGTCCCTTCAGACACAAGTCAGTCTCCCTTGGAAAAAGCAGAAAATAGCTTAAATTCATTTATGGTAAATGAACTGGTATAGAACACTAATACTGAAATAGAGCATTAAGGAATTCTGGCACTAGAATTCCTTGGTCACTAAAACTACAAGGGACACACCAACAGCACTGGTTAGCCAGAGTGGTGACATGGTTGCTATTAAACAAAAAGCTTTCGGAAATTGTGTGAGGTGCTGGGACCCAATGGTGAGCCAAATGTACACAGTCCCTGCCACCACAGAACTCTCAGGATAACAGGAGAGGCTGACATTAGACAAATATACATAAAACATGTGAATGCAGTCAAGAATGGATGTAGAGAGACTAACAAGGAACCTAACTTAGTCCAGGCAAGAGACAGTGGTAGCTTAGATGGGACAGGAGCAGGCGAGGGGTCACAAATTTTACATGTACAAGAATATACCCTCTAGACTTAATGGGATGTAGTTAATGTTTTTACTAATGAAGTGTGAAAGATGGGATACCAAGCTGATTCCCATAATTTTGGTATGATAGATTAATGAAATTAGAAAAATAAATTTCAGAAATGAGGATGCAGGTGGGAGGTCCAGATTTTGATGGGAGCATGTTATGTTTAAGATGTTTGTGCAATATCTAGGTGAGCAACTAAAGATAGTAGTCTAAACCTCAGAGCAAGTTTTTGGCTGTCAATATAAATTTGTAAATAGGCAGTACTTAAAGCCTGGTGCAGATGAAAGCAAAGGAAAAAAGGATAGCAGGCCTAGAACGTGGGGCTAAAAAACTACCATGAAGAGAGAAATGGGCTACTGAAGATTGAGAGAACAGCCAGAGAAACATTAGAAAGGAGAATGCATTTATCATGGAAGCCAAGGAAAGAGGATACCAACAAGGAAAATAAAGGTTTCCTACATTGAAGTTAAGTGACTCTTATTGGTAACTTGCTTACAGGATAGAGAAGAGTAGGCCCACATTCAGAGGAAAGATTGCCTACCTTCCTCTAATGAAGAGACAAAATGTTGAACTACAGTTTCCGAATCTGACACCAGATGGCAGTAAAATCACAGCAGTTCAGAGCTATCAGTGGCCTGAGGTGGCAGGATACACTTGGGGGATGTTAAGTGTCAAATGTTAATAGCTCAGAATAGAATAATATCTCTTCTCCCCTTCACATCAATCCTTCTCCTACTCCCCACCAATTTAGGTAAAAACATCACAACAGGCCTCAATTTTCATAAGTATCCTTTTTGATAAAGTGGTAACATTAGCCATTTTTTCAGATGTGTGTGTATGTATTACATAATGTATATAGTGTCCACTATATGAACAACACTATGGGGAATTACTCTTGCTTTGAAGAAGCTAAGTATATTGGGAAGGATGGTAGGGTGAGAGGGGGTGAGAACCAAATGTTTAAGAAGGCTGTTACTTTGTACCAAATGTTTAAGAAGGCTGATCAGAAAACTGATCCCGGTCTTAAGGAAATATGAGATTTAGATTAATATTATCTAACAGAAATATAGCCAAGCCACAGAAGTAGTAGTCATATCTCAAGTAAAGAGAAACAAGTCAAATTAATTTTAGCATTTTATTTTACTTAACCCAATATATCCAAAGTATTACCAACATGTAATTAAAAAATTTGGTAAGCTATTTTACATTCTCTTTTTCAGCCTAAGTATTAAAAATCCAGTGTGCATTTTATGCTGACAGAATATTTCAGTTTAACCTGATGATATTTCAAGTACTCAAAAGGTACATGCAGTTAGTGGTTCCCATAATGGACAGCATAGATTTAGATGGTGGGAAAAGTATCACAAACTTTAGAAAAAGCAGTACAGATTAAAGTACTATGTGAACAAGAACTGAAGTAGTTAGAATAGTGAGACCTTAAAAAAGCAGTGAGTGAAAAGCAAAGGCAGAAAACGTTTAAAAGAAAAATGACAGTATCAAATATAGCAAGTCTGGGGGAGACTATGCATTTAAGACCTAGCAGTTGGCCAGGTACAGTGGCTCATGCTTACAATCCCAGAACTTTGGGAGGCAGAGGTGGGAGGACTGCTTGAGCCCAGGAGTGTAAGACCAGCATGGGCAACACAGAGAAGCCTGTCTCTACAAAAAATTAAAAAATAGCTGAGCGAGGTTGCACCCACTGGTACTCCCAGCTATTCAGGGGGCTGAGGTGGGAGGATCACTTGAGCCCAGGAGAGACTGCCGTGAGCCATGATCGTGCCACTGCACTCCAGTGTGTGTGACAGAGCAAGACTCTGTCTCAAAAACAAAACAAAACACAACACACCAGGGTGGGCGCGGTGGCTCACACCTGTAATCCCAGCACTTTGGGAGGCCGAGGCGGGGTGGATCACTTGAGGGCAGGAGTTCCAGACCAGCCTGGCCAACGTGCTGAAACCCCATCTCTACTAAAAATACAAAAATTAGCTGGGCGTAGTGGTGTGTGCCTGTAATCCCAGCTACTCGGGAGGCTGAGTCAGGAGAACTGCTTGAATCTAGGAGACAGATTGCACTCCAGCCTAGGCAACAGAGTGAGACCCTGTCTCAAAACAAAACAAAACCACCTAGAAATCATTTGATCTGTCAGTCCAAGAGTCCAGTAAAATTTTGGAAACCAAAGCAGACTGCAAGAAATTAAGATATAGCTAGTGAAGAAGTTAAAAGCCATAACTTTTCTTCCAAAACAGGCTGAAGGAGGGAAGATGGGAGGGAATGATATTTTGAGGAAATATTACTGAAGGCTGATAGAAAAAAGTCAATTCACTATAGAAGGGGAAACTACTAACCCAAGACACAAAAATGTTAATGGTAAAGAAGGAGCCAAAAGTCAACTGGAGAAAGTGAGACAAAGGGACTAAGTAGAAGAGAAGAATATGAAAAGAGTAAATAGAAAAACTCTTATTTCAAGAAAATAAAATACGACAGAGTTCTCATCAGAAGGCCTTTGTCTCAGTAATTACAGAAGTCATCAAAAAAGTAAAGAAAGAAAGAATATGAATGGAGGCTTTAGGCAGATTAGAAAGTTTTACTGATCCTCTGGGGCAAAGTATTAATTAGAGCAATCCTTCTCAAAATGTACCTCCACAGACCTACCTGCCTCAGCATTTGCAGGAAAGGTGATAGAAATGCAAATTCATGGGGGCATCAACCCTCACCAGCTGAATTAGAATCTCTAGGGGTGTGACCCAGGCTTCTGGATAAGGTTTTCCAGGTGATTCCTATGCACACGAAACGTTAAAAAGGACTGAATTCTTCACTAGCATGTAAGAGTTATATATAAGTGAATTGTTCAGAAGTCAGAAAGCAGAAATTCAGAGTTCATGATAAAGGCAAAACAATTCCCAGTGATAAAAGTAGGGCCTGACCATGCCTGTGGATATATAAAGTTGAAAAATACAAGAAAGAACTCGAGTTAAAGGTGGCATTAAATCAGGATACAGAGGCAGACTGGATAGAGAAGACTGTGAGCCAGAAATTGTAATCATCAAGGAAGAAGAAATGGACTGCTGGAAATTCATCAGAGAATACAGTAAGACAGGGTGGTGTAAATGAGGAAGTTCAAAGATGATGTGGAAAAAGAGGCCTGGAGAAAGTAATGAGGAAGAAGAAATATGCCCGAACTCATCTCAAGAATCAAGGAATTACAAGGCAAGTAAGTTGGGGGAAAAGTTAAAAATCTCATTCCATTCCTTAAGAACTGGATGACCCTGACCAAGTTATTTAATTTCCCTATGCTTTAGTATCCTCAACTATAAAGTGGGGATAATAATACCTACTTCACAGAATTGATGTGAGGAATAAACAAAATAATATATGTAAAAAATTTAGAACAGAGCCTGGCATACAGCACTCAAAAGATGTTAGTTATGTCTATTTACCCTAGTACCCTGGTATAATTTCCATTAAACCAGTAAAAGGTTTGCAGCAAGAAAGAGCCAGGCATGCCAATACAACTGCTGTATTGATAGCTGCATGTCATTCAGGAAAGCAAAACTATGGAATCTTGCATGTCTGTAAGAGTTTAAAACTAAGCCATAATAAAGCTTCTAGAAAAAGACTTCAGCATGACTTCCCAGGGAACTTACTTTACAGAGGATGAAATGCCAAGAACTTCGGTGAAAGAGTCTTTATGCAGATAAAACATACGAAGTAAAGTAGGCAAGAATGCAGCTCACTAAACTGGGGATCAGAAAATGTTTGCTCTTTCAAAAGTCAAATAATATTTTAGGCACTGTGACTATATGGTCTCCCAACACATCTTCTCAACATTCCTCTGACAGACAATAGCAGCCACTGATAACATATAAACAAATGGACATGGCTGTGTTCCAATATAATTTTAATTACAAAAACAGAGAGCTGACCAGATTTGGCCTGTGGGTTGTAATTTGTCAACCTCTAATCTAAATAATTATGCACTTCCTGAAAGTTTTCAAGCACAATTATTAAAGAAGAAAGAGGCTACCTACAGCTTCATATTTCCCACAGATTATCAAGAAAGGTATGGAGTTTTTCACCCCATCTTTTACCAATATCTTAAAATTTTTGTGCTTTAAAAGTTTAATTGTATTTTGGAAAGAAAAAATAATTAAATAATGATAGAAATGTTTTGGCTGGTTCATATTTTGTTCTCTACCAGAGATCTGACGAAAAGCCTTTCTTAAAATATGTTGCATAGAACACTAATCCACAAAATATTAGTATTTCCCATTCTACTACAAAACATAAAAGGGGGTTCTGTGAGTAAATAACTTTGAGAAACACATTTACTTAGAGTTCCACATCTCAGATTACTCCTTAATGGCAGATACAGATTCAACAATTAATTCATCTACTTATATATGGCCTTTTGACCTTAATATAATTAACCTCTCTGAGCTTCATTTTCCTAACCTCTCCAGACACAGCAATTCTGACATGAATGGTATCTATATTACAATTTTAGGTTTTAGTCTTTTCATCATCAGTTATCTCATTTTTAACCTTACATGAATACATGGACTCTCAAGCTTTAAAATATTTTATATAACTGAGACAATATGGGGAGGACAGCAATCACGTATCACAATAAATTCAGGTGAATTGAAAAGTTAAATGTTTGGATGGAAAAGACAGAAGAAAAAGACCCCGCCACCCACCCAAAACAACTGTTTTAAAAAAAAAAAAAATTTAAGTATACAGGAAGAGCCATTTTGTATCAAAATACCAAGTATAAACTATATACAGAAAGGCCTCTAAGGTGAAAATTAGAACTAGATTGAAAGCAAATTTCCAATTAAAAGAGAAAGTTTCAACATCAATGCCAGTCTTAAATATTAATATTTAATGATTTATTTTTGGCTGGGCACAGCGCTCACACATGTAATCCTACCACTTTGGGAGGCCGAGGCGGGACGGATCACTTGAGGTCAGGAGTTCGATACCAGCCTGGCCAACATGGTGAAACCCTGTGTCTACTAAAAATACAAAAATTAGCCAGGCATGGTGGTGCACGCCTGTAGTCCCAGCTGGTCGGAAGGCTGAGGCAGAAGAATCGCTTGAACCCAGGAGGCGGAGGTTACAGTGAGCCAAGATCGTGCCACTGTACTCCAGCCTGGGGTGACAGAGCGAGACTCTGTTTCAAAAACGTAATAATCATAGTAATAATAACTTACTTTCAATCTTTTAATGAATGCTAGCAAAACCACTAAGAATAAGATGAACACACTAATAAAAAATAGACAAAGGATATGAAGATAATTCAATGGAAGATAGACAAAAAATATTGCCTCACTAAATATTAATATTTAAGATAACAAAGTTAAAATAAGTTTTCTCTATTAAATAGGCAAATGATCTCCTCTAACCAGTTACTGTGCCAAAGAATTAGATCTAGGAAAGGGTTTTGTTTAAATATAAGGTAAGTCATAAGGTTGCTTAGTTTGACCTTTCCATGGTACCTTAATTTAAAAAAAGAAAGGAAACTAAGACTTTGATTTTTCATTTTTACTTATCATAAATTGTGTTTTTACACTAGGGGATAAAAATTTAACAGAAATAGGACTCAACTGCTTTGTAAAACTAACATCATGTGCACTAGTACCTAAGAGTATTTACAGAGTACCCACCATTATTCATAGTAGCTGTGTATGAGCCTCTGTGCCCCTGTTAGTGTTGGAAGGAAAATTAAACAGTAATAAACATCAAGATGCCCTTCTCATTTATGGATTAGTGGAATTCTTTTATAATCTCTCCTTTTTTCCCTCAGAGATAGAAACTCTCATGGTTGACATTTGAAGCCTAGTGCAAACTATGTTCAGCAGTTAATTGTGATGACAAGAATGAGACGGAATTAAAAGTATTCTGCAACATCTTGTGAAGTAGGCCTAGAAAAAGCCAGATATTTACAGACGTGAATATACAGATGTGTACAGAGAGAGAAAAAAACTTGTTAATGAAGATAAGAAAGGTGTTCTAACAGTCAGAAAAGTATAATATTTGCAGTCCTATCTAATATTTTCTGTGTGGACCCTAGAAGTTTGACCCTCATTTATGGGCCAGAGTAGTATTTCCCCTTTTAGGACCATTAAACCCCTAGCGATTTCTAGCCAAACCCAAGTGTTGCATATTATTCATGACAAAGCTTAAGTAGACACTTAATCTTTAAAAATATTCACTCAGCCTTCAGGAAAGTTCTAAAACCTGTGTTCAAAATGCCAACTCACTGGGGCACGGTGGCTCAGGCCTGTGATTCCAGCACTTTGGGAGGCTGAGGCAGGCAAATTGCTTGAGCCTAGGAGTTACAGACCAGCCTGAGCAACACAGGGAAACCCTGTCTCCAAAAAAAAAAAAGAAGAAGAAGAAAAGAAAGCCCGGGCGCAGCGGCTCACGCCTATAATCCCAGCACTTTGGGAGCCGAGTAGGGCAGATCACCTGAGTTCAGGAGTTCAAGACCAGCCTGGCCAACATGGTGAAACCCCGTCTCTACTAAAAATACAAAAATAAGCCAGGTGTGGTGGTGTGCGCCTGTAATCCCAGCTACTCAGGAGGCTGAGGCTGGAGAATCACTTGAACCTGGGAGGTGAAAGCTGCCGTGAGCCGAGATCGTGCCACTGCATTCCAGCCTGGGCGACAGACTAAGACTCTGTCACAAAAAAAAAAAGTGTCTGGTACTAGCAGTTAGCTGTAAAACCATTCAGTATCAACTAGTATAATTTTCTTTGTGCAAGTATCATCTTGATTTTAAGAATTTTTTTTTTGTTGTTTTACCCATAACCCTGAAGCATGCCAAAAAGAGAAAGAGTATACTAAAGTCTGGACATATTTTTAATACTGTTCCATAAATCACCAGGTAAAAACTGCAAGTAAGACAAAGGTCCATTTACCATGCAGAGAAAACTTACAACAAAAGCCTTCCAACTATAGGTTTCTAGCTATGTTGAAAATGAAGGTATCAACATATATGATACAACGCATTCAATACAGTGAATTTATACGGCAAATCAAAAAGGGCCTTTGAAGAAACACAAATAACAATACAACCAGGATTATGAGGCCTCCAAAAAACACACTTGACGAAACTGATGCTTTTTATTATCACAGAGTACACAGCCTGAGAGTTAGGACAGTGTCTTTGGCTACATTGCAAACACTTCAGCTATACTGCCCGGCATATAAAAGATGCAAAGTCATCAGGAGAATGGAGGAAGGGAAGAACTAAGGCAGTCTCTCAAAATGTGTTCCTTGAACCATGTGTGACTGCAGATTACTTTAGATGCTTTATTTGAAAAGCAGATTTTTGAAGCTCAGATTCTCCTGTTAATACACATCCCCACGGTAACTCCAGCCCCTCACATCAGTCAAAACAGGTAAGAGGTGACAGAACCCTCAGTGTCAGCAGATATATGTTCACTGCTTATGAGTAAAATACAACAAAATGGGAGAAAGGGATATAAGGGAAGGGAAGAATGTAGAGATGGAAAGCATTTACTTCTTATTCTGAACCTCATTTTTCTCTCCTTCCCACATCCAAATATGCACAAATATTCACATAAAATATTGGCTACTTCCTTTCCAGTCAATAGGGACTTCCAAAAAGAATTAAGATTTCAAGAATTATTTTGAGAAAGCAGCCTGGTAATTAGCAAGGCAAGCTTAAGAATAAGTGAAGTACAACCACAAATATCTTTTATTTTAAATGAAATGGAAAAGCACAGGCACTGTGACTTAAGCCAAGGAATTTTCCCCATCACTTCTTCTATCCTATCAAAAAATCAAACGTGTCTCTCTGCTTGAGTTCAGATTAGAAGTTTGGTGGTCAAGTTCAAAGCTCTTTCCACAAAATCACATGTTTACAGTTAAAAGTATTCTAGGAAAAGTAGAACAAACAAACCAAAAAAGTATTCTAGGCATAAGATATGGACTAAGAGATCTTCCAACTAGAACTTTTTTTGTTTTTTTAAGGCGAAGTCACCCTCTGTCACCCAGGCTACGGTGCAACGGCACCATCTCAGCTCACTGCAACCTCCACCTCCCCAGTTCAAGCGATTCTCCCACCTCAGCTTCCCCAATAGCTGGGATTACAGGCACACGCCACCATGCCCAGCTAATTTTTGTATTTTTAGTAGAGACCGGGTTTCACCATCTTGGCCAGGCTGGTCTCGAACTCTCGATCTCAGGTGACCGCCCGCCTTGGCCTCCCAAAGTGCCGGAATTACAGGCGTGAGCCAGCCTAGAACATGTTCTTTAAGAACAGAAATTTTATCTGTGTTATTCACAGTTTGATCTCTAACACCTAAAACAGTGCCTGCTCTTATAAAGGTAAGATATGCCTAAATTGCTAAACAAAAATACCAAAAAATGTAATGATTCAAAGACAAAAGAAGTCTATCTAACAACGACAAAAGAGTCTAGGCATCCCAGCAAGGTGAGAAACGGCCCCATGCAATTTTATCCAAGGACCTAGGGTGACCACTGTTCTATTATTTCAACATGTGGCTTCGAAGGTCACATGTTTGATGTCATTCCACTCCAAGGCCTACCCTGCAACATAGAAGAGGTAGAATATGTGTGTAGAAGAATACAGGTAGAGCTCCTATTCCATTCCACTGGAGCCAGGTTGGTTATGTGACCACGCCTGTCTGCAAGGATGGCTAGGAAATATAGTCTAATCATGTGCCCAGGGAGTGTGAAGAATAGGCAGCAGTCACTGCAAGCATTTCAATGAAAAAATGTGGGATTCTAGGTGAAGATGTCTAATAGGCAGTTGGACACAGAGATCTAGAGTTCAGAAGAAAAGCCAAAGCCAAAGATACAGATGTGTCAGTCATTAGAAAACAAAATACAGGTCAGTGTTTCTCAAAATTCCAGCCTCCAGACCATTTGCATCACAATCACCCTGTGGGTTTGTTAAAAATACAGATTCCAAGACTCCACTCACTGAATCAGAATCTCTAGATAAAGCCTCAACATCTTCATTTATAATGAGCTTCTAAGTGATTTTTATGGACACAAGTTTTAGAAACATAAGCAAAGGGAATTGCTACCATTGATACAGAGAGATAAAGTTACCATAGCTGAGAGAACATGGCCAAGAAAGTAATTGTTAACATGATCCTATGGTTTCTGGACTTTGTCACTTCGTGCTATTTGTTAGACCAGTAGTTCTCAAGTCTAGCTTCACATTAGAATCACCTGATGAGCAACCCCCTCTTTTTTATTATTTTACTCATTTATTTATTATTTTTTAAAAGACGGAGTCTCACTCTGTTGCCCAGGCTGGTCTCAAGCTCCTGGCCTTAGGCAATCTTCCCACCTGAGTCTTCTAAGTAGCTGGGATTCCAGGTGCAAGCCACCGTGCCTGGACTGATGAGCTTTTAAAAAATACTGATGCCCAGGCTTTACCCAAGACCAACTGAATGAGGTCTCCAAGTGCGAGACCCAGGCAGTAGCATTTAAAAAAAAAAAAAAAAAAAAAAAAAAAAAAAAAGCCTTCCACATAATTCAGAGATTTAGAATACTGCCAGGATTGAGAACCACTGTATTAGTCAAACTACATTACAGGCTCTTCATTCCAGAATCTCAGATTGTTACCCTACCCCAGAGATTGCAAATTCTGGGGTAAAAACTCTGCTTTTAATTAGCTGTGAACAAAAAAAAAAATTGAGAGATTTCGCATTTTAAAAATCTGGATTTCTGACTTCTTTTGAAGCAGGCCATGCTGGGCTTACATACTCAAATAGCAAAGATCGGCTAATAACAAGAAGCAGCTGCTCCAATCTGGCATTCATTCCATTCCCTGCCTAGCTACTCTAACTCTATAAGTAATATAGGATAATAGGAGCATTATCACCACAGATAAATATGTGAGCTGTTTACCTGTAACCATTATAAGAACTTTATGCGTAGTGAACGTATTTGTGTACACAGTAATTTAAGTCAATCTTGTAAAAGCTTTCACATCCTCGGCCTCTTTATGAATCAACCCCTCTAACTTCTTCCTTTGAGACCTGGCATTTGAACATAAATACTATCTTTCATCAAGCTCTTGAGTAGTAAATACACATTGAGAACCCTACTTCAAAGGCCTGGGCTATATGAACCTCTAAATTCTCCATCTCCTAAGAAAACAGGGAGAAGCCCAAAAAATTCCTGATATAAGTTCATGCCACCCTACTGTACCCCACATTACCAACCTCCCGGTAACTTCCTCGAATTCCCTGAAGAAGTTAACACAATGGCACAGTCCACATTGTTACCACACATCCTACCCACACCGTGGATGACTTTCAAAATTCACATAATCTGTGCAATAATGTAGGTTCGTGTAGGTTGACCATCTCCTCTCTCTTCACAATTCCTTAGCCATATGTGTAAATCCTAAACTCTGCCATTCATTATCGGGTGTTCTGCAGCTACATTTTTATTGCATTTTCACACTCTAATCACGATGTCTTATCCTTCGGTTTTTTTCACTCCTACAATAACTCCATCTCCACTTTACAAATGCCCTTAGTCTCCTATATTTTTGAGCAATCAATGAACCCCATTCTATTCATTGCCCTTTCAGCCTAAAGGGCAGTATTTGGATCACTCTATAAATACCAACAATTTTTCTGCCCTTGCAATTCTGATGTATCATCTTAGCCAATCCAAAGCCTGAATCAATTCCAAAATCTGTGATTTCCTCACAGATATATACTTGGATTGCCATAAAGAGAAAAAAATCACACTAGAGAAAAATCACACAAACCAACAGGTTGGTCCCACTATAGCTTCATGGTCTCTAATTTCTACCGTGTTTTCAATTCTGCTGAGTATTTTATCATTGATGACCTCAATCTCCCAAAATATACTGTTTCAAAAGTTTCATTTTCCACCACAATCATAAAGGTGTTGCCCTGGGTTCTGACTTTATAGTTCATCAGTCTTGTCTAACTACATCTCATTGGACAATCTCAATTTTGAATGTAACTCCTCCCTTGAAACCATTCCTCCTATATATGGCAATATATACTGTACACACAATAAATAAAAAATACAGATATTTCTCTCTGCCTTATTTCCACATCCAACAAGCATGCCTGTTAATTTTCTACTTCCTAAGTATCTGTCAAATTTAACCCTTTTCCCCATTCCAACTCCCCTTCTCCAATTCAGATATTCATAATTTCTTGTTCAATCTCCAATGTCATCTTTAAAAGTCATCCTCTACACTGAACACAAAATAAACTATAATCTCATTAGTTTACCTTACCCCTCCTCTCCCTACCTGGTTAATATTTCTCAGCAGTTAATATTTTCTTAGTAGTAACTGCTAATAGGATAAAGCTCCTACAGTGAACTTTTTCTAGAACCATAGCACAGGATAAGGGTTGCTTTGTCTTCCTCAAGCACTTATATAGCTTCACCCTATTTCAGATTATGTTATCTACTTGTACATTCATTTCACTCTCTAAATGGTAAGCTGGCGATATAAGCATGGTGCCCTACATATAAACATTTGTACTACTCAAAAAACATTTGCACCACTTAATTAAACCAAAGATGTTCTATAGTATTGTTCTCTGTCAAACAGTAAATTGCCTAAGATAAAACTTGCTACAGTAAAATTAAACAGAAAATCTACTCTATTTTTTTTTAAAAAAGTATGAAAATACTGAACACTACTTAATCAAAAATTTCCATAAGTGAATACAGAAAAGTACCCCAGTACTTTTTTTATTTTATTTTTTTTATTGTTTGAGACAGAGTCTCACTCTGTTGCCCAGGCTCACTGCAACTCCGCCTCCCAGGTTCAAGTGATTCTCGTGCCTCAGCCTTCCGAGCAGCTGGGATTACAGGAGCATGCCACCACACCCAGATAATTTTTGTACTTTTAGTAGAGATGGGGTTTCGCTATGCTGGCCAGGCTGGTCTCAAACTCCTGACCTCAGGTGATCCACCCACCTCGGGCTCCCAAAGTGCTTGGATTACAAGCGTGAGCCACCCAGGCTGGTCTCAAACTCCTGACCTCAGGTGATCCACCCGCCTCAGGATCCCAAAGTGTTTGGATTACAAGCGTGAGCCACCTGCCTGGCCTTTATTTTTTAAAATTTTTTGAGAGGTTCTCACTCTTATCACCCAGGCTGGAGTGCAGTGCTGTGATCACAGCTCACTGCAACCTCAACCTCCCAGGTTCAAGCAATTCACCCACACCAGCTTCCAAAGGTACCAAGCGCACGCCACCACACCCAACTAATTTTTTTGTTTTTTTTTTTTGTAGAAATGGGGTCTCCTTATGTTACCCTGACTGGTCTCGAACTCCTGGGCTGAAGCTATCCTCCCACTTCAGCCTCCCAAAGTGCTGGGATTACAGGCGTGAGCCACCACACCCAGCCCCTAGTATTCAAAAATAAAGTATATTGGCCACTTGATGATACTCTTGTTCCATATTTTAAAACATTATATAATATTTTAAATCAGTTCCATCCTAAGATTTATCACTATTATTTTATTCCATTTTGAGACAGAGTTTCGCTCTTATTGCCCAAGCTGGAGCGCAGTGGTGCAATCTTGGCTCACTGCAACCTCCGCTTCCCAGGTTCAAGCAATTTTCATGCCTCAGTCTCCTGAGTAGCTGGGACTACAGGCATGTGCCACCATGCCTGGCTAATTTTTGTATTTTTAGTAGAGACAGGGTTTTGCCATGTTGGCCAGGCTGGTCTCAAACTCCCGGCCTCAAGTGATCCGCCCACCTTGGCCTCTCAAAATGCTGGGATTACAGGTGTGAGCCACTGCGCCCAACCACTAAGGTTTATTATAAGATCTCATAACTACAAGGGGAGAAAATGACCTGAAAACAACTCATCCTAAGTCACTAACTCTTGGTAGAGTATGGCATGTTTCTTTGATACGAAATGAAATAAATCCTGATATATTCTGAATTTCATCTACAAGCATGTTTTGAAAAAAAAAAGACATTATAATCATTGTGTAAATACAGAAACAAGGTGAGCAGGTGATGACACACTTGAAATGTAGATAACTTTACCAGGCATGCCCAAATATGAAAGTGATCACTTTCAGAGTGGGGCAGGGCAGTGGGGAGTGGGCAGCAGGGAAAAAGACAGAAAACTTGACACATGCTCTTTTCTTCCATTAGCTGTTTTTAATTCAGTTGCTTCCAATGATTCTACACTTCCATTAGTAAAACACATTTGAATATAAACCACTAATACATGTATGCTAGATTTATAAAGTATATAATGTTCTACAACATGAAACACATAACAACGTGAAAAAAAAAAACAGCTAGGGCATAAAGTTCCACTGCCAGTAATAGGCCTGTGGAAAATAGTGTGAAAGCAAGGTGGCCCTGTAACACCCACCCAGTGGTGGCAAACTACAAAAAATAAAAATAAAAAATTTAATTAAATAATTAATTTTTAAAATGGTGCTGGAGAGAGCAAGAAGGAAGACTCATGTGGTCAGAATAATAACCACTTTTAGGGGTGTGAACAAACACAGTGATGATACTGGTGTCAGGTCTGGAATTTGACTTTACCTTACCTACAAGGTTATAAATTAGACTGTTACTGTTTCCTGGATCCTAGCAGACTTCTGGGTCAGAAAAAAAACTTTATCACTCATAGCACGGCAAGCAACACAAGCATTGGCATGTTTGTGTCAGTTCGCTCTGGTACCACGTCCAGGGGTAACGTGATATAAGCCTAGATATATGTGGCACATGCAGTGGGTGTGGGTCACAACTGAGGAACACTGAACTTTTTACACCAAGCAATAAGCAAGCCTGCTATTTGACAAACCGGGAGACATTACTGTGGCCTTCAAGATTGCTCATTACAAACACATCTCTGAGAACTACCCTGAATAATGAGTGAACAGAGTCTTGCATATCTCGACAAGATGTGCAGAAGTGTAAGACACCCACAGAGGACTGTCTCTCCTAACAACTGGGAGCCAGATTTCCCACAGATGGAAAAAGGAGATAAAAGTATGAAATAAAGGAAAAGGTACTGCCATGATCTCATAGTCATGAATACATATAAACACTGTATAAAAATAAATGCAGAACTAAAAGTCTGTGTGTGTCTGTGTGTTCAGATTCTTGGCTTCAAAAAATCACTCTCCACTACAGAAAGCCTGTGTTCCTTGGAGAAACACCTGCATTTAGAGTGAGGCAGAGAAGCCTGAGACTGAAACATCTTATGTCAGAAAGAGGTGACCAAAGAATGATGTCGACATGTCAAAACAACACAGATGACCCTGGTTTGGTGATGGATTCTTAGATATGACACCAAAAGCATGAATAACAAAAGAAAAAAAATAAATTGGACTTCATGAAAATTTAAAATGTGCATCAAAGAACATTATCAATAAAGCAAAAAGACAATTAACAGAATGGAAGAAAATATCGCAAATCATGTATCAGGAATAGCTTAATATCATACTCCTAAAATTCAACAACAAAAAGACAAAAAACCCAGTTTAAAAAAAAAAATCAAAAAACTCAAAACAGACATTACTCCAAAGATATACAAATGACCAATAAGCACAAGAAATGATGTTCATCATCACTAGTCTCATTAGGAAAATGCAAATCAAAACCACAATGAGATACGACTTCATGCTCACAAGGATGGTTACACACACAGACACAGACACAGACACAGACACACATGGAATATAACAAGCATTGGCAAGAATGTGGAGCAACTGGGAACCTTCTACATTGTTAACAGGAAAGTAAAATGGTGCTGCCACTATGGAAAATGGCTTGGTGGTTCCTCAAAAAGATAAGCATGGAATTACCATATGATTCAGTAATTCTACTCTTACAAATGTACCCAAAAAACTGAAAACACGGACTCAAAAGAGATATTTGTACGCCAATATTCACTGTAGCATTTATTCACAATGCCAAAAGTTGAAAACAATTCAAATGTGGGTTTCTGTACCCACTAGAATTAAATTAATTCTATTCAACACTGTCAATAGAATTAATGCTCATGAATTGTGTACTTAAAAATTACGTAAATGGCATACTTTATTGTGTTATATATATTCTGTCACAAGAAAATATTTGAAAAACAAAACCAACCAACCAACCACAGAAGCTAACTTGAAGGGACTCTCACTGGCCAAATTTGAGCATCAAAATAGTGACAGCAATGAATTACAACCCACTGAATAAAATAGGAATCTATTAGTCCATACATACATAAACAAAGTTTTGTCTGTTTTAAGGGGGTAAAGAGGTGAAGAGAAAGTTCTTCCTTACAATAGAACGCCAGCATAATAAATAAAGAATGGGCTAACCACCCATTAAAACCTATCATATTTGTTTAGTAGGGTTGGACTGCCATAACAAATTATCATAGGCTTAAACAACAAACTATTTATATTTCTCATAGTTCTAGAGCTGGGAAATCCAAGATCAAGGTACGAGCAGATCTGGTGTCCAGTGAGGACCTTCTTCTTGGTTTGACAATGGTTGTCTTCTCATTGTATCCTCACATGGTGGAGAGCAAGCTCTTATGTCTCTTCTCAATAAGGTACCAATCCCATTCATGAGGAATCCACCTTTATGACCAAATCTTACCTCCCAAAAGGCCTACCTCCTAATACCATCACAGTGGGGAGCTAAGATTTCAACATGAATTTGAGGGGACATAAATACTATGTCCATAATATTAATAATTAACTTGGGCAAAACCATCAGTGGATGCTAAAACTAGCAGCTGAAAGTGAACAAGAAATGATACAATCACATAGTTTCAAAGTATCTCCACACAAAGCAATTTCAGGGGGAAGGACAACTTAATAGTAAAGAAACTTTGCAGACTCCATTTTAAACAAGTGATAAAAGTCAAAGATACCAATAAGGGCACAAACCAACAACACGTGCAGCCTATAGGAAGAAAAAGAATTCAGCGGCTGGGTGCCGTGGCTCATGCCTGTAATCCAAGCACTTTGGGAGGCCAAGGCAGGCAGATCACGAAGTCAGGAGTCCGAGACCAGCCTGGCCAACATAGTGAAACATCGTCTCTACTACAAATACAAAAATTAGCCAGGTATGGTGGCACACGCCTGCAGTCCCAGCTACACGGAGGCTGAGGCAGGGGAATCACTTGAATCTGGGAGGCAAAGGTTGCAGTGAGCCAAGACCACGCCACTGCACTCCAGCCTGGGTGACAGAGTGAGACCTCGTCTCAAAAAAAAAAACCAAAAAAAACTTAGCATCACTTCAGGAACAGTCCTGGCAAAAACGTACAACCTAGACCTAATCTCTAATCATGAAGAAATACAAGACAAACCTAAACTGAGAAAGAAAAAAAACAACTTGCCCTGTATTCATCTTGCCAAAAACAATAAACCATAAAAATCAAGGGAAGACTAAGGAGCTGTTCCAGATTGAAGAAGCCTATGAAAATGTGATTTGTGAGCCCAGATTAAATTTTTTTGCTATAAAGCACATTACTGGGGGCATTTCTGGAGACATTAATGAAATCTCTAGTGAAAGGTTACAGGAGTTCTTTCAGTTATTCTCGCAATTTTTCTTTTCTTTTTTTTTTTTTTTTTTTTTTGAGACGGAGTCTCACTCTGTTGCTTAGGCTGGATGGAGTGCAATGGGTGATCTCAGCTCACTGCTGCCTCCATCTCCTGAGTTTAAGTGATTCTCCTGCTTCAGCCTCCCGAGTAGCTGGGACTACAGGTGTGTGCCACCACACCTGACTAATTTTTGTATTTTTAATGGAGATGAGGTTTTGTCATAATGGCTAGGCTAGTCTCAAACTCCTGACTTCAAGTGATCCACCTGCCTCAGCCTCCCAAAGTGCTGGGATTAAAGGCGTGAGCCATCGTCCCTGGTCAGTTTTTCAAATCTTTTAATATTTTCTTCCTACAGGACAAAGAATCACTTTGTACACCCCACTGACAGAAACAAAAACACTGACATGGCTTTCCTAATTGCTCAGAACATTACCAACAGATACAACTATTCTCTTTGCATGGTTTACAATGCATTAAATCTTTTTCTACAACAACAGCTATTTTCTGTTCACAAAGTCTTTCAAGTAGGAAAGCTTCAGTGAGCCCACCTGATATAGAGACCAGCTTACAGAAGCCAGATAGATGCCAGGCAGTAAAAGCTATAGCTACTGTGATAGCATAAAACCTGAGACATTATTGAAGATACTCAAACATCAAGTGAAGACATAGGCAGATATGGACAATACAAATACTCTCTATTCCCTGCTTTTTCTTCATAAAAATTATGTTTTGTTATTTGTTAAATATGTATAATTCATATTAAAATGTACGCTACATGAAGTTGAAGGCTTTATATTCCCAAAGACTAGAAGAACATCTGACACATCAGACACCACAAGAAATATTTAATAAATGAATGAATATACCATCCAGAATGAACTCCATACCCTGAAAACAGAGAATATACCTTGTTTTAATGCCCATGGTATAGTTATGGAAGCTGATCAACTAATGAACCATTAATAATCATGGATTTTAAAAGTAAAATTACAGTACAGGCAACACTATCATCACAGAATAATTAGAATACAGTATGTCAGAATCTGTGTAAATTACTATATATCAGAATCATGGGATACAGTTATGGCACTACTTAAAGGAAATTTCAAACTACTTACATTAAATAAGAAAAATAAACTATCCAAATTAAAATGTTAAGATTTTTATTAAAAACAAAACACATGTGTAAAAGCATTTTTAGCAGGCAAACTGACATCTATTAATATTTACAATACATATATATACCCACTGACCCAGAAATTCTGCTTCTAGTAACCTATCTTATAAAAACTAAAGTACTAATTCATGAAAATATTATGTACCAGAATTTACTGCAGCACTGTTTTGTACTGTAAACAGAGTGACTAGCTAAATTATTTGGCATATCCTCACCATGAACTATTACTTGGCCATTAAAAAGACTCAATTTGGTTGGATTATAGGCTCATGCCTATAATCCCAGCACTTTGGGAGACCAAGGCAGGAGGATCGCTTGAGCCCAGGAGTTCAAGACCATCTGAGGCAATAAAGCGAGACCTCATCTCTACAAAAAAGTTAAAAAATAAAATAAAATAAAATAGATGGGTATGGTAGCGCACACCTGTGGTCCCAGCTACTCGGCAGGCTAAGGCAGGAGGAATGCTTAAGCCTGGCAGTTCCAGGCCACAGTGAGCCGTGATCACACCATTGCACTCAAGCCTGGGCAACAGAACTTTGTCTCAAAAAAAAACAACAAAAAAGACTCAGTTAAACAATCAAAAACCCTAAATGTTTATGAATATAGAGAAAAATATGGAAGAATTTATAGCAAGATGTTATCATGGCTGTGGCGATTAGAGATGTATATATGTGTTTTTATTTCATTTATGTGAAATTTTATATGCATACACAAAATGTTTTTTAAAAAAGACAGGAAGAGAAAAATAAAATTAACATAAAAACTGTTATTTTACAAACTGAAAAATCACAATGGCAAAGATATAGAATCAACCTAAATGTCCATCAATGGATGACTGGATAAAGAAAATGTAGTACATACAGACAATGGCATACTATTCAGCCATAAAAAAGAATGAAATCATGTCTTCTGCAGCAACATGGATGGAACTGCAGGCCATTATCTTAAGTGAAACAACTCAGAAACATAAAGTCAGAGACTGAATGTCCTCACTTCTCACTAATAAGTGGGAGCTAGATAATGTGTACATATGGACATAGAGAGTGGAATGAGAGAAAAGAGAGACTTGGAAGGGTGGGAGGCGACTGAGGGATGAGAAATTACTTAATGGGTACAATATACATTATTCAAGTGGTGGGATACACTAAAAACCCAGACTTCACCACTACACAATATATTCATGCAACAAAACTTCACTTGTATCCATTAAAATTATACAAATAAAAAATAATAAAAATAAATAAAAACAATTAAGTTAAAATAAATTTATTTGCAGATATTTCTTTGGAGGAGAAAGATAAGCCACTAGATGATCTAATTTTTCAAAGTGTTTTACAATTCTGCTTTTCACATAGGTCTTAATTATATCAGACATTATCTGGATATATCAGGCTCCAGTGTCACGTTTTTTAAATGTTTATCCCAGCACACTATTTATTGAAAAGTTCATTCTTTCTCCATTGGATTTGTAATGCCACTGCTACTATATCCCAAACTCCAGATATATTTAGATTTATTTGCAGATTCTGTTTCACTGGTCTATTTGACATCAACAGTACAACACTGTTTACATCACTACAGCTTTATAATTACGCACATATGGTATCTTGAGTCTTCACGTCTTTTTCAAGGCATTTTTGCCATTTAGCCCTTTACTCTTTCATCTTACTTTTAAAAATCAACTTGTCAACTTCCATGCAAAATAAAAAATAAAAAAATTTTGATTTTTGACTGGAACCAAATTAAATTATCACCTTAATTTGAGGAGAACTGATATTTATATGACATTGAGTCTTCCTAGCTAAGGATGTCATGATTCTCCTTTTACTCTGATTTACTTTTATTTCCTTTAGAAATGACTTGTAATTTCCTTATATAGGTCTCACACACTTTTGGTGTGTTTATTCCTATTATTCATTACAGTTTTTATGGTAAAGTATTTTGAAAACAAATTTTCTAATTTATGCTGATAGCTGATCTTATTACATTGAACCTTGCTAATTTCCTAATAGTTCTTGTAGTCTATAGACTTTCCTAGATTTTCTGCATAATTATATTATCTTTAAATAATTGTGTTTTTCATTCTAATTCTTACAACTTATTTATTTTTCACTTTACTGTAGGGGTTGTTACCATGTTGAGTGGAAGCAGTGACTAGGTGTCATTGTTTGGTTCTGATTTTAAAGCAAATGTTTCTAACTTTACCACTCAGTATAGCAAATGCCCAATTACCCAGTCAAGGAAATTCTCTTTCCATTCCCAGCTGGCTATTTTTATAACTACTCAGTGATGAATTTTATCAAAGCATTTTTTTCAGCATCTATTCTATTACTTCTTTTGGAAGAAACAGTCTGCCATGGGTTCTGAATGTCCCTGCACATAATTGCCATGTATGTCAAATTCCAAGACCAAACTATCCACTGACACTGAACAGTTTCTGAGGCTGGTTACAGAGACGATTAAAAAGGTTAAGGTGACCACAATGTGACTACCATGGCAGGTCACTCCCAGGGAAAAGAGGACTAGCTTGCTTTCTGCTTTCTACAAAAGGTACCAAGCTCTTGACCCTGGGTTCCACAGCCACAGTGTATCCCACTGTGTGCATAGCCACCATCTCTGCCAATCACATCGCCCTGTGGGATTTGGGGACAGGGAACCTGCACTACAATCCTGATCCTCTTGCTGACTGCTGTGCTGTGAATAAAAATCTGTCTTGCTCTGATTCACCGAATCTTGTCTACTTTTGGCATCTATGAAGTTGTGACAGTTGATGCCTTGCCACTCTCTATGAGACTGGGGTTCTTTTCCCTGATAGTTCATAAGAAATCTTTACAAGGCTCCTTTTACAACTTCCAATACCACCACTGTGATGTCATTTAAAAACAAAAACTATCAATTGATTTAAATGTGTCCATCGTTTCCTTCCCACAACTATTCTATTAGATGCCCTCTATAAGTAATCAAAGCCAACAATGATGGAGGCCCTTGCAAAATGTGTTTCCCAAAAGAACTTTATTAAAGAAACTGAGATAATGCCTTACGATACTCTTTGTAAGAACCCAAGTATTTCCAGAATACTTCTGAAAAAATGCCTTACTTTCTAATTAAGCAAACCTATCAAATTAAGTTCTAATTAAGTAAACCTCATAATCCATACCACACATTAATTTAATAATTAACTTGCAAAACTACATCAATAGTTTTTTGTTTTTTTTTAAAGACAGAGTCTCACTCTGTTGCCCAGGCTGGAGTGCAGTTGCATGATCTCAGCTCACTGCAACCTCCACCTCCCAGGTTCAAGCAATTCTCCTGCCTCAACCTCCCGAGTAGCTGGGATTACAGGCGACCACCACCATGCCTAGTTAATTTTTTTTTTTTGTACTTTTAGTAAAGGCGGGGTTCTACCATGTTGGCCAGGCTGGTCTCGAACTCCTGACCTCAAGTGATTTGCCCACCTTGGCCTCCCAAAGCACAGAGATTACCAGTGTGAGCCACCACACCAGGCCCAAATATTTTTAAATATATTTTTTATGATTTACAAAATGCCAAGAGATGTGGAACACTAGTTATCAGTGCTATTATACTGCATAGTCACATAAAGAATATAATGCTTGTTGCTTTCAAACTTTAAAATCCCAGTAAAATATTTCATCTATGTGCTTGACTCTATATTTCAAAAGCAGACATCTCGATGAGTCAAGTATCAAAGTACTTATGCTATTATTTTTATCCTTTTACCTGTATTCAGGTTGCCTGCTTGCAGAATGATCATCTCTTGTCCATCTATAGCCAGATTCATCCTGTAACATAAAAAAGCTACTTAGCTATTTGTTTACATTATTTTGGACAAGTGGGATATATGTAACAATACTACCAGAAACTAGTCTAAATTTCCCTCAACTTCAAAGGCATTTAAAGGAAAAAACATTCAGCAAGTCATCCATTTCAACAACTGAAAGAGTAGACTGACTGAGAACCTGTGGTACCATTTATCTCTATTAAAATGCTTAAATTATTTCTTTGGTAGACTCAAACCACCTAATTGCCAAAGACACATATATCAATATCACAACAGTAAAGGGCTATTTGAGGACATAGTCTAAATTTAATAAAGCACACATTTCTCAACCTCACATTTTTCCTTCTGTCAAGTTCTCTCACTAATTTTCAGATTCAAGCCCAATGAAAAACTTGCCACTTTCCCATTTTCCTGCTCAAGTTTTATTTTCTCACCTTATTTTCAATTAAAAACCAAACTGGAAACAATATAAGAAACTGTCACTTACTGATAATCTGTATCAGAATAAGATTTAAATTTAGTTAAGTTTAAATAAATTTAAAATTAATCAAATAAAGCACATTTTGTTCTCTAAGACAGACATATATGCAAAGGTGCATCAAAAAGAACCATATAGCAATCCACACCAAATTACTTTAAAATTACACATAGAATTGGCTGGGCATGGTGGCTCACGCCTGTAATTCCAGC
Source organism: Macaca mulatta (assembly GCF_049350105.2). Lineage (NCBI taxonomy): Eukaryota > Metazoa > Chordata > Mammalia > Primates > Cercopithecidae > Macaca > Macaca mulatta. Next base: position 49,296,743 of record NC_133416.1, on the reverse strand, counting down.
ACTTTGGGATGCCGAGGAGGGTGTATCACTTGAGGTCAGGAGTTCAAGACCAGCCTGGCCAACATGGTGAAACCCCATCTCTACAAAAATTAGCCAGGCACGGTGGTGTGCGCCTATAGTCCCAGCTACTTGGGAGGCTGAGGCAGGAGAATTACTTGAACCCAAGAGCTGGAGGTTGCAGTGAGCCAAGATCGTGCCACTGCACTCCAGCCTGGGCAACAGAATGAGATGCTATCTCAAAATATAAATAAATAAAATTATACATAGAATAATACAATATGCAAATTATATATCAGGAAAATGGATTCATCTAAATCTTCCTCTTTAGCATCACATACCCTATTCTTATATAAAATATAATCATTTTCCATCTCAATATTAAATATAAACACAATTCGAAACTTAACCGCAATAATAAAATATTAAATCAAGTAATCTGCTTGCATTACATAACTGAACTCTAGATAAGAATCAGTGTCATGAGAGTCTTAAGGATCACAAGCATGCTTGTTGTCTGTTTGAAGGGAATTTAAAAAAAAAAGTTACACACACAAAAGTATAAAGACAAATACAACTGGTAACAATATTAGAAAAAACTGCCATTGAAGCTCTATTATGCTACAAGTTTTTAGGAAAAAAAAAATCATTTTCATGAGATTTCAAATACAAACTGGTCCAATGAATAGAAAACTCACATAGCGTTTTCATAAAAGCGGTAACAAATGAGAGGGTGCACTAAAATCTCAAACTTTCACCACTATTCAACTCATCCATGTAACCAAAAGCTACTTGAATCCCAAAAGCTACTGAAACAAAATAAAAATTTAATAATAAAGTAAATATGAGGGCCACAAAAAAGAAACAGCATGACATACAAAAACTGAATAAAATAAAAATCAATTCTGTGAAAAGTAAGAAAGCTATAAAACCCCAAACTTTAGAAACAAACACAAGAAAACATTGAATAGTCTCATGACAACTTTGGAATTGTTAGGGGTCACTATGACGCAGTCGGAAGAAAAACCAGACCCCCATACATACCCATCCTGAGTAAATCACCTTACCTCCATTTCTTCAAGCGTAAAATATGAAAACTAATTCCAACAGCCAAAGTGAGGTCAAAATATTTTATAAACAGGGTTTGAATATGTACTGTTAATAGTCATATTATACAGTAGGAAAGGAGGGGAAAGAGAAAAGGTGGAGAAAAAAGAGAAAAGGTAGGAAAACAACCTAACTGAGGAATACTGAAAACATGCAAAGTGGGACAGAGGAATTCCATCAAGGAATAGTATTAAGTTCAATTACAGATTACTGCAACATTAAATACACACTTCTAGATTATTAAGAATGCTCAAGAGAAACAAGTTGTAATCATAATAATAGCAGCTAACTATTTTTTTTTTTTTTTTTGAGACAAAGTCTCGCTCTGTCACCTAGGCTGGAATGCAGTGTTGCGATCTCAGCTCACTACAACCTATGCCTCCCAGGTTTAAGCAATTCTCCTGCCTCAGCCTCCCAAGTAGCTGGGATTACAGGCAACTGCCACCACACCTGACTGATTTTTGTATTTTTAGTAGAGACAGGGTTTTACCATGTTGACCAGGCTGGTCTTGAACTCCTGACTTCAGGTGACCCACCTACCTCAGCCTCCCAAAGTACTGGGATTACAGGTGTGAGCCACCACACCCAGCCAGCTAACATGTTTAAATTGCTTCCTATGACAATGTTTTGAGTGCTTTCTAATCTCAGTTAATAAACAGACTTTAGGCTGGGAGTAGAGGCTCATTCCTGTAATCCTAACACCTTGGGAGGCTGAGGCGGGCAGATCACTTGAGGTCAGGAGTTCGAGACCAGCCTGGCCAACATGGTGAAACCCTGTCTCTACTGAAAATACAAAAATTAGCCAGGCATGGTAGCACGTGCCTGTAATTCCAGCTACTTGGGAGGGTGAGGCAGAGAATCACTTGAACCCAGAAGGCACAGGTTGTAGTGAGCCAAGATCGCGCCACTGCACTTCAACCTAGGTGACAGAGTGAGACTCTGTCTCAAAAAAAAAAAAAAAGAAAAGTAGGTCATCTAGTAAGAAATGGTAACCACCTGCCCATCACTTATTAAGTACCAAGACAATAGATTACCTTTAAATGGTTTTGCAAATCCCTGCCAATTTTAGGGGATTAAAAAAAGCAGGCTGGTTGGAATTAATTTCATTTAGATAGTGCCACCCAGAGTGCTTACCTACTTTGTCCAGCACCCCAAGATTCTTGACTACTAGGTCCCATCTGACAGCTCCAGCAGGCAATTCACATAAGAGCATCAAGCAGAAAGTGTTTATTCAACTGCTTTCATGGCCGTCACATAAATGTTTTAAATTACATTAATTTTAAACTTATAAGAAATAACAATTAGTACATGGGGGAAATTTACATACTCCTCTGTGAGGTGGACCACTTCTTCGATCATGAGAAAAACTGCGGCCCTCGTCATAGTCTCGGTAATCAACATGACTGTAATATCTACTGTAGCTTCCTTCACCAGGTCTGTCTAGCAGTGGTGGTTTCTTTGGCACAATATTAACTAGTCTATTGTAGCCATCCTAAAACAGACAAAAAGAAATATATACAAATCACTAATTTCTCTATTTGGTTTTGGAAAGGTTTTAAAAAAAGCACAGGAGTTCTTACCCTTAATCAAATAAACTAAATGTATAAACAAAAGCATTAATGAAATAACATAAATATAACTCAATACTAAGGTCTTCACATGGATTAAAAGAAATCAAGTTGTTCAATGAAGAAAGCCAGGTGTTCAAAATAACATGCAGCAATGCAAAAACCAATCATAAATAAAAGAAAAATACAATATTATCATTTTAATAAAAAATAAACAAGACAGAATGTTACAGTAGCTCTATCCCTAATTGCCTAACAATTTTAGAAATAAAATTATGTAAGACAGCACTCATATTTGGTCTACTGTGTTTGAACTACACTATTTAGAAGAAATATAAACTATTTACACACGAGCAACAGCTAATGATGATACTGAGCCAGAATGATCAAAAGGAAACATTTTGCTATTTTTCCAGCAGTAATGGAGAGAGGAGAGCCTTTGGCTTTACAGGTCTAGAAGCAAAATAAAAGCTGATATAAATTTTGAATTAATTTTCAAAGTACTGCAATACATTGTTAATGTTTTAAAAAATGAGTAGGTTTTTTGTGAGACTTGGGGAATTGGACACAGGGAGAATATATGTCTTAGGTTAGTGGCTGCTATAAAATAACAAAAATGATTATCAATGAAAAGAAGTAGAGAGCTACAGAACATATATCCATACATAATCTGGACTTGGGCATTCATGGCACATCAATCAATATCAAATGAAATATATGTTTAAAAAAAAAAAAACTGTAAAGCCTGATAAAACATAGGATCAATATGAATTAACCAATCTGGAAAAAACCAAAACTTACAAAATATAAAGCCCAACATTCAGAGCTGTTTATCCATCATCCCAAGCCTGTAAAATGAAATTAATACTAACACCTACCTCATGGCATTGTGAGGATTAAATGAGAAATGGAATGCAAAGTGTTTAGTACCGTGTTCAGGCACACAATAAGTTCTCAAAAAATGTTTGCTATATTGATTACTACTGTGCAAGTCTATGGGAAAAAATACAAAGTACGTCAAACTGTTTCCTTAAATTACTTCTTAGCCCTAATGACTACAACTATTCAATTGTTATTAAATGACTATATACTATTCAAATCTCTCAACATGTAGGAAATTTCTCAATGGGTCAGGAAAAAATAAAATCAGTAGTTTATATTTATTTGAGAGCTTAAAAGATCTAACTAATTTTTCCCATGGGGATCTAAGGTGGTTACCTGCTTTAGTATGTTAGATATTAAATTATAAGATATATTCTACATTTACATAAAATGATACCACAAATCAATATATGACTCATTCTTCTACAAACTACCTTTCACAGAGATTTCAATTAAATTTAAGGAAATATTAAGCTGCCCCCCCCCCCAAAAAAAACCTGGCATTAAGCCAAAATTAGTAAAATTACAATTTACAGCATTTCTAATTGAAAATTTGTCACTCATAAAATCAGAATAACTGACTTCTCCAAATTCCAATAAACCATAAAAAGCCATTACAGAACAGTCTTGTTTGAATATGATTATCTGGAGGGATGGTGGGGCGAGTATGCATGCCTAAACACTTCTATGAATAGAGAGCTTATTGTTTTACAAAGCACTCTGTTCCTCTGTTCAACTGCCCCAGTTAATAGAAAGTTATCTGGGGACTGTAAAATGTATTTGGTAAAACTTTAGGAGAAGTAAAATTCAAATCACATTTAGTTACTTATTTAAAAAGTTGCTTTACCAACTGAAGTAAATGAAAACAATCATTCTAAAAGTTGTTTAATGCCAGGCATGGTGGCTCACACCTGTAATCCTAGCACTTTGGGAGGCCAAGGCTGGTGGATCACTCGAGGTTAGAAGGCTGAGACCAGCCTGGTCAATGTGGTGAAACCCCGTTTCTACTAAAAAAAAAAAAAAAAAAAATTAGTCAGGTAAGGTGTGCATGCCTGTAGTGCCAGCTACTCAGGAGGCTGAGGTAGGAGAATCGCTTGAACCCGGAAGATGGAGGTTGCAGTGAGCCGAGACTGCACCACTGCACTCCAGCTGGGGCAACAGAGCAAGACTCCATCTCAAAAAAATAAATAAAATAAAAATAAAAGTTGTTTAATCAGCAAAAGAAAAAAAAATTCAGTAACAGCTCTTATACCTGGCTATAAGGACCAAGTTGGTATTTTGAGAAAGTGTTCAAATATATGTACATTATACCATCTCTGCTCTGTAGATACCTAATCTTAAAGAAAACTCCCTAGCTACATGAAAAGATTTAAGGAAATAAAGATGACTGCAGGAGCCTGTAACAAAGCAGGACTGTATTTTTAAAGTGTTCATGTCTTATCCAGGTATACCATTCAAGGATTTTTGCTCCCAAAAAAATCTATGATGAGTGGCAAAGAATTTAGAATTTCCCTTTCAAATTTTTTTTTTTTTTTAGATGGAGTCTCACTCTGCAGCCCAGGCTGGAGTGCAGTGGTGCAATCTCAGCTCACTGCAACCTACTCGTCCTAGGTTTAAGCAATTCTCCTGTCTCAGCCTCCCGAGTAGTTGTGATTACAGGTGCATGCTACCATGCCCAGCTAATTTTTGTATTTTTAGTAGAGACAGGGTTTCACCATATTAGTCAGGCTGGTCTTGAATTACTGACCTCAAGTAATCCACCTGCCTGGGCCTCCCAAAGTGCTGGGATTAAAGGCATAAGCCACCACACCTGGCCCTTTCAAAAAGATTATATTGTTGAAATTCAAAGAGTATTTTTATTACCTGCATTGCCAGACATGAATAGAAATAACAATACTGTTTGAAATTCTTACGCAAATCTCACATTAAGCTGTAAACATGTAATTTCCCTTTCTATATGCTAACATAGGTACACAGGCTTAAGGTACTACTGATATGTTTGGAACCTCCATTTTAGAAACATATTGGCAAAAAGTCAATTTAAAAATGGACAAAGACCATGAACAGGCATTTCTCCAAACAAGACATAAAAATGGCCAGCTCCCTAGCTGTAGGCAGCTGCCTAGGTTGCCTTGTACCTAGGCAAGCATTACACTGCTGGGAGAACAGTAGCCAATAGCTGACTGGCATTCTGGCCCTGGTTCATGCCAACTCTGTGTTGACTACACCAAGATGCTAGCATAGTTGAAAAGAAAAAGAAAAAAGAAAAAAAAAAAACCAGGCCAGCTGGGCACAGCTGCTCACACCTGTAGTCGCAGATACTTGGGGGGCTAAGGTGGAAGGATCCCTTGAGGCTAGGAGTTCAAGGCTGCAGTGAGCTGATTGGTGACTGTACTCCTCCAGCCTGAGAAAACAGAGTGAGACCCCATCTCCAAGTAATAATATTTTTTTTAAAAAAGGTCAACAGGTATATGAAAAGGTGCTTGACATCACTAACCATAGGGAAAATGCAAATTAAAACCACTAATGAGATACCCCCTCATACCCTTAAGGATGGCTATGATCAGAAAGACAAGAGACAACAATTGTTGGCGAGGGTATGAGGGAAAGAGAACCCTAGTACACTGTTGGTGGGAATGTAGATTGGTACAGCCATTATAGAAAACAGTATGGAAATTCCTAGAGAAAGTAAAAATAGAACTACCACATGACCCAGTAATCCCTCTTTTGGGTATATTGTATACCCAAAGGTGATGCAATCACCACCTGTTCAAGATATTCACACTCTCATGTTCATTGCAGCATTATTCACAATTGCCAAATTTAGAAACAACTTAAGTTCCCATGGATGAACAAAAGGATCGAGAAAATCTGGTATATAAATATATTAGTGGAATATTATTCATCCTTACAAAAAGAGGGAGATACTACCATTTATGACACATGGATGTACCTGAAGGACATTATGCTAAGTGAAATAAGCCAGAAACACACACACACAAAAACATTGCATGATGTCATTTATATGTGGAATTTAAAAAAAACGAAACAGAGCTCAAATACAGAGATAGAGGTAACTGGTTACCACAGGTAGGGGAAGAAATGGGGAAAGGCAAGTCAAGGAATACAAAATATCAGATAAGTAGGATGAATAAGTCTAGAGATCTAATGTACAATATGAGGACCAAAATTAATAAAATTGTACTGTATTAGAAATTTTTGTGAAATATACAAATTTTAGGTGTCCTTATCACACAAAAAGATAGCTATGTGAGATGATGAATGTTTGTCTCCTTCACTACAGTAACCACTGTACTATGAATATGCATCCATGTGTATCTGCATCTATATATGTATCCCTTAACATCATGTTGTAAATCTCAAATATACCCAATAAAATTTATATTAAAAATAAGTAAATAAAGATAAAAAATGTAAAGAAAAAACAGGAAAATACCTTGGAAAACAATGGCCCCATAACATACAAACCAGAAATAAAAATTATGACTTATAAAGAATATCTTAAAAGGTTAAGAATAACAGGGTAATTTTCAATTAATCAAAAAATAAACTCAATGGAGTTGAAACGTTTCTATTATTTCAAATGCAGATATTTCAAATCTTGAATTTAAATATAAAATCTCAATTTACTCCATCAATGATATCAATTTTCACTGCTTCTGTTTATTAGTAAAAATATCTACATACTAATATAGATATTAATATATATCTACATATTAATGATTATATAAGTATCCTTATCAAAAAGATCAGAATTTTCTGCGGATGTTACTAGCATTTCCAAAAAATATGCATAGAATTTATAGGATTTGCTATTCCAAAGTTAGTATTAATGGTATGATCAGTCAGACCAAAAATAAAAAGTACATGTAGCTCATTTAAAAGAAAAGGTCTATCTATTGATAATTTATCTACTCTGGCAGGATATTAAAAACAAACAAAAAAAAACTTGCACATAAACTTAAATACTTTTGGAAAGTTATACTACAATGAAATTTAAACTTTCAAATCTGTCATCATCTTAGGGGTGAGGTTTCACCCCTAAGATTACTACTGCAAGACCCTCTAAGTGTGTGTAATAAGAATTCTTCAGTTTGCTTATGTTAATGAGAATCTGGTCAGAATAAAATACCTAGTTTTCCAAATGGTGAAATGGTTTTGTTAGAAAATAATCAGCTACTTCTTAATTTGCTACACATTCCAATATAACTATCTGTTACAGGGAATGCTTTCATTTTAGTAAGTAAAAGCACCAAGTTGAAGGTTTTTATTTGATTCAATATAAAAATCTGTATTAAATTTTTCACACTGGCTGGGCATGGTAGCTCACACCTGTAATCCCAGTACTTTGGGAGGCCGAGGGGGGGCAGATCAGCTTGAGGCTAGGAATTCAAGACCAGCCTGGCTAACATGGTGAAACCCCATCTCTACTAAAAATACACGAAATTAAACAGGTGTAGTGGCACACGCCTGCAATCCCAGCTATTTGGGAGGCTGAGGCACAAGAACTGCTTGAGCCTGGGAGGCAGAGGTTGCAGTGAGCCGAGATTATGCCACTGCACTCCAGCCCGGGCAACAGAGCAAGACTCTGTTCCAAAAAAAAAAAAAATCCATACGGTGGTTAAATCTCATAATTAACTAGGTAAAAATTATTAAATGTTTCTTTAAAAATATTTTTTTCCAATATGTCATTAAAATTTACTCATTTTAACAAAAAAAATTTAATTTAAAATGAAAGTATTAATATAAAAGTATTAAGACCATCCCCCCTAAACATTTTTATCTTCTAGCAATAGATACTGAAATACTTAATGACATCTGAAGTGTGGTATCATGGATTTACTTCAAAATAATCTAGGAGGGAAGAAAGTGGTAGAGGCATAGACAAAACAAGATTGGCAAAGAAGCTGATAATTGATTTCTCCTTTGGGAGTTGATCACATTAATGTTATTATATGCTTGATTTTTTTCCCCTTACAAAACATCAAATAACAACTAAAACACACTAACCTACCAAAGAAGTAAGTAAATACAATGGTATATGTAAATAACGCCATTATGTCCTATCACAATCAACTTACAATGCAAATGTAAGCCTATAAAAACCTTATTGGTCTTATTTACTGCTCTATTCCCAGCACCTAGAACAGCACCTGGCACACAGTAAGCACCACATCCATAATATATATATTATACCCTGGCATCACATGCTTTTTACAGAAAAGTACCATACAAACTATATCTAACTAAAATATTCTATTACACAGGCTGGTAGGCTTTTGCTTTCAAAGGTTGTGATTTCCTAACTCTGATCCCTATAGTCTACAACATGCATTTCTATTGTAGCACTTGTTGATTTATTTCACTCACGGATTCTTCAATGAAATATTGGTGTTTCTGAGTCATTCCAATGTCTTTTGGTGACAGTGGGTCAAAAACATGAAAACTGGTATTGACCCAGAGAGCTAAGACATGTTATTAGAGAACGTAGCCAAGAATTGATCACATTTCTTCTGAAAATAGTGACAACAAAAAGAAAGTTAAGTCCTTGCAATTCTGTCAGCAAAGAAAGCAAAACACCTCTCAAGGCAACTCTACACAAGGGAATATTACTAAATCAAACTCAGCAAAGAAACACTTTTTTTACATTTCATGTATGTAACTTTCCCATTTAAAAAAACTATTAAAAAAATTGCACTCTAGCTAATAATATGTATGCTTGAGGAGTTAATGGGAAGGATACTGTTGTCCACAATTTACTCTGAAATGTATTCAAAAACATAGATGGATTAATAGCATGAATAAATACATGATAAAGCAAGTTTAGTAAAATGTTAATAGTTGAGTCTAAATGGGGAGTATATGGATGGTCACTATAAAATTCTTTTGACTGATGTATGTTTGAAAACTTCCATAATAAAATATTGGGAAGTTGTACGTACATGGAAAAATTTACATGAACACTGATGACTGTATAAAATAATAAAAAAAGTGGGGCATAAAAAGAACAGAAATTTAAATATGCCTGTGAAGATTTTGAATAAAAGTGTTTCATGAAATAAGAATGGAAAGAAAAAATATTTCAACATTAACACATTTTAAACAATGTTATATGAAATATCTATATAACCGAATTACTAAATTAAGTAGATTTGACTGTCAAGTTGGTCAAAAGAAAAATTTCTGGATTATGGTTTGAGTACATTTACATTTGAGAACAAGTGGAACTGATATGCATCCCATCTATTCCCTACAAAGGCTCAGATACTTACAAAATTATGTTCTGGATTTACTAAAGGATCTATTTTTGATTGGCTAAACTCTCTAGGAGAGAGAAATAAACGACGACAAGAATTATAAAAAAGATTCAATTAATCTAAGGAAGTAAATATTGTTATTTAACTACTTAATTACAAAAACTAACTATGTAACTCAAATTTACCACAAATGTGACAAAAAAATAAGAAAAAACTGCTCTTGACATCACTATTCGTCAATATTGTTCTCCCTGCTGCTGCCAAAACCAGAAAAAACTTTTAATGTAAAATAATGTATTTGTTAAAGAAACAGAAAAACGAAGAGGGATAAGCAGATAGGACTGCTTCAGCCCCAGCTCTATTGTAATTGTCCAGAATATAAACTGCTAGTGCTCTGATCCTAATTTCCAAACTTTACAACTTTTAAAAATTCTGAAACTGGAACTTCTCTCCCATTTTCAAATAAGCTAATGGAAAACCTGACATTTTATGTTGCGACTTCATTAAAATGTTCCATATTACCTACCTGTTTCCCAACAGGCTAAGAAGCTGGACCCCTATAAGTGGAAGTTTACATGTATTTAAAAGCCATTCTGGGCCAGGCATGGTACCTCATGCCTGTAATCCCAATTTGGGAAGCCAAGGTGAGAAGATCGCTTGAGCCCAGGGGTCTGAGGCTGCAGTGAGCTATAGCTGCTCCACTGCACTTCAGCTGGGTGACACAGCAAGACCCTGTGCGTATGTACGTACAAATGAATGAATGAATGAATGAATGAATAAATGCCATTCTGTCACAAAACTTGATAAAGGTTAAGAAATCAGATAACTAAGCTCATAGAAATTATAGGTTTAAAGACAGAAAGTATGCTTTAAAAACAAGAGCTTTACAGGTATCTGGAAGTGTAGATATTCTGTGATGATTGATTTCCTTCCTATAGAAGAAGCATATATATTTACATACAAAGTCTCTGTAGTGCACTTCTTTGAACTTTAGTCTTCCACCTACCTACCCAAGTTTAAGACCAAATAAAAATTTCTGCGAAAGCCCCTTACAAAAGTGACTTACTATTTATACGTAAAGAATTTAAAAGCATACCATAAAGTGCTAAAATAATGACTAGTAAATTTGTTAAGCTGTACACTGAGGATAAGATTGCCAAAACTCAAATTAAGTATAATTTAACATCAAAACCAAAGTATATCAGTGTTCAATTGTCTTTTCAGGTTTATCAAGGCTAGAAACTCAGAAAACAGCTGCTTTTATTAATGAGGTCATACTACTACAGAAGGTACCTTCCCAACAGTCACCACTTCACGTTGCACTTTATGTCACATCTAGTAGTTCCTCAAATACATTTCTTTTGTATCAGAATTGATCATAAATGGGGCAAAGGGTGTACTAAGAAAAAAGGGAGAAGCCGGGCGCGATGGCTCCCGCCTGTAATCTCAGCACTTTGGGAGGCCGAGGCGAGTGGATCACCTGAGGTCAGGAGTTCGAAACCAGCCTGGTCAACAAGGCAAAATCCCATCTCTACTAAAAATACAAAAAATAACTGGGCGTGGTGATGGGCGCCTGTAACCCCAGCTACTCAGGGAGGCTGAGGCATGAGAATCACTTAAACCCGGGAGGCAGAGGTTGCAGTGAGCTGAGATTATGCCACTGCACTCCAGCCTGGGCAACAGAGTAAGACACCATTTCAAAAAAAAAAAAAAGAAAAAAAGGGAGAGAAATGTAGTAAAATTGTTTTTTGATAAAGAACAGGATTCAAATATACAAAACAAAATAGAATGTTACCTTCCTCTCTTCCAGGCACTAACAATAGTGGGTTACCAACTTAACTAGTTTTACATCTTGAAAAAAATAATCTGCCTTTTCAAAACTTTGGAGGTATGACATACATACAAAAAGTGTACAAATCACAAATGTATTGCTGGATAAATTTTCACAAGGTGTAAGTACCACCCAGATTAAGAGAATATTCCTAGCGCAGCAAAATCGTTCATTGTGCGGTCTCCCAGTCACTACTTCCTCTTCCCAGAAGAAACCGCTTTCACTTGTTTTGGAATGTGACATAAAATAAAACACGCAGAATAAACTCTTGTGACTGACTTCTTTCTTTTAATATTATGTTTGTGAAGTTTATCCATGTTGTTGCACCTGGGAGTAGCCCATTTATTCTCATTGGTGTATAATTTAAACAATCAACTTTGCTGTTGGACATACGGTTTGTTGCCAGTTTGACGCTCTTACAAATAATGCTTCTTATGAACTTTCTCATATATACCAATATGATACGCTAATATGGTTTTTAAAATAACATTAGATTATCTAAGCGAATATTTTGAAAAAAATTTTTCCTTTTTTTTTTTGAGACAGGATCTCTCCCTCTGTTGCCCAGGCTTGAGCTCAGTGGCACAAAACACGGCTCACTGCAGCCTCAACTTCCTGGGCTCAAGCAATCTTCCTGCCTCAGCTTCCCAAGTAGGTGGGACTACAGGCATGCACCACCATCCGTGGCTAATTTTTAAAATTTTTTGTAGAGACAGGGTCTCCCACTGTTGCCCAGGCTGGTCTCAAACTCCTGGGCTCAAGTGATCCTCCTACCTTGGACTCCCAAAGTGCTCAGATTATAGGCATGAGCCACTGTATTCAGCCTCAAAACTTTTAATAAGTTATATTTTCATTAGATTAAAAGTAAGAAAATATAACTATTTACATTTCTAGTTCAACTACTTTAACCCGAAGATTCAGTGGGTCCATTAAATCAGATGTAAATACAAAACTACTTTTTTCAACTAACTTTAGATAAAAACAACAGCAGTGGACGTATCTGTGACTTTGTTATTAACAGAAATCACAGATAATTTTATGCCATGTTACAGCTAACTGTTACAGGTATTGCAAAATATCATTTGGAACACTCATCACTACTTTAAAATTACAGCAATGAAGCCGCCACCACTAGCTTTTGATATTTAATGGCCTACTAAAGAAGTAACTCTATTACTAGATCACAAATTTGGTTTTTAATAGTTTGATAATCATTCTCAAATGTAAGTGCACTTAGTTCTGTGCATTTTATTTATAGGTTTAAAAATGTTATTCTGAGAAGGGATACATAGGCTTCACCAGACTGCTATAGGGATCCATAGCACAAAAAAAGGTTAAGAATCTACGCTTTATTTAACTAAGATGTAGATGTAACACAGAAGGCACAGGGGATGATCTTCAAGAGCCATTTATTTCCCTATTGAGGGAAAGAGAAGGCTTTAAATTACTAACCAAAATAAGCCCAAAAAATGTACCAGAAAAAAATGTACCAGAAAAGAAAGAATGCACCAGAAATAAAAGGACCTGAGTCTTGGGAAGGAGGGATATGGAAATACAGAAAGAAGGATTTGTATAAACTAGGAGAGGCTGATTGGGGGAACAGAAAGACCAATCTAATGGAATTGAAGAAAAGGAGAGAAATGAACCTGCAAAAGGTCTGCTCAGGTCCTGTGCTCTCAAAAAGAGAAAAACAATCTAGGCTCCTCCATGAGGAACCAAGCAGTCAGTTGACTTAAGGAAGTAAGGTTTACCTTTAGGCATTTAAGAGACAGCTGAATACATCTAGTCTGATTTTAAGGACAATTGTGTTATAAAACATATCTCCCTACCTGCTTACTTCTCATAAAATTATGAGGAATGAGAAGCCTGTTTCATATTTACACAAACACAGATAGTAATAAATGAAAATGTTTGGTTTTGTTTAGATTTTTCCACAATATGCTGATTCATTAAAGACTTCCATCACCTGTCATTTTTACCTCAACTCCTGTCACTATCAATGACTTCAATTCATATACATCTGTATTTTTTAAATTCTGCATGTAAGAATCACTTAAACTTTTAAACAATACCGAGGTCCACATTACACCCACAGAGACGATAATTTAATTATCTAAGACGGGACCCATACAGTGGTACTGAAGAGCTCTCCAGGAAATCTTAATGTACAGCAAGGATTGAGAGCTTCTGATCTAAATCACAAATCTAAAGTCTATCCCAATAGTCTCCTTGCTCTCAACTCCAATAACTTACACTAGCTCTCTATTCTCATTGTCACACACTGAACTTCACTCAAAATTGTTCCATCTTGGAAATCCCACACTCTAAAATACTGATTACCTATCTTTCTGCTACACCAAAGCCTTCCCTAAGCCTTTCCTGTCCCTCAACCACTCATTTCTTTCAATCTCCTGTCCCTCTCAGCCTCACTCTCTTTATCAGCCCATACCAAATGGCATATTACTTCAATAATTCTCTGGGTTAGCACCGTCAACATCCTTATCTCCCTGGGTCCACCACTCATTTTACAATCTTAAATCAATACAATAACCTGCCTTCCTCTGCCCCAAAGTAATAAAGCACACAATCCTACAGACTGGTGCCCAGTTGATGGCATAACCATACAGAAAACCCTTTTAACTATCTTCAAAACACAGAATTTAAAATTCCTAATGGGGCCGGGAGTGGCGGCTGACGCATGTAATCCCAGCACTTGAGAGACCAAGGCAGACGGATCACTTCAGGCCAGGAGTTCAAGACCAGGCTGGCCAACATGGCAAAACCCCGTCTCTACTAAAAATACAAAAATTATATGTGGGTAGCAGTGGCAGTGGTTGATGCCTGTAATCCCAGCACTTTGGGAGGCTGAAGGAGGTGGATCACTTGGGGTCAGGAATTTGAGACCAGACTGGCCAACATGGTGAAACCCCATCTCTACTAAAAATACAAAAATCAGCCAGGCGTGGTGGCTTATGCCTGTAGTCCCAGCTGCTCAGGAGGCTGAGACAGGAGAATTGCTTGAACCCAGGATGCAGAGGTTGCAGTGAGCCAAGAATGTACCACTGCACGACAGCCTGGGTAAGAGAGTGAGACTCCATCTCCAAAAAATAAATAAATAAAATTTTTAAAAAGCCAAGCATGGTGGCATGCAATCCTAGCTACTCAGGAGGCTGAGGCACAGGAATTGCTTGAACCCGGGAAGTAGAGGATGTAGTGAGCCAAGATCGCACCACTGCACTCCAGCCTGGGCTACAGAGTAAGACTGCCTCAAAAAAAAGAAAAGAGGCTGGGCATGGTGGCTTATGCCTATAATCCCAGAACTCTGGGAGGCCAAGGTGAGCAGATCACCTGAGGTCAAGAGTTTGAGACCAGCCTGGTCAACATGGTGAAACCACGTCTCTACTGAAAATACAAAAATTAGCCAAGTGTGGTGGCGGATGCCTGTAATCCTAGCTACTCAGGAGGCTGAGACAGAAGAATTGCTTGAACCCACGAGGTGGATGTTGCAGTGAGCCGAGACTGCGCCACTGCACTCCAGCCTGGGTGACGAGAGTGAAACTCCATCTCAAAAAAAAAAAAAAAGGAAAAGAAAAATTCCTAATGGGATATATCCTTGGCAGAGTGGCAGAGGGGAGAGGGGAAATAAAGAAAAAAGTCATCCCTTTTCCCTACAAGTAAACTACAGAATAACCTTATCAAGTAAAAAATATAAATAAAAACACTGGGATTTTGATTAAAAACATAAAGTCTACAAATTAACCTGGAAATAAATGACATAGAGTAATAATTAAGTCTGGCCATCCTGAAATATAATGGGCATCTTTATTTGTTCCATCTTAAATCATTTTAAATAACCCCAACCTGGACTGTAACTTAGGACAATGACAAACCTAAAGACGATACCACCCATCAAAGTGGGCTGTAGGATTAAATGTGACATAAGTAAAAAATAACTAAAATAGAAATAAATATTTGTGGCTTCTGATGGTATATAATGAATCTATAATATATTCATATACCATCACCACAACCTTAGTCCCTTGGT
Source organism: Macaca mulatta (assembly GCF_049350105.2). Classification (NCBI taxonomy): domain Eukaryota; kingdom Metazoa; phylum Chordata; class Mammalia; order Primates; family Cercopithecidae; genus Macaca; species Macaca mulatta. The sequence goes on along the minus strand of NC_133416.1, from coordinate 49,281,035 downwards.
GCTTAGAATGGGTCTGTGCAAAAGTTTAAGTTAGCTTTTTGACCTTCCCCAAACCCTCCTTTAGACCTCCATAGGGGATTCTGGGGAGTCAGTACACATAGTCACTCAAATAAATATTGAGCTTCTATTACCTGCTAAATACTAGATGTAGCACTGGAAATAGTAAACAAAAAAAGAAAAAATAGTAAACTTTTCTAAGTTCTTTGGGCTTAGAAAAGACTTGGCTCAAAATCCCCAATTCCCAGAGCAACAAAGAGACAAGAAGTAGGAGAGCACACCAGAAGCTGCCTGTCTGCCTGACCCTGAGCCTCAAGGCATTCTTACTTACCATCCAGACTGCCTGACCACAGGACAGCACACCTGCAGCAGTCCTAACAAGGGATATTAACATGTTTCCACGCTAGGAAGAGAGTTCCTCTCTCTTAGAATGAAAGCCTACTTTTAGAATTTCATATATTCAATTTGTAACATTTTTAGGAATATAGAAAAAAAACAGGTAACAGCCAATAACAGCAGGAGCAGGTACCCAAATACTTCTTTGTTAACTGATAGTATAATCTTTATAAAATCTGTAATTTTGTCCACAAATTAAATTAAATATAAACCCTTCATTTTAGAAACTTAAACAAGAAATATAAATAATAAGTTTTCTACTTAAATAAAACGTTGTCTTTTATTTTCGAACTTTTAACTTTTAAAAGATAAGCTTGATCTCTTTTGTAACCTACACTGGTAAATTTCTGACACTTGGCCTAGCTTTGGTCTATCAAATTAACTCAGACACTAGGTTTTTTAATCATTCAATATGTAGGAGTAACTTACACTGGGATGACTTCGAGGAGGTGCTCGTTCTCTCGGAATTCTATCATATTCGTATCGTCCCTCAGACCACATTTCGTCTCTTCTGTAAGCCACTAAAGGGAAAAAAAAAGAATTATGGTTTTTATGATACTAGGAAGTAACAGAAAAGATAGGAAGGAATAAATGATTACTTTCCAACACAAATATTTTCCAGAGATCTTAAGGGGGGGAAAAAAATGAAAGTGACCAAAAGGAAAAATGTTTCTTCCAAATAATTGAGATTTTCTTTAAAAAAAAAAAAATAATAATACAGAAAGCCCTATCTTCCTTCTTAGGCAAGACTATTTAAAGTTTCAAAGAGATTATTGCCACCAATTATGGGAGGAAAATCCATAATACTTCAGATCAGAAATACTTCTTTATTCTCCCATAGCAAAAAATAGAAACGATTCATTTTAATGAACACTTTAAACGGCTGATAAGCAAAGCTATTCCTATTTCTTGGTGAATAGTTCGTATAAATAACATTAGTTTTTTGCTTTTCTATAGTCTTCATTTAATACATATCTACTCTATGTTAAATAATGTGCTTTTAACTGAAAAATGTGTTAAATGAACAATCCTGCAAAAACACACTCAACAATCCCTGAAAGAAACCACTCCTGATTTTTTTAATGCTATAAATTTATTTTAATGCAAAGGCCGCCTCACAAAATGTGAAATTAAAAGTTCCGTCAACATTTTTCAGGTTTGGGATTCAAAGAAGTGGGGGTGGGAGGGTGTATTCTTTACATAAATGCTTCCTACTTTGACAGCTGATACATTCTGGGTAGAGGGTGAATACAGTGTTATAGAATTCAAGGGTATACAGCCACAAGAAGAGATGAAAATAGAAACTGAACAGACAAAAGACAAGGTAAACAAGGCAAACAAGAGATGAGAATAGGGTACGGGAAAAGAGATCATTTATATGAAATGGCAATACCATAAATCAGAAGTTGGCAAATTTTTCTGCAAAAGATCAGACAAATATTTTCAGCCTTGTAGGTCACAGATCTCTTTTACAACTACTCAAATCTCCAGCCACAGACAATATACATAAATGTATGAATGTGTAAACTGTATTTACAAAAACAGGCTAGCGCTTGCAGGCAGTAGCTTGACAACTTCTGGAGTGGATGACAAATGGTTAACAGAGAAGAATCAGGAGACAGTGAAGTAATCATGGAGCAGGTTCTAAGGCAAGAACGGTGAACCATCCTGATGTGTAGAAGAACCACCATGAGCAAAAAACGAAAATGGTCCAGGTAGTAAGTTAGTGCCTTTCAGTACATAGAAAGTAGGGCACAGATATGTGAAGAAGAAACACATTTCAAAAAAGACTTAATGTCAAAAGATTTTTGGTGGCTCCTTATAATGTAATACTATGGGAGGGGGAAACAGATCGCTATTCCATTTTGGCAGTACAGAATAGCTATAGCATTCTAATGATTCAGTTAGTTTAGGTTAAGGAAAAATTAAAGGCTGCAAGAAGGGTGGAACTTTTTTTTTTGATGTTATTATAGTAAAGCAACCAATTTTCTCTGTAAAAACATACCTATAATATTTTCTAATACAAACAGATCCAATATAATGAATTAGCTAGCCAAAGATGCCTAGGAAAACATACTTTAAATCAAAAATTAACTTTTTCTCAAAACACACATTCAAGAGAAAAAAATTAGCTTTTAACATTATGCATGAATAAAACTGAATTCTCTGTCTACAGAAAGACCTCATTTAATAATGTATGATTCCAAGCAATCAGTCTTTTAGATGCAAGAATTTATGGAAGCTTGAAAGGTAAGTAAATTGTCAACATTACTCCTCCTCCACCACCTTTACTGAATCCACTAAAGGTGTCAGTCTAAAGAGTTAGATTTTATCCTTTTTAAGATACAGTACAGAGAAATAGTAATAGCAATGAATTAAAATCAAATCAAAGGGGGAAAACATCAACAGCTATACCCAGAAGAAAAACAGACATATGAGCAAACAGTTCACAAAAAAATACAAATGGCTCTTAAAAATCTTTTGAAAAGACGTTCAACCTCCTTCAAAATAAAGAAGATGAAAACCAAAACTATAATGGCATACTTATTTTCATCCAAAAGCTCTGCAAAAATCCAACTGCAGTGATGAGATTAAAGAAAGCAACACTTACATAGGTTAATAAAGGAAGTTGGCCAGGCGCGGTGGCTCACGCCTGTAATCCCAGCACTTTGGGAGGCCGAGGAGGGCGGATCACGAGGTCAGGAGATCAAGAACATCCTGGTTAACACGGAGAAAGCCCGTCTCTACTAGAAATACAAAAAATTAGCCAGGCGTGGTGGCGGGCGCCTATAGTCCCAGCTCCATAGAAGGCTGAGGCAAGAGAATGGCATGAACCCAGGAGGCAGGGCTTGCAGTGAGCCAAGATCGTGCCACTGCACTCCAGCGTGGGCAACAGAGTGAGACTCCGTCTCAGAAAAATAAATAAATAAAATAAAAATTAAAAAGTTTAAAAAAAGGAAGTATAACTGGTACAGATTGGGAAGAATTTGGCAATATTTATTAAAATTTTAAAAACACATATGCTTTGACCTGGCAATTCTACTTCTAGGTATAATTGTACACCTTTGCATAGCAAAGATTGAAAGGAACTTAAAATATTCATCAAAATAGCACAAATTAAATTGCTGAACCAATCAGTTACATTTATACAAAAGGAATATTTTGTACTCCTTTTGTAAATTGACCAATCAGTTACATTTATACAAAAGGAGTATTTTTGCAAACCATTTCAAAGAAAAGTAACCCCAGTAACAATATGAAAAGACTGCCAAGATACACTGCTAAGCAAAGAAAAGCACAGTAAAAAGGCCAGGTATGAATATATATGCATATGTAGAGACTACTCCTGGGAGTAACAACAAGAGAATGTAACAGCAATTACCTCTGGGGAGAACTAGGTAGCTGGGCAGAGGATGAATACTTTACTGCACAATGTATATATACTATTATGTATTACAAAAGTATGTAACTGTTTTTAAAGTTCCTGAAAATCATTCAATAAGCATAACATGTGAAGTGATGGTAAAAATGATTAATGTAAATTAATACACTAAAGGAGAATGTAAATAAAAATAAGGTTTGTAATAAATGAGAAAAATAAACAAGAGTTCTAAAGAAACACTATGTAGTTTAATACCGAAACATTAAAATTTACTGGTGTCCCACAAAAAATGTAACAATAACTACTATATTAAATACTACTATACCATACTTACTTGAGTCCTTTTAGGAATCAAATTTAATGTTTTCAACAATTTCCTGTAAGGGGGGGAAATACAGACATAAAGATTTGTGTCTGTATAAACCAACCAATATAGAGAAATAATTAAACCTTCATTAATTGTGTAAACAGAACTCTCAAGCCAAACTCCCTTCAAACATACTCTTGAAAATAGAAGATATTATTTTGGCCACCAGAGGCCACCCAAGTTTCATAAGAACAAAATTATAATAAGAGAATTCTAGTCCTAGAATTCTAGTCTAGAATTTTGCCAGTTGAGAGCTGGGCAAGTCGTCTCTCTTATCCTTATCTCTGAGATTGTACTAGATGTTTAAGGTTGTTTGTTAGCTGTTATTATAAACACTGGCTTCAAAATACCTCCATAGTTCAGTATGATGAAAATTACCATCTCCTATGGTAATTAGAAGACAGAATACACTAATATCATCTTACATTCAAATGGAAACTTGCAATTTTCTTTTTCTTTATTTTACTTAGACAAGGTCTCACTCTGTTGCCCAGGCGGGAATGCAGTGAGGCAAACACACCTCACCGTAGCCTTGACCTCATGGGCTCAAGCGATCCTCCCAACTCAGCCTCCCTAGTAGCTGGAACCACAGGAATACCACCACACCTGGCTAATTTTATTTTTCAGCAAGTCATGTCTTACCATGTTGCCCCCATGATAGAACCTTGTAATTTTCAAAGGATTTAAAAATAGCTGATAAGTACAGCAAGCTTCCTGATTAGTGGCATATGTTGTTTATGGTATTATCCAGGCTTAGGAAATTGACCAGTTAGTGATGAAAATAGACTCCCAGTGAGTGATCCTGCTACCTGCCACATCATCACTACGTCTCCGCATATCAGTGCAGTTTCAACGGTACTCCAGAAAAGTTATCTAAGCCCCTAACAAGATATGCAAACTGAAGAACCAACAGAAAAATAGAAGGACCCTCTACATCACAATTAGGCAGAGAACAGAATTAGAACTCAGTGTGGAGAATACATGCTTCATTTAGAAGTGTACTAATAACTAGCTCTGGATTATAAAAATCTTGTTCTCTTATGCCATATTCAATGAAGACAGTATGCTTAATATACCATCATGGGATATTTAATTCCAGAAAGAAAAGAAGCCTTTCTTAGAGCACTCCATTGGGCTACCCAACCACTGTTACGTTAACTTCACCTGAGGGCTGAGAGGGTACGGAGGACTTGCACTCTAAGCAAAAGTGTCATGGAAATTGAGAAAACAAAGTCACAGGCAACATCCTTCTGTCAAACCATTAACTCTGAATCCAAAGCCAAGATAATGGATCTGTTTTTTCATTTTATCCAATCTGGTTATAGTAGCAACTTAGGCTATAGTAACTCTGCATTCCAACCTAGTCAGCTTCCATTATTAAATATACTCAGGATAAATAGCTTCCCCTCCCCCCCAAACTCATTCCTTCACTTTTTATATTCATTCAACAACTATTGATAGTCAACTAGGGTTACTGAACAGCAGTCACATTTGACCTCAAACTTTAGCTGAACATAGGTCTTTGCACTGGCAATTCCCTGCACAGAATGTTCCTCTCCAGGTGTAGGGAAAAGAAAGAGAGATCAGACTGTTACTGTGTCTATGTAGAAAAGACATAAGAAACTCCATTTTGATCTGTACCATGGCCGGGCGTGGTGGCTCACGCCTGTAATCCCAGCACTTTAGGAGGCCGAGGGAGGGGGATCACGAGGTCAAGAGATCAAGCCCATCCTGGCTAACACAGTGAAACCCCGTCTCTACTAAAAATACAAAAAATTAGCTGGGTGTGGTGGCAGGCACCTGTAGTCCCAGCTACTCAGGAGGCTGAGGTAGGAGAATCGCTTGAACCCGAGAGGCAGAGGTCGCAGCGAGCCGAGATCTCGCCATTGCACTCCAGCCTGGGTGACAGAATGAGACTCTGTCTCAAAAAAAAAAAAAAAAAAAAAAAAGATCTGTACCCTGAACAACTGTTTTGCCTTGAGATGCTGTTAATCTGTAACTTTAGCCCCAGCCTTGTGCTCACAGAAATATGTGTTGTATGGTATCAAGGTTTAAGGGATCTAGGGCTGTGCAGGATGTGCCTTGTTAACAGTATGTTTACAGTCATCGCCATTCTCCATTCTCGATTAACCAGGAGCACAATGCACTGCGGAAAGCCGCAGGAACCTCTGCCCAGGAAAGCCGGGTACTGTCCAAGGTTTCTCCCTACTGAGCCAGACTGAGATATGGCCTCATGGGATGGGAAAGACCTGACCGTCCCCTAGCCTGACACCCGTGAAGGGTCTGTGCTGAGGAAGATTAGTAAAAGAGGAAAGAAGGCCTCTTGTGGTTGAGGTAAGAGTAAGGCCTCTGTCTCCTGCATGCCCCTGGGAATGGAATGTCTCGCGGTATAAAACCCAATTGTACATTTGTTCTGTTCTGACATAGAAGAAAACTGCCCTGTGGCTGGAGGCGAGATATGCTGGCGGCAATGCTGCTCTGTTCTTTACTACACTGAAATGTTTGTGTGGAGAGAAGCATAAATCTGGTCTACGTGCACATCCAGGCATAGTACCTTCCCTTGAACTTATTTGTGACAGACATCTTTGCTCACATGTTTTCTTGCTGACCTTCTCCCCACTATCACCCTGTTCTCCTGCCGCATGCCCCTTGCTGAGACAGTGAAAATAGTAATCAATAAATACTGAGGGAACTCACACACTGGTGTCGGTGCAGGTCCTCCATATGCTGAGCGCCGGTCTCCTGGGCCCACTGTTCTTTCTCTATATTTTGTCTCCGTGTCTTATTTCTTTTCTCAGTCTCTCGTCCCACCTGACGAGAAATACCCGCAGGTGTGAAGGGGCAGGCCACCCCTTCATCCAGGTATCTGTGGAATTAACTTTCCTGCCCTTCAATGTCACCTTCTTAATGTCACTTAACTAACAGATCCCCCAGTTGTGCTATTTTTAATTAGCACTAATAATCTAAGATACTATATAATGTACTTTTAATACACATTAGTCCTTCACTAGTAGTATTTCTACCAGTAGTATTTCTAGTAGTGAGGGTGTAATCTGTATTAAAAGTACACTATATAGTATCTTAGATTATTAATGCTAATAATAATAAACAGCAGGAATGTCTACTTGTTCATTGATGAATATTAAGCTCCTAGAACAATTTGCACACTGTGCTCAGTATTCAGAGTGAATTAATATTCTAATGTTTCTATTAGAAAATATTTGAAATTCCAGGCCAGGCGCGGTGGCTCACACTTGTAATCCCAGCACTTTGGGAGGCCGAGTGGGGGTGGATCACGAAGTCAGGAGATCCAGACCATACTGGCTAATAGAGTGAAACCTCATCTCTACTAAAAATACAAAAACAAAATTAGCCAGGCGTGGTGGTGGGCACCTGCAGTCCCAGCTACTTGGGAGGCTGAGGTAGGGGAATGGCGTGAACCCAGGAGGGGGAGCTTGCAGTGAGCAGAGATCGCACCACTACATTCCAGCTTGCGTGACAGAGTGAGACTCCGTCTCAAAAAAAAAAAAAAAAAAAAGAAAATATTTGAAATCCAGACAACTAAACATAAATTTTAGAACATAATTAGTTAAGGTCGTTGAAAAAAAAAATTAACTGATGCCGGGGCCCAGTGCAGTGGCTCATGCCTGTAATCCCAGCATTTTGGGAGGCTGAGCCAGGTAGATCATTCGAGATCAGGAGTTCAAGATCAGTCTGGCCAACATGGTAATACCCCGTTTCCACTTTAAAAATATACAAAAATTAACCGGGCATAGTGGCACATGCCTGTAATACCAGCTACTCAGGAAGTTGAGGCAGGAGAATCCCCTGAACCTGGGAGCTGGAGGGTACAGTGAGCCATGATCGTCCCACTGCACTCCAGCCTGGGCAACAGAGCAAGACACCGTCTCAAAAAATAAAAAAATATAAAGTACTGTATTCTCTACTAGTTTCACAAGTCACTTGACTTTCCAACGCTCTAAGGATATTTCTTCTATAAGCCCGAATGTACTGCACTAAACTTAGTAGGAGATCCCTGATTGTCCATTATAATTGATCAATTAACTGAAATTACACAAGTAAACAAAAATGCCAGATGTCTGCCTACATATAATATTTATAAATCTGAATCTTATTTCATATATGGATTGAGGTTAAGGTCTTAACTGGTCAGCCTCCTTCCAGTGTTTTACCCTCCATTTTACCCTAAAAAAGGATAATCAACAGTTAATGCATATTCATAATGTGAAGTTTCCAGGATCAAGAATCTAAGTGGTTTATTAACCATAATAAATCCAAACTTCTATCTTCCATATGCCACCTTCTATTATATCTAACCTTCTATTCTCTCCAAAAGCATATAATTATGCCAGTTTCCTTATTGTGCCACAAACAGACTAACACACACTATCATAGAGCTGTTTATTTTCCAAACTGGATACCTTTTCCTATTCTCTCATTTGACATCCAACAGTCCATCAAGGCCCAACTCAAAACCTATTATTCTCCACAAAGCCCATTAAATAAATCCTACATGACTTAAAACAGATTCCAAACTAGTGACTGATAGGCCACATGAGACTTGTGTTTGACCCATTTTTTTTTTAATAAAATTCTATTCCACCGACAACATTTAAAAACTGGGAGAGGATGCTTTTTTAAAAATTCTATTACCAACTTTTTTTGAAAAAAGTAGATGTTCTGGCAAAACTAGGATCATATTCTCACAGAGCCACAACCAGCTGTAGCTGAGTGGCAGGTGACCCCTTTTATGGGTGAAGTATTCATTAACGTTAACTGTCTGATCTCTGAGACCATACCTTCAGCACCTGCAATCATTCAAGAAATACCTGACTGTCTTATGTGCCAAGAACAGTATTAGCTACTAGAGTAACAAAGACCAACAAGACAAACACAGTCCCTCACCGATAGCCTCGCTTAGTAGGGATGGTAAAGAAACAAGCAATTAGGATACGTGTGATAAATGCCGTAAGGGAAGTGCAGGGCAGCTAAGAGTACACAGCAAAAATACCTAACTCTATGGAAGTTAGGGAATACCCCTCAAGTAAAGTGACAGCTAAACTCAGATCTTTAGTAGAAGTTATCCAGAAAAAGGCAAGAGGGAACAGGGAGCTCAAATGTCCCAGAGAGACAAAAGAGCCTTTGTGAAGATACTGAGGGAAGACAGTATTTTAAGGAATTGAAATCAGTTCAACATGGCTACAGCCATGCCCAAATTTTAAATGCAGGGTCAGAGAAAGGGCTCAACTGAAATGGCTGGCAGGAAAAGCTACGTGTTATCAATAGTAAAGGTTAGGAGATGAAAGAGAATTTCACTAAAGAAGTTGAATACGTAAAATAGTTTAAGCAGGAAATAGATGTTTCAGAAAGCACAGATGGGGGTGTTGAGGGGTTAAATGGGGAAGAAACGAAGAAGTAGTGATAGCCTAAGTCGAAAGGAAGCACAAAGCAGCATGGAAATGAGACTATAGCACAGAAGACCAAAGAGGCTTACATCTTGTGCGGTAACCAAGGATAACAGGGATGTAATGCATAGTAGGTTTGGCCGGCCACAAGTTTGCCAAGAGACTTAGTCCCAGCGGTCCCCTGGCGGCCACGGAGGTATTCAGGCCTCTCAAAATTCAGCTGCGCCCTGGATGGATTGCACTTCCGTCCCTCTAGAAGACATCGGCTTCACTCTGGATAGATTGTGCAGGCTCCAGGCGAGGCTCTGGGTTCCAGGCTGCTAGAACGCAGGCTCCCAGGGAGTGGTTAGAGGCCTGGTCTGTATGTGCTGGTGGGCAGAAGTATAAACTACCTTGCATTATGTTCTGATTTTTCTGTAGGAATGATGGGCACGTTATGGCCTCTTACAGAAAAAGCAGTGCGTAGCCATTATAGATTTACAGGAAGAGAAAAGGTGCCAAGAAGTTCAACATTTGTCCATACCCACGCTAAAGATGAGTCATTCTGTGAATCTAACTCTCCCCAAGTTGTCCTTGTCTCCCCAACTAGACTGAGATCTCCACCAGAAAACAAAACAAACCAAAAAAAAAGGTCCGTTTATTTTGTAGTTCCCAAAGTGCCTAATAGCTGGGTACGGCGAACACCTTCAGTACAATTACGAACTTCCTGACTGCTCTCGGGTTACTGAAGTTACCTAGCTCAGTCTTCTTTTTGCATATTAAGGCGCTACAGAGAGGCGAACCCGTATCTTAAGACTCAATACTTCCCTTTATTCCAAACTCCACTGCGTCTCTCCACCCTCAACCGCATGGGCAGAATTGCTGCACAATTCAAAGGCAGGGGAATCCAGGACCCGACACAGAAAACTCCCGCCTGCCCCCGCTAAACCCCCAGCGTTTAGCAGCCCGCACTCGCTCTGCATCCATCTCTGGGAAAGGTAAAAGTCGCTCACCGACTCTGGCCCTCCGAGACACCCCGTAAACGTAGTCGTCCGCTCGCCGCCGTTATCCCAGTAGGCACTTCCGGCGCGCGCATTGACGTCAGCGAAGCGCTCGCCTCTGGGCCCGCCTTCGGGGCCCGGATCTGAAACAACCGGGAAGAGGCACCGTGGCTGCTACCATCTGGTCCCCGCGCCTGACCCCTCCCAGGACTCGTGATGCCAAGGCCGCTGCGAGCGGCTACGAAGAGTCGGGGTTGAGCCCCAGCTGAGCTGAGGGCTCGCACTCTTCTGGTCTCCCAGGCCCACCCCACGTGAAGGTAAACGCCTCCTCAGCTGCGGCCTTCTTTTCTGCGGGACCCCCTCCCCAGACTCGGCTGCCAAAATGCTCTGCCCCTCTCTCCTGCCACCCTTTTTATTCCAGGACCTTAACGTCTACCTGCCTTCGCGGCTCTCAGCAGAACGTCTAAGGCATAGTTTCAAATGAGAAACTTTTAAAAAGCGACCTATCTATGTTGAGTTCCTGAAGTTTTCTAAATAATTCCCCCAAAACACCAAACATGAGGCAGTTTTCTCATTCCTTCACGAATTGGCATGCCTTAGAGTCAGTACTTTTCCATTTGTGATGGTTCGTCCCCCATCTCAAATACACACCACACGCTCTTTTTAAATCAGAAATTTGAATTTGGTTGAGTCTGATATTCTCACAGTAATTTGCTGACTTTGTAAGATAAGGTGTGAAAATTAATTACTGATTACATTTGTAAATTTTATATACATATACACACATACATACAAGTCCGTCTCTTCCAGGCACCAAGCCTATTTATATAATGTATCATTTCATAATTTGGCAATAAGCAAAGTTAACATTTCGAAAGAAGTTTATATTGTCAATGCGTAAAGCTTAAATTTCCTCCTTAATATCATACTAAATGGGGAAAAGAAAATTTTCCTCTTTACACACCACTCCAGAGAAAAAAAAATTAAGACAAACAAAAAAGGTACCCAGCCATAGTACAGGCATGCACAGCATAACAACTTTTTGGTTAACAACAAACCACATATACCACAGTGGTCTCCTAAGAGTATAATACATTGTACCATGTTTTTAGTGCACCTTTTCTGTCTTTAGCTACGTAAATATTTACCATTGTGTTTCAATTGTCTACATTATTCACTACATTAACATGCTATACAGGTTGCAGCCTAAGAGCAATAGGCTAGACCATCTAAGTTTGTCTCAGTACACCCTATGATGTTTGCGCTATGAAATCACGTAACACACTCAGAACATACCTCCTTCGTTAAGCGTAGCATGACTGTGTATTAGCAAAAATCAGTGACTAAGGTTCTTTCTGAGTCCCCATGCTCTTTCTGATCTGGGTGAGCAAGGTGTAGGTATTGTCCATATACAATACATATGCATTAAAGCATTTTTTGCTCATAGTCTGAGTGGAAGTTAGGAGTAGCCTTAGGGTTTTTCCTTCATCTATTTAAAACCCATCTCCATACCCATACAGTCTGGCACTGAAAGTGTTGATGTAAAGAATACTTGAAAGAAGAAGAACCAAAAAAGAATTTTTCTTGAGTGGTGACTGGGAAAAAGGAATTCCTTAATTCAGCCTGCTGGAGTTCCTAACTTGTAAGGAAGGTGTACAAATCTGGCATAGTTAAATCGGTGATTGTTAATACTGTATTGATTTTTGTTTTTTGTTTTTTGTTGTTGTTTTTTCAAAATAATACCTAGGACTGGTCTGATTGTTTTATTTGGAATTAAGAATACCTGGTTTAGGCCACTTTGGGACGCTGAGACAGGTGGATCACTTGAGGTCAGGAGTTCAAGACCAGCCTGACCAACATGGTGAAACCCTGTCTCTACTAAAAATACAAAATTAGCCGGGCATGGTGGTGGATACCTGTAATCCCAGCTACTCGGGAGGCTGAGGCAGGAGAATTGCTTGAAACTGGGAAGCGGAGGTTGCAGTGAGCCAAGATTGTGCCATTGCACCCCAGCCTGGGCAACAAGAGCGAAACTCCGTCTCAAAAAAAAAAAAAAAAAAAAGAATCCTGGTTTAGATTGATTGCTGATAGGTTTATTTTCACTTTTAGAAATGAGTGGTGGATTGGCTCCAAGTAAGAGCACAGTGTATGTATCCAACTTGCCCTTTTCCCTGACAAACAATGACTTGTACCGGGTAAGTAAATCTTATCAAGTGACTGCTATTTGAGATACAGATAACCTTAAGCAAATAGTTCTCCTTGGCAAAATTCTTTTTTTCTTTTTCTTCTTTTTTTTTTTTTTTTAAAGACAGTCTAATTCTGTCACCCAGGCTGGAGTGCAGTGGCACTATCATGGCTCACTGCAGCCTCCTGCCCCCTCAGGTGGTACTCCCACCTCAGCCTCCCGAGTAGCTGGGAAATACAGGTGTGCGCCACCATGTCTCTACAAGCTACCTGGGCACCTAAGGTTGGAAGATTGCTTGAGCCTAGGAGGTGGAGGCAACAGTGAGCCAAGATCACACCACTGCACTCCAGCCTGGGTAACAGAATGAGACCCTGTCTCAAAAAAAAAAAAAAGAAAAAATAGAAGCTGTATTTATTGAACATTTAAGTCAAATTATATGTTAGATACTAAGGAGATGCTAAGATGTTAGGTGCTAAGGAGAAAAAATAAAGCGGGAAAGGTGGGCTATTGAATGTTAAGTTGGGAATGGAGGTGAAATTTTACACAGGGAGGTCAGGAATGCCATTATTGAGAAGGTGACTTTTGAATAACGACCTGAAACGAGTAAGAGGCACCTGTGCAAATTCTGGAGGACAAGCATTTCAGGAAAAGAGGGGTAATCTTAGGTAAGCCCACTCAAGGTGCCTTATAGGACCTATTTACATCATGGTAAGGACTCTGGCTTTCACTCTGAGTGAAACGAGAGGCCATTAGTAAGTATTATGTAGAAAACTGTACTGGCCTTCAGAACCCAGTGTTGATAACACTGCAATCCAGTTATATTACATTCCAGCATTATATAGCTTAATCATAAAACGAAAAAATTCATTATTATTGGTTGCATATACTAACACGTTCTAAAAGACTTTTTATATAATAGGAACTCTTAGTATATGGGTAATGAGCTGGAACCATAGAAATAAATGAGATTGCATAGGATAAAATAAAAGTAACAGAAGAGAGAGCCAACTATAAAGTTCCACCAACATATTAATGGTGGGCAGAGGAAGAAGACTGATAGAAATGGATTTTTCATTATAAAAGCTTTTTTTATGAGGTTTTTTTTGTTTTGTTTTTTAAATAAAGCAGTCTAAGGATCTGTCTTCTCAAACAGGGATTGCTTCGTAGGAATAACAAGGTAGAGGTGAGGGTAGAATTGGAAAAGTGCTACTCCATAACATTGATATTTGAAGCACAGGTATAGCTGGCACTATGATGGAGTTGATAGTTGCCATGGGTATACCTCAGGAACACAGCAGCTGTCCAGTGTGTATGCCTTAGATCTACCACATGTGTAGAGTGAGTTTTTTTCTCTGTGTTTACTCCATTGTCAAATTTAGGAACTGAGACAGATACATGTGACTCCAACAACAGTAAGAATATTATTCTAGTAACCAAAAAAACCATTTTTTTAGGGCCTGCCTTATAGACTGAAGGCTGAAATTTTTCATAAACTATAAAAGAATTTTGTCAACATCTGCAACCTAAAAATTTGATGTTTTCATGATTTTAAAATAAATTGTAAATATGTGGTCTTTTGTTTCAGATATTTTCCAAGTACGGCAAAGTTGTAAAGTAAGTATTCACATTAAATTTTGTAACTTCATTTAAAAGTTTATCTGAATTTGCTTCTCCATTTTTTTCAATGACAGTAAATTTTAAAAAATAAAACATACTTGATGTAACAAAGAAAATAATACTATTAACATTTTTATGACAATTTTAGTTGCTTTTCCATGTACATAAACATGTAGACAATTTTTCTTCAAGACTGTATTCCATACATTCAATTTTATTTTCTTTTTTAATTTGATATATCATAAATGTCTTTCCATGTATTATAAAGATACATCTTCATATCTAATGGTAAACAAATATTTTGGTTACTAGGAAGTGTTATCAAGTATACTATAAGTAACCTACTTTCAAATAAATAGGGGTTTTGTTTTTTTTTTTCAAATAAATAGTGTAAAATCTAATATTTCTGCATCTGACTTGCAGGATGCTATGAGACTGATAAATAGAAAACGTATTATCTTCCTTCAGAGAAAGCTTAGAGATCATTGGAAAGACTAGAAACATACAAATGGTATGGATGATAACAGGGCTGAGGGTTAGGAACAATAAAAAGAACTTGAACTCGTATTTCACTGTTTTAAATCAAGCAACTATATTATGGGGCAAAAAAGTAAAAGGATACTGTCGTCCTAACTATCTTATAACCAATATACATTCTGATATAAATTTAAAATCCCAATAATTTTGAGCATATTTCTCTTGGCTAATTTCTTCTAGTGTTCCATAAATGGATATTAAACAGTTGAAGCTCATTTGCATCTTGAAATTACTAACTTCTTTTACACTTACTTTGCTATTAAAAAATCATTATCAAAAATGCTTCTGTGTAAATTTTTGGGTGTTCAGATTTTAAAAAGTCATCGTCATCAGTCCAAACACTGGTAATGATGATGGTATGTAATACTTAAATGAGCACATATATATGCCAGGCATTGTTCTAATCTCTTTATGTGTATTATTTAATTCTCACAACTACCCTTTAAGGTAGGTACTGTTATTATCTCAATATTATAAATGATGAAACTGAAGCACACAGTAAACCTAAAGTCATCTTGCTAGCTAATGGTGGAGAAAATATTTGAATCCAACAGTGAGATTTCAGAGTCCACTCCCTTTTACCTTTTTTTTTTCTGCTTTGTCAGAATCTTTGAGTGGATCTCCATGTCAATATATAGTCCTGAACCATGAAACTGCAATGGAATTAAAGACACAGGGTGATAAGCACCTAGAAACAGGGAAGACTTTAGAGAGCCAGAGAAGGCTTACCTGAGTCAGTGTTTTTTGAGTGGAAACCTAAGGATGAGTAACAGTTAAGTAGGCAAAAATAAGGGAGGAATATTTCAGGTAGAGGGAATAGCTTGTGCAAAGGCCTTGTGGCAAAAGAAAATAAAGTGACATCAAGAAATAGAAAGAAGGCCAATGTGACTAGAGATGAGTGAGTAAGGGGGACAAAGCACAAGATGGCTCCAGAGATGGAAGCAGTTTCCTCATCTTCTTGGCCAGGTTACAAAGGTATTTGGTTTTCATTCTAAGAATATCAGGAATCATTTAAGAATTTTAAGTGAGGGGTGACATGATTTAAATTTTTTAAAGTTTATTCTGGCCTAATGTAGAAATTAGATTGGAGGGGAACAAAAGCAAATGCAACTGGGCACAGTGGCTCACACCTGTAATCCCAGTGCTTTGGGAGACCAATGTGGGGGGATCACTTGAAAGGTCAGGAGTTCAAGACCAGCCTGACCAACATGGCGAAACCCCATCTCTACAAAAAAATACAAAAATTAGCCGGCCGTGGTGGTACACACCTGTAATCCCAGCTACTTGGGAGGCGAGGCATGAGAATCACTTGAACCCAGGAGGCGGATGGAGGTGGAGGTTGCAGTGAACCGAGATCATGCCACTGCACTCCAGCCTGGGCAGAGCAAGACTCCATCTCAAAAAAAAAAAAAAAAAGAAAAAGAGAAAATGCAGTGAGACCAGTCTGAAATCTAAAACTGTAGCCCAGGGGAGAAATCTGTACTAAAATAGTACAGGTAGAGCTATAGAGACTGGTCAGATTTGAGAGGTGGTAAGATTTCAGAAATCATTATGAAGTAAAATGGGTAATACTTAGTGATATGTATAGGAAGGAAAGTGGGTAATATTTAGTGATGTGCTTACTTCGTACATAAGGACTTTGTGAACAGGAAGGAGGTGTTATGGATGACATTCAGGTTTCCCAAAATAGTGTATGCTTCATATTATGTGCTTAAATAAGTACATCATATACCTTGTATTAGGAAATTAGGTGCTACTGTCTACCTCTTTTCCCTTGCCAGAAACATGGGAGTCACAGTAGATTTGTCCTTTTAAATCTCTGGTGTAAATTTTTTTTCTGTTACCACAGAAGGTATCTCTATCAAAGTATTGTATGATAGTTGGTTTGTTGGTCTGTCTCCACCACTAAACTGTAAGCTTTCTCCTGAGGGTAAAAACTACTGTTAGTGCTTAGCACATGGGTTTGAGGCTAACAGAGTGACTGAATGACCGAATGAATGAACACATACAATGTACTCTTTTAGAAACTACTTTTCCTATTTTTTTTGTCTATTTTTCCCATTGAATATAAAGGTATATCTATCAATGAACATATTGAGGTAGGCACGTATGGATTACAGAGACAACCTTAAAGGAGTTTACATTAAAATAGATGAGATGAGGCATTTTTTATGAATAACACAATTCAGCAGAGACTAGCATAATGGAGGAGAAATGATATCCAGTTGAAGCTATTAGAAACTGACACATTGACTTGAATCCCGAAAGAATGAGGAAAATTTTAATGGGCAATGATTCAGAGGTGAAAGAAGATAGAAGCTGTGTGAACAAAGGCACAAATTTGGAGAAATACAGGCCATGCTACTGGAGCATTGAGTGGTTTCTTTTGAGTAGACTTCATAGTTTGTACGTGGGAAGGAGCAGTGAAAGATTAAGGAGATGGGAGCCAAATCATCAAGGATACTGACTGGGGGACAAAGAATAGGCAATTTACAGAACCAAAGATTTTTGAACAAAGGAATGGTGTGATTTTATTCCTTAAGTAGAAGACCACTTAGGGATATGAGAAAATTATAAGAGAAAAAATTATAAAGGAACCAATAAGAATAGACTGTTAAAACAGTAATGCCCCTATGGACAAGAAAAAAGCAGTGGAATCAGAAAAGAGGCAACAGATGAGAGATCATTAATTGAGGATGATGTAGAAAGCCAACACTTCTTTTGAAATAGTGCTTTAAAAAAAAAAAAGATAACTTTCACAAACGTTACGAAAAATTCCAAAATGTAAAGCAACTACCTTATTCAATATTTCTGTCAAAATTGGTTAAAATGTTTCCTGCATATTCTCATAACTGGTGCTTTGACGATAACCAGTCTAAATTTGAACCTTCTTACCTTGGGTGCTTGCCTCTCCTTACCTTCTAAGCCCATTGAATATACAGGTGTACCGTTTGAGAAACTAAACCATTTTTGTTGCCCATTTTTCCCTAAATTATTTCAACTTGTTCTTCTTTTAAATGAAATTGGACATCGCTTTTCTTAATGTGATGGCATCTTTTTATCAGTTTCATTCCAAAGACTATGTATGTACCTTAACCCAAACCCAAATAAAATAATTTTAATATGGGAAATGTTATGCTGAATAAAACTTCTATTTATTCACTTGTGTCCTATTATCTATTTTCCTGTAATTCAAACATGAGAAAATTACTAAGCTTTATCTTGAACATTATCTTTGTTTTAACTTTGGAAATAATTTCAAGTTTATAAAAAGTTATGACAATGTTAGGTACTAAGAACAGCAAAATATCCTTCATGTAAATTCACCTGTTATTAACATTTCCCCCATTTACTTTATCACTTGTACTCTCTCTTGCCCCGTATGTGTGGATATATACACACACAACTTGTTTTTGTGAGGTATGTAAGGGTGAATTACAAACATCATCGCCCTTTATTCCTACATACTTCAGTGTGTTATTTCCTAAAAGTAAGGATATATTTTATATAACCACAGTACAATTACCAACTTCATAAAGTTATTTTGATACAGTAGTTTTACTAAATCAACCATTCATGTTCCAATTTTGTCAGTTGACCTAATAATGTCCTGCATAGTATTTTTCCCCTCTATTAGAGGATCAGTCTAGAGTCAAGTATTGTATTGTCTTTAATTTTTCTTTTTAGGCTCCTTTAGTCTAGAACATTGTAAGGAATATATAGCCTACCCTCTTCCCCTCCCCCTCATTTTGTATGTTGCTGATGTTTCCTTGTTATTAGATCTAGTTTACATTTTCTTGGCTACTATACTGCATAGCGGATGTGTTGTTCTCAGAATACCACATCTGGAGGCAGACACTGTCAGTCTGTCCCTCAGTAGTGATAGGAATTTTGATCACACAGTCAAGGTGTTGTCTAGATTTTTTCACTGTAGACTTATTTTCCCTTTGCAATTAATAAACAATCCATGGAAGACACTCTAAGACAGTACAAGTACTCTGCTCCACATAAAAATCTCATTTTAGACTTAGCATTTGTTGATGGTTCTTGCCTGATCCAGTCTTTACCATGATTGTTGCCAATTGGTGATTTTTCCAACTCCAGCATTTCCTCTACATTCACCAGTCATCCCTTGGCATTCTGCTGTAAGCAAGAGCCTTCCCTCCCATCTCCTCCACTTATTTACTGGTCTATTATCAGTAAGAATTGTAAATTCCTACCTTCTCTGTGGCCTATAATTTATTACTGTAATGAATTGTTTTGGTGCTCAAATTGTCCTTGATTTGGCCAGTGGGAGCTCCTTCCAGCTGGCTGCTGTATTCTTGGCCCCATCATTCATTCATTCATTCATTCATTCCTCTCTCTCTCTCTCTCTCTCTCTCTCTCTCTCTCTCTCTCTCTCTGTCTCACTTGCTCACTCACTTTTGCACTCTCTTACTTTCTGGTGTAAGATGTTCCAAGCTCCTCTTGTACCTGCCCTGCTCTAGCCTTTGAATCAGCTATTTCTCCAAAGAGCCCTGGTGAACATTGTTTTTAAACTATGTTAATTGACATAGGGTGAGCAAGGGCCTTCAGGACTAGGGTTGTGGATGGGGCAAGAGAAAGAGCAGGCTCTGTGCTGTCATAACTCTCCTTATCACTCAGGTACACCCTAGTAGGTGGTATGGCTGAAAACCACAGAACTGGAGATTCTTTTTCCCTAAAGATTGGGGTCTCACTGTGTTGCCTAGGCTGTTCTCAAACTCTTGTTCAGGCATCCTCCTGCCTCTGTCTCCCAAGTAGCTGGAACTACAGGTGCGCACCACCACACCCAGCTCTGAAGATTTTTTTTTTTTTTCTTATTTTTCTGAAGATTCTTTAAAAGAATATTAAGAATATACTTTGATTCTAACACTTAAAAAAATAAGTAAATCATTTTACTTTTTGTGTAAAGTATACCTTTATTTTGTTTTGTTTTGCAAGCTGAGGGAGTTAGTATGGAAGAGGGATTATGGTTACTCCTTAAGATTTCATTGTCTCTGTAATCTCTTTACTTCACCCTTCAATCTCTGATTAACTCCTAATCATAGGTGTGCTCACTTGTGTTAAATCAGTATCACCCTTTCCCATTTCTATGCTTGATATCCCTTGACTTTGAAGAGATAGCTGATTTTTCAAATGTATTAATTTATCTTATAAATTTTTCATTTAGCCCTTTTTAAAATGAATGTTTCAAGTATTAATACCTGTTTTGTTTATTGCTGCCTCATTTTTAACTATTTGTTTATGCTTTAAGGGTTACCATAATGAAAGATAAAGATACCAGGAAGAGTAAAGGGGTTGCATTTATTTTATTTTTGGATAAAGACTCTGCACAAAACTGTACCAGGGCAATAAACAACAAACAGGTAAGCTATTCATCTCCATCGAGGTTTTTAGCCCCAAAGTCTTTATGCTCATCCAGGCCAAAAATGTGGGGATATAGTGGATCATCAGGTCCAATAGATATCTGTAGATTCTTAAGATAGATCTAACTTATGGAAAGAAAAGAGGTCAAACTGTACTGGGTTCTCAAAACATTGGTGGAATCTCAGGAATAAGAATACTACAGAATAGAATTTATCATACCTAAGTGACAATTGCTAAAAAATCAAAATAAACTAGAATTGAAGATTTGAGAAAATTGATTAAATAATTAATTTTAGATTTCAATGAAATACATTCTACATTTACAGTTTTCTCTTGTTTAGTTATTTGGCAGAGTGATAAAAGCAAGCATTGCTATTGACAATGGAAGAGCAGCTGAGTTCATCCGAAGGCGAAACTACTTTGATAAATCTAAGTGTTATGAATGTGGGGTAAGTAAACCTAAAACTTAATGTAACTTTCCATAGTTTAAGATACTTTTCACGTCAGTCTTTTATTTTTGCTCACCAAAACTTCTGACTGGCTGAACCAGGTTATGAAAATGCTTTATTTTTTAATATTTATTTTTTTGAGACAGGGTTTTCCTCTGTCACCCAGGCTGGAGTGCAGTGATGCAATCACAACTCACTGCAGCCTCCACCTCCTGGGCCCAGGTGATCGTCCCACCACAATGTCCAAGTAGCTGGGACCACAGGCATGCACCATCACACCCTGCTTAATTTTTTAATTTTTTTGTAGAGGCAGGTTGTTCCTATGTTGCCCAGGCCAATCTCAAACTCCTGGGCTCAAGCAGTCCTCCCACCTCAGCCTCCCAAAGTGCTACAGTTACAAGTGTTAGCCACTGTGCCTGGCCTAGTTGTTTCACTTAGGGACTCTAAACTCATCAAAGTAAATTCAGTTGAAATGCACTGTGTAAAGATAACCTGAGTTGGGTAATACAAAGTGGTGTTTTCTCTAGTTCCTAAATCTTTGAAAATCACTAGTTTTAAAAGTGTTAGACTGATTATTTATGTCACTGTCTTGCAAGATTTTAGTAACTCATAAATTTTTGTTAATAGGATATTGCCTGTTTCTGTACCAGTTTTTAAGTTCAATAGCAACATTATCATGTGACCTTATCCACTATGGGATATTGTGTTTTGAAGTTTTTAATTTTTTCCTATTAGTATTGCTAGTGTTTTATAACTGAACTATCCTCACATTTTCTTCTTTGGTTCTCTTCATGATCTGTCATTATCCATTTAAAGTTTTGGTGATGAGGAGGAAAAGACAGCCATAGAATAATTTTGTATAAGATCTGTATTGGTACCAAGAGAATTTTAGTCTGGTTCTCACAGGTGTAAGTTTGTAAAATGACCATATAAAATACTTAAGAAACAGGCCTGGCACAGTGGCTCATGCCTGTAATCCTAGCACTTTGGGAAGCTGAGGTGGGTGGATCACTTGAGGTCAGGAGTTCAAAAGCAGACTGACCAACATGGTGAAACCCCGTCTCTACTAAAAATACAAAAAAATTAGCCAGGTGTGGTGGCAGGCACCTGTGATCCCAGCTACTTGGAAGGCTGAGGCAGGAGAATCACTTGAACCCAGGAAGCAGAGGTTGCAGTGAGCCGAGATCACTCCACTGCACTCCAGCCTGGGCGACAGAGCGAGACTCCATCTCAAAAATAAAAATAAAAATAAAATACTTAAAAAACAGAGTCGAGAGGTAGTAATGGGGAGCTGGGGAGAGAATCATGGAGAGATACCATCCTGGCTACAAAATCACATGGAAGATGCAAGGAAATGGCTTGAGGTCCTCTACCCCACTGTCACTCCCCATACCCCCCACAAAAAAGATAACTAAATAAACAGACTGACGGATGAATGAATAGAAAGAGTGAGCAAGCAGTCGCTTGGATACATACTGATTCTGTCAATTCCTATGATTCTGAAACCTCTTAAGTAAACACTTTAGAAACTTTTCCAAAGTTCTGAGTTTTGTAAAAGAAAGAAAGGGAGGGAGGGAAGGTAGTTACATTCAGATTGGTTTATATCTTCATATTCACAGTGAATATTAAGTTATCTGAGAAATCCTAGATGAATCTGTTAATTGGTTCCTTTTGGTATATGGATCCATAGAGTTGTTATTTTTTTATATTTTTATATTTAATTTCCCTCCCTCCAAAAAACCTATTTATATTTACTTAGCCTGGTTTTTCTAAAGTTATTTCATTAAATCCTTTTTAGTATGGGATATGTTAATATGTTTTGCTATAATATTATTCCAAAACACAGTTTCAGATATGCTTCTCTAACTATATTTTCTCAGCAGCTCATTAACAGTAAGTAACCTCTCTTAGGTTGGGCCATGTCCTAGGTATACAAAGTGCACAGTCTGTCTGCTCTGTCAAATATACTGGAAAAGCATGATTATTGTTCCCTTCTATTGTTCTAACCTTGGCTCAGTCCCCACACCCTACCCTGACATACCTCTTAAATGGAATTGTAGTGAGCTGATGTCCAGATTATAGTTGAGCTCTTATGTTTTACAAGTCAATGTTCTAGCTAAGTAGGAATAATAGCCTAGTCCAGCATTGTCAAATGAGAATATAATGCAAGCCACGTATGTTACTAAGTCTTCAGAAATCCAATGTGTATTTTACCTTTACACTACATATCAATTCAGACAAGTTCTCAATAGCCACATTGGCTGGCTAGTGGCTACTGTAATTGGATAGTGCAACTGTAGTCAGCATATGAAAGGGAAAAAACGAAAGTAATTCATAGGAAAAGTGAGGAAGAAATTTTCCATTTGTTTTTTGTTTTTTTGTTTGTTTTTTGAGACAGGGTCTTGCTCTGTTGCCCAGGCTGGCGTGAAGTAGCACAATCTCGGCTCACTGCAGTCTCTGCCTCCCGGGTTCAATCAATTCTTGTGCCTCAGTCTCCTGAGTAGCTGGGATTACAGGCGCGTGCCACCACGCCCAGCTAATTTTTGTGTAGTTAGTAGAGACAGGGTTTTTCCATGTTGGCCAGGCTGGTCTTCAGCTCGCTTCCTCAGGTGACCCGTCCGCCTCAGTCTCCCAGTGCTGGGATTATAATCCCAGCAATCCCAGTGCTGGGATCCCAGCGCTGGGATTACAGGCTTATAATCCACCATGCCTAGCCCAAAAGAGTTTTTTTTTTTTTTTTTTTTGAGACGGAGTCTCGCTGTGTTACCCAGGCTGGAGTACAGTGGCACAATCTCTGCTCACTGCAAGCTCCGCCTCCCGGGTTCACGCCATTCTCCTGCCTCAGCCTCCAAGTAGCTGGGACTACAGGCGCGCACCACCACGCCCGGCTAATTTTTTTGTATTTTTAGTAGGGATGGGGTTTTACTGCATTAGCCAGGATGGTCTCGATCTCCTGACCTCGTGATCCACCCGCCTCGGCCTCCCAAAGTGCTGGGATTACAGGCTTGAGCCACCGCGCCCGGCCCAAAAGAGTATTAAGCAACATATTGGAAATTAACAGGAATAGTTTTATCCTCATTTTATCAGTAACTTAAGATGTTTACATTTAGGGTAAATGATCCATTTAAGTTTTGATTTTTTTTTTTTTTTTTTTTTTGAGACGGAGTTATTTGCTCTGGTCACCCAGACTGGAGTGCAGCGGCACGATCTCACCTCACTGCCACCTCCACCTCCTTGGTTTAAGCAATTCTCCTACCTCAGCCTCCTGAGTAGCTGGGGCTACAGGTGTGTGCCACTACGCCCAGCTAATTCTTTTTTTGTTTGTTTTTTAGTAGAGACGGGGTTTCACCATTTTGGCCAGTCTGGTCTCGAACTCCAGACCTCAGGTGATCCACCCGCCTCAGCTTCCCAAAGTACTGGGATTACAAGCGTGAGCCACCACACCTGACCGAACTGTTTTATATCTTGAATTTTGAGATTTAAATGTTTGAGAGAAGAGTACTACTTCTACTCTTAGTAAAACCACTAAATAGTCCTAAATGTTAATTTTAACTGAGAGGTACAATATCACCTTCTAAATAGTAAAGTACTGGGTTTTATCATTAATGTCTTTCTATGTGGTCCCAGTATGGGAATATTCCTTTTTAAATTCGAAAACCTTTTAGTAAGGCCGGGTGCGTGACTCACACCTGTAATCCCAGCACTTTGGGAGGCCAAGGCGGGTGGATCACGAGGTCAGGAGATCGAGACCATCCTGGCTAATATGGTGAAACCCTGTCTCTACAAAAAATACAAAAAAAAATTAGCCGGGCATGGTGGCGGGTGCCTGTAGTCCCAGCTACTCGGGAGACTGAGGCAGGAGAATGGTGTGAACCCAGGAGGTGGAACTTGCAGTGAGCCTAGATCGCGCCACTGCACTCCAGTCTGGGCGACAGAGCAAGACTCCATCTCAAAAGAAAAAAAACCTTTTAGTATTAGAGTACCAGGCAAGATTTTGTAAATAACAAATATGGTATTTTTTCTTTCCTTTTTAATGGGAAACAAAAGGAAAGTGGACACTTAAGTTACGCCTGTCCGAAAAATATGCTTGGAGAACGTGAGCCTCCAAAGAAGAAAGAAAAAAAGAAAAAAAAGAAAGCTCCTGAACCAGAAGAAGAAATGTATGTATATTATTCTTACTAAATACATTATCATGTTGCTTTTGTCTTTTGGTTGGTTGCTTTTGCCTATTGGTTGGTTACATTCCAATTTGTTTTTCTTTATTTAAGTGAGGAAGTAGAAGAAAGTGAAGATGAAGGGGAGGATCCTGCTCTTGACAGCCTCAGTCAGGCCATAGCATTCCAGGTATTGTTCTTTTAAAAGGCATCATGCAATAGCTGACTGGGTTTATAGTCCTTGCTTACTTCATTGATCACCTCATGGCAACCTCTCTTTTTCCCCTAACCTCCTAAGCCTTAGGAGACAAGCTGTTTCTCTGAGGTAGTGTGAATGAAAAATTCCCATTGGTTCTTCCTAGATTTTTAAGGGCCCCACAACACTTACTATCTTAATCTTTTTTCATTAAAAAAATGAGCAGAACTATTTACTCAAAGTGAGTATAGCCCAACAGAAAAGATTTTTTTTAGAAATTGCCTAGGATAATTTTGAGTAAGATTGTGAGATGGGACAGAACTCAGGGGAAGGGAGCAGATCTTATTGTCTGCATGGACTGGGAGGGTGGGAAGTAATGGGATTTGTGGTATGTTTTTGCCATGTTTTGAATTAACGAACCATAAATAATATTAAACAGGTTATTGGTTTTGTTTTGTTTTTTGAATCACAGCAAGCCAAAATTGAAGAAGAACAAAAAAAATGGAAACCCAGTTCAGGAGGCCCCTCAACATCAGATGATTCAAGACGCCCAAGGATAAAGAAAAGCACATATTTCAGTGATGAGGAAGAACTTAGTGATTAAAATCTTGCCCTAGCACAGTAATAAAAATCAAGATTTGTTAATAACAATCTTGAAGAGCTAATTTTAATAAAAATAAGAAAAGTTAGTACTATCATGTTAATACTATTATTGGTCTCCCAAGAAAAAAGATATTTTAAAAATTTATTTGAAAAGTTCATTATAAGGGCTTTATTCATGCCTGATTTGTTTACATGAGGACTTCTGAAATTAATCCTTAAAACTGAAACTTCCTGAAGACCGAAAAGTTGAATGATTTATTGTTACTTATGTTAATAAACTTTTCAAGAGAATTTTGTCTTTAAATATGGGTGTTTTGTCATCATATTTCTTGTAGCTTTATCCCAATCTGGATAAATTGTAAATACCTATAAAATAAATTGTATATACCTATAAAATATAGTCATATAGCTCTAAAAGGCTTAAAATCAAACACAGGTGTTACTTGTCTGCCCTACCCATAGCACCAAATTCCATTCCCTAGAAGAAACTACTCATATGTGCACACGTGTTGTTAAATAAAATACATATATTTCTGTCAATAAAAAAATAAAGGAGAATTATTCAATCTCTTATACTTCTACCTTCCTCAATCTTCCCAATGTGGCTGTGTTAAAAATTGGGGGGAAATCCATACATATATTTTTTAATGACCATGTAAATAGTTTTCACTTCTGAGCCAAGGAGTATGCTATGATTACATTTTTCCTAGAGTTAATAGTTGTCTATTTTTTTCCATGTATCGTCTTTGTATTTATGACTAAATCTTCCCATTCTGTCTGCAGGTGGTTATATGGGAGTGGGATTAGCCTTTAATTTTCTACTTTGTATATTTCTATATTGTTTAACTTTGTAAGAATATCCATTAATTACTTTTTAACTAGTAAAAGCAATAAAAATAAGTTAACACTATTATGGTAATACTATTATTGTCATCCCAAGAAAAAATATATTAAAAAGAGATTTGAAAAGTTCATTATAAAAGCTTTATTTGTGTTTCCACTTTGAAAACTACAAAGTGTTAACCACCCATCAGCAAAGAATCTTCCAGATCACAGCAAGACAGAATGATTGAATGCAGTACTCAACCATCTGTTTGGCCATTAGTCAAATACAACAGTTTTGGGTTTTTGGTTTTTTTTTTTTTAATTTTTATTTATTTATTTATTTATAAAACGGAGTCTCACTCTGTTGCCCAGGCTGGAGTGCAGTGGTGCGATCTCAGCTCACTGCAACCTCCACCTCCCCATTTCAGACGATTTTCTTGCCTCAGCCTAAGTAACTGGGATTACAGGCACACACTACCACATCCAGTTAATTTTTGTATTTTTTTAGTAGAGATGAGGTTTCACCATGTTGGTCAGGCTAGTCTCAAACTCCTGACCTCATGATCCACCTGCCTCGGCCTCCCAAAGTGCTGGAATTACAGGCGTGAGCCACCATGCCTGGCGTACAGTTTTAAAGCAAAGAAAAAAATTGGGAAAAGATTTGCCACAAATTTAAGTTTCTATGAATACCTGAAGACAGACTCCAGTAGGAAATAAATTAGTGACAAATAGAGTATTTAGAAGATAAAATAGGCCAGGTGCAGTGACTCATAACTGTAATCCCAACACATTGGGAGGCCAAGACAGGAGGACTGCTTGAGGCCAGGAGTTTGAGCCCCAGCCTGGGGAAAATAAGGAGACTGTCTTTACAAAAAATAAAATTAGCCACTCGCACCTGTAGTCCTAGATACTTGGGAGGCTGAAGCGGGACAACCTGGGAAACAGCATGATCCTGTCTTTAAAAAAAAAAATTTTTTTTAAAGTAAAAAAAAAGTTTATCATTACTTATCAAGGAAATCTGTTACAACCAGGAATACATCAAAATTTACCTAATTAAGAAAAAAAACTTCATTGTTGGTGAGGATGACATTAAGAGCACTTGTGGTATTGTATACTGGCCCTGAATCAATTCTGAAGGGTAATTTAACAGTAAATATCAAACGTTAAGTATGTTCTATTTTTTGAACTAGAAATTACATTATATTTTATCCTAGGGTTCTAATCAGAAATGCAGGTATTTATGTACAAACATATATTATTTAAAATTCAAAACAAATAATTGTCAGCTGGGCACGGTGGCTCACATCTGTAATCCCAGCACTTTGGGAGGCCAGGGCAGGCAGATCACTTGAGGCCAGGAGTTTGAGACCAGCCTGGCCAACATAGCGAAACCCCATCTGTACTAAAAATGCAAAAGTTAGCCAGCCACGGTGACACACACCTGTAATTCCAGCTACTCAGGAGACTGAGGCACAAGAATCGCTGGAACCAGAGAGGCAGAGGCTGCAATAAGCCAAGATCGCGCCACTGCACTCCAGCCCTGGGTGACAGAGTGAGACTCTGTCTCAAAAAAAGAAAGAAAAAGAATCATCAACAGCAAACTAAAGCATGATGCATTTGCAATAATAGATTATTAGGAAGCATTAAAATGTTTCAAAGAATTTTTAATTGTATGAAAAAACATTCCAGATATAATGTCAAGTGTAAAACACTTGTTATATATGGATACATATCTACATACGGAAGGGGGAAATGCGTACTGCTAAAGGAGCAATGCAGAGTGGTTCAGAGGATGCTCTTTTTTTTACTGATTAAGGAAATTCTTTTTTGTTTTTTGAGATGGAATCTTGCTCTGTCACCCAGACTAGAGTGCAGTGGCACAATCTCTGCTCACTGCAAGCTCCGCCTCCCGGGTTCACGCCATTCTCCTGCCTCAGCCTCCTAAGTAGCTGGGACTACAGGCGCCTGCCACCAAGTCTGGCTAATTTTTTGTATTTTTAGTAGAGACGGGGTTTCACTGTGTTAGCCAGGATGGTCTCGATCTGACCTCGTGATCCACCCGCCTCGGCCTCCCAAAGTGCTGGGATTACAGGCGTGAGCCACCGCGCCCAGCAGAGAGTATGCTCTTTTTTTGACAGATACACTTAGGTTCCTATGGCCATGTTGCCACTTAAAACTGCTGATCGTAGGTAATTTACTTAACCTGAGTTATATGAAAATGAAGAAGGTTAAAGCAACACAGAAGGACAAATATTGTATGATACCACTTACATGAGGCACCTGGAATAAGCAACATAGAGACAGAAAATAGAGCTTACCAGGGTCTGAAGGGAGGTTAAAAGTTGGGGGTAGTTATTTAATGCATACAGTTTCTGTTTCAGTTGATGAAAAGTTCTGGAAATGGCTAGTGGTGATGGTTGCTCAATACTGTGAATGTACCTAATGGCACTAAGTTGTACATGTAAAAATGGGTAAAATGGGCCGGGCGTGGTGTCTCATGCCTGTAATCCTAGCAGTTTGGGAGTCTGAGGCAGGCAGACTGCCTGAGCTCAGGAGTTTGAGACCAGCCTGGCCAACAGGGTGAAACCCCGTCTCTACTAAAATAGAAAAAAATAGCCGAGTGTGGCAGTGTGCGCCTGTAGTCTCAACTACTCAGGAGGCTGAGGCAGAAGAATTGCTTGAACCCAGGAGGCGGAGGTTGCAGTGAGTCACGATCATGCCACTACACTCCAGCCTGGGCGACAGAGCAAGACTCTGTCTCAAAAAAAAAAAAAAAAAAAAAAAGGTAAATTTTATGTGATGTATATTTTATCACACACGCACACAAAAAAAAAACATGTGCCTCAAGTGACAGGACTGCATAGAAAAAAATGTGCAAACATAACTAAAAATTTTTTGTAAAGTGTAATTAGGCCACCAAGCCCTCCCCACAGCCCACCAAGTCATGCTGAACCATCACACCTGCAAGCCCCTTCCTTGTGGTCTACGTCCAGAATAATATTAAGATAGGTTTCCCACTGCAGGCAAGGGATTGGAGGGGTCCTTCCCCAGGAGAAAATACACACAGCTTGAGATATTCGCCCTAAAGAAAATGTTCAGTAATAAAGACCTCCAAGTTAATATGTCCAAAGCAACGCTAGTGAAATATGCTTTAATCAGGTTTTCAGTGCTTCACATTCAAATATGAACAGACACATAAGCATCAACAAACATTTGAGGAAAGCCTGTAATACAACAGAAACCCAAACAAGCATACCACAAAAGAGAGCTTTAAGAACAATTCTGGCTTTGAAAATCTATCTATCCCCTACGGTTTCAGAAAAAGAGACTGTGAACCTGTGATGAACTTGGCAGTTTCTTTTTTTTTTTTTTTTTTTTTTTTTTTGAGATGAAGTCTCGCTCTGTCACCAGGCTGGAGTGCAGTGGTGCAGGTGCAATCTCGGCTCACTGCAACCTCTGCCTCCTGGGTTCAAGTGATTCTCCTGCCTCAGCCTCCTGAGTAGCTGTGACTACAAGCGTGCACCACCACCACCACACCCGGCTAATTTTTGTATTTTTAGTAGAGATGGGGTTTCACCATGTTGGCCAGGATGGGTCTCGACCTCCTTACCTCATGATCTGTCCACCTTGGCCGCCCAAAGTGCTGGGATTACAGGCATGAGCCACCGTGCCAGGCCTGTTTTTGTTTGTTTGTTTGTTTGTTTGTTTAGAGTTTCACTCTTGTTGCCCAGGCTGCAGTGCAATGGCATGATCTCAGCTCACTGCAACCTCCACATCCTGGATTCAAGTAATTCTCCTGCCTCAGCCTCTTATGTAGCTGGGATTACAGGTGTGTGCCATCATGCCCAGCTAATTTTGTATTTTTTTAGTAGAGATGGGGTTTCACTGTGTTGGTCAGGCTGATTTCAAACTCCTGACCTCAATTGATCCATCTGTCCTGGCCTCCCAAAGTGCTGGGATTACAGGCGTGAGCCACTGTGCCTGGCCAACTTGGTAGTTTCTAATAAGTACTTGTCTAGCAGAGAATGCCCCTCTTGCCCTTCTTGCTGGATATGACTAATGGTTTTTTTTTTTTTTCCTTCTGCAGTCATTTACTCATTTGCTTTTTTGACTAGATGCCTTATTCTGAAATTGTCAATTACAGTTTTCAGAGTATCATGAAATTCAATTATGCCCACATAGGACATTTATAAATTCTGCATGTTAATTTATTCCTTTGTTTTATAAGCTATAAGTGTGTGTATATATGTGCTCTACAGCCAGGTGTGGTGGCATGCACCTGTAGTCCCAGCTCCTGGAGAGGCTAAGGTGGGAGGTTCCCTTGAGCCCAGGAATTTAAGTCCAGCTGGGCAACAGAGTAACACCTTGTCTCTAAAAAACAAATAAAATTGAATTTAAGTAATATTTTTGGCAGGGTGTGGTGGCTCATGCCTGTAATCCCAGCACTTTGGGAGGCCAAGGCAAGAGGATCTCTTGAAGCCAGGAGTTCAAGACAGCCTAGGCAGCAAAGTGAGACCCTGACTTTATAAAAATAAAAAATAACTTTTTTAAATTAAAAAAATAAAAACTATGTTTTAAATTCTTAAATATTAAAACCTTGATTACCATACCTAGAAAAGTACTTGAAAGCTTTACATAGAATATGCCATAGATCAGTAACTTAGGTTCAGTCATTGATGGAGGACTGGAAACCTAATTTTTAAAGTGGGGAGGAAACTATTGGATCATATAACTAAGCCATCCAGCTTCAGAAATGGATAAAAGAGATAAAAATGTAATTAGAAATATCTTTTTCTTTGTCTTACCACTGCTTTCCTCTGTACTTCCTTTATTTCTCAACAAGCTTTCTTCATATGATGGTAGAGATAACCATCAGTATCTCTAAAACTAAGAATCCCAACAAAGAAAACCCCTTTCCCAATGGTCCCAGCAAAAGTTCCTGATTGGCTAGGTCTCTGTCACAGTCCCCATTCCTGGAAATAAGGAGTAGAGTCAGTCCCACCCAAACTACATAGAGTGAAAGTATTCCTGTGCAACGCAGTATCTATCTTCAGTTTGGAATCAATATGGAAATTACCCTGTCAAAAGAATCTTAAGCTTAAAACCCTCCTTTCAACATTTCCAAGGGCAGAACACTGAGACAGCTGAGCAGAACACACAAAGAAAATAAAGATTCAGGCCGGGCGCAGTGGCTCACGCCTGTAATCTCAACAGTTTGGGAGGCTAAGGCAGGTGGATCACCAGAGGTCAGGAGTTCGAGACCAGCCTGACCAACATAGTGAAACCCTGTCTCTACTAAAACAACAAAATTAGCCAGGTGTGGTGGCGCATGCCTGTAATCCCAGCTACTTGGAAGGCTGAGGCAGGAGAATTGCTTGAACCCAGGAGGCAGAGGCTGCAGTAAGCTGAGATCACGCCACTGCACTCCAGCCTGGGCAACAGAGTGAGACTCTGTCTCAAAAAAAAAAAAAAGAAAAAGAAAGAAAGTGAAAAACTCCTTGGAAAGCAATTTGATAAGCACTATTACTTAAACTAACAACATGAACAGTTGCAGTCAGACTGAGCCCTCAGTCCAGAGAATGGGCTTAAGCCATTGTCAATTTTTTTTTTAAACACTGCATTTATAAGACCCAAATTTTAAGAATCCTTATATACTACTATAGATAAAGACAACCAGTTAATAATTTTAGTTAAGCTATGGCACCTAGAAGAAATAAGCAGACCAGAAACATAAAAGCTTTTATAGAAGGCAGATTCCTTTCTGGCATGTTGCACTTTTCATCAGCACATCTTTGCAAGATGCATGGTTTCATGTGAAACACATAATCTTCTTTTCAAAGAGATGGTATAGTTTGGTTAGAGCTTCATAAGTATATTTAAGCTAAGTTAAATACTAAAAATGGCTTTTAACAAATTACCTGAAAGACAAATTATATCACATATTTAGCACTATGTTTAAGGCACTGTTCTAAACACATTATAAATATAAAATAATGGAATCCCTTTTAGGTATTGTTTTCATCATTATACAGATGACAGAACTAAGGCACAGAGAGGCAAAGTAATTCACCCAAAGCCACAAAGTCAGTAAGTAGCATGATGAGGTTTTAAATGCAGGGTACAATGTATGTTATTTTGGAGATGGATACACAAAAAAGTCCTATGCATGACTTACCAAAAATAAATAAATAAATAAAATATAAAAATAAAGGAAAAGCCTGGGCAGGTGGCTCACACCTATAATCCCAGCACTTTGGGAGGTCGAGGCGGGCCAATCACCTGAGGTCGGGAGTTCGTGACTAGCCTGACCAACATGGGAAAGCCCCATCTCTACTAAAAGTAGAAACTTAGCCGGGCACATGCTTGTAATCCCAGCTACTTGGGAGGCTGAGGCAGGAGAATCACTTGAACCAGGGAGCTGGAGGTTTCAGTGAGCCAAGATCGGGCCATTGCACTCCAGCCTGGGCAAAAAGAGTGAAACTCTGTCTCAAAAAAAACAAAAAAGAAAAAAAGAAAAGCCCTGACTTCACCATCACTAAATATATACATGTAACACTTGTACCCCATAAATTTATACAAAGACAATTTTTTAAAAATAAGAGAAATAAAGCCAAGCAAACTTGCTCTAGAGTCAATATGCTATCTCTATGCTATGATGCTTCTCTCAAAAAGTACTCAAATGATATGACTGGCTGGGCTCACACCTGTAAACCCAGCACTCTGAGAGGCCGAGGGGGATAGATCACCTCAGGTCAGGAGTTCAAGATCAGCCTGCCCAACATGGCGAAACCCTATCTCTACTAAAAATACAAAAATTAGCCAGGCATGGTGGCATTCACCTGTAGTCCCAGCCACCCAGGAGGCTGAGGCAGGAAAATCACTTGAATCCAGGAGGCAAAGGTTGCAGTGAGCAGAGATCGTGCCACTGCACTCCAACCTGGGTGACAGAGCGAGACTCCGTCTCAAAAAAAAAAAAAAAAAAAAAAAAATTATAGTACTGACTTATCAACTAGGAGATGGTGGTTTTAAATTTCATTTTACATGCATAAGAATAACAATTTGTTTTATTCCATCTTAAAGAATTTTCACAGGTAGAAGTATTCTTGGAATAACCAACAAATTTTAAAGTTAAAAGAGTAATATATTATGCCCTAGTGCTTTCTTTAAAAAAATTAAAAATAATTTCCACTTGGAAGTTTAATGAGATCTCAGACTTATCTGTCCAAAACTGAACCCCTGGTCTTCCAAACCAGCTATACTCCCACCTTTTCCTATTTCTGTTTGGTTTCGCTTTGAGACAGTCTCACTCTGTTGCTCAGGCTGGAATGCAGTGGCTCACTGCAGTCTTGACCTCCCAGGTTCAAGTGATCCACCCATTTCAGCCTCCCAAGAAGCTGGGACTACACGTGTGTGCCACCACTCCCAGCTAATTTTTTTTTTTTTTTTTTTCCTGTAGAGGTGAGGCCTCCCTACGTTGCCTGGTCTTGAACTCCTGGGCTCAAGCAATCCTCCCACCTCAGCCTCCCAAAGTGCTGGGATTACAAATGTGAACCACCACACCTGGCTTCCATTTCTGTTAATGTTAACTCCATTAGCTCAGGCCAAAGAATTTGGAGTTATCCTCGTTTCCTCTTTTTTTTTTTTTTTTTTTTTTTTTTTGAGACAGAGTCTCGCTGTGTCATCCAGGCTGGAGTGCAATAGCACGATCTCGGCTCACTGCAACCTCCACCTCCTGGGTTCAAGCGATTCTCCTGCCTCAGCCTCCCAAGTAGCTGGGACTACCTGTGCCTGCCACCACGCCCAGCTAATTTGTTTTGTATTTCTTTTAGTAGAGATGGGGTTTCACTATGTTGGCCATGCTGGTCTTTAACTCCTGACCTTGTGATCCGCCTGCCTTGGCCTCCCAAAGTGCTGGGATTACAGGCATAAGCCACCGCACCAGGCCGTCTCCTCTCGTTTTCTAACACCCCCACATCTAAGTCACAAGCTCTTGGCTCTGTCTTTAAAATATGTTCAGATATATGAAGTTAATCTACTGCAATCACCTTGGCCCACAACACCATCTCACTAGAATTACTGCAATTGCCTTTTTTTTTTTTTTTTTTAAAGACAGAATCTCGCTCTATCGCCAGGCTGGAGTGCAGTGGTACAATCTCAGCTCACTACAACCTCCAACTCCCTGGTTCAAGGGATTCTCCTGCCTCAGCCTCCCAAGTAGCAAGGATTATAGGCATGCGCCACCATGCCCAGCTAATTTTTGTATTTTTAGCCACTGTACCCCACCTGCAGTTGCCTCCTAAGTACTCTGCATAGAGCTGCCAGAGTGATCCTTTTAAAAGTAAGACAGGCCAGGCACGATGGCTCATGCCTGTAATCCCAGCACTTTGGGAGGCCGAGGTGGGTGGATTACCTGAGGTCAGGAGTTCAAGACCAGCCTGGCCAATGTGACGAAACCCCATCTCTACTAAAAAAATATAAAACTTAACCGGGTGTGGTGGTGGGTGCCTGTAATTCCAGCTACTGGGGAGGCTGAGGCAGAAGAATCGCTTGAACCTGGGAGGCAGAGGTTGCAGTGAGCTGAGATCACGCCATTTCACTCCAGCTTGGACAACAACAGCGAAACACTATCTCAAAAAAGGTAAGACAGACGTAACCCTCCGCTCAAAGTCTCCCCTGGCTTTTCATCTTCCTCAGAGTTAAAGCTAAAGTTTTAACAATGACCTAGATACATAAGGTCCCAAAAGAAGGGCTCTGTGTCTCTCATCTCATCACCTACAATTCACCTCCTAGGTTAGTTTACTGTAGCCACTCTGGCCTCCTTACTGTCTCTCACATTCAACAGGCAGGCACCCACCTGAGAACTTTTGCAATAGATACTCTGTCAGTTTGAGCATTCTTCCTCCTGGTTTGTTTTCCTCCCTCCCGTCCTCCTTCCCTCCTCCCTCACTCCTTCACTCTTCCTTCCCTCCTTCCCTCCTCCCTTCCTCCTTCTTTCCTCCTTCTTTCCTCCTTTCTTCCTTCCGCCTTCCTCCTTCCTTCCCCACCATGCCCCACTATCCTGTACCCATATAAACCCCAAACCCTAGAATCGGATGAGGAGATGACAGGACAACCAGATGAACAGCAGAACGACATGGCAGAGAAAGAGAAGAGAAGGAACATCTGAATGACAAGAGGAGTTCTGCTGGGGGTGGTTGGACAGGAGTTCAGCAGCTGGACAGCCAAACTCCAGTGGGAGATCATCGTCCCACTCCATCCCCACTTCTGGCTCCCCATCCATCCCACTGAGAGCCACCTCCACTGCTCAATAAAACCCCTGCATTCAGGGGTGTTCATGTGTGACCTGATTCTTCTGGGATGCTGGACAAGAGCCTGGGATATAGAGAGCTGTCACACTGGCCCTGTGCCCTTGCAGAAAGGCAGAGGATCCACTGAGCTGGTTAACACTGAAGTTGTCCACGGACCGCAAGGCCAAAAGGGCACACTGTAACACACACCCACTTGGGCTCCTGCACCTGTCTGTGTGCTCCCTTTCCTATAAAGGGTTTAGCCATGGCAGTGACTGAACAGATGAGCCACACCCCTGTCGCATGTCCTGTGAGGGGGGTCAGATAATTCTCCAGTTTCATCTGGGGGCTTGTCCAGGATACAATTGAAGAATGGTGAGCTGAAATGTGATACTAGGCTGGCCACAGTGGCTCACACCTTTAATCCCAGCACTTTGGGAGCCTAGGTGGGCGGATCACGAGGTCAGGAGATTGAGACCATCCTGGCTAACATGGTGAAACCCCATCTCTACCAAAAATACAAAAAAATTAGCCAGGATTGATGGCGGGTGCCTATAGTCGCAGCTACTCCAGAGGCGGAGGTAAGAGAATGGCGCGAACCTGGGAGGCGGAGCTTGCAGTGAGCCGAGATCGCACCACTGCACTCCAGCCTGGGGCACAGAGGGAGACTCTGTCTCCAAAAAAAAAAAAAAAAAAAAAAGTGAAACTGTCAGATCTGCCTCTTTTCCAAGACCCTGCCACCCCTGTCTTTCCTGCTCTGTTTCCCTCCACGGAGGTCTAGTTGCCTAGTTGACACATGGGACTGGAGTAAAGCTCTAGGGCAACCGAAGGCATTTTTGCTGGAAGATCCCAAGACTTAACTCCAGTGGCCAGGACCTCCAGACTTCACTTGGTATCTTTTCTTCTCTCACAGTTTGAAATGGCTCTTATCTCTTCCTTTATAATGTTAAGGTTTTGCTACAGACTGCAGCAATGATATTAAATAGAATGAGTGTTTGGCTCAGTCATCAAAGGTGCAATTCAGAACAATGTGGTTTCCATTTATTCTTAGAGTTGCCATCCTCACCCTTACCCCGACAGCCACAGGCGCATGCGGCACACACCTCCTCTCCTTACCCACTCCCCTCCTGGCTCAGACGTGTGGCATGTCCACAGCATGCAAAAGCCATACCCGACCGCCCGGAGAAAACCATGGCTGCCACTGGGACCCTGCGCGGCCCTACGCGGCGGACTGGCTGTTGCTTCCCACCCACTGAACCAACACCAACTTTTCCTCCCCTGGCCAAGGAGTTCAGCCCTGTCGGAACCAGGGGAAGGATACACTTATGAAAGGAATCCATTTGCACTGAGCAAGGGGTTCTTCCCGTAGGACCTCCCCCTTGCGTTCCTTAAGCTGTGTTTTCTGTTTTTCCTTTTCTAAATAAGGGTGTTCTGTGGCCAGCACTCTGCTTATGATAGGGAAAATAACAGAGGAGTGGCCCTGCTGGCTGATAACTGCAAATTCGGCAGGGCTCATTTGAGACTTAATCTAAACAGATACAGACAGCCCCTGCAAAACTTTTTTTTTTTTTTTTTGTCTCAAACTTGATTCCAAGTTTCAGGCTGAAGCCCTAGAAAGGAAAACCAGGTCTGCTGGATCCAAAGCTAGGCAATAGGCACAATGTAAATGGACAGGACCAATTCCTGCCAACTAAACCCCCCACCTCATGGAAAGAGGTCATGCTCCATGGCATAAATGAGGCCCAGGGAGCCCAAAGGTTGCCAGCAGTAGGGAGGAGGGAGGCATAGGTGAGTGTGGATAAATCCTATTCTCTAGGCCTTTCCTGCCTCATGGGTGCATGCCACGTTGGCACCCATGGGTGGCACCTGCCAAGGTCACTGGGACTTGGGGATAAGACAGAAGAAAACAGGGGGACACTCATTTTCCCTCTCACACCCCAAGCTGTCACTGAAAGAAGGAAGGGAAATGAAGGACACCTCTATTCTCTGTCTTTCAGAATGGGCAACCAGCTCTCTTCACCACCCCCAGCTTATACTCCTCAGGAGCGTATCCTGAACCACTGAGGCTGCTTTGACACTCAGAATCTGGAGGGAAAATGCCTTATAGCCCACTGCACAAAGGTTTGGCCAAATTGGGAAGGACTGGCTTGGCCTCAGGAAGGAACTACTCATTTCAATGCCATCCCGGCAGTTGGAGCTTTTCTGTAGATGTGAGGACAGATGGTCTGAGGTCCCATAGAAACAGGCAGGACAATCCAGACCTTTGCTGACAGTGTAGGATTGATCCAGCCCTCCTGTTTTGCCATCTCAGGAAAAGCTGCAAGGGGCAAGCCCAGGGAACTAAAGAATCTCAGAGGCACCCCCAGCAGAGAAGCCAGCTCTCTCTGGCCCTGCTCCTCCAGGTCCATCCCAACCTCCCTATCCAGCTTCAGCCTCTCACTTGTCCCCTCCTACAAAATCCTCACACTAGACAAGCCTCAGTCTCACTCTTGCCCCTCCAACAGACACCTGGTGAATCTGGCCCCAGTAAGATCCAGGTCCCCTTCTCTCTACAGGACTTAAGGCAAGTTAAGGGGGATCTTGGTAAGTTTTCAGATGACCCTAACAGATATATAGAGGCTTTCCAGAATTTTACCCAAGTATTTGAACTGTCCTGGAGAGACATTATGTTACTCTTGAACCAGACACTGATGGACACTGAGAAGCAAGCTGCTCTGCAAGTGGCAGAGAGATTTGGGGATGAGCTTTGTATCACATACAGTGTCAGGGAAAGGGAGAACTTTATCCAACTGTAAGAGAAGCAGTACCAATGGGTGACCCTAAATGGGACCCCAGTGACAAGCTGA
The DNA here is from genome assembly GCF_049350105.2 of Macaca mulatta. Classification (NCBI taxonomy): domain Eukaryota; kingdom Metazoa; phylum Chordata; class Mammalia; order Primates; family Cercopithecidae; genus Macaca; species Macaca mulatta. The sequence continues at coordinate 49,242,400 of NC_133416.1, read as the reverse complement.
CAAGTACAGTTAGTACTTTAGAGAACCTCCTGAAAGTAGCCATGTCGGTTCTTTTTTTTTTTTTTTTTTTTTTTTTGAGACGGAGTCTCACGCTGTTGCCCAGGCTGGAGTGCAGTGGCGCCATCTCGGCTCACTGCAAGCTCCGCCTCCCGGGTTCACGCCATTCTCCTGCCTCAGCCTCCTGAGTAGCTGGGACTACAGGCGCCCGCCACCGCGCCCGGCTAATTTTTTTTTGTATTTTTAGTAGAGACGGGGTTTCACTGTGGTCTCGATCTCCTGACCTTGTGATCCGCCCGCCTCGGCCTCCCAAAGTGCTGGGATTACAGGCTTGAGCCACCGCGCCCGGCCTTGTCGGTTCTTTTATACCAGAGATAGGGAGGCCCAGGAGAGAGAGAGGAAATACAGGAAAGAGACAGAGGCTTTAACGGCCACCAGACAAGCCCACAAAGTCCAGAATTCCCAGGGTACACCTGTTAACTGCTAGAAGTGTGGCAAGCCATGGCATTTCAAGAAGGATTGCCCAGGCAGCATGAGGAAGCCATCTCAACCCTGACCGTATTTTCAAGAATTTGTCAGAAGCATAGCTGTTTCCTTTTAATACCGCCTGGATTTCTGGAAACTCAAAAAAGTTCTAAATTAACATTAGACTATTAGGAAAGACCACAGAATGGTTGTATGGGTACTTGAGGTATAGTTTCTACTGAATATGTATCACTTTTGCACCATCATAAAGTCAAAACATTGTTAAGTTGAACCATTGTAAATTGGTGACCATGTGTAGTTAAATAAGCTGGAGCAGACTTACCAGCTTGGTTCACAACCTAATCTTTGTCTCATTCCCCAAGGAAAAAAATGGAAAAATACTATGCTAAATGCTGTTCATAGTGACAAATAATTCAAATTACAAAGGCAGAAGTGTGGTCAGGATATATAGAAGTTGCACGATCACTGTTCTATATTCAGGTTGTAGTTATGGGGAAAAGTCTGTATACTAAGTTTCCACATGGAGAAAACATACAATTAGAAGCAGAGTGTTACTAACTTTATAGGCAGAATATGAGGTTTGAGATTCAAGCCAAGTGCAAAGAAACTGATCATATCCAGAGGGGAAACGGTTCTGGATCCAAACTAGAGGGATGAGGTCACACAGTAATATAAGCCTGGACTAATACACCTGTCCACTGCTCTCTTAGTAGTTTAATAGGTTGAACAGATTAATCCTAGTGAGTGTAAATTACTCCTTAGAACAGAACATGTTTCAGGAGATGTCATCTGATGTATTTGTTTGTTTGAGACAGGGTCTGTCTCTGTCACCCTGGCTGGAGTGCCGTGACATGATCACAGCTCACTGTAGCCTTGGATACCTGGGCTCAGGTGATCCTCCCACCTCACCCTCCTGAGTAGCTGAGATTATAGATGCATGCGACTATGCCCAGCTTCTTTTTTAATTTTTTGTAAAGACAGGGTCCCACTTCATTGCCCAGGCTGGTCTCAAACTCCTGGCCTCAAGCAATGCTCCCGCCTTGGTTTCCCAAAGTGTTGGGTTTACAGGCGTGAGCCACTGCACACAGCCTTATGTGTATTTTATTTTATTTGTATTTATTTATATATGTATTATTTATTTATTTTTTAGATGGAGTCTCACTCTGTCACCCAGGCTGGAGTGCAGTGGCATGATCTCTGCTCACTGCAGCCTCCACCTCCTGGGTTCAAGCAATTCTCATGCCCCAGTCTCCCTAGTGGCTAGGATTACAGGCATGAGCCACCATGCCTGGCTAATTTTTGTATTTTTAGTGGAGATGGGGTCTTGCCATGTTGTCCAGGTTGGTCTTGAGCTCCTGACCTCAGGTGATTCGCCCGCCTCAGTCTCCCAAAGTGCTGGGATTACAAGCATGAGCCACCGCACCCAGCCTATTTATTTATTTTTTTTTAGACAGCGTTTCACTCTTGTTGCCCAGGCTGGAGTGCAATGGTGCGATCTCAGCTCACTGCAACCTCTGCCTTCTGGATTCACGCAATTCTCATGCCTCAGCCTCCAGAGTAACTGGGGTTATAGGCGCCTGCCACCACTCCCGGCTAATTTTTTGTATTTTTAGTTTCACCATGTTGGCCAGGCGGGTCTTGAATTCCTGACCTCAGATGATCAGCCCACTTTGGCCTCCCAAAGTGCTGGGATTACAGGCATGAACCACTGTCCCTGGCCATATATTTTAAAAAGAAGTAATGAGGATCCTTTAAAAAAATGTTTTATCACTTATTCTCTTTATCTCTAATAATACTGAAAATAAGAATTCAGAGGTTTCTTCTAAATTAGGGCTTTGTATGTGTGAAAACTACTTACCAGATAACTACAAGATGACTCAGAAATACAAATACACATACAGAGCGCGCGCGCGCACACACACACACACACACACACACACACACACACCACAGAGAGAGAGAGACAGAGAGAGAGAGAGAGAAAGAGAGAGAGATACACAGAATTTCCATATGACTCAGGGCCTCTTGCAGACAGATCCTAGCAGAAAAACAACCAGCAAAGAAATGTGGTTTGCAGAATCCCGGAACCAACATCACAAAACAGGTCTAAAGGTGAAAGACAATAGCTTAATAACCAGCATGCTTTAATCCCTATACTTTTTGCTATCCACTGAATGTTTCTGTCCCCCACCCCAAAATTCATACGTTGAAGCCCCCACCCAATGTGATGGTATTTGAGGTGGGGCCTTTGGGAGGTGATTAGGGTTAGATGAGGTTATGAGGATAAAGCCCCCATCACAAGGTTTGTACCCTTAGAAGGAACCTGCGCTTGCTCTCTCTGTCTCCACTACGTGTGGATATAGTAAGAAGGCAGCTGTCTGTGAACCACTGGGAGGGCCCTTACCATGTTGGCACCCTCATCTCAGACTTCCAGCCACCAGAACTGTGAGAAACAAATATTTGTTGTTTAAGCCACCCAGTCTATGAGTTTTTTTGTTTTGTTTTGTTTTGTTTGTTTTTTCTGAGATGGAGTCTTGCTCTGTCCCCCAGGCTGGAGTGCAGTGGCATGATCTTAGCTCACTGCAACCTCCACCTCCCGGGTTCAGGCAATTCTCCTGCCTCAGCCTTCTGAGTAGCTGGGATTACAGGTGCGCGCCACCACACCTGGCAAATTTTTGTGTTTTTAGTAGAGTCGAGGTTTCACCATGTTGGCCAGGCTGGTCTCAAACTCCTGACCTTGTGATCCACTCCTGACCTTGTGATCCGCCTGCCTCGGCCTCCCAAAGTGATGGGATTACAGGCGTGAGCCACTGTGCCTGGCCCAGTCTATGGTATTTTATTACAGAATTCTGTCTGGCACTATGACAGCATTTTTTTTTTTTTGGTGGGGTTGGGGGGGGCTTGTTTTACTGCTCTCACTAGAGCCACCACAACACTAAACAGAAGTAGCAATAGGTAACTTTGTCTTACTGCTGAGATTAAAAGGAAAGGTTTCACCATTTCACCATTAACTATGTTGCTTACTGTTCATTTTTGGTTGGTTATGAAGATTCCTGGGCTGGGCATGGTGGCTCACACCTTTAATCTCAGTACTTTAGGAGGCCGAAGTGGGTTGATCGCTTGAGCCCAGGAGTTCGATGGAGGTCAGCCTGGGGAACATAGCAAGACCCTGTCTCTACTAAAAAATAAAAAAATAATCAGGCATGGTGGCACACATCTGTAGTTCCAGCTACTCAGGAGGCTGAGGCAGGAAGATCCCTCAAGCCCAGAAGTTCAAGGCTATAGTGAGCTATGATCACTCCACTGCACTCCAGCCTGGTGACACCAGTGACAGACCCTGTCGCAAAAAAAAAAAAAAAAAAAAAGAAAGAAAGAAATTTCCCTTACATTCCTAGTTTTCTAAGAAATGTTAAGTTTTATCAACTAATGGATACTGAATAGCATCATATGCTATTTTTGTGCCTCTGTTGAAAGGATCCTATACTCTTTTATTCTGATAATGTGTGAATTACACTGCATTCCTTGAATAAATCCCACTTGATGTAATGTTGGTCATGATGTAATGTTATGGATTGAATGTGCACCTGCAAAATTTATTCTTATGTTCGAGGCCAGCCTGGGGAACATACAAGACCCTGTCTCTACTAGAAAATAAAAATAAAAATAAATTAGGCACGGTGGTACACACCTGTAGTTTGTTAATATTATCATTATTAGTATATGTACAAACCCTAATCTTCAAGGCAGCTGTATTTGGAAATGGGGCCTCTTAGGAAGTAGTAAAGGGTAAATGAGGTCATAAGGATGGGTAGGGGTAATCCCATAATATTACAGTCCTTATAAGACGAGACATCACAGGCCAGGCACAGTGGCTCACGCCTGTAATCCGAGCACTTTGGGAGGCCGAGGCAGGTGGATCACCTGAGGTCAGGAGTTGGAGACCAGCCTGGCCAATATGGAGAAACCCCATCTCTACTAAAAATACAAAAATTAGCCAGGCATGGTGGCAGGTGCCTGTAATCCCAGCTACTCAGGAGGCTGAAACAGGAGAATCGCTTGAACCCGGGAGGTGGAGGTTGCAGTGAGCTGAGATCTTGCCATTGCACTCCAGCCTGGGGGACAAGAGCGAGACTTCCTCTCAAAAAAAAAAAAAAAAGAAGAGACATCATCTCTCTTGTGCTTTCTGTCTTCCCACATGCTTGCTCTCAGAGAAGAGGCCTTGTGAGGATAAAGCCTCCATCTACAAACCAGGAAGAAAGTTATCACCAAAAACCAAACCCTGCTGGAACCTTTCCCTTGAACTTTGTAGCCTCCAGAACTCTGAGAAAATAAATTTCTGTTTTTTAAGCCACAGAGTCTCTCTGGTATTTTGCTATGGCAGCCTGAGCAGACTAATATAATGTATTATCTTATTTATGTCTTGCTGAGTTTGGTTTGTGAATATTTTGTTTAGGCGGCTGGATCGCCTGAGGTCGGGAGTTTGAGACCACCTGGCCAACATGGCAAAACCCCATCTCTACTAAAAATAACAAAAATATGCTGGGCGTGATGGCAGGCACCTGTAATCCCAGCGACTCCGGAGGCTGAGGCAGGAGAATCGCTTGAACCCAGGAGGCAGAAGCTGCAGTGAGCTGAGGTCACGCCATTGCACTCTAGCCTGGGCAACAAGAGCGAAACTCCATCTAAAAAAAAAAAATTTCTTCACCTACTTTCTGAAAGGATTTTAGTTTCTCATAATAGTCTTGCCATTTTCATTTCTCATTATATTCTTGCTGAGTTTTGGTGTCAAGGTTATTACATTGGTCTTGTATCCTGTAATACAGATTTTTTTTTAATTGGCATTATTTCTTTCTTAAATGTTGCATGAAAGTATACAGGACTTGACTTGAAGCTTTTTTCTGTGGCAATTAATTATGGGCTTAATTTGTTTAACAGCTATAAGGTTATTTTGATTATCTAGTTTTCTTTTCTTTCTTTCTTTTCTTTTTTTTAGACAGAGTCTTGCTACAGTGCAGTGGCACGAACATGGCTCATGGCAGCCATGACCTCCCGAATTGAAGTGATCCTCCCACCTCAGCCACCCTAGTAGATGGGACTACAGGCATGTGCCACCACACAGAGAGATGGGATCTCATCATGTTGCCCAAACTGGTCTTGAATTCCTGGGCTTAAGCAATCGGCCTGCCTCAGTCTCCCAAAGTGTTGTGATTACAGGTGTGACCCACCATGCCTGGCCTGATTATCTAGTTTTCTTGTATCATAGTAGATAAGTTATATTTTTCTAGGAATTTGATCATTTTTTCTAACATTCCAAAATTGTTAGTATAAATTGTTCATAATTGCCTCAGCGACTTTTTAAAAGCTTAGAACAAACGGTTATTTGTGTCTTCTCTTTGTTTTTATTTATCAGTTTCACCAGAAGTTTATGAATTGAATTTTAGCTGTGTCGATCTTTTCAACTCTATGGGTTTTTTTATTTTGTTAATTTCTACTCTTATCTGCATTTTTTCCTACTCTGACCTTTTGGGGTTTATTTTGTCGTATTTTTCCCTACCTTCCTGAAATGAATGAATAGATTCATTTCCTGTTTCATAATATACACATTCAGCTTAGAAATTAACTTCTAACTACTCTTTAGCTGCATCACACAGCCTTTTAATAAGCTATATTTTTATTATCATTCAGTTCAAAATATTATTTAATTTCCACTGTGATTTCTTCTTTGATCTATGAGTTATTTGGTAATGTATTTCTAAATTTCCAAACATATTAATATTTTCTATTATCTTGTATAATAAATTGCTAGATTAGGTTAATTTTGGTCAGAAAATGTACTATACATCACTTCAATCCTTTGAAATGTGTTTAGGCACTACTGCACCACACATAGTCAGCTTTTATAAATGATCTTTTTATCTTTGAAAAAAATGTGAGGGCCGAGTGTGGTGGCTCATGCCTGTAATCCCAGCACTTTGGGAGGCAGAGGCGGATGGATCATTTGAGGTCAGGAGTTCAAGACCAGCCTGGCCAACATGGTGAAACCCCGTCTCTACTAAAAATACACAAATTAGCTGGGCGTGGTGGCCAGCACCTGTAATCTCAGCTACTCAGGAGGCTGAGGCAGGAGAATCACTTGAACCTGGGAGACAGAGGCTGCAGTGAGCCCAGATCATGCCACTGCACTCCAGCCTGGGCAACAGAGTGAGACTCCATCTCAAAAAAAAAAAAAAAAAAAAGAAAGAAAAAGAAAAAATGTGAATTCCACAAGCAATTAAAGCAAGTAATAAAAGCAAGTTTGTTAATTATATTTTTTGAATCTAGGAACTGATTTTCTTTTCTGTTTATCAATTACTGAGAGAGGAGTATTAAGATCTTCCATTATGATTAAGGATTTATCTATTTATTCTTATGGTTCTGTCCATATTTGCTATATATTTTGTTAAGGCCATGTTACTAGTCACCATAGAAATTCAGAATTTTTTATACCTTCCTGTAAATTGAACCTTTTTATCATTATAAAGTGCTCCTCTTTATAATGGTAGTTACTTTCGCTTAACAGCTGGAACAGCTTCTTTCGGTCAGCCATTTTGTAGTATATATTTTTCCATATTTTTACTCCCAATCCTTCTGTATCATTATGTTTCAGCTATGCCTCTTGTATGCAAAATACATCTGGGTATTTTTTTAATTGGGTCTGAAATTTTCTGTCTTTAATTAGAACATTTTAGTCCATGTATCTGTCTAGGTCCAATCAAGAGTCAGAGACCACGATGGTAATTTGAAGAGGAAGTATAATATAAAGAAGTATTAAATAAAATGGGCGACAGAGCCGACCCTGTCCCAAAATAATAATACTATTAAATGTTATTTAATGGTACTAAATAAAGTTGAGGTAATAGGGGTGGATTAGTAAGAAGCAAAGATAATTCTAATAAATATAGCAGGTAAAAGGAATAACCAAGGCCAGGTTCCGTGGCTCACTCCTGTAATCCCAGCACTTTGGGAGGCTGAGGCAGGCGGATCACTTCAGGTCAGGAGTTCAAGACCAGCCTGGCCAACACGTGTCATTGCACTACACCCTAGGCAAAAGAGCGAGACTCTGACTCAAAGAGGAAAAAAAAAGGAACAGCCACTACTCTAGACCCCGAGGTAGAACGTCCAAGGAAAAGTACACTTCACACCCCTGCCACTCTAGGGCAAAGAGATCATGACCATGGCTCACCAGATTGCAAAAAAAAAAAAAAGCAAGTCTCTCTGGTACCAGATGAGTGGAACTTTCTAGAAATCCACCCTCTGTAACTTACCAGAATTCCTCACACCAGGGTGCCAGGGAAAGGGAAAGCTGTTTGCAGGAGGCATTTGACATGAGCCATTCTGCCTCAAAGGCACACACGAAAGACGACTCTGCCTGCCACGGTACACTGCGGGAACCTGGCGCCGGAGAAGCGGCCAGGGCATCACTCTGGGGAGGTCATGTATGCCGCAGAAGCTGGATGCTAGGAACGGGCGCATGCTGCAGGAGCCTCAGGATGGAGTGTAGCAGCCCCAGGAAGTAAAAACGTTTTCTTTTTGCAATGTCTGTCTAGCGCCCTCTACTGATAGTTTCTGTGCCGTCTGGCAAGAGAAAACTTAAAAGGCCCAGAATCATTTTCCCAGAGCAGAAAACAGGGTGAATTTGGAGCTGAGAGACCATAGATAAATAACACACAGTCCATTTATATTTTAACATTATTACTAATATATTTGATCTTAAATCTATGTGTTTTGTATTTGTCCTACTTGTTTTATGTTCCTTTTTGTCCCCTTTCTTGCCCTTTTTTTTTTTTTTTTTTTTTTTTTTGATACAGAGTCTCGCTCTGTCCCCCAGGCTGGAGTGCAGTGGTGTGATCTTAGCTAATTGTATCCTCTTCCTCCCAGGTTCAAGCGATTCTCCTGCCTCAGCCTGCCGAGTAGCTGGGACTACAGGTGCCTGCCACCACACCTGGCTAATTTTTCTATTTTTAGTAGAGATGGGGTTTCACCGTGGATGGTCTCCATCTCCTAACCTCGCGATCTGCCCACCTTGGCCTCCCAAAGTTTTGGGATTACAAGCATGAGCCACCGCACCTGGCCGTCTTTTTAAAAAAACTTATTTTTGTAGGCTGGACTCGGTGGCTCACGCCTGTAAACCCAGCACTTCGGGAGGTGGAAGCAGGTGGATTACCTGAGCTCAAGAGTTCAAGACCAGTCTGGGCAACGTGACAAAACCTTGTCTCTACAAAAAATACAAAAATTAGCTGGTTGTGATGGTGTACAACAGTAGTTACAGCAACTTGGGAGGCTGAGGTGGGAAGATCGCTTAAGCCTAGGAGATGGAGGTTGCAGTGGGCAGAGATCAGCCACAACACTCCAGCCTGGGCAACAGAGTTAGACTCTGTCTCAAAAATAGTAGAAGTAAATAAATATAAAACAAAAATTACTTTTGTAATTCTATTTCCGTTCCTCTATTAGTCTGGAAAATATGCATTATTTTGCTTCTGTTTTAGATATTATCCTCTAGAGTATAGAATAATTATTTTCCTTAAAAATTTTTAACAGCCTTATTGATTTTGTGTGTTTGTTTTGAGACAAGGTCTTGCTCTGTCGCCCAGGTAGGAATGCAGTGGCACAATCTTGGTCCACTGCAGCCTGGAACTCCCAGGCTCAAGCCATCCTCCCAAGTGGCTGGGACTACAGGCCTGTGCCAGAACGCCTGGCTACTTATTTAAAATTTTCTGCAGAGAGGAGGTCTCCCTATGTTGCCCAGACTTCTCTTGAACTCCTGGACTCAACGGATCCTTCTGTTTTGGGCTCCAAAAGTGGTGGGATTATGAGTGTGAGACACTGTGCTGGGTATTAACAGCTTTATTGAAGTAAAATATACATATCATAAAATTCACTCATTTTGGCGGGTGTGGTGTAGTGTAAAATGGTGTGATCACTTTACAAAACCGTTTTGCAGTTTCTTAAAATATCAAACATAGATAGATTTATATGTTTTATCAAATTTTGATATCAAATCTAGATTTATCTTTGACCCAGCAGATTTACTGCTACATATTTACCCCCAAAATAAAAATGTATGTCCACTCAGAGTCTTGTACATAAATGGTCATAGAAACATTATTCATAGTGGCTGAAAAAGTGGAAGCAATCCAAATATGATTTTTTCACAACTCTGTAAAATCACTAAGAAATTATTCAATTGTACAGTTAAGATGAGTGAATTTTTCTTTTCTTTCTTTCTTTTTTTTTTTTTGCTGGAGTCTTGCTCTGTTACCAGACTGCAATCGTGCAATGGCACGATCTCAGCTCACTGCAACGTCCTGCTCACTGCAATGTCCGACTCCCTGATTCAAGTGATTTTCCTGCCTCAGCCTTCCGAGTAGCTGGGATTACAGGCACGCGCCACCACGCCCAGCTAATTTTTGTATTATTAGTAGAGACGGGGTTTCACGATGTTGGCCAGGATGTTCTCGATCTCCTGACCTCGTGATCTGCCCGCCTTGTCCTCCCAAAGTGCTGGGATTACAGGCGTGAGCCACCACGCCCAGCCTATTTGTCTTCTTATCACTGAGGTGTAAGAGTTCTTTATATATTCTGGTTATGAGTCCCTTCTTAGTTATATGATTTACAAATATTTCTCCAGATTTGTGGCTTTTCACTTCCTTACTGTGTCCTTTGAAGGACGAAAGTTTTTAATTTTGAAGTTCAGTTTATTAATATTTTTATCTTATTATTTGTGCTTTTGATGTTTTGCCTTAACTCAAGCCCATGAAAATTTACTTCTATGTTTTCTTTTTTTTTTACTTCTATATTTTCTTGCAGAATTTTCATAGTTCTAGCTCTTACATTTATGTTTATGATCCATTTTGAGTTTATTTATTTATTTATTTTGAGACAGGGTCTCACTCTGTTACCCAGGAGTGCAGTGGAGCAATCTCGGCTCACTGCAACCTCTGTCTCATAGGCTCAAGCCATTCTCCCACCTCAGTCTCCCAAGTAGCTGGGACTACAGGTGGGTGCCACCAAGCCCAGCTAATTTTTTTGTGTTTTTAGTAGAGACGGGGTTTCACCATTTGGCCAGGCTGGTCACGAACTCCTGACCTCAGGTGATCCTCCCACCTCGGCCTTTCAAAGGACTGGGATTACAGGCGTGAACTATTGCGCCCGACCATTTTGAATTTATTTTTGTGTATGGTATGAGGCAAAGGTCTAAATTCATTGTCTTGCATGTGGGTATCCAATTGTTCCAGCATCATTTGTTGATTAAAAACTATCCTATTCTGCGGGGCGCGGTGGCTCACTCCTGTAATCCCAGCACTTTGGGAGGCAGAGGTGGGCGGATCACCTGAGGCCTGCAGTTGGAGACCAGCTTGGCAAACACGGTGAAAACTCCGACTCTACTAATAATACAAAAATTACCCCGGCGTGGTGGCAGGTGCCTCTAATCCCAGCTATTCAGGAGGCTGAGGCAGGAGAATTGCTTGAACCCAGGAGGGGTTCAGTGGAGGGGTTCAGAATTGCTGGAACCCAGAGGTTGCAGTGAGCCGAGATCACGCCACTGCACCACTCCAGACTGGGAAACAGAGCTAGACTCTGTCTCAAACAAACAAACAAACAAAAACAAAAACAAAAAAAAACTATCATTTCCCTTATTGAATCACCTCAGCACTTTTGTTGAAAATCAATTTACAGTAAGTATAAGGGCTTCTATCTGGACTTGAAAAATGACATATTATATTCTAATGGTAATTAGTACTTTATTTACCTTTTATTTTATTTGTTTGTTTGGTTGGTTTTGGTTTTTGGGGTTTTTTTTGTTTGAGACTCCATGTCTCGCTCTGTCGCCCAGGCTGGAGTGCAGTGGCACAATCTCGGCTCACCGCAACTTCTGCCTCCTGGGTTCAAGTGATTCTCCTACCTCAGCTTCCCTAGTGGGAAGGGAAAGGATTTTTTTGGCTGGGATTACAGGCATGCAGTCACCATTCCCGGCTAATTTTGTATTTTTAGTAGAGACGGGATTCCTCCATGTTGCTCAGGCTGGTCTTGAACTGACCTCAGGTGATCTGCCCACCTCGGCCTCCCAAACCTGCCTTGTTTATACGCTAGTGTTATCATGGATTTCCATTTCTGCATATTGTTTCTTGTAAGTCCAATAAATGAGGAAAGAAATTTGTATCATTGTTTTATATAGTCCATGTTTATATTTAGATCTACCCATACCTTTACCACTTTTGTGCTCTTCATTCCTTCTTGCACCTGGGAACTTTCTATCTAGGATCATTTTCTTTTTTGCCTACAGAATATCCTTTAGTACTTCCTTTAATTTGGGTCTGCTGGTGATAGACTATGTTAATTTTTGTTTGTGTAAAACATTCTTGAAGAATATTTTCACTGGTCATAAAATGTTATATTGACAATTATTACTATTATTATTATTATTAGTTCATTGAAAAAATTATTTCATTCTTTTCTGGTTTCTATCATTTTAAAATTTTTATTTTTTCTTTTTTGAGACAGAGTCTGGCTCTGCTGCCCAAGCTGGAGTGCAGTGATATGATCTCCACTCACTGCAACCTCTGCCTCCTGGGTTCAAGCAATTCTCCTGCCTCAGCCTCCCCAGTAGCTAGGACTACAGGCACCCACCACCATGCCTGGCTAATGTTTTGTATTTTTAGTAGAGACAGGAATTTTACCATGTTGGCCAGGCTGGTCTTGAACTCCTGACTTTAAGTGATCTGCCTGCCAATGTGCTGAGACTACAGGCATGAGCTACCGCAGCCAGCCAAAAAAAAAAAAAAAAAAAATTTTTAAGCTTTGGGATGTTATATTCCGGGAGCTCAGCCTTCAACTTTGTCAAAAATTCCATGAAACTCATGCACTGAGTGCCTAATTTTGATTATAATGATGTTCATTTCTAGAGATTTTTTTTTTTTCATATTTGCAGTTGATTAAGGATAGCTGCAAACTCTTTGTCACTCTTCCAGTTGAGAGATGGGGTCCAACTGCTCCATGAACCTGGGCTGACTTTAGTGATTTGCTTGACCAATAGAATGCATTGGAAATGATGTTCTGTGATTTCCGAGGCTAGATCATAAAAAGTTTTATGATTTCTACCTGAGCTTTTTGAAATGCTTGTTGTGGAAATTCCAGCACTTAAGACGCTCTCTTTGGGATCCCAGCCATCTTGCTATAAAAGGCAAGAAACATGTAGGCACTTGAAAGTTCTAGCTGAGCTCCCAGCAGCCAGCCAACACTACTACGTGAAGCCATGCAAATGAATTATTTTGTATATCTAATCCATTTACATTGTCAGATAACTGTCACCCCAGCAGACAATTCCAAGGTTTGTAGTCAGACAGGAGAGCAGATTAGGATCGGTACTGGGTTGTACTCAGTGCTTTTCTTTCTACTCTGTTTTATGCCATCATTTTCCCATCTCATTTTTTTTTTCTTATTAATCCCCACAGTTTTGGAAATCCCATTTTTCTACCCCTTTTGCTGCTTTTTTTTTTTTTTTTTTTTTAAAGACAGGGTCTTGCTTTGTCACCCAGGCTGGAGTGTAGTGACACAATCATAGCTCACTGCAGCCTCAACCTCTCGGGCTCAAGTGATTCTCCCACCTCAGCCTCCCAGGTAGCTGGGACTACACGTGCATGCCACCACACCTAGCTAATGTTTTCATTTTTTCTAGACCTGGGGGTCTTGCTATGTTGCTCAGGCTGGTCTCAATCTCCTGGGCTAAGGCAATCCTCCCACCTTGGTCTCTCAAAGTCCTGGGATTACAGGCACAAACCACTGCACCCAGCAAGCTGCCACTCTTATTCTTCTCTCTCTGGACATGAAAACATCCATTTTAAACTCTAAAGAGAGGATAAGAAATGGGGCTGAATGCATATTAATACAGTTGGAATTAATGAGAGAAAACAATGTATGCAGGATGGACAAAAGACCATGTTTTAAGACTAAAATTTATGAAGTTATCCTGCAGAGTTAATAATAAATCACCAGGTACAGTGACTTATGCCCATAATTCCAGCACTTTGGGAGGCCAAGGCAGAAGGATTTCTTGAGGACAAGTGTTCAAGATCAGCCTGGGCAATATATTGAGACCCCATCTCTACAAAAGATAAAAACATTCGCCAGATGTGGTGGTGAGTGCTTGTAGTTCCAGCTACTCTGGAGGCTAAGGCAGGAGGATCTCTTAAGCATAGGAGTTTGAGATTACAATGAGCTATGATCACACCACTGCACTCCAGCTTGAATGACAGAGTGAGACTCTGTCTCTTAAAATTTTTTTTTCAGAATGATTAATAACTTATGCAAGTCTGGAAAAATAATTATGCCCATTATACTGCTATAGTTTTTTGGAAATTATTTGTCTTACCAAATATAAAAGTATATGAAAATCCTGGTGTTGGAGAGGATGATCAATACCTCTTTTAGCCTAACACTGTAATATTTTAGTATTTGTTTTTCAGGGAAATGTTATTTGACCCATTGCTTAAAGTAATAAATCAGTGAGATACAATGATAAGCAGTACTTTATGAATTATGTATAACATCTTAAGTTTTTTTTTTTGTTTTCTATGCTTAATGGGCATTAATTATACATTACTGAATATTCACTAAATGTTAATCATGCATTGGGTATTTTTCAGAAATTTTATTTTGTTGATTAGGAAATATAACATCGTTCCTTCAAATTTTGGGTGGCTAAATTATAAAACAATATGCCCTTTGTTTACTTTCATATAACTACATATTAAGCCATTATTTTCCATATAAGCCATTATTTCCATATTATTGCTACTTACAACACATATCCTACATTGAATGCTTACAGTGTGCCAAGAACCATTCTCAGCACTTTATTTTTTTTCTTGTTAGCTGGATATATTTCTTTTTCTTTTTCTTTTTGTGACAGCACACTGTTTGCAGTGGAGGAAACTGGCATTGCAGTCTGGTGGTATAATGGCTTGTTCACATAAACCAGGACACGTTCATCTTTTAGCACAAAAAGCCCTAATGGCGCATATCCTATTAAAATTCAGGACATCTCCAATATTCTCTCTCTCTGTTTTTCTTTGTCATCTTTTTTTTTTTTAAAATAAACATTGTCAAGGTTTGTCCAAAAGAATGCCATGTAGGTTCTTGGCTAGCGGAAGACAATTCAGAACAGCTGTTGCACATTTGGACTGTCACCTTCTCCAGGCTGGCAGTTGATATCTTCTTTTTTTTTCAACTCATTTTTATTAAAAAACATTTTAAAAGTGCTCCAACTATCAGTTTTGCAAAATCTCTAAGGGAAACACAAGAGTAAGGTGCTGAGGTAAAAAACAACTGAGGTAGCTTTATTTCTGTGTGTTTTTCTTGTTAAAAAAAATCTGTAAATTTAATGCTACAATAAACATACGTATGCATGTGTCTTTATAGTAGCATGATTTATAATCCTTTGGATATATACCCAGTAATGGTATGGCTGGATCAAATGGTATTTCTAGTTCTAGATCCTTGAGGAATCACCACACTGTCTTCCACAATGGTTGAACTAGTTTACAGTCGGACCAACGGTGTAAAAATGTTCCTATTTCTCCACATCCTCTCCAGCACCTGTTGTTTCCTGACTTTTTAATGATCGCCATTCTAACTGGTGTGAGATGGTATCTCATTGTGGTTTTGATTTGCATTTCTCTGATGACCAGTGATGATGAGCATTTTTTCATGTGTCTGTTGGCTGCATAAATGTCTTCTTTTGAGAAGTGTCTGTTCATATCCTTTGCCCACTTTTTGATGGAGTTGTTTGTTTTCTGCTTGTAAATTTGTTTGAGTTCTTTGTAGATTCTGTATATTAGCCATTTGTCAGATGAGTAGAGGGCAAAAATTTTCTCCCATTCTGTAGGTTGCCTGTTCACTCTGATGGTAGTTTCTTTTGCTGTGCAGAAGCTCTTTAGTTTAATTAGATCCCATTTGTCAATTTTGGCTTTTGTTGCCATTGCTTTTGGTGTTTTAGACATGAAGTCCTTGCCCATGCCTATGTCCTGAATGGTATTGCCTAGGTTTTCTTCTAGGGTTTTTATGGTTTTAGGTCTAACATTTAAGTCTTTGATCAATCTTGAATTTATTTTTGTATAAGGTGTAAGGAAGGGATCCAGTTTATTGCAGCACTATTCACAATAGCAATGACTTGGAACAAACCCAAATGTCCATCATTGATGGAGAAATGTGGCACATACACAAGAAAGTGTGGCACATATACACCATGGAATACTATGCAGCCATAAAAAAAGGATGAATTCATGTCCTTTGTAGGGACATGGATGAAGCTGGAAACCATCATTCTCAGCAAACTATCGCAAGGACAGAAAACCAAACACTGCATGTTCTCACTCATAGGTGGGAATTGAACAATGAGAACACTTGGTCACAGGAAGGGGAACATCACACACCGGGGCCTGTTGTGAGGTGGAGGGAGTGGGGAGGGATAGCATTAGGAGATATACCTACTGTAAATGATGAGTTAATGGGTGCAGCACACCAACATGGCGCATGTATACATATATACCAAACATGCACGTTGTGCACATGTACCCTAGAACTTAAAGTATAATAATAAAAAAAAATCTGTAAATTTAATGCCCTGGGCCAACAACCTTGTATAAATTTCTACTTTCCTCCACATTTTTTTTAAAGAAAGAAATCATTTTGCTGAATATTGATGGTTTATACACCAAAATGCAAAAGACAAAATACATTCTTTCATTGTGGAATTTTTTCTTTGTTTGGTTGATTGGTTGGTTTGATGGGTTCCTGTTTTCCTCTTCCAAAACGCTAGGACAAGTACCATTGACTCTTGTTCTTTTGAGTAACCAAGTGTAAGTTGAGGCTCGTTTGTGCGTTTTGGTTTTGTTCCTTTTGTGTGATATGATACTCAGAGCACTGCTTTGCCTGGCAGGGGGTGTGTTGGGGGTGGGTGGGGGGGTGAGGGGGGTGAATAGATATGGGATTGAGATTGAGGGATAAGGGAGTTCAAAAGAATGGAGATGGAGAAGAAGGAGAGGGGAGGGATAAACAGAGAGAGACAGATAATTATATAGCAGTATACAAAAAACCAGTTTAAAACCTGTGAAGCACTCCTGTAATCCCAGCACTTTGGGAGGCTGAGGCGGGGGGATCACGAGGTCCGGAGATCGAGAGCATCCTGGCTAACACGGTGAAACCCTGTCTCTACTAAACACACACACACACACACACACACACACACACACACACACACACACAAAGCCGGGCATGGTGGCAGGCGCCTGTAGTCCCTGCTACTAGGGAGGCTGAGGCAGGAGAATGGCGCGAACCCAGGAGGCGGAGCTTGTAGTGAGCCGAGATCGCGCCACTGCACTCCAGCCTGGGAGACAGAGCGAGACTCCGTTTAAAAAACAAACAAACAAACAAACAAAAAACAAAAAAACCCTGGGAGAAATGGGTGTATGAGCTAGACACTCAGGAGGAGTGTCTCCTTCAAGGAGACGGCGGTATCCCTTCTGTTGATGTACACAGGTGATCCAGAACTGCTGTGAGTGTCCTTTCGACGAGATTTCCCTCTGGGTGAATTTTGTGTGGGTGGCCTCGAAGCTCTCTACACCGTGAGACCTTCCAAAGACTTTATTCTTTAAAGTCTAGAAAAGCCTGCTTTGTCTTTAAAAAGAAAAAAAAAGTAATAAATGGGCCCGGCGCGGTGGCTCAAGCCTGTAATCCCAGCACTTTGGGAGGCCAAGACGGGCGGATCACGAGGTCAGGAGTTGGAGACCATCCTGGCTAACACGGTGAAACCCCGTCTCTACTAAAAAAAAATACGAAAAACTAGGCGGGCGCCTGTAGTCCAAGCTACTCCGGAGGCTGAGGCAGCGTAAACCCGAGAGGCGGAGTTTGCAGTGAGCTGAGATCTGGCCACTGCACTCCAGCCCGGGCGACAGAGCGAGTCTCCGTCTCAAAAAAAATAAAATAAAATAAAATAAGTAATAAATGACTAAAAATTGGAGTTAGTTGAGTTCTTTGATATATTATTTCTAAAATATATGACCACTGCAGGCACCCTGTGTAACCTGGAGGACACATGTCTTAACATCTTCCCCTTCTAATATGTATACACATGTACAGAGACTATTTGCCACAAAAAAGGGCGTGCATTTTGCTTGGCTTTGAACACGTTCACCTTTGTTAGTTCAACCAAAAGGGATAGCGTCGTGGGAGTTAAGGAGAGATCCGAGTGGATGGTGAAGTGGATGGTGAAGCCTGCAGAAGCCCTGCGGGGCGGGAGGCGGCCGGGTGGTTCTGGCAAACCTGACTGACCCTACCCAACCCTTCTCGGCCCCTGGGATTGTCAGGGCCTCTGCAGAGTCCCTGGCCGCCTCTGCAGACTTCTCATTCCTCAGATGGTCTTTGGTTTGCTCTTGATCTGGCTGGCTGTGTTTGGTCCCATTCTGTCAGGTGTTGGAAGGGCTCCATTCATCCGTTGTTTTGCTGGTGCCTGTGTGTGGGACCCTCACTTGCTGCTCTGTGAGGCGACTCCCTGAGGGTATTTCTGCTCCTGCTGCTTCACCTGTTGTACAGTTCCCCTGATCTTGCGCTGTGCAGTCTGGCACAGAAGCGCCCGATAATTCTGATGATCACTTCCTCATTTTCATCTGGCCTTTGGTCAGGAGGCAAGATGACTTCTGCACTGGTTAAGTTCTGCAGTTCACTCACAGTCTTGCCACCTTTGCCAATCACCCGGCCAGCTGTGGAAGAGGGCACTCTGACATGGGCTTCCAGCTTCACTTCTTCCTTGGGGTTAAAAAAGTTTTCTTCTTTCACTTTCCCAAAGATCCATCCCTCGCCCTGAACTGGGCTTCCGGTGGCCCGGTGATGATGACGATCCTTTCGCTGATGTCTGGGCCTTCCACAGGGGCGACCTTGATGGAGGCTCCAGCGAATCTCGCCAGCTGTTTGATGTGTGCCCCTTTCTTCCCGATGATGGTGCCCACACTTTGGGTTGGGATGAAGAGATTCACAATCTCCTGCTCTGGATAAGAGTGATGATGCGGGAACAGGCCAAACTGGTGAGGAGGGTACAGGTGGAGAAGTATCCGGAGTGGGTATTAACAGCCAGCATATCATTTTCGAAGGCCTCACGCAACTTCTTCACAATCTCTATCTCAGCACTGGCACAGGCCTCAAATGTGCCCTTCACAGTGACGGTTCCGGGTTGTATATGCTCAAATCCTGCAAAGATGAGATTGTTATCTTGGTCCCTGTTTCATGTTCCTTTTTCTTCCAATTTCAGCCTTCTTTTCCAATCAGTCTTCCAACCAAGCCATTGTGGGCCGAGATTTTCTTCAGCTAGTTTGGCCTCATCTGCCTCTTTCTGCATGATTTCAAGAATCACACGGCCTGCTTCAGAAGTCCCCCCTGGGGTAGCACGGATGGTGACAGGCTTCTCTGCAGCTCTAGAGCTCTCTTTTCTATAGATGTCTACCTGGGACTGGGTCTACTTAGTGATGTTCTTTATGGTCAAGCCCTCCTTTCCGATGACGGCACCAACACACTTTGTGGGGACCAGGATCCGCAGCGGGAAATCGATCTGTCTGGCCTAAGAAGAGCCCCCAGGGGCGTGGCCTTGCTCCCAGGAAGAGAGGTCCCCAGGCTTGGCTCGCTGAGGCGGCGAAGGGGAGCTCACCTCTTCATCCGGGAAGTAGGAAATCTTGAAGGAGGAGTTCTCAAACTGATGCCTGCTTAGCTTCTCCATGGCTATTTTTGCTTCTTCTCTTGTTGCAAATGTGACGTTGACAACGGCGGTTTCTGTGTCTGTGTTGACTTGTTCCACATTCTCCACCGTCCCATATTGAGCCAAAAGTCCATCCAACACCTCCCACTTCGGGAGAGGAGGGATATTTCGAATCTGAATGTTCCTGCTCCTTAGCTTTTTAGAGACTGAATAATCAACTTCCATGATTTTCCCATGCAATTACACTTGAGCCGAGAGAGTCTCGATGGCGCGGATGGCCCAGGTCTGGTCCGGGTAGTCTACGAAGGTGTAGCCGGACTTGAGCAGGACCTGTCCCGCCAGGGGCAGCTTCCTGTACCCAAAGAGCTGCAGGAGGTCGTCGGCGGTGACGGCGGGGCTCGGGTTCCCGATGAAAACTTGTTCATCATCCGTCTCTTCCCCCAGAGCCCGCGGCTCCCCCGGCCCGGTACCCGGCGCTCCTCGCCCCCTCCGCTGCCCTGGTCTCTCCTCCTCCTCCTCCGCCCCGCCTCCCCGCCCTCCGCCCTCCGCCCTCCCGCCACCCACCCCCACCCTCAGCCTGGCTCCCCGCTCAAAGCACTTTAAATGTGTTTTCTACTTTAATCTTTACAAGAATTGAATGAGGTATGTCCATTTTACAAATGAGGAAACAAAGTCACAAAGACGTTAAGTCATCTACATGTTTTATGGCTGCAAAATCAGATGACGCTTAAGTTTATGCAGAATCAGTCTAAATAACTCACCTTATTTAAACTGTATGAATTAGATTTATCTTACTAGTCTCTTTTTCTATTTTTTTTTTTTTAATTAAGGGAATCACAATTAACTTCAGTACAATGCCAGATGCTGTTACTCAGAGGTGATGATAACTTTAAAGATTAAAGATTAAATTGGCAGGGCGCGGTGGCTCACGCCTGTAATCCCAACACTTTGGGAGGCCGAGACGGGCGGATCACGAGGTCAGAAGATCGAGACCATCTTGGCTAACACGGTGAAACCCCGTTTCTACTAAAAATACAAAAAATTAGCCAGGCGTGGTGGCGGGCGCCTGTAGTCCCAGCTAGTCGGGAGGCTGAGGCAGGAGAATGGCGTGAACCCGGGAGGCGGAGCTTTCAGTGAGCCGAGATCGCACCACTGCACTCCAGCCTGGGCGACAGAGCGAGACTCTGTCTCAAAAAAAAAAAAAAAAAAAAAAAAAAGATTAAATTGATTTACTGTGAAAGTTTAGCCAACCAAAAATTCCAGAATAAATGAAAAAATATCTAGTAACCCTGATACAATCTTACTGGACTAATCTTTTAAAACCTGTATTTTCATCTTCAACACAAACATCAGGACTTCTAAAGTTGGACTTAAATGTCTTATGCCTGCAGTATTAGATGATGATCTCAGAATAAGTTTTCCCAACATTCTGTACTTGTCTTATACTGTCAAAAACATGATAATTCATTTTAAAAATCTTTGCTCATAAAGATATCTATCTATATTTTCTTTCATAACCATGTTTATATAGAACATAAAAATGCAGATAGTTTGGCCAAACTACCTGTATTTGAGTTTTGGTCAAACTATTTGTATTTTTATGTTCTATATTGTCTAAATGATAGCTTAGCCTGGAAAAATGTCAAGCCATTACCTTTGCCTCCTTATATTTCATTTTATTTATTTATTTATTCATTCATTCATTCATTCATTTTGAGTCAGAGTCTTGCTTTGTTACCCAGGCTGGAGTGCAATCATAGCTCACTGCAGCCTCGAACTCCTGGGCTCAAGTGATGCTTTTGCCTCAGCCTCCCAAATAGCTCGGACTACAGGCGTGCGCCACCATGCCCAACTGATTTTTTTTTTTTTTTAATATAGAGATGGGAGTCTGGCTAGGTTGCCACAGCTGGTCTTGAACCCTTGGCTTCAAGCAATCCTCCAGCCTTGGCCTCCTAAAGTGCTGCAATTACAGGCATGAGCCACCATGTCTGGCCTGACTCCTTTTAAATAGAAAATATATATATATGTATTTGCATGCCTTCACTTAGTTCTCATCTGATAAACCCAAAAATGTGCTTTAGATAAGGTATGTTCTCTCTACCATACCGCTTGAAATCAAAGACTCAAATTGCAGAAACACATATACATCAAATTATGAACTGTGTTTGTCTTTAAAATATCCTTTGGAAAAAATCTTTACTTGAAGAGGCTAGAGATATGATGATTCATGCTATAATTTTATCTCATGAAACTATAGCAAATTTCTTTGGCTAACATCCCAGTCAAATTCTAAATATGACTTAATTCTACATGGAACATAGCTGTCAAACTCTGTATTCGTTTTAAGTTTCTTAAATCTATACCCAAGTACTGTATTTGACCACCCCTAGCCACCAATTTCAGAGAAAACAGTTTAAAATCACTCTTAAAATTTTAAGTTCTAAGTAGTCAATCACTTTTTGCTACAGTTCTGGGAGATAAAATTATTATATCAAGCACTATATAAATTTCACTTTTCATTCAATTTTGTACATTTCTGTGTCTAGCATACAGATTTTTCTTTCATAATAGCAAAACAAAGAAAAATAACCAATTTGAGAGCCTACTATGTGCCATGTACATTACATACATTATTGTCAATCAGCTTCACAATCTTGGAAGACAGTTGTTGCCCATGGGCAAAGGTAGTACTCTTTGTTCTATTCCTTTGTCCTTTGACTCAATCTGCAAGGAGCAGTTTTCTACGGTTTGATTTGGTTTGGTTAATGAACATTTCATGATCTGCAGCTAGCAGCTTGGTGCATGGCCATTTATCAAATGCCCTAAGAAGACTGGTATGGCAATAAGAGCTAGTGCTATATTTTCAAAACTGAATTTGGCTCTTTCCCTTCTTTTCAATTCTGTACCCATGTGGATATGGAAGGAACACTTAGGACTTGGTAGAAGTCTAAACCACTTCCCTTTTCTCTGTTCTCTCTCTCTCTTTTTTTTTTCCCCCTCACAAACCTAGTGTCTTGCCCTGACACAGGAAGGTCACTTTTTGCTCATATTTGTCCCTTGTTCTCTAGATCTGGCAGATGTTCTTTTCATACCACTGGAAAGGCAAATTTCAAAACTTGAGGGTGAATGAGGTGATGAGGCAGGAAGGAGAGACTAGATGTGCCATTTGACTTGCTTTGGGTGTTGGCGTTTGTAGCCTCCAACCTAAGGAAGTGGAATTCTACACTTCTTCTGGACCAGCTCTCTGGAGTTTTGCATTAGGGTTTGGAGCCAAAGATACAACTAGCAATGAAATATGACTTTGTCTTGATTTGCCCCATTGTGCAATAGCTTCCTCAACACTGTCACAGAAAGGAGTGACAGGCCCAAGACTAATTCAGACATTCCTGGCCAAATACCATTCAGCACCATCTTGATGCTAATCCATTTTTATAATTTTAACATATAATAGCAAAGATCAGCCGGTTGCTGTGGTTCATGTCTGCAATCCCAGCATTGAGGGAGGCCAAGGTAGGAGGATAACTTGAGCCCAGGAGTTTGAGACCAGCCTGGGCAACATAGTGAGATCCCGTCTCTACAAAAAATTAAAAAAATTAGTCAAATGTGGTGGTGTGCACCTGTAGTTCCAGCTACTCAGGAGGCTGAGGTAGGAGGATCAATTGAGCCTGGGAGGTTGAGGATGCAGTGAGTCATGACAGTGCCATTGCACTCCAGCCTGGGCAACAAAGCGAGACCTAGTCTCAAAAAAAATTGCAGGCTGGGTGCAGTGATTCACGCCTATAATCCCAGCTCTTTGGGAGGCTGAGGCGGCAGATCACTTGAGGTCAGGTGTTCAAGACCAGCCTGGCCAACATGGTGAAACCTCATCTCTACTAAACATACAAAAATTAGTCAGGCATGCTGGCAGATGCCTGTAATCCCAGCTACTCAGGAGGCTGAGGTATGAGAATCACTTGAATCTGGGAAGCGGAGTTTGCAGTGAGCTGAGATTGCCCCATTGTACTCCAGTCTGGGTAACAGAGTGAGACTCCGCCTCAAAAAAAAAATTGCAAAAGCATGTACTATGTGCTAGGCTCTGTTGTGACTGCTTTAATAATGCCACAACAAACACATTGAAATTAACACCGGAAAAAAAACTGTGCTGAATGTTGGCAGTAATGAAAGAGTTAAAATATATGAAATTTTATAATTTCCCTGTAAGGGTACAGGTCTCCTTAGTGCTGCTATGAACAGTTTTAGCTCTTAGCTGAGACCAAATCTGCAAATTATAGAAATGACTTAGCTTCACATATGGTGTCATTAATTACTTGAAGAAAAAATATTGAGACTTTTTTCTCCTGAATTTCTGTCTTTTAATTAATGGGTCTATCATTCCACATTTGTTTTTATGAAATAACAACTTCAAATTATTTGAAAAAGGCTGCTTCAGCTTGCATTCGTTTAGTAAATTAAACACTATCTTCCATGGATATTCAGCGTTCATGGTAAAAAATGTGAAGGATGGGAACTGAGTGAAGAAACATTACTTTCTATCCAATCCCATAGCAAGATTCTTACTTGAAGGTCATAATACAAGGTTGTCAGCCAGCTTCAACTAACAAGCCTACAAATAAAATCATTTTTAGAAGATGGGAGGTCAGAGGGGCTGATAAACCAGCTGACAGTGTTCTAACGTGGCTCCCCTTATCTTGTGCTACATGATGAATCAAAGTCTCTGCAGACTGTTAGGGAAGAGCCAAAACAAAAGCAGGACAAATGTTGAAACCAGATTCAGAGGAGGGTACAAGCAGGTCAATGAGACCTAGTAAAATAAAGCAAAAGCAGAATCAGAGATTGGGCAAGGACAGAAGCCAAGTTGCACAACGACACAGTAAAAACTAGTGGAGATAAATAGAAAAGGCAGAGTCCTTAAAGATAATTAAGATTTAGATCAGCTTGAGCTAAAAGAAGTAAATCAAGGGAGAGCCGAATAGAGGTCTCTATGAAATCCAACAAAGATGTGCTATGTAGCAGGCCCAGTTTTGGTACATAAAGCCTTATAGATGTTCCTCCACTAATTTGAAAGGTTGCAGACATGGCATTTGACAGAAGCTAAGGTCACGTCACTTGGTTTTGTTCTCAAAATATGAACATCACCCTTCTGTCTCTTAAGTGCATTCAGGTGGTTGCAAAAGGCACTGAGCCAGAAAGCATAAGAATGGATGTAAATCTGTCTCCGCTAATATGAAACAATTCAAGGTACGTGACAAACCGCATTAAATCAGCAAAGCTTTATTTGTATCCTGATACTAAGAGCAGGAATTGGCCCATTTGCAAAGGTTCTGCTAATTGGCTTCTTTTTTTTTTTTTTTTTTTTGAGACGGAGTTTTGCTCATTGCCCAGGCTGGAGTGCAATGGTGCAATCTCGGCTCACAGCAACCTCCACCTCCCAGGTTCAAATGATTCTCCTGCCTCAGCCTCCTGAGTAGCTAGGATTACAGGCATGTACCACCACCCCCGGCTAATTTTCTATTTTTAGTAGAGACAGGGTTTCTCCATGTTGGTCAGGCTGGTCTCGAACTCCTGACCTCACATGATCCGCCTGCCTCGGCCTCCCAAAGTGCTGGGATTACAGGCGCGAGCCACTGCGCCAGCCTTAATTGGCTGTTTTTAAATGTGGAAAAACAGTTATCATCATCCTGGGATCATTGGGATTATTGGTTCTGCCTTCAGATAAGCAGAATAAACACGCCTCAGTTCCGATGGAAAGTACTTGTGTTGCATTCTTCCACACTAGGCTCTCACAGCCAATTCTAATTGGTTATTTGCTTTTCTCCTGTGTCTGTATCTTCACATCTACCTAGGCCAGTGGACAGCTCCTGAGAATATTGTCACTTAAAATGTTTCCAAAAACTATTTGCCCTATGTTAGCAGAGCTCATCAGCTCACTTGCAGATAGGGTTGTCCGTTGGATTTAGTTTTTGCTTTCATTTCAGGAAGGGGTCAAGTAGCTTGTGATAGACCTTTTAAAAAGTATAAGTGATATATCTACTTAAATATATTCCTACTTCAGTAAACTTAATATCAGGGGTAGGAGGGACAAGTACATACCAAGCCCACTGATTTCACATGATCTTGCCACTAAATATTATTATATAGGAAAGTAAAGGCATTATACTTAATCTTTTTTATTTATTTTTTGAGATACAATCATAGCTTACTGCAGCCTCGACCCCCCAGGCTCAAGTGATCCTCACACTTCAGCCTCCCTAGTAGCTGGGACTATAGGCATGTACCACCACACCCAGCTGCATTACACTTTGTCTAGTCTTCTCTTTAACGGTTATATACATTGACCTGCGCCCACCATTTTATTCTTGAGATTGCAGTGATAGGAAAGTAGGATAAAAAAGGACTGGGGATAAACTGAGAAATGGAATGAATGAGAGAGTCATTCATAACTTACTCAGATTTAAGTATTGGGTTATTGATTTATATATAGTCTAGTTCTCCCACATAGAAACTATAGCCTTAGCTGACATAAATAATTTTTATTGCTGTATGTGATTATACTTCACTTGTCTAAAAGACATTGGTCCAACAACTTCTCTTCTCTATAATATGACCAAGAAGTAGGAAATAAGGGGGGTCACTGTGATAAATGAGAAGTAATATTTCTGCACTAATACTCATGAACTTGGCCGAAAAGACAGCCCTTTGGATTTCCAGTCAGTCCCTGTTTTCCCTGCCTGTAGAAGCAACATGGAAGTAACAGATTTGAAAGGAGGACAAGGCAGGTGGTAGCAAGCACGATGGTAGCATAAGAAGTGGCAGTGGATGGCCAGGCATAGTGGCTCATGCCTGTAATCCCAGCACTTTGGGAGGCTGAAGTGGATGGACTACTTGAGTCAAGAATTCAAGACCAGCCTAACATGGTGAAACCCCATCTCTACTAAAAATACAAAAATTAGCCAGGTGTGGCCATGCACATCTGCAATCCCAGCTACTCAGGAGGCTGAGGCAGGAGAATCGCTTGGACCCGGGAGGTGGAGGTTGCAGTGAGCCGAGATTGCACCACTGCACTCTAGCTTGAGTGACAGAGTGAGACTCCGTCTCAAAAAAAAAAAAAAAAAGTGGCAGTGGACAACTGGACAATGAAGGAAGTAACAGAGAAAATGTAAAAGCAGATTGAAGACCTTACAAAATTTAGGCTTCTGGGCCTATCTGTTATATGGACAAGCACATCTACATATTCAAATAAATGGAATATCTTTTACAGGCTACTAAGGAGTTTGGATAAATAATTAGAAATTATTAAGGACATCTAAGCACTAGCATAGCACTAAATTTTAGTTTTGAGCAGCCAGACAAGAAATATTTAGAAAGAACCGTATCACCTGGGTCAGTGCCAGGGCTATGGAAGTTAACAAGGTACATTCCCCATCCTCCTGGGATTTATAATGTGGAGGAGACATTACTGAGGGAGTAAAAAATGATAGAACAGGCAGAAGAATGACTAGAATACAAAAGGAATGAAAGTGACCAGACCTAGGGCCTCACTGGATGTGGATGGTGACAGAAAGTCAAGATTCTGAGATGAATCTTGATTTCCCACACGAGCAGTTGGGTAGGTCGTTGTTGTTAACCAGGAAACAAAAAGCAAGAAGACAAATATATTAGAGAGAAAGGAGGAGTTCACTTTTGAGACGTTTGTGGGATAGCCAGAAGTCAGAAATATGTTTGTAACTTTTGGCTGTCCCACAAACATCTCAAAAGTGAAAATTATTTGGCATTCTAATGTATTTGTGATAATGGAAGCTGTAGGTGAAGATGAGAATACTGTATAAAGATCAAGAAGAATAAGAACTATAGGAACTTAAAAACCATCTACTTTTAAAATATGGGTAGATTAAGAGGAGCTAGGAAAGAGTATGGAAAAGGATTTGATCTGAGGAATAGGAATAAAATCAGGAGAGAGTGCTGTTATGAAAGCTAAGTAAAGGGTCGAATAAGGTGAGTAGTGACAAGTGATTTTTGGATCTGACAATAAGAGCATCTGTAGTAATTGTTGAAAGGGGAAAACAAAATCTAAAGGTTTGAAAAGTGGGGAGTGTTTATTTAGGGAAAGTTGAATCTCTGGGTTAAAGAGAAAAGAAAAGTGAAGAAAGTTGACAGAATGGAGAGAGCAAGCATAGATTTTTTTCGAGAGGCCTGGCCTTGAAGGCATGGTAGACAGCCTTTAGGATGGCTCCCAGTGATCCCTGCCACCTGGTTTTCATGCCTTTGTGCAATATCCTCCCGTTGAGTGTGGGCTGGACTTAGTGACTTGCTTCTAAAGAATAGACTACAGGCCGGGCGCGGTGGCTTACACCTGTAATCCCAGCACTTTGGGAGGCTGAGGCGGGCGGATCACGAGATCAGGAGATCGAGACCATCCTGACTAACACAGTGAAACCCCGTCTCTACTAAAAACACAAAAATTAGCTGTGTATGGTGGCGGGCACCTGTAGTCTCAGCTACTCAGGAGGCTGAGGCAGGAGAATGGTGTGAACCCGGGAGGCAGAGGGTGCAGTGAGCCGAGATCGAGTCACTGCACTCCAGCCTGGGTGACAGAGCGAGACTCCGTCTCAAAAAAAAAAAAAAAAAAAAAAAAAAGAATAGACGAATAGACTACAGCAAAGTGATAGGATGTCACTTCCGAGGGTTACAGAAGACTAGATTCCATCTTGCTTGCCCTTTCATACAGTCTCTGCTCACTCAGATGGAAGCCAGCTGCCACATTGCGAGCTGCCCTAGAGAGACCCACATGGCAAAGAAGTGATGGAAAATTCCAGTTAATAGCCAGTAAGGAACTAAGGCCCTCAGTTCAACAACCTGCAAGGAATTGAGTTCTGCCAACAACCAGATGAATGAGTTCAGAAATGGTTCCTCCCTCAGACAAATTTGAAATGACTATACCCCCAGCTGACATCCTGATTGTAGTCTTGTAAGAGACTCCAAGGTGGAGTACCTAGCTAAGGCACACCCAGAATCTTTTTTTTTTTTCAGCTTCCATCTTTTTAGACATGTTTTATTTATTTATTTTCTATTTTATTTATTTTTTTGAGACAGTCTCATTCCGTTGCCCAGGCTGGAGTACAGTGGCGCAATCTTGGCTCACTGCCACCTCCTCCATCCCCTGGGTTCAAATGATTTTCACACCTCAGGCTTTGGAGTAGCTGGGATTACAGGCATGCACCATCTCATCCGGCTGATTTTTGTATTTTTGGTAGAAACATGGTTCGCTGTGTTGGCCATAATAGTCTCAACCTTTTGACCTCAAGTGATCCCCCTGCCTTGGCCTCCCAGAGTGCTGGGATTACAGGTGTGAGCCCGCACCCAGCTGACACCAGATTCTTGATCTACAGAAACTTATTTTCAGCTAAGCTTCAGGGTAATTTGTAATGCAGCAATGGATAAATTGAAAATGCAGCTATGAAAGTGAATGGAGGCGGGAACTGAATCCAAATGGTAAGGTATGAGACTGGGTGATGACTTTAGAAAATGTTTTGGAGAAAGGCTTTTTTTTTTTTTTAATTATACTTTAAGTTGTGAGATGTATGTGCAGAATGTGGAGGTTTGTTACATAGGTATACATGTGTCATGGTGGTTTGCTGCACCCATCATCCCATCACCTAGGTTTTAAGCCCCTCATGCATTAGGTATTTGTCCTAATGCTCTCCCTCCCCTTGCCCCGCACCCCCGACAGGCCCCAGTGTGTGACATTCCCTTCCCTGTGTCCATGTGTTCTCATTGTTCAACTCCTACTTACGAGTAAGAACATGTGGTGTTTGGTTTTCTGTTCCTGTATTAGTTTGCTGAGAATGATGCTTTCCAGCTTCATCCATGTCCCTGCAAAGGACATTAACTCATTCTTTGTTTATGGCTGCATAGTGTTCTGTGGTGTATATGTGCCACATTTTCTTTATCCAGTCTATCATTGATGGGCATTTGGGTTGGTTCAAAGTCTTTGCTATTGTGAATAGTGCTGCAATAAACACAGATGTGCATGTGTCTTTATAGTAGAATGATTCATAATCCTTTGGGTATATACCCAGTAATGGGAGGGCTGGGTCAAATGGTATTTCTGGTTCTAGATCCTTGAGGAATCGCCACACTGTCTTCCACAATGGTTGAAGTAATTTACACTCCCATCAACAGTGTAAAAGTGTTCCTATTTTGGAGAAAGACTTTTTAAGATAAGACAAATTCAAACATTTTATATCCTGAAAAGCCATTAGAGAATTTGAAAATAAAGCAAGGAGAAAGGATAATTGGTAGAGCAAAAGGAGATAAGGGAATGTCAAATAACAGCCTTTCTACTCTAAATGTGGTCTATGAACCACTAGCATCAGCATCATGTGTTGGAAATGCACAATCTCAGGCCCCACCCTAGACCTACTGAATCAAAATCTGCATTTTAATAAGAACCACTAGTAATGCCTGCAGACTGACTCAGAACACAAGTGAACAGAATAGATTCATCCAGGAGGAAATAATCTCTACGCGAGGCAAGAGGGAATAGGGAAGGAGATGGAGATATTAATACATTTGTAGATAGAACTGAGAAGGAGAGAACTTGGTGACAAAAACTGCTTCCCTCCCTCCCTCCCTCCCTCCCTCCTGCCCTCCCTCCCTTCCTTCCTTCCTCTCTTTCTCTCTTTCTTTCTTTTTTTTTTTGACAGGGTCTTGCTCTGTTGCCCAGGTGGGAGTGCAGTGGCGCAATCATGAGTCACTACAGCCTCAGCCTCCCAGGCTCAAGATTCTCCCACCTAAGCCTCCCAAATAGCTTGGACTACAGGCACACACTACTATGCCAGGCTAGGTTTTTGGATTTTTTTTTGTAGAGACAGGGTTTTTTCACGTTGCTCAGGCTGGTCTTGAATTTCTGGTCTCAAGCGATCTGCCTGTGTCAGACTCTCAAAGTGCTGGGATTATAGGCATGAGCCACTGTGCCCAGCCACTTCAGTGCTTTCTATGAAGTACAAATTCATTCAGGGCACAGAGCTTGAAATGAGTGGGAAAAAATTACAATAGCTATGAAAGTGAATGGAGGAGGGAACAGATTCAATAATATATATAAATGTCTGCAAATAATTACTAGGAGTACAGCTGAGTTTGGAGACTAGGAATTTGCCAGGTGTGGGATTAAATAATTTTTTTTTCTTTTAGTGTTGTACAGCAGCCCGCATGTAGACTAGAAAAGGCAGATTGCAGAATTAATGCAAGGATGAGATACAGTGAATTCTGGAAATGGGATAGTAAGTCAAAATGCACTAGAGCATCTTGGATAGAAAAGAAAGAAGTTGAGTCCAAGTTGAGGAAAAACAGATTTATTAGGCTGGCAGATAAGAAGTAAAAATGGGGAAAGGGTAAGAATCCTGGAAAATTAGGAAGGCATTTTCAGAAATCAGAGTAAAATAAGATTTCAGAGGTAAAAAGGTTATTTAAATCCTCCAGCATCTCCTTCGTTTTTTTAAAAACACATCTCATGAGCAGTAACATCCTCCATTTTTAAATCTCTAGAAATAACAACAGATACGGAAATTGTAACCATATTATTTAACATGCTCAACCCAAGGGTTGTAATTGATGAACTAGCTTTATGTGGTTTACCACTATCCCTTTAACATTTATTAAATGAGGACAGTAGTTTTGCTGCCCCCTTGAGAGCTCCAAGAGGCCCCCAGGACTTTTTAGGTATCCCTTAGAAAATAGACAGTTTTATGCTCACTTTAAGTTGCAAAACACAGTCCAAATATGGAAATTAGCATCTCCAGTTTTTTGGTAAGCATTATAATCTAAAGTTGATTTAGAATGAAATCTTCACTCTTACTGTTAGAATCAACTTCAGGCCAGCCTCCCCTACACCTGGAAGAGGAGATGTGATGAGTTTCTTTTCTCTCTTTGTTTCTTCTCCCTCAGCTTGATACTCATAGCTTCTGGCCCCTTGAGAGTTGAGGCATAAGGAGAGATGAAAGGAGAGGGGGTGCGGAGAGTTCTTATGTGACTGATACCACTCTAGGATGACAGTATGCTCTCTAGGCTTGCAAGTATTTAAAGCAGATTCTCTTGCAGGTGTGTTTTTAGGTTCTTAGGTTTATGTTTACTCAACTGCCTGTGCTATGATGAAATCGTTTTCCTCAGTGGCCATTGCTGCTTCTGTAAATTCTCAGTCCACTCACACAGACCATCTCTTGGGGCTGGGGGAGAACCTCCTTTACCTTTGACAGAAGCCCTCCCAGGCCAGAACACTTTTTCTTTTGTTTGTTTTTTTTTTTTTGTTTTATTTGGCGGAGTCTTGTTCTGTCACCCAGGCTGGAGTGCAGTGGTGCGATCTCGGCTCACTGCAACCTCCGCCTCCCGAGTTCAATCTATCCTCCTGCCTCAGCCTCCCGAGTAGCTGTTCACCACCATGCTCGGCTAATTTTTGTATTTTTAGTAGAGACAAGGTTTCACCATGTTGGTTGCGAACTCCTGACCTCAAGTGATCTGCCCACCTTGGCCTCCCAAAGTGCTGGAATTACAGGTGTGAGCCACCGTGCCCGGCCACCAGAGCACTTTTTAAGTGACCCTCGGCTGATAATTCTCCCAAGGGCTCCACACCTCATCCCTGATAGTCATGCACCTTTGGCTTCTGTCAGAGGGGAATGTAGTTACTTCTCCAAGCAGAAGCATCTCTTTTGCATCTCTGCCCTGCCTCCTCAGCCAGTTGCTATAGGTTCTCATCTTTCAATTCCTCAGGCCTATCAAACACCAAGCCACCATTTAGTGTTGTTATAAAGGAACCTGAGGCTGGGTAAAGAAAAAGAGTTTATTTGGTTCACAGTTCTGCTGGCTAGAAGACTGGGCATCCAGCAAAAGCCTCAGGCCACTTCCACTCATGGCAGAAGGTGAAGGGGAGCTGGCACTGTAGAGATCACATAGAGAGAGAAGGAAGAGAGAGGGCAGGGTGAGGAGGGAGTGGGGTGCGGTGCCAGTTCATTTTAACAACCGGTTCTTGCTGGAACTAATACAATGAGAACTCACTCATTACCACAAGGATGACACCAAGACATTCATGAGGGATCCTTCCCTGTGACCAAAACACTGTACATTAGGCCCCATCTCTAACACTGAGGATAAAATTTCAGTATGAGGTTTGGGGGGGACAAATATCCAAACTATAGCGACATTCATAGCAACATTATTCATAATAGCCAAGAATTGGGAAAAAATCCAAATATCCATCAGTTGATGAATAAACAAGAATGGTATATCCATACTGAATCCTATTCAGCAATAAACAGGAGTGAATGACTGATATAGCCAATGACATGGATGAGCCTCAAATGACTATGCTAAGGCCAGACGTGTGGCTCACGCCTGTAATCTCAGCACTTTGGGAGGCCGAGGCAGGTGGGCCAACTGGGGTCAGGAGTTCGAGACCAGCCTGATCAAAATGGTGAAACCCCGTCTCTACTAAAAATGCAAAAAATTAGCCAGACGCGGTGGCATGTGCCTGTAATCCCAGCTACTTTAGAGGCAGAAGCAGGAGAATTGCTTGAACCGGGGAGGCAGAGGTTGCAGTAAGCTGAGATTGCACCATTGCACTCCAGCCTGGGCAACAAGAGCGAAACTCTGTCTCAAAAAAAAAAAAAAATTATTATGCTAAATGAGAGAAGCTAGATACAAATGAGTATACGTCGTATGACTGCACTTATGTGAAATTACTAGAAAAAGCAAAACTGTAGAAATGGAAAGAAAATCAGTGTGTGCTTAAGATTGAGCAGAGGGCAGATTGAACATGAACACAAAGAAACTTCAGAGGACAATGGAAGAGTTCTAAAAGTGAATTGTAGTGATGGTTGTGCAACTGTATAAACGTAGTAAAAATCATCAAAGAATAATCCACTTACAATGAGTAAATCATACAACATATAATTATACCTCAATAAAACTGTGAAGAAAAACCTTATTGGTTACTACTAAAACAGAAATAGAATCTATAACCCCTAAACAGTTAAAATAAAAATCAAATTAATAGATTTAACTACTCTAACAAAAAGCAAAATAGGGAGAAAAACAATAAAAGAAAAACACACATAGTAAATGCAAAATAAAGTGGTAAGCCTGGGCGCAGTGGCTCACGCCTGTAACCTCAGCACTTCAGGAGGCCAAGGCAGGCAGATCACTTGAGGCCAGGAGTTTGAGACCAGCGTGGCCTCATCTCTACTAATGGCAAAAACCCATCTCTACTAATAATACAAAAATTAGCAGGCATGGTGGCACACGCCTGTAATCCCAGCTACTCAGAAGACTGAGGCAGGAGAATCCCCTGAACCCAGGAGGTGGAGGTTGCAGTGAGCCAAGATCGCGCTATTGTACTCCAGCCTGGGTGACAGATCATAACTCCATCTCAAAATAAATAAAGTGGTAAGATTTGTCCACACCTATCATAACTGCAAACATTGTAAATAAATATTTGCTGATTTTTAAAAATCTTTAAAAAATTAACTTTATACTGAATTTCTAAGATATATCTTTATTTTAAAAACATCACAGATTGGAGCTCAAGGAGATGGCACAGCCCAGAATGTGGCTTTGAGAACGGGCTGTTGGAATGATTGAAGGAAGTCAAGAAACTTCAAGATCAAGACTGAATATCAGGCCGGGCGTGATGGCTCACACCTGTAATCCCAACACTTTGGGAGGCCTGGGCAGGAGGGTTCCTTGAGTCCAGAGTTCAAGACCAGCCTGGGCAACCTGGCAAAAACCCATCTCTACAAAAAATTAAAAAATTAGCTGGGTGTAGTGGCTTGTGCCTGTAGTTCCAGCTACTCATGGGGCTGAGGCAGGAAGACTGATTGAGCTTGCGGGAGGTCAAGGCTGTAGTGAGCCAGATCATGCCACTGCACTCCAGCCAGAGCGACAGAGACAGACCCTGTCTCAAACAAGGAAGGAATGAAGGAATGAAGGAAGGAAGGAAGGAAGGAAGGAAGGAAGGAAAGAAAGAAGGAAGGAAGAAGGGAGGGAGGGAGAAGCCGGGTGTGGTGGCTCACACCTGTAATCCTAGCACTTTGGGAGGCTGAGGCAGGTGGATCACCTGAGGTCAAGAGTTTGAGACCAGCCTGGCCAACCATGTTGGCGAAACCCCGTCTCTACTAAAGATACAAAAAATTAGCCGGGTGTGGTGGTAGATGCCTGTAATCCCAGCAACTCAGGAGGCTGAGGCAGGAGAATCGCTCGAACCCAGGAGGCAGAGGTTGCAGTGAGCCGAGATCGTGCCACCGCACTCCAGCCCGGGCAACAGAGCAAAAACCTTAATCTCAAACAAAAATAAAAACAAAAACAAAAAACCACACACACACAAAAGAAAGGAAGGAAGGGAGGAAGGGAGGAAGGGAGGAAGGAAGGAAGGAAGGAAGGAAGGAAGGAAGGAAGGAAGGAAGGAAGGAGAAGGAAGGAGAAAAAAGAAAAAAAGATTGAATATCAATATTGAAACTATCTAGAATGATTATGAAATTATGGATAGAGAGTAAGATTGAGGAGCATATCCTGAGAGGTCGGGTAATGACAATGCTGCTGAGTGTTGGAGGATGAAAACAATGGTGTGAACCTTGAAGAAGAAAGTGATTTTACATAGGAGAGGCAGAATAAAAGTCTAAAATTGACAAAATAAAAAAAAAAGGAAGATTGATGACCCTTCTCCGTGGCATTTGTTTCATAGGGTGTGAGAGGATGAACAACGTATTCTCAATGGGTTGTAGACAAAGTGTGGTAAGAGGGCAGCCAGTGAAGTCAAGAGCAGGGCGAGGCACATTCAGGGGAAAATTGAGATAGAGAATATGTAAGAGTTAGGTTTGTATCTGGTTGTATGTAATAGAGTCATGACCTAGAGTGAATTAACCAAATAGGGAGTTTCCTGACCTTATGAAATAAAAAGTCTAAGAATAAGCATTTCAGGGTTGGCACTGCAGTTTCCTGAGATCATCAGGGAAGCATACTGCTTGCTTCCTGTGATACTATTCTTAGCATGTGGCTTTCAATTTTATGGTACCAAGATGCTTTCTGTAAAGCCAAGCATCATGTTCTCGATATGGACAGGAAGAAGAGGTGGAGAAAAGGGCAAAGCGTGTGCCTACTTGACTCTGCCTCCCTCCCCGTCCTCCCCACCTCCAGCTTTTTTTTTTTTTTTTTTTTTTTTTTTTTTTTTGAGACAGAGCTGTTGCCCAGGCTAGAGTGCAGTGGTGCGATCTCAGCTCACTGCAACCTCCGCTTCCCGGGTTCAAATGATTCTCCTGCCTCAGCCTCCCAAGTGACGGGACTACAGGAACACAGCATCACACTCGGCTAATTTTTGTAATTTTAGTCGAGATAGGTTTCACCATGTTGGCCAGGCTGGTCTTGAACTCCTGACCTCAAGTGATCTACCTGCCTCAACCTCCCAAAGTGCTGGAATTACAGGAATGAGCCACCACACCCAGCCTGACTCTGCCCCCTTTTAATAGTAAAACAATAGTTTTTCTGGAAACTCTGAAGTAGACTTCTGTTTATATCTCATTGGCTAAAATCATGTCAACTACGACCACTCCCAACTTTATGTTTGATTTAGGGCACATTGATCAAAATAAATGAGCAAAATCAGTGTTACATTAGTAAAGAAAGAGAGATGACTGGGCACGGTAGCTCATGCTTGTAATCCCAGCACTTTGGGAGGCCAAGACGGATGGATCACTTGAGGCCAGGAGTTTGAGACCAGGCTGGCAAACATGGTGAAACCCTGTCTGTACTAAAAATACAAAAAAATTAACTGGGTGTGGTGGCAGGCACCTGTAGTACCAGTTACTGGGGAGGCTGAAGCAAGAGAATTGCTGGAACTCAGGAGGCAGAGGTTGCAGTGAGCTGAGTTTGTGCCACTGCACTCCAGCCTGGATGACAGAGAGAGGCTCTGTCTCAAAAAAAAAAAAAAAAAAAAAAAAGAAAGAAAGAAAGAAAAGAAAAGAAAAGGAAAAGGAAAAGAAAAAGAAAAGTAAAAAGAAAAAGAAAGAAAGCAAGTTTATATATATCAACAGAAATTGATTTGTCACAGTTCTGGAGGCCAGAAGTCCAGGATCAAGGAACCTGCATACTCAGTGTCTGGTGGGGGCCTGTTTTCTGGTTTGCAGATGGCATCTTTTCACTGTGTTCTCACATAGTGGAGATGGTTAGCTATCTAGCTCTCTGGGGGTTATTTTTTTTATTTATTTATTTTTACTTTAGATTCAGGGTGTACGTGTGCTGGCTTGTTACACAGGTATATTGCATGCTACCAAGGTTTGGGCTTCTAATGATCTCATCACCCAAGTAGTGAACATAGCATCTGATAGTTAGCTTTTTAACCCTTGCACCCCTCCATCCCTACTCTTTTTTGGAGCCCCCCGTGTCTATTGTTTCCATCTTTGTGTCTATGTATACCATCCAGTGTTTATCTCCCATTTATAGGTGAGAACATGTGGTATTTGCTTTTCTGTTTCTGCATTAACTCCCTTAGGATAATGGCCTCTAGCTGCATCCATGTTGCTTCAAAGGACATGATTTCATTTTTTTCTTATGGCTGCAAGATTTTGTATAGACAATTAGCAGCCAGTGCCAGAGTATTCATTCATTATAATCTCGTGTTGTTCTAAAAGGTACTAAGGAGGTTTTACAAATACGTTAACACAGTAAAGTTTTGTTTTGTTTTTTTAAGTATTAGAGACAAAGCAAAGAAGGGAGAATAAGATTATAAGACAAAGAAGAAAGTGAAATTTATTCACAAAATTGGCCCTGAGCTTTCTAGCAGGCAATTCAAAGAGTAAAACACTCTAAAGGAAATGCAATGTTCTTGAGAAAATAGTTTGTGTTTGTTTGTTTGTTTGTGGAGAGTGCTCCAAAAGGCATAGTAAAAAGGGATGACGTGGGTGGACAGCCACTACTGGGAGAGGGAATTATTGAGGAGAAAGTACAAAGAGGTACTTTAAAATATAGGATAGGCTGGATACCATGGCTCACACCTGTAATCCCAGCACATTGGGAGGCCAAGGCAGGAGAATCCCTCAAGTCCAGGAGTTTGAGGCCAGCCTGGGCAGGGTGAAACCCTGTCTCTACAGAAAATACAAAAATTAGCTGGACATGATGGCAAAGTGCTGGGATTACAGGCATAAGCCACCATGCCCAGCCTTCATAAACTTTTAAAAACAGCATTCTGGTAAATTCTGAATGAGGCCATAAAATGGTTATTAAAGAAATTGTTAATTTTTTTTAAAACCTGGTACAAAACCTTCCCTTTCTAGGGCTAAGGAATTTGCAATATTAGCTTTTCTTTTTGCATACTAATAAAATTACATTTAAAAAATTCTGGCCAGGCGCAGCAGCTCTTGACTGTAATCTCAGCACTTTGGGAGGCCAAGGTGGGTGGATCACCTAAGATCAAGAGTTCGAGACCAGCCTGGCCAACCATATTGGTGAAACCCCATCTCTACTAAAAATACAACAATTAGCTGGGCGTGGTGGCATGCACCTGTAGTCCCAGCTACTTGGGAAGCTGAGGCAGGAGAATTGCTTGAACCCAGCAGGCAAAGGTTGCAGTGAGCCGAGACTGCATCATTGCACTCCAGCCTGGGCAACAGAGCGAGACACCGTCTAAAAAAATAAATAAATAAAAAATAAACTCAGATGCTGACTATATCTCTCACATTAATAGAATTTTAGAAAGCAAATAATGGTTCTGTGAACATACTGCAGCTCCAGTAGTGGTGTAAGTGATGGCAGCAGTGGCTCATCTGTAGCAGCCACTGCAAAGACACAGGCTGCAGTGGGGGAGGTGTGGTCAGGGCTGTATGCTCTGTGAAGCCAGTGAGAGCTGGAAACTCTCACAGCCACAGCTGCGGACCCAGGCATCCCGTGCTCTCGGGGACCAGGAAGCCCCCTGCCCCCACAGGCTCAAAAGTGCCTGCTCCCGCTGCCTGGCCTCTCCCTGTCCCTGGCGCCTGCTCCGATTTCAGAGCAAAGTTGAGGCCAGGCCCAGGAGCTGACATACCAGTACCCTGCCACCACAGCCCCCTCCAGACTTGGGGTGCCAACAAGCATGGGAGGGAGGCCAAGGGGGGCTGAGGGTGACTCAGTGTGGGTCCAAACATCCTGGGTGCCATGGGTGACATTTAGATGGTGGCAGGAGGCAGACAGGCTCCTGGGCAGAAAGGGATGGGTCCCCAGTGAAGCCCCACCCTCAAGCCAGGGACAGTCTGAAGCCTAGGGGCCAGACTGTCAGTTTAGCGTGGAGTCCACAGCCGGGAGTGAGAACTTCTGGTCCTTTTTCCAGGCCTACTCATGGACCAATCAGCATGCACTTCCTCTCTTCTGAACCCATTAAAAGCCCTGGACTCAGCCAAACTCAGGGAAATGTCTAGACGACCTGCCTGTGGATAGGCTGTTAGAATCTACCCATATGCCGATAGGATCTACCCACTCTGGGTCTCCTCTCCGCTGAGAGCTGCACTCATTGGATGACCTGCCTGTGGAAAGGAGCTACCCACTTGAGGTCTCCTGAGACCTGTGTACTGTCATTCAATAAAGCACCTCTTTGCCTTGCTCCCCCTCCAGTTATCCCCGTACCTCATTCTTCCTAGACACAGGACAAGAACTTCGGGCCTGCTGAATGGTGGGACTGAAAGTGCTGTAACACAAACAGGGCTGTAACACGCCCCCTCACCTCCCACTGGCCACATTGTGGGCGACAAGGAGAGAAGAGCTGCAGCCCTTCTGCGAGCCCAGACCTAGGGGCTCCCCGAGCCAGGGCTGTGACACCCTCTTTGGAGCTCTGTGGTTTCTGGCATCTCCAAGCTTTTGGGCGCCACCGTGTTCCCTCGTACGGCGGAAGGTGCTTGTGGTGTATCAGATCCAGCTGCAGGCTTGCACCCAGTGGGCACCTGTGCTGCTTCCTGGAGCTGCCTGCCCCACTGCAGCAGCCAGCGTGCCTGGCTGTGAGCAGTAGCCAGACCCCGTGCTCACTCGCTCGTGCACCCTCCCTGCTCTGTGCCTGGCTCGCTTTTGGCAGGCATGGGATCTGGGCTGGTAGCATGAGACGAGCTCAGCCTGCCAGGCCAAATGGGTGGAATGAGCTCAGCAGGCTTGAGCAAAACTCAGGTAAGGGCACCACCTGCCACAGAGGCTTCCTGCTGGAAGAGTGACATTCCAATGATCCTATGACATAAGTGCAAGACGTTCGAATTCCTTCCTTGAAGAGTATCTCCTTTATATTTTTCTTGACTTTCCCCACTGTCTACAATATCATTCACTAACGTCTAAAATTCATTTCCTTTTCTACATACTACTCATAAATCTGACAATAACATAAAAAGCAATGTTAAACAAGTAGATCAAATAAGACTTTAGCTCATTAGTATGGCAGTTCCTCAAAGGATGAAACATAGGGCCAGGTGCGGTGGCTCATGGCTGTAATCCCAGCACCTTGGGAGGCTGAGGCGGGCAGATCACTGGAGGCCAGGAGTTTGAGACCAGCCTGGGCAACAGGGTGAAACCCCATCTCTACTAAAAATACAAAAATTAGCCAAGCGTGGTGGTGCCCACCTGGAGTCCCAGATACTCCCAAGGCTGAAGCAGGAGAATCATTTGAACCAGGGAGGCAGAGGTTGCAGTGAGCCAAGACGGCACCACCGCACTCCAGCCTGGGTGACAGAGCAAGACTCTGTCTCAAAAAAAATATATATATATATACACATTAAACAAAGAATTATGATATGATCTAGCAATTCTACTTTGTGGAATGCAAAGAATTGAAAGCAGGAACTGAAAAGCTGTGTATATACACCAGTGTTCATAGCAGTATTGTTCCCAATAGCCAAAAGGTGAAAGTAATCCCAAGCGTCCATGGATCCATGGACAGATCAATAGCTAAACAAAATGTAGTGTGTACATATAATGGAATATTATTCAGCCTTAAAAAGGAAGGACATTCTGACACATGCTACAATATATATGAACCTCGAAGACATGCTAACTGAAATAAGCCAGTCACAGACGGATAAATATGGTGTGACTCCACTGATATGAGGTACTTGGAGTAGTCTAATTCATAGGGATAGAAAGTGGAATGGTGGTTACCAGGGACTGAGGGAAATTGGGAGTTATTGTTTAACTGGTACAGAGTTTCAGTCTGGGGAGATGAAAAAAGTTCTGGAGATAGATGGTGGTGATGGTTGTGCAACAATGTGAATATACTTAATGCCACTGAATTTTACACTTAACAGTTAAAACGGTAACTTGTAATGTGTATTTTACCACAACAAATAAATAGATAACAACTTAAGCTCATGTAAAGATCTAAATGGTTCCAAAACAAAAAAGAGCATCATCATTTAAATAATAATGATATAACTAAATCAATAAATTAAAAATGACTATAGCTTTCTATCACTAAAACTTAGTAGCTAAAAATAATTCATTACAACACAAATCACCTGCATACAACTCAACTGATACAGAAAGAAATTGATTTCAAATACCTGTATTAGGTTCATTAAGACAAAACAATATCATGTTTTATTTAGTAGAAGTGAAGGATTTATTGCAGAAATTTTGAATCAGATAGTTGCATCCAAAAATAATCACAATGCTAAAATCAGTTCTCACCAAGTTCATCTATGTATTCACCCCAACCTCAATCCCAGCCTCAGCAGGATTTCCTATAGATATCAACAAGGTGATTCTAGAATTTATTTGTAAAGGCGAAGGAAATAGAATAGTCGAAACAATTTTGAAAAAGAAGGGAGTTGAAGGACTCACACTATCTGATGTCAAGATTTACTGTAAATCTACAGTAAATCAAGACAGTGTGGTTTTGGCAAAAGAATAGACACATAGATCAATAGAATATAGTAGAGAGTCTAGCAATAAATCCTCAAAAATATAGTCAATTGATTTTTTACTAGGAAATTCAATGGAGAAAAGTTAATGTTTCCAACAATTTGTTCTGGAACAATTTGATCCACATGTAAAACATAAGCCCAATCCATACCTTAAATTTTATATAAAAATTGGCTCAAAATGGATCAGGGACCTAAATGTAGAACTTTAAAACTTTAGAAGAAAACACAGAAAATCTTTTTGATATTGGATTAGGCAAGGAGTTCTTAAATATGACATCAAAGTCATAGTCCTTAAAAGGAAAAAAATTGATACATTGGACTTCATAAAAATTAAAATTTTTTGCCTCTTTGAAAAACTCCAAAGAAAATAATAAGACAAGGCCAGGCGCGGTGGCTCAAGCCTGTAATCCCAGCACTTTGGGAGGCCGAGACGGGCGGATCAAGAGGTCAGGAAATCGAGACCATCCTGGCTAACACGGTGAAACCCCGTCTCTACTAAAAAAATACAAAAAATTAGGCGGGCGCCTGTGGTCCCAGCTACTCCGGAGGCTGAGGCATCGTAAACCCGGGAGGCGGAGTTTGCAGTGAGCTGAGATCTGGCCACTGCACTCCAGCCGGGGCGACAGAGCGAGTCTCCCTCTCAAAAAAAAAAAAAAAAGAAAAGAAAAAAAGAAAATAATAAGACAAGCAACAGTTTGGGAGAAAATATTTAAAAATTAAATATCTGGGTCAGGCATGGTGGCTCATGCCTGTAATCCCAGCACTTTGGGAGGCTGACTTGGGAAGATAATTTGAGGCCAGGAGTTTCAAGATCCACCTGGGCAACATAGTGAGACCCTGTTTCTACAAAAAATCAAAATTTTGCCAGGCGTGGTGGTACACACCTATAGTCCTAGCTACTTGGGAGGCAAAGGTGGGAGAATTGATTGAGCCAAGGAGGTCAAGGCTGTAGTGAGCTGTTATGGCACCACTGCACTCCAGCCTAGGTGATAGGGTGAGACCCTATCTCAAAAAATATATATATATATGTATATACGTGTGTGTGTATAGATATATATGCGTGTGTGTGTATATATATATCTGAAAAAGGACTTGAAAGCAGTGCATAAAAGGAGCACTTAAGACTTGCTAAATAGATTCAGCAAAACGTTAATAAGCCATAAAGTGGAATGCAATTTTGATATATGCCACAACATGGGTGGACTTTGAAAACATGCTTAGTGAAATGAGCCAGACACAGAAGGACAAATATTGTATGATACCACTTACATGAGGTACTTAGAATTGGAAAATTAATAGACACAGAAAGTAGAATAGAGGTTACCAGGGTCTGGGAGGTGGGGTTGGGGGATACTAGGGCGAAGAGGGAGGTCATTATTTAATGAGTACAGGTTTTGGTTGGGGATGATTGAGTATAGACGTTGGTGATGGTTATAAAACATTGTGAGTATATTAATGCCACTGAATTGTATGCTTATGAAACATTAAAAAGTTAAATATTATGTTATATACATATTACCTCAATTTTCAAAAATCTCAATAGTAAGAAAACAAGCAATCTGCTGTTTTAAAATGAGCAAAAGTTTCAAATAGATGCCTCACTAAAGAAGATATATGAGCAGCTAATAAGCTGATGGAAAAATGTTCAACATTATTTGTCAAAAAGGAAATACAAATTGAAATCACAGTGAGATGCTAGTGAATGGCTATAGTAGATTGACAGTATTAAATGTTGATGAGTATTTGGGACAACTAGAACTCTCATACATAGCTAGGGGGAGTGAAAAATGGTACAGCTAGCTTGAGAAAAAGTTTGGAAGTTTCTTATAAATTTAAATATAAAATACCATGTGATCAGCAATCCCACTCCAAAATATTTACCCAAGAGAAATGAAAACTTACAGTCACACAGAATACTGCATGCAAATGTTTATTGCAGCTTTATTCATAATCACCAAAACTGGAAACAACCCAGACGTCCTTATACTGGGGAATGAATCGACAAACTGGGGTACATACATATAAAGGAATACTATTCTGCAACAAAAACGAGTAAGATATTGATACAAGCAACCCCATTAAGGAATCTCAAATGCATTATTTTAGGTGAAAGAAGCTAGACAGGAAGGGCTACATGCTGTATGATTTCATTTGAATGACATTCTGGAAAAAGCAACTCTACGGGTGGAGATCAGATCAGTAGTTGCCACTGGTTAGAGTTGGGGAAAAGGGCTGACTACAAAGGAGTAGCATGAGAGAATATTTTTGGATGATGGAATAATTTTATATCTTGACAGTGCTGGTGGTTACATGACTGAATGCATTAGTCAAAATTCATAGATGTGTGAATTTTACTATATGAATTGAAATACAAATTGTGGAAAATGATCGCATATATATGATAATGAAAACCTTGGTTAATAATAATCTAGAGATCTTCTGTAGTGATTAGTGAAAGAGTGAATATATGATCAAGAAACATATCAAAACAGATGCTGCAGAATATGTGAAGAGGTGTGCTAATGTTGTATTGTTTCAGGCATAATAGTATGGTTTTGTACAAAAAATCATATTTCAAATAAATATACATTGGTAAATAGATCACTGTATTGCTACAAAGATGAACCCAAGCCATATTTTAAAGAATACT
Organism: Macaca mulatta; assembly: GCF_049350105.2. Lineage (NCBI taxonomy): Eukaryota > Metazoa > Chordata > Mammalia > Primates > Cercopithecidae > Macaca > Macaca mulatta. The sequence continues at coordinate 49,198,581 of NC_133416.1, read as the reverse complement.
ACAGAATTAATCATTACATGATAAACTAGGGGTCATAATAATAGATCAACAAATTTTGCCAACCAATTAACCATTCTGCAATCTGAAAAAGGCAGTGGAAAAATGCCTTGCTATTAAAAACATCATAGAAATTTGTTGGGGTGGACGAGAAGTATGTGCCTCTGGCAAAGAAGCTAAAAGCAAATGTGGAAACTCAAAACCCTCAAAGTAAAGCTGCTTCTCTTCCTGGCAACTGGCATGACTTCATATACATGAAATCTTACTTGGACATCTTATTAACTAGAAATGCTTTGATGTCAGTTTAGAAGAAAGAATTTCTCTATGCTTGCTAAATAACTAGAGATTTCAATCTCCACAAGTTATTATTATAAAGCTCTTCTATTAAAATAAGACCAGATTGATTTTATACATGATCACATCTTACATTTGCAAAATGTATCAACTCTACAAAGCACTTTTACAAATATGTGTGTGTGTGTGTATGTGTGTGTAATATATGCCTCATTTAAACTTAAAATTTATGCTTGGATTTGAGACAATTTTAGAAACTTTCAGGCCTGTAACATTCTGTTGTTTTCAAGTAGTTCAGGAGTTTTATAGCAATTTAGCCATAGAAATACATATCACTGTAAAGGTTACAATTTATTTTGGTGCTTTCCCTTCATAGTAACAAGAGAGTATAAGGTTTGTTGAGATCTACAGTTTAGGCAGCTGTCACCAACAGTGGCATTTGAGTTTTGGCCTTGATTCAAATAGAAACTAAGATTTCATCTCTCCTAGGCCACACCGCACCCAAACACTATGTATCATGTGGATAGAATGCTAGAATTTTAGAATTTCATACCAAGAACAATCGTGAGAGATTTTTGAGTACAATCCTTTCCTTTCGCGAATGAGAAAATTGAGGTCCAGAAGACCTAAGTGATAAATACTTGGAGAAATATTTAGACACAAAAAATACTTAGATAAAAAACAGTTGCAGAGTAGAACTGGAGACAACTGAAATATGTTACAACCTTCAGCTGATTCTATACCTCTCTCCTTGTTGTTTTAATTTATATAAATAGGCTGGGTGCGGTGGCTTATGCCTGTAACCCCAGCATTTTGGGAGGTTAAGGCGGGTGGATTGCTTGAGCACCAGAGTTCAAGACCAGCCTGGGCAACGTGGCGAAACCCCAGCTCTCCAAAAAATACAAAAATTAGCCAGATGTGGTGGCATGAATCTGTAGCCCCAGCTAATCAAGAGGCTGAGGCAGGATGATCGCCTAAGCCTGGATGGAGGTCAGAGTGCAGTGAGCCATGTTCATGCCACTGGACTTCAGCTTGGGTGGCAAAGTGAGACTTTGTCTCTAAAATAAAATATAAATAATGATAATTGTTCTTTTGCACGAATTTTTTTTTTTTTAAATTATTGAGATAGAGTCTCACCCTGTTGCCCAGGCTGGAGTGCAGTGGTGTGATCTCGACTCACTGCAATCTCCACCTCCCGGGTTCAAGTGATTCTTGTACCTTAGCTTCTCAAGTAGCTGGGATTACAGGTGCCCACCACCACGCCAGGATAATTTTTGTACTTTTAGTAGAGACAGGGTTTTGCCATATTAGCCAGGCTTGTTTCAAACTCCTGACCTCAGGGGATTCTCCCGCCTCAGCCTCCAAAGTGCTCGGATTACAGGCGTGAGCCACCGTGCCCAGCATGAATTGTTCTTTTGCCTAGGGACAGGGCACCCTAGGCAGAACGAATCCTGGCAGTTGGCCTAGCTGTCCCATGGGAGTATTCAGTGAGTCCACGGAGGATGGGCTACCTGACAATTCCACCAAGCTGTTTGGGTTTCCATGAATCAGAGGAAAGAAAAAGAGCAATGCGCCTTTTCAAGCCCCAGTGGCACTCAGGTAAGGCAGGTAAAAGCAAACATTTGCATAGAACTTACTGTACCAGCCACAGTACTTTGTGTTATCAACCCACAATAATTCTTTTTTTTTTTTTTTTTTAACGGTGTCTCGCTCTGTTGCCCAGGCTGGAGGGCAGTTGCGTGATCTCGGCTCACTGCAACCTCTGCCTCCTGGCAAGTACTATTATCACTCCCATTTGATAGGTGAGGAAATTGAGGCACAGGATACTTAAGTAACTTCTCTAATATTCAGGTAGAAAGTGGTAGCGCTGGGATTAGAAACTGTCGGTTTGGCTCTAGAGTCTAGCTATTGTGTTGAGCTGCCTCAGAAAAACTGCTGGCACTTAGATATTACATGTAAGTGCTAGGTGCTCTTTCTTTCTTTCTTTTTCTTTCTCTCTTTCTTTCTGTCTCTCTCTTTCTTCTTTCTCTCTTTCTTTCTTTCTTTGTCTCATTCTTTCCTTCTTTCCTTCCTTCCTTCCTTCCTTCCTTCCTTCCTTCCTTCCTTTCTTTCTTTCTTCCTTCCTTCCTTCCTTCCTTCCTTCCTTCCTTCCTTCCTTCCTTCCTTCCTTCCTTTCTTTCTTTCTTTCTTTCTTTCTTTCTTTCTTTCTTTCTTTCTTTCTTTCTTTCTTTCTTTCTTTTTCGAGACAAAGTATCTCTTTGTCACCCAGGCTGAGTGCAGTGGTGCAATCTCAGCTCACTGCAACCTCCATCTCCCAGGTTCAAGAGATTTTCCTGCCTCGGCCTCCCTAGTAGCTGGTACTTCACGTGCATGTGACCACACCCAGCTAAAAGGCACTTTTCCTAAGGGCTGTACATATATTAAGTCGTTTAACCCTCGTAATAATCCTGTAAGTATGTATTATTATTAGTTTCATTTTATAGATGTGAAAGCTGGGCCGTGGGTTAAGTAATTTTCCCAAGGTTACACAGCTAATAAGTTTCAGAAGCAGAATTTGAATCCTGGCAATCTGGTGACAAAGATCCCTCGCTTGGCCAAACTTTAGTCAGGCTTCTTAACCTTCTGCTAGGCCCATTTGTCTACTTTCTTGTAAAATCCAGTTTTAGCAAAGAACCCTGCTGAGTGAATTTGGCAGGAGCCACCCTCATCCATGATATCTGATAATCTTCAATATCTGATCAAGTTCCTCATTCTCTCCATTCCCCAGGTGATATCCGGTCACCCTGGCCTGTCTTCGGCAAAATTCCTGTTAGTTTGGTTTAGCTTGAATCTTCTTTACCCCTGAGATTTCTTCTTTGTAATTTTCTACCTACTGACCCCCACTGTGCTGCTTGGCTATATATTCCCACCGTGCTGTTATTGAAGTTGAGCCCAGTCTCACTTTCCCACTGCAAGACGTCATTGTGGTGGTCCCTCTGCCTATCACAGTGGTCCTGAATAAAATCTCCCTTACTGTGCTTCAGCAGGTATCGTTGAATAATTTTTTCTTTTTACACTGGCTATAGATAATGCCCCAACCACTGGTTTTTGCCTCTTAACAAATTTATTCATATTAAAATTTTTAAATATATTTAATCCTGGCCAGGCACGGTGGCTCACATCTGTAATCCCAGCACTCTGGGAGGCTGAGGCGGGTGGATCATTTCAGGTCAGGAGTTCGAGACGAGCATGATCAACATGAAGAAACCTCATCTCTACTAAAAAAGAAAAAAAAAATAACCAGGTGGGTGGTGCACACCTGTAATCTCAGCTACTCAGGGAGGCTGAGGCAGTAGAATCTCTTGAACCTGGCAGGCAGAGGTTGCAGTGAACCAAAATCATGCCACTGCACTCCAGCCTGGGTGACAGAGAGAGACTCTGTCTCAAAAAAAAAAAAAAAAAAAAAAAAAAACCAGTGTATATATATATATGTTTAATTTAATGAATGTTAAGTAAGGCCAGGTGTGGTTGCTCATGCCTGTAATCTCAACACTTCGGGAGGCTGAGACAGGAAGGTCGCTTCAGCCCAGGAATTCCAGACTCCATGTCTACAAAAAATAAAAAAAACAATTTTTAAAAGAAATGTTAAGTAACATATAACATGTAAGATATCTTAATTATATTACTTATATGATAAGATGAGTTTGCTTCTAGAATATAATTTGCTAATGAAATGTATTATTCAAATGGCAACGTGTTTATTACAAGAAATCTTTCAGGAATCACTGGAGTTTTATTTACATTACTGCAAAAGCCAATGTTAGTTCAATTATTTTCTTGTGAAGATGTATATGACCACAGATTGAAGTTTCTCCTTAAATATCACTATCCAAGATTATGTCTCAGGAAAATATTATTTTCACTACTGAGAAATTTGATATTACAACTGTGTTTGTGCTATTGGTAGAGAAATTTTAGGTGCTTAAAAATTTTTCAGATATGTTACAGTAGACTTTTCTGGGTCAAACATCTTCATGTAAGAATGTTTAAAATATGTTTGACTTTACTAGAGGGTGTTCTAAGTGTAACTACAGTATTTATATTTTGAACTGGAAGCTTATAAAACTGCTTAATATATTATCAGAGATGAAATCTTTACAACTGTGGAGTTTATTAAAAAGCTGTGTTGTATAATAAATACAACACATTAACATACCTGGCTGTAGGGTATGCATATAGAGTTGCTTTCCCTTTTTAATATCTAAAGTTGCAGATTTGCAAGGGTGCTCAAGGTTAGTGATGCACTATGACCATAAAGAAATAAGAATTTTGCCTTTGGGGACTCTCTCTGATTTTTAGAAATATCGAACTTTGACCTTTTCAACAACTAATTCAACCACACTATATTAAATATTCACGTGTACTGAATAAGTTTTTCCACTGGTATCTTTTCCACTGGAATCCTTTAAGCTCTGCAAGGATGAATAAAAAATCTTATCGCAGGGGCATGTGTTAGATTCTTTAAATGGCAGTAGTAAGAACTAGTAGAAATAAAATGTAATTGATTAAAAAATGCAGACAGACAAAAGGGGAGGCAAGAAAGAATAGGAAGACTAAGGAGCAGAAATTAAGTGTGTCAAATAGAAAATTAACAGAAATGAGAAAAACTTGGAAAAGGTCGATGGAAAAGGCAATATCCGCAGAAACAAAAGGAGGAAAATACAAGAAAAAACACAATAGGAGAAGGAAAGTGAAGGAAAAGTTGACATAAAATAATAAGGCCAATAGAAACCGGAGTAGAATTTTGAGGAAGATCAGAAGATAAAAATAACATTTTTATTTTATTTTATTTTTTTGAGATGGAGTCTCTCTCTGTTGCCCAGGCTGGAGTGCGTGGTGCATCTCAGCTCACTGCAACCTCCACCTCCCGGGTTCAAGCAATTATCCTGCTTCAGCCTCCCGAGTAGATGGGATTACAGGCACAGGCCACTAAGCCCAGCTAACTTTTGTATTTTTAGTAGAGATGGGGTCTCACCATGTTGGCCAGGCTGATCTCAAACTCCTAACTTCAGGTGATCCACTTGCTTTGGCCTCCCAAAGTGCTGGGATTACAAGCGTGAGCCACTGCATCTGACTAAAATAGCACTTTTTTTTGAGACGGAGTTTTGCTTGTGTTGCCCAGGCTGGAGAGCAGTGGTGCGATCTCGGCTCACTGCAACTTCTGCCTTTAAGGTTCAAATAATTTTCCTGCCTCAGCCTCCCAAGTAGCTGGGATTACAGGCTCCTGCCGCTATGCCCAGTTAAATTTTGCATTTTTAGTAGAAACAGGGTTTCACCATGTTGGCCAGGTTGATCTCGAACTCCTGACCTCATGATCTGCTTTGGCCTCCCAAAGTGCTAGGATTTCAGCCATGAGCCACTGCTCCTGGCCCAAAACAACATATTTTAAACAAAAGTTTTCTAACAAGAAAATAAAAATTACCCCTGGGAGTGGCGATATTGAATACTGAAATGGCTCTACATATAAAATTCTAACTCTATTATATAGTAAGCCGATACCCTTTGTATCAAAGGAAAATCATCATATAGACCTCTATGGCTTTGGACCAAATCCACGCCCTTTTCTGCAAATAATTATTTGAGCTTTTCAGAAACAGTCCTCGTCTGGCTATTTAGCCCTGGGTAGAGACTGAATGCCTAACTATGGGACATCAAGTGGCAATGTTAACTGAGCTTCCCTTTATGAAATGGGTGCTATCTGGACCACCAAGCCATAAGGTTGGATACACATGGCAGCAATCTGTCATCAAGTGGAAATGGCGTATATCAGACTTATGCAGAAATAGGAAATAGGTAATTCCATGAAGAGTCCTTCAATAGCAACTGTTCCTCTCTCAACTCATATCTATTACTTTATAAGGAGTTTCTTACAACTGATTGAGAGGGGAAAATCCCAGGCCTGGTATACAAATGGTTGTACATGATGTACTGTTACCAACCAGAGGTGGATGGTTACATCATTACGGTCCCAATGAGAGGTGGCCTTGAAGGGCAGGAGTAGAGGGAAATTCTCCTAATGAGCATAATTTAGAGCAACATGTTTTGTTGTCCACCTTGTCTGGACTGAATCATGGTCAGAAGTGTGGATCAGCACTGATTCATGGGCAGTTGCTAACATTTGGGCTGGATGATCAAGGACTCAGAGAGGACAAGATTGGAAGATTGATAGAAGAAGATCTAAGGAAGAGGTATGTGGATGGATGGACCTTTCAGGATGGTTGAAACACTCCACGTGAATACATTTGTGCCCCATGTAGATACTCATCAAACGGCACCATCTGATGAGGAAACTTTTAATGATCAGATGAACAAAATGACTCATTCTCTTGATGTCAGTCAGCCACTTTCCCCAGTCACCCTAGTGATCTCTCAATGGACCCATGTGCAAACTGGTCATGTTGTCCAGAATAGAGGCTTTGCATGGGCTCAGCAATATGATGTTCTCACAAAGGCTGACCTTATAGCCTAGCTACATTGCTACTGCTAACAATACTAACTGGCCAACAGCAAAAACCAACACTGGGTCTCTAATTTGGCACCCTTCCTTGGGGAGACAAGTTAGCCAGCCACCTGGTGGTCGGTTGATTATATTGGACTGTTTCCCTCATGGAAGTGGACAGAGATCTTTTCACTGGAATAGACACATATTCTGAATATGGACTTACCTTCCCTGCCTATAATACTGGCACCACTATTCATGGACTCATAAAACGCCCTATTCATTTTAATTGTATTCTGCACAACAGTGCTTGTGATTATTTCACAGCAAAAGAAATACAACGATGGGATTATGCCCATAAAATTTACAGGTCATACCATGTATTCCTTCACCCAGAAACATCTGGCCTAGTAGAAAAATGTAATGGCTTACGGAAGACTCAGTTGGTTTAAAGACAATGTCCTGAAAGAAAGCCATGCTATCTTACAAGAGGCAGTGTGTGTTTTGAATCAGAGACCAATATGTGGTGCTGTCTTTCCTACAGCCAGAATAAATACAAGAATCAAGAGATGGAAATGGGGCTGGGCATGGTGACTCATGCCTGTAATCCCAGCACTTTGGGAGACCAAGGTGGGCAAATCACTTGAGGTCAGGAGTTTGAGACCAGCCTGGGCAACATGGTAAAATCCTGTCTCTACTAAAAATACAAAAGCTAGCCAGGCATGGTGGTTCATGCTTGTAATCCCAGCTACTGGGGAGGCTGAGGCAGGAGAATGGCTTGAACCCAGGAGCCAGAGGTTGCAGCCAACCATGATTGTGCCACTGTGCTCCAGTCTGAGTGTCAGAGAAAGACTCCATCTCAAAAAAAAAAAAAAAAAAAAAAGGATAAGTTCCAAGATGGCTGAATAGGAACAGCTCTGGTCTGCAGCTCTCAGCGAGATTGACGCAGAAGACAGGTGATTTCTGCATTTCCAACTGAGTGTAAACAAGGAGGCCAGAAAGCTTGAACTGGGTGGAGCCCACCGCAGCTCAGCAAGGCCTACTGCCTTGCTGTAGATTCCACCTCTGTGGGCAGGGCATATCAGAACAAAAGGCAGCAGACAGTTTCAGCAGACCTAAATGTCCCTGTCTGACAGCTCTGAAGAGAGCAGCAGTTCTCCCAGCATGGTGTTTGAGCTCTGAGAACGGACAGACTGCCTCCTCAAGTGGGTCTCTGACCCCCATGTAGCCTGACTGGGAGACACGTCCCAGTAGGGGCCAACAGACACCTCATACAGGCAAGTTCCCCTCTGGGATGAAGCTTCCAGAAGAAGGATCAGGCAGCAATATTTGCTGTTCTGCAGCCTCCGTTGGTGATACCCAGGCAAACAGGGTCTGGAGTGGACCTCCAGCAAACTCCAACAGACCTGCAGCTGAGGGACCTGACTGTTAGAAGGAAAACTAACAAACAGAAAGAAACAGCATCAACATCAACAAAAAGCACATCTACACCAAAACCCCATCTGTAGATCACCAACATCAAAGACCAAAGATAAAATCACAAAGATGGGGAGAAACCAGAGCAGAAAAGCTGAAAATTCCCAAAGCCAGAGTGCCTCTTGTCCTCCAAAGGATCGCAGCTCCTCACTGGCAAGGAACAAAACTGGATGGAGATTGAGTTTGATGAATTGACAGAAGTAGGCATCAGAAGGTTGGTAATAACAAATGTCTCAGAGCTAAAGGAGCATGCTCTAACCCACCGCGAGGAAGCTAAAAACCTTGAAAAAAGGTTACATGTGTGGCTAACTAGAATAAACAGTGTAGAGAAGGTCTTAAATGACCTGATGGAGCTGAAAGTCACAGCACGAAAACTTTGTCATGCATGCATAAGCTTTAATAGCTGATTCGATGAAGTGGAAGAAAGGGTATCATTGATTGAAGATCAAATTAATGAAATAAAGCAAGAAAAAAAGATTAGAGAAAAAAGAGGGAAAAGAAACAAGCAAAGCCTCCAAGAAATATGGGACTATGTGAAAAGACCAAATCTACGTTTGATTGGTGTTCCTGAAGGTGATGGGAGAATGGAACCAAGTTGGAAAACACACTTCAGGATATTATCCAGGAGAACTTCCCAACCTCGCAAGGCAGGCCAACAGTCAAATTCAGGAAATACAGAGACCACCACAAAGACACTCATCGAGAAGAGGAACCCCAAGACACGTAGTTGTCGGATTCACCAAGGTTGAATGAAGGAAACATGTTAAGGGCAGCCAGAGAGAAAAGTCAGGTTACCCACAAAGGGAAGCCTATCAGACTAACAGTGGATCTCTCGGCAGAAACCCTACAAGCCAGAAGAGAGTGGGGGCCAACATTCAACATTCTTAAAGAAAAGAATTTTCAACCCAGAATTTCATATCCAGCCAAACTAAGCTGAAGGAGAAATAAAATCCTCTACAGACAAGCAAATGCTGAGAGATTTTGTCACCACCAGTCCTGCCTTACAAGAACTCCCAAAGGAAGCACAAAACATGGAAAGGAACAACCAGTACCAGCCACTACAAAAACACGCCAAATTGTAAAGACCATCAATGCTATGAAGAAACTGCATCAATTAATGGGCAAAATAACCAACTAACATCACAATGACAGGATCAAATTCACACATAACAATATTAACCTTAAATGTAAATGGGCTAAATGCCCCAATTAAAAGACACAGACTGGCAAATTGGATAAAGAGTCAAGACCCATCGGTGTGCTGTAATCAGGAGACCCATCTCACGTGCAAAGACACACATAGGCTCAAAATAAAGGGATGGAGGAAGATCTACCAAGCAAATGGAAAGCAAGCAAACAAAACAAAAACAAAAAGCAGGGGTTGCAATCCTAGTTTCTGATAAAACTGACTTTAAACTGACAAAGATCAAAAGAGACAAAGAAGGCCATTACATAATGGTAAAGGGATCAATTCAACAAGAAGAGCTAACTAGCCTAAATATATATGCACCCAATACAAGAGCACCCAGATTCATAAAGCAAGTCTTTAGAGACCTACAAAGAGACTTAGACTCCCAGACATTAATAATGGGAGACTTTAACACCCCACTGTCAATATTAGACAGATCAACAAGACAGAAGGTTAACAAGGATGTCCAGAACTTGAACTCAGCTCTGGACCAAGCAGACCTAATAGACATCTACAGAACTCTCCACCCCAAATCAAAGGAATATACATTCTTCTCAGCACCATATTGCACTTATTTTAAAATTGACCACATAATTGGAAGTAAAACACTCCTCAGCAAACGCAAAAGAACAGAAATCACAACAAACTGTCTCTCAGACCACAGTGAAATCAAATTAGAACTCAGGATTAAGAAACTCACTCAAAACCACATAACTATATGGCAACTGAACAACCTGCTCCTGAATGACTACTGGGTAAATAACGAAGTGAAGGAAGAAATAAAGATGTTCTTTGAAACCAATGAGAACAAAGACACAATGTACCAGAAACTCTGGGACACATTTAATGCAGTGTGTAGAGGGAAATTTATAGCACTAAATGCCCACATGAAAGATCTAAAATCAACACCATAAAGATCTAACACAGGAAAGATCTAAAATCAACACCATAACATTACGATTAAAAGAACTAGAGAAGCAAGAGCAAACAAATTCAAAGCTAGCAGAAGGCAAGAAATAACTAAGATCAGAGGAGAACTGAAGGAGATAGAGACACAAAAAAACCCATCAAAAAATCAATGAATCCAGGAGCTGTTTTTTTTTTAAATCAACAAAATAGATAGACCACTAGCAAGACTAATAAAGAAGAAACGAGAGAAGAATAAAAAAGATGCAATAAAAAATGATAGAAGGGATATCACCACCGATCCCACAGAAACACACTACCATCAGAAAATACTATTAAAAACTCTATGCAAATAAACTAGAAAATCTAGAAGAAATGGATAAATTCCTGGACACATACACCCTCCCAAAACTAAACCAGGAAGAAATTGAATCTCTGAGTAGAGCAGTAACAGGTTCTGAAATTGAGGCAATAATTAATAGCCTACCAACCAAAAAAAGTCCAGGACAAGACAGATTCACAGCCGAATTCTACCAGAGGTACAAAGAGGAGCTGGTACCATTCCTTCTGAAACTATTACAATCAATAGAAAAAAAAGGAATCCTCCCTAACTCATTTTATGAGGCCAGCATCATCCTGATACCAAAGCCTGGCAGAGACACAACAAAAAAAGAGAATTTTAGGCCAATATCCCTGATGAACATCGATGCAAAAATCCTCAATAAAATACTGGCAAACTGAATCCAGCAGCACATCAAAAAGCTTATCCACCATGATCAAGTGGGCTTCATCCCTGGGATGCAAGGCTGGTTCAACATACACAAATCAGTAAACATAATCCATCACGTAAACAGAACCAACGACAACAACCACGTGATTATCTCAATAGATGCAGAAAAGGCCCTTGACAAAATTCAACAGCGCTTCATGCTAAAAACTCTCAATAAACTAGGTATTGATGGAATGTATCTCAAAATAATAAGAGCTATTTATGACAGACCCACAGACAATATCATACTGAATGGGCAAAAACTGGAAGCATTCCTTTGAAAATCAGCACAAGACAAGGACGCCCTCTCTCACCACTCCTATTCAGCATAGTGTTGGAAGATCTGGCCAGGGAAATCAGGCAAGAGAAAGAAATAAAGGGTATTCAATTAGGAAAAGAGGAAGTAAAATTGTCTCTGTTTGCAGATGACATGATTGTATATTTAGAAAACCCCATTGTCTCAGCCCAAAATCTCCTTAGGCTGATATGCAATTTCAGCAACGTCTCAGGATACAAAATCAATGTGCAAAAATCAAACATTCCTATACACCAGTAACAGACAAACAGAGATCCAAATCATGAGTATACTCCCATTCACAATTACTGCAAAGACAATAAAATACCTAGCAATCCAACTTACAAGGGATATGAAGGACCTCTTCAAGGAGAACTACAAACCACTGCTCAATGCAATAAAAGAGGACACAAACAAATGGAAGAACATTGCATGCTCATGGATAGGAGGAATCGATATCGTGAAAATGGCCATACTGCCCAAGGTAATTTATAGATTCAATGCCATCCCCATCAAGCTACCAATGACTTTTTTCACAGAATTGGAAAAAACTACTTTAAAGTTCATATGGAACCAAAAAAAAGAGCCCACATAGCCAAGACAATCCTAAGCAAAAAGAAAAAAGCTGGAGGCATCAAGCTAGCTGACTTCAAACTATATTACAAGTCTACAGTAACCAAAACAGCATGGTACTGGTACCAAAACAAATATATAGACCAATGGAACAGAACAGAGACCTCAGAAATAACACCACACATCTATAACCATCTGATTTTTGACAAACCTGACAAAAACAAACACTGGAGAATGGATTCCCTATTTAATAAATGGCACTGGGAAAACTGGCTAGCCATATGTAGAAAGCTGAACTGGATCCTTTCCTTACACCATATACAAAAATTAATTCAAGATAGATTAAAGACTTAAATGTCAGACCTAAAACCATAAAAACCCTAGAAGAAAACCTAGGTAATAACATTTAGGACATAGGCATGGGCAAAGAATTCATGACTAAAACACCAAAAGCAATGGCAAAAAAAAAAAAAAGCCAAAATAGACAAATGGGATCTAATTAAACTAAAGAGCTTCTGCACAGCAAAAGAAACTATCATCAGAGTGAACAGGCAACCTACAGAATGGGAGAAAATTTTTGCAATCTACCCATCTGACAAAGGGCTAATATCCAGAATCTATAAAGAACTCAAACAAATTTACAAGAAAAAAACAACCCCATCAAAAAGTGGGAAAGGATATGAACAGACACTTCTCAAAAGAAAACATCTATGCAGCCAACAGACATATGAAAAAATGCTCATCATCACTGGTCATCAGAGAAATGCAAATCAAAATCACAATGAGATACCATCTCACGCCAGTTAAAATGGCGATCATTAAAAAGTCAGGAAACAGATGCTGGAGAGGATGTGGAGAAATAGGAACGCTTTTACACTGCTGGTGGGGGTGTAAATTAATTGTGGAAGACAGTGTGGCGATTCTTCAAGGATCTAGAACTAGAAATACCATTTGACCCAGCAATCCCATTACTGGGTACATACCCAAAGGATTATAAATGCTACTAAAAAGACACATGCACATGTGTGTTTATTGTGACATTATTCAGAATAGCAAAGACTTGGAACCAATCCAAATGTCCGTCAATGATAGACTGGATTAAGAAAATGTGGCACATATACACCATGGAATGCTATGCAGCTATAAAAAAGGATGAGGTCATGTTCTTTGCAGGGACATGGATGAAGCTGGAAACCATCATTCTCAGCCAACTATCACAAGGACAGAAAACCAAACACCACATGTTCTCACTCATAAATGGAAGTTGAACGATGAGAACACGTGGACACAGGGAGGGGAACATCACACACCAGGGCCTATAGAGGGGTGGGGGGCTGTGGGAGGGATAGCATTAGGATAAACACCTAATGTAAATGATGAGTTGATGGGTGCAGCAAACCAATATGGTGCATGTATACCCATGTAACAAACCTGCACGTTATGCACATGTACCCTAGAATTTAAAGTATGAAAAAAAGAGAGAGAGATGGAAATGGGAGTGGGTGTTCTCACTATTATGCCTACTTGCAGAAATTTTGCTTTCCATCCCCATAGCATTGCACCCTACTAACCTGGAGGTCTTGATTCCCAGAGTAGAAATGCTTTCATGAAAGGCCACAGCAATGGTTCTATTGAATTGGATGATGAAATTGCCACTTGGATATTGAGTACTCCTCGTGTCATCCAACTAAAGATAGATAAGAACGTTGCTTTATTGGATGGGGAGACTGAACCAGATTCAAGGCAAAATTGGGTTACTGATACACTGCAAGGATAAAAATGACTATGTCAGAGAAA